>NW_027518102.1:0-639633 GCF_048772815.1 Callospermophilus lateralis | reverse complement strand
AACACGCCTCTCCCTCTTCTTTACTCACTTTCTTCCTCATTTTTCCCCTTCTCTCTCTTCCTTTTTCGTTTTTCCTCCATATCTATTTTTCTCTCATGGCATTACAAACAGTTGTATGCTATGAAATTTAAATTTGAGACTGTTTTTTATAGTCACTATTTTTTTAAAAAAAAATTTAATAATTATAATCACCTGATAGATATATTACAATACATTTATTATACATATGTGTCTATATTCATGCATATGCATTACATATATTATGTATATATATATATATATATATATATATATATATATATATATATATATATACATATATATTTAAAAGTACTTTGATTAGCCTGTTAGAAATAATATACACCAAGACTTTCTTAATTCTGAAGTCTTCCAGAATTAACATCTTACAATGAAAATCAAATAAACATATTTAAGAAAAAAGGTATCATTCTTTATTATCAATATTGATAATTTAATGTTTTTTATCACGTTACGCTGTAATATGGCATATTATATCTTATGAATTAGAGAAATTTTTTTGAACAACCTATTATTTAAGGACCATATGCACTGACATTTTAAATGGCTTTCTTATGATTTCAATTTCTATCAATTATGTATTAATTGCCAAATACTTATTTTAGTACTTTTCATATTCATAATTGATATAAAGTGAATTGTTTAATTTTTCTGGTAATTAGTTACTTATTACAGTAGGGACATTATTAATAGTTCTAAATTTTTATAAGTAAATGGTACAAAGATATTTTCATGCAAAATTAAGAATAATTGCATGCTCTAAATGTTTGATTGTTGATACATATAATACAGAGCTTTTGATGAGTCTCTTCCCAATAAAACATAAAATGCAAAGATATCGTTGGGTATGTATGTCCAAATAAAGATAATGAAAAATACACATTATCAGCTAGAAACTATTAAATAAAAGATGAAAAGAACAATCCAACACATTGTACCAACTTATCAGATGAGGCAGTATTCTGAAAGAATAGCCTAAGACTAGACCTGGTCCATGACAAAATATTTACCAAAAAATGAAATATGAAAAATATAGGAAATGCTATGAATTTTTCATGAATGTAGGTGGATTATCCTTTAATCTCAATTAAGTGTATTTTCAAAAGCCAGTTTTCTGGTAAAATAAGTTTGCGAAAGATACAACTACACAAAACAAAGTTTCTGCTTAGCAAAATGAATGCATCTCAACACTTTTTTAGCTGATTTCTTGCCACTCAATTTTAAACCTTTATTTATTTATTTATTTTTATTGATTGTTCAAAACATTACAAAACTCATGATATATTATCTTTCATACATTTGACTCAATTGGGTTATGAACTCCCATTTTTCCCCAAATACGAATTGTAGAAGCACATTGGTTACACATTCACATTTGTACATAATGGCATAATAGTGATGTTGTATTCTGCTACCTTTTCTATCCCCTACTATCCCCCCTCCCCTCCCCTCCCATCTTTCCTCTCTACCTCATCTTCTGTTGTTCAATTCTCTCCATTGTTTTCCCCCCATTTCCCCTCACAAGCTCTTATATGTAATTTTGTGTAACATTGAGGGTCTCCTACCATTTCCATATGCTTTCCCTTCTCTCCCCCTTTCTATCCCCCCACTCGTCTTTGTTTAATGTTAATCTTTTTCTCATGCTCTTCCTCCCTGTTCTGTTCTTAGGTGCTCTCTTTATATCAAAGAAGACATTTGGCATTTTTTTTAAGGATTGGTTAGCTTAGCTTAGCATAATCTGCTCTAATGCCATCCATTTCCTTGCAAAGTCTATGATTTTGCCATTTTTTAGTGCTGAGTAATACTCCATTGTGTATAGATGCCACAGTTTTTTAACCATTCATCTATTGAAGGACATCTAGGTTGGTTCCACAGTCTAGCTATTGTGAATTGTGGCGCTATGATCATTGATGTGGCAGTATCCCTATAGTACGCTCTGTTAAGACCCTCTAGTCCGAGAAGGGTGATAGCTGGGTCAAATGGTGCATTCATTCCCAGCTTTCCAAGAAATCTCCATACTGCTTTACAAATTGGCCTTATCAATTTTCAGTACCACCAGTAGTGTACAAGTGTACCCTTTTCTCCACATCCTCGCCAACACTTATTGTTGTTTGACTTCATAATGGCTGCTAATCTTACTGGAGTGAGATGGTATCTTAGGGTGGTTTTGATTTGCATTTCTCTGACTGATACAGATGGTGAGCATTTTTTTATGTACTTGTTGATTGATTGTATGTCCTCCTCTCTGAAGTGTCTGTTCAGGTCCTTGGCCCATTTGTTGATTGGGTTATTTGTTATCTTATTGTTTAATTTTTTGAGTTCTTTGTATATTCTGGATATTAGGGCTCTATCTGAAGTGTGAGGGGTAAAAAATTGTTGCCAGGATGTAGACTCTCTATTTACCTCTCTTATTGTTTCTCTTGCAGAGAAAAAACTTTTTAGTTTAAGTAAGTCCCATTTGTTTATTGTTGTTATTAACTCTTGGGCTATGGGTGTTCTATTAATGAATTTGGAGCCCGACCCCACAGTATGTAGATCATAGCCATCTTTTTCTTCTATCACATGCAGTGTCTCTGATTTCATCACTAGCTCCTTGATCCATTTTGAGTTAACTTTTGTGCATGACGAGAGAAAGGGATTCAGTTTCATTTTGGTGCATATGGATTTCCAGTTTTCCCAGCACCATTTGTTGAAGATGCTATCCATCTCCCAATATGCTTTTAGCCTCTTTATCATATATAAGAATGTTGTAATTTTGTGGATTGATTTCTGTGTCTTCTATTCTCTACCACTGATCCACCTGCCTGTTTTGGTACCAGTACCACGCTGCTTTTATAACTATTGCTTTGTAGTACAGTTTGAACTCTGGTATCCCTATACCTCCAGATTCAAATTCCTGCTTAGAATTGCTTTTGCTATTCTGGGTCTTTTGTTTATCCATATGAATTTCATGATTGCTTTATCATTTCTACAAGAAATGCCGTTGGGATTTTGATTGGCATCCATTTTAACCTGTAGAGAACTTTGGGTAATATCACCATTTTGATGATGTTAGTTCTGCCTATCCATGAACAGGGTACATTTTTCCATCTTCTAAGATCTTCTTCTATCTCTCTCTTTAGGGTTCTGTAGTTTTCATTATATAAATCTTTCACCTCTTTTGTTAGGTTGATTTCCAAGTATCTTATTTTCTTTGAGGATATTGTGAATGGAGTGGTTTTCCTCCTTTCCATTTCAGAAGTTTTGCTCCTGATATACATAAATCCCTTTGATTTATGCGTGTTGATTTTATATCCTGCCACTTTGCTTAATTCATTTATTATCTCTAGCAGTTTCTTTGTAGACCCTTTTGGGTCTGTTATATATATTATCATGTCATCCACAAATAGTGATAATTTAAGTTCTTGTTTTCCTATTTTTATGCCTTTAATTTCTATTGTCTAATTGCTCTGGCTAGAATTTCAAGAACTAAATTGAATAGAAGTGGTGATAGAGGGCATCCCTGTCTTGTTCCAGATTTTAGAGGCAATCCCTTCAGTTTTTCTCCATTTAGGATGATGCTAGCCTGAGGTTTAGCATATATAGCTTTTACAATGTTGAGGTAAGTTCCTGTTATCCCTAGTTTTTCTAGTGTTTTGAACATAAAGGGATGCTGTACTTTGTCAAATGTTTTTTTCTGCATCTATCGAGATGATCATATGGTCCTTGTCTTTAAGTCTATTGATGTGGTGAATAGTATTTATTGATTTCTGTATATTGAACCCGCCTTGCATCCCAGGGGTGAATCCTACTTGATCATGGTGCACAATTTTTTTTGATATGCTTTTGTATTCGATTCATCAGGATTTTATTGAGAATTTTTGTATCCAAGTTCATTAGAGATATTGGTCTGTAGTTTTGTTTCTTTGAAGTGTCTTAGTCTGATTTCAAGATCAGGGTGATTTTGGCCTCATAGAATGAATTTGAAAGAGCTCCTTCTTTTTCTATTTCTTGAAAGAGCTTGAAAAGAATCAGTATTAATTCTTCTTTGAAGGTTTTGTAGAACTCCGCTGTTTACCCATCCAGTCCAGGGCTTTTTTTCGTTGGTTATCTTTTGATGGCTTCTTCTATTTCTTCCTTTGTCATTGGTCTGTTTAAATTGTGTGTGTCTTCCTGACTCAATCTGGGCAGATCGTATGACTTAGGAAATTTATTGATATCTTCACTATCTTCTATTTTATTGGAATATAGGGTTTCAAAATACTTTCTAATTATCTTCTATATTTCTGTAGTGTCTGTTGTGGTATTGCATTTTTCACCCCCTATGTTAATAATTTGAGTTCTCTCTCTTCTTCTCTTCGTTATCATGGCTAAGGGCCTGTCAATCTTATTTATTTTTTCAAAGAACCAACTTTTAGTTTATCAATTTTTTCAATGATTTTTTGTTTCAATTTCGTTGATTTCTGCTCTTATTTTAATGTCGTCTACTACATTTGCTGTTGTTTTGCTCTTCCTTTTCTAGGTTTTTGAGGTGTAGTGTGAGTTCATTTATTTGTTGTTGTTTTTTTCTTTTTTTGAGGAAAGAACTCCAAGAAATGAATTTTCCTCTTAAAACTGCTTTCATTGTGTCCCATAGATTACAGTAGGTTGTGTCTGTATGGTCATTTGTCTCTAAGAATTTTTTTGTCTCCTCCTTAATGTCTTCTGTAACCCATTGATCATTCAGTAGAATATTGTTCATTTTCCATGTGATGTAGGATTTTTCCTTCCTTCTTTTATCATTGATTTCCAGTTTCATTTCATTATGATCTGATATGGTGCATGGTATTATCTCCACGCCTTTATATTTACTAAGAGTTGCCCTATGACCTAATATATGGTCTATCTTTGAGTAGGATCCATCTGCTGCTGATAAGAAGGTGTATCCACTTGATGATGGTTGATATATTCTATATATGTCGGTTAAGTCTAGGTTATTGATTGTGCTGTTGAGTTCTATAGTTTCTTTATTCAGTTTTTGTCTAGAGGATGTGTCTAATGGTGAGAGCGGTCTGTTGACGTCACCTATAATTATTATGTTGTAGTCTATTTGACTCTTGAACTTGAGAAGAGTTTGTTTTATGAGTGTGGCAGCTCATTTGTTTGCTGCATACAAATTGGTAATTGTTATGTTATGTTGGTGGATGGTTCCTTTTAACGTTATATAGTGTCCTTCTTTATCCCTTTTGATTAACGTAGGTTTGAAGTTGATTGTATTTGATATGAGTTTGGCCATTCCTGCTTGCTTCCGTGTGCCCTGTGAGTGGTATGATTTTTCCCAACCTTTTACTTTCAGCCTGTGTATGTCTTTACCTATCATATGAGTCTCCTGAAAGCAGCATATTGTTGGATTTGTTTTTTTGATCCAGGTTACTACCCTATGTCACTTGAATGGTGAGTTTAGGCCATTAACATTTAAGGTTACAATTGAAATATGATTTGTACATCCATTCATGTTAATTTATTTATTTATTTTAGTTTGGCTAGTTTTTACTTTTTGGTTATTTTCCTCCCCCTTTACTGAGATACCTCCCACTGTTAGTTTGGGGCACTATTTTTCAATTCTTCTTCTTGTAGTATTTTGCCCAAAATCCTTTGCAGTGCTGGTGTTATGGGTGTGAATTCTTTTAGTTTTTATTCATTGTGAAAGACTTTAATTTTATTGTCAAATCTGAAGCTTAATTTTGCTGGATACAGTATTCTTTGTTGGAATTCATTATTTTTCAGTGTTTGAAATACATTGTTCCAGGATCTTCTCACTTTCAAAGTTTGTGATGAAAAATCAGTCGTTAATCTAATTGGTTTACCCCTGAATGTAATCCGCCTCCTTTCTCTCGTAGCTTTTAATATTCTCTCCTTGTTCTCTATGTTGGCTATCTTCATAATTATATGTCTTGGAGTTGGTCTATTATGGTTTTGAATGTTTGGGGTCCTGTAGGCTTCAAGGATTTGGCAATCCATTCCATCTTTCATCTCTGGGAAGTTTTCTAGAATTATTTCATTTAATATGTTGTCCATTCTTTCGGTTTGAATATCTATGGCTTCTTCTATCCCGATGACTGTGAAATTTGTTTTTTTTATGACATCCCATATCTTTTGAATAGACTGCTCTTGGGACTTAAGCATCTTTTCTGTGTTGACTATATTCTTTTCAAGTTGATAAACGTTGTTGTCATTATCTGATGTTCTGACTTCTATTTGATCTAGTCTATTTGTAATATTCTCGTTTGAGTTTTAATTAATAGTTTCCTGCATTTCTAGGATTACTGTTTGATTTTTTTTAAGATCTCTATCTCCTGGTAAAGCTTGTTCTTTGCCATTTGAATTTGTTTAATTCATTTTCAAAATATACTTTTATTGCTAGGACTTGCTGATTCATGTATTCTCTAATATCCCTTTCCATCTGAGTTAGGTAAGCCTTGAGTTTTTTTCCCTATCCCTGTTTCTGATGATTCTAGGTCCTCCTGTAGAATTAAGTTGTCCTGCATTGTTTGTACACATTTTTTCCTTTGTTTTTTCATGATGTTCACGTTGTTTTCCATCTCTATTTGATTGCTATTTTTCTGCTCTATTCTATAGATTTGTTTTGGTTTAATATATCTGTTGTCTCTCCTTTGTGTTGGTAGACTATGCCTGCTAAAGTGAATTCTGCTTGGAAGGAATTGCGATGGCCGAGCTCCAGTGATGTCACCTGTCTGCTATGGCGGGCCCCAGGCTCCTTGCCAGGGTGTTCAAATGGGAGTGGGCTGGGACTGATCTGTCTCTGTTTGTTTTCAACTCCCGGTCGCCGGCGGGCGGGCGGTCTCCAGCTGTCCAGTCACACAGTCAGCGGGTGGGCTGTCACTGGTGGGCGGGAGATCTCTAGCCACCCAGTTGCACGTGCAGCCAGTGGGCGATTGGTCGCTGGTAGGCAGGCGGGCACCAGCCACCCAGTCGCACCAGCAGCGGGCTGTTTGTGACCAGTGGGCGGGCGTTCTCCAGCCGCCCAGTCACGCGGGCCTGGCCTCTAGTCCCCTGTTATCTCCTGCTAGTCCTGGTTTCTCGTGCTAGACCAGATTTCCCCTGAGTGATGCCTCTCGGCAGCTCATACTGTCCTCTGGGCCTGCCGTTTCTTGGGTGTGGATGGTGTCTATGGGGAACCCCGGCACTCTATTGTTTTGATTTTTTCCTCTTGCCCCTCTCCCAGCTCTGGCTAGACAGGTTTCGTTTTCGCCGCTGATGGGAGGGGAAGTTGAAGGTCAGGTGCCTCTAGTTTTCCCGACGTCTTTATGCAGGCTCTCTCTGATAATCTCTCCAATGGAAAGCCTAAGAGAGATTTTATGTGAATTCCCTGCTGTATGGGAGATGAGCTGAGTAACACAAACCTGTTTTATTGTTGCAATCTGTTGGAGAGTGGCGGTGGTTACTTCTGCTCTCAAAGATGGTGACCGTTGGTTTCCTTGGTGGAGTTTTTATTGTGGGGGGATAGAACTGTAGCACTTCCTTCCCCGTTTGAAATCCCAAACTCAGCCCGGGGCTCAGTTGGAGGTCAGCCAGCAGGATTCCACAGAATCTGCAGCAACGTTTCTCCCTGCCGGCTGGTCGCTTCTAGGTGGTGCCCTGCTGTCTCTAGCCACGGGGCAGGCCACACAGATTTGTCAGCCCGGATCTCCGGTCGCACATTTGGCTCATGTTTGAGACTCAATTACCGGACCTCATTGGTGGAAATCATTCTTCTAGGTTTCGGTGCACACCCATTTTTCTGTAAGATCCTAACAAGATAATATTTTGTCATTCTAACTCGTTATTCACCTGTGAAGTGGCGCAGTTCACAGGGTGTGAGTGGCAGATTCAGAGACATCCCTTCATCCTGACCAGGTTGTTTGCCATGGAAGATGACTTTTGCTGTCTCAGGTCCTTCATAGCTGCCTACATCTTCTCCATGGCTTATTTCTCCATGGACCTTTGAGGTTCTCAGCAGGTGAAAGATCCCCTACATTCCTGTATTATAAGACCAACTCTGTCCGTGCTCTTCTTTAAAGTTAGATTGAGGGAACACTGTAGGGTTAGGGTTAATAACATGTTTGATTTGGGTTAGGAATCATTCTGTTTATGAATAATTCTATTGAGAAGCTGCGATATGTATAAGAATATATAGTTGAAATATATGTAGGAAAACAGAAATCTAAGTAAGATTTGAATCCCAGAATGGCATTGGGCCCTTAATTGGGATACTTAGTGTTGAATTACGTTCTGCACAGATGTCTCAGGTAAATTGATATACAATGTCATAGGACCCTGTACCTTGGAAGATTGAATGTAGATGAGAACATCCATTTAAAAAGGTATAGTTGTTATTGAATGGTTAATTAAATAGGTACTTGTCACTTCCTGTTTTTCTCTATGCTTAACAAAACACTGTTGAAATCTTGAGAACTGTTTGCTAATCTTGTTCCCAGAATGTGCTGTCCCCAGTTTTCAAACTGCAGAATTTACTCTCTCACGTGGTTGCATGCAAACTGCCCACTCCCACTGACCCATCAATAAACTTCCCTCCTTGCCCTCGGCAAGGAAAGTATATAAGCTCTGCTCAAGCTCTTCTCAGTGCTCTCTGCTGTATTCAAGTGAGCTCTGAGCCCCAGCATGCTGGAACTCCAATAAACCCTTTGCTATTTCATGAGTCAGTTTCTTGTTGGTCTCTTCCTCCAATGCACACCCGACCTTTACACATGAAGTTTCCACTGATATCTGGCAGCGGCGGATGAGAGACCCCAACGGGCTACTCTTGGGGTAAGTAAGTCTCCTATTCCTGGTTTCAGGTTTCAGGTTAGGACTTGGAAAAATGGCTATTGATGAAGAGTGTGAGCTCTCTCCGACAGTGGCTGACAGACGTGTCACAGAGCCACAGGCCACGTTCCTGGAGGACGCCCCAGAGGACTTGGGAAATTTAGTTATAATAGATTCCTCGACTCAGTGATATTTTGTTTTGGATTTGGTATTGCCAGCCCATTGGTTATTGCCGGCTACTCAGTCCTGATCTCAGTGTTGGACGTCCATTGCCTGTCTTTATTGTCTTGTCTTGTCTGTTTCATGTGTCGTTGCTTTCACTGTTTGTGGATCTTTCATTATGGGACACAGCACTTCAATGCTAGATCTCAGTTTAAAGGGCGACTCTTATGCATGGTCTCATAAAATCCCAACACAATTAATGGCAATACTTCTCTGAGCTCAGTTCCAGAACTCAGTCTCTAAGGGGAATCACACCAGAGTTCAAGCCCAGGTGGACCCAGTCATCTCTTCCAAATGCCACACAAATGACCACAATTAAAACCAAAACACTCCCCAATGGCCCTCATCTTCTTCCATATAGACACTCATCATAACCTCTGGCTGGACGTTTCCATGAGGGGCATAGCCCAAGACAGTGTCCAAAACATGCTCCCTTGCCGCTAATTTGCCTAAAGTCAGGGTGGCCTGGAAACCCTTCCAGTGAACCAGGATTGATCAAATACACCTGCCATTAATACTGATCTTCTTCTGCAATTTGAGGCCTACTGACTGTCAGGTGTAGATTCTTTATGTGAATTTCAATCATAAGAAAACCCAACCACATCTGCAGTGCTTTGAAAAACTCATTTGACCCAAAGGATCCCAATTCTCACTTGATGGACGTCAAGAACCTAACAGAGGACGGAGAGAAACTTCACCTACAATGACTGCTCTTTTGGCCATTTTGGTTTTGGATGCACACATGGGATCTTTCTTTAGATCTATCAGTTGCAGAGAATCTAAGACACAGCCTCACACAGGGCATAGAGTTGGATTCAGACACATCCATTTCCAAAGCAATTAAGCAAAGAGCCACAGGTTATGCCCATTCATTTCCATCTGAAAACTGTTTTCTTCAGGCTTCACAAAGGGGTGGTCCGAAACAAAGAACTTCTTGACATTCAAGGCAACAGAACATTATGTAAGCAAAAGGCTCAAAGAAGGGTTTCTCCACTGAGAGTTTACTGGTCACACTGATATCTGCATTTTCTGAGATGCTCCCCATTCCCTTCATCTATCCAGTACATGGCCATGTCACAGAGCTTGGAGGTGGTACATATCTTGGACACAAAACCATGAGCCTATTCTGGAGATTGGCCAGAATTCAGAAAGAAATTGGAAATTACTAAGATCGTTGGTGTTGCCCATCCTTAAGGAAAGCTGCAATCCATTCATTAATTGGGCAGGATGAATGCTGGGAAGCTTTCTACAAGACAGGACAAATCCATTGATGCATTCTCTTTTCTAATGTCTACAACCACCGACATAGTGGGATACACAGACATAGAAACACTCGCCTTGTCAAACGTCTTACTAGAAACAGTTCAACCCCAAAAAACAAACCACCTTTCCTACCTATTCTCAGAACATGAGACAAAATCATAAACCCAAAACCCCACCCATATTGGCACCTCCTTCCCCCAAGTAGGTCTGTGACTCTAGGGAGTGTCCTCTGACTGGTGGGCCATACAATTTTCCCCTGAAAAGTCCTGTCCTGTCTCAGGTCTGTTCTCCTTGACCAACTCTGTTATGTTGTCAGAAGCTAGTGTTTAGCCACTACCTGCTTTCTCAGGAAAGGCCCTTCTTCCGAGCTCTCCTTGCTTTTGCCATCCTAACATCAGTAGGTACAAAGAAAGACTGACTCTGTCCTTGGTAAATCCAAACAAGTGAACTCATTGGGACTGGGACTGGGACTGGCTCTATGTGCCTGGTTTCCAGTATCCCAAGTTCAGAGAGATCCATCACCAAGAAAGTGAGGTGAGGTCACTCCCTTCAGGAACTGAATAAATTCACTGCCTTGTAAACTATTTTGTCCTAATAGTTGCTTCCAAGTGTCCCATTAGATGGAGGCTTCCCCTACTTCCTTTGAAACTTTCACAAGTTAGAATGGTATGTCAACCTTAGGAACCCGGGAATAGCTATCCACACAGGCCTGGTTTGGTCAATCTCCTCTACATTAAGAAGAGAGAGGCTGATTCAGACACATCCCTTCATCCTGACCAGGGTGATTGCCATGGAAGATGACTTTTGCTCTCGCAGATCCTTCATAGCTGACTATATCTTCTCCAGGATTCATTTCTGCATGGACTTTGGAGGTTCTCAGCAGGTGGAAGATCCCCTACATTCCTGTATTGTAAGACCAACTCTGTCCCTGCTTTTCTTTAAATTTAGGTTGATAGAACAGTGTATTCTTAGGGCTAATAAAATGTTTGATTTGAGTTAGGAATAATCCTGCGGGATGAATAATGGTATTGGGAACCTGAGATATTTATAAAAATATAGAGGTTAAATATATGAATGAAAACCAAAATCTAGGTAATGTTGAAGCCCAGAAGGGCATTGGGCCCTTGATTGGGATACTTAACTTTGATTTACATTGTGTACAGATGTCTCAGATAAATAGATATACAATGGCATCGGACCTTGTAGCTTGGATGATTGAATGTTGAAGAGAACATCCAGTCAAAAACGGATAGTAGGTAGAATTAGGTACAGAGTTGGTTTAGGAAGAAGAGTGAGTATAGGATTTGGAACAAAAGTTCTGGAACATTAGGGTTGTGGTTAGAGAGTGAAAGTGAACATAAGTTCATGTGAAGGGTCAGTCACAATGGTGAACTGGTGAAAATATGCAGGAAAGCACATATCTTTAGAGACATTATGAAATCAGGCAAAGTATAAAGTGAGTGATATGATTATGCATTTTCAACAGGGTTGAGTTTGAATATATAATCTTAGGAAGAAACAAATTTCCCCTTCCTCTCCTGTTTTCTCTTTTCTTTCCACTATACAAAGTCTAATCTGGGACAGAAAAGATCCGTCCTTTATAGGGCATATCAGGACATATACAGGATTGCCTGGAGCCCTTAGTTTGGGTAATGATTTAGCAGATAAAACTACGCATGACATACATATTTTCTCTACAGTAGAAGAAGCTACAAATTTTCATAAAAAATTTCATGTCAATGCTAATACTATACATAAGCGCTTTAAAATAACTAAGGAACAAGCTAGACAAATAATAAAACAATGTCAAAATTGTGTGACCATTTTACCACAAGTTAATCTTGGAGTCAATCCTAGAGGATTGATACCTAACCATTTTTGGCAGATGGACGTCACAAACTTGCCAGAATTTGGAAAATTAAAATATTTGCATGTTACAGATGATACTTCTTCTGAATTTTTGATGGACTCCCTTCATGCCGGAGAAAAAAAACTAAAGATGTTATAGCTCATTGCTTACAAAATTTTGCCACTGTGGGCATTCCAAAACAGTTAAAAACAGATGTTGCCCCTGGTTATACTTTTACCTCTTTTAAAGAATTTTGCTCATCATTTTGCATTACTCATATAACAGGAATCCCATACAATCCGCAGGGACAAGGCATAGTTAAATGAGCTCATTAAACTATTAAAACGTACTAATTAAACAAAAAAAAAAAAGGAATTGGGAAGGGGTATATATTCCCCAAAGATAAACTTAAAATAACCCTTTTTACTCTAAACTTTGGAAATTTGGATTCATCAGGGCTTAGTCCTGTGGAAAGGCATATGTGTCCAAAAAATGTACATAAGCCCAAGGTACTTTGGAAGGATATTCTAACAGGACAATGGAAATGTCCTGACCCATTAATTGTCTGGAGTTGTAGGTCTGTTTGTGTGTTTCCACAGGGAGAACAGCAGCCGATTTGGATTCCAGAGAGACTAACTAAAGCGATTTCTACAGATTAAAAGAATATGATTTGGCTCAAATCCATAACAGCTGATATCCAGAACTCCAGTTTGGCTATTCTTACATCTGTGACAAATCCAGGATGCTTTTTTCAATATCTATTTTATTTTTACCCTTTCCCATGTCATGAAGTTCTATTTTGTTTTTTGAGCTCATACAAACCTAGGTTAATGTTTTGCTGATCAGTTCTATTTTTGGACTATAGAGTTTTTAGACATTGCAATGGAGATTTCACCTGTAAAATGTTATAAGGCCTTTACTCTTATGTTATGTGTTGTATGTATTATATTACGTGTGCACACTTGTGTTTTTTGTTATATGTTTGAATGTACGTATGTCCATATATCATATATGATGAGCGCTCATAAAAAAATGGATCCAAATATATTTTTATACACTTGATGTAAATGTTTTAATTTAAATTGGGTAAACACCTGTTGAGGATTGTTTTAAAATGTGTACAAAAAAGGAGGTTAACCGATCTGTTTGTTTACTTTCACCTTTTCTTTTCATTATATTTAATAATTCTCTTCAAGACAATGTAAATTGTTAAGAAAATTGTTTTCTTTTAGTACCTTCTGGAATGTTACATAATTTTTCTTTGGGCATTATTGCCAAAATTCCTATCTTCATCCCAGTGCCTGTAAAGACAAAGATAAAACCAATCTACAGCTTCTGCAATAGCCATCACTGAACTGCTTGCAGAACTTGCCTGGACTATGTATCACCTGTATGCATTGTGAACTCACCTGCATGCATTGTGAACAATATGTTGGTGAATTGACTTGTGGTAGTGTTGGGGTATTTTTGCTGATGATGTCATTGGTGGTACAATTTTTCCAAAAGGAGCCGTCAATTGGCTTGGTGTATCTTCCTCCCTTCTGCTGTCATGGTCGTTCAGCTAAAATTTGGGGGCCAACAGAGGTGAGACAAAGAACCTCACCCCCCGCTGGTACAAAGACCTCTCCACAGGTGTGACTGTATACTGGACCTGTAGCTAGTGACGGGTAAGATCCAATTGCAATGGTACCAATCTAAGACTGTAGGCTGATACCTTGAGGTCAGCTCATTCGATAATGGGTAAGCACCATATGTACTATTGGACAACCTAAGGCAGGCATGGTCCCTAAGCCACATGCTTGTTGTTTAAACAGAGAGGGGGAGGTGTTGAGAGGCACAGCCCAAGGGGCCAAACAAACTTTCAGACTTCCAGCTGATGATTGGCTAACAGCGGCCCCAGCAACATCAAGCTAATTGGCTCCTCTGCGGTGATGCTCATTGGAGATGCTCATTGAGCACTTTCCCCACCCTTTCAGACTGCAAGATGATGATTGGCTCACAGCAGCCCCAGCAATATCTAGCTGATTGGCTCCTCTGTGGTAATGCCATTGGGCTGTTTCCCCACCCTTTCAGACAACGGAGCTGCTCATTGTGGGACTTTTTGGGCTCTGCCCACACGACCCAGCCAATCGACCTCAAGAGAAGGAGTGTGGAGGTTGAGAGCTTGTGGGAAGCCAGTAGTGGCAGTTGGGCTCTGAGGGTTTTTCCCGAGGAGCTAATTTTTAGTCATGTGTGGTTCTAAAAGTAATTTTAGTTTCTTTTGACAAGTGGCTCCTGAATTGTGCCCAGCCAGATTGCAGCAATCCTAAAGTGATGAAGAAAAAAAACCCAAACAGAATAGAAATACAAGCAGTTTAGAGAGGCATGGTGTATAGTTGGATTTACCTTTTGCATGATAAAGGGTAGGTGTTATAAATCTAGTCAATTTTAAATTGAAATAGTTCTCCATGTGTTTTATAGTTAACAAATATGTGAATTCCTATCTCCCTTTATCTGTAGCCTATTCAGCACATGTATTTTTGAATGTACATATAGAATCCTACCTGGTATCACATGTACATTTTTGTTAGATGGCTGACTTGGCAGATACAAATTTTTAGAAGAGGTCACTCCTCCTAAACGTTGTTGGAATTGAAAATTAAAACTATGGGTGAGCTTCCTAGTTGAACAATATAATACATAAATCCATGTTCAGTAAAATGAATAGTTTTGGATCTGTGGATGTTATATATTTCATGATGAATTTCGATTGGCATATATATTGCTACCTTTTAATGCCTCTCTCTCTCTCTCTCTCTCTCTCTCTCTCTCTCTCTTTATATATATATATATATATATATATATATATATATATATATATATATATATATACACACACACACTCTCCAGATTTTTCAGAATGTAAAATATATGTGTCTTATTATACAATCCCTAAATGCATTCATATTCATGAATGTGGATTTATAACCAAATGTTCACAAAGTTATTTTCAGAAATATTCATCCACCTTAAATACATATTGTATCCTAGTACTGAAATCAAAATTCAGTGAATGGTGCATAGAAGTCCTAATTTTTCTACAGTAACTGACCCACTTTAACATCAATGCAAGTAGATTCCTATGGGACATGATGTGTATTTTGACCTTCATTTTTATTCAACACTGTTACATGACTATTTATTCAGTTTATGCACATCATAGGATATATATTTCATTCACAATTTTGCAAATTGATAGGCTTTTGTTTCACTTTTAATCACTTCTTGCTTCAGTACACAAGTATTCCTCTATGTTTTTTGACTGGTCTTTTCATGATACTTCATTTTATTTTAGATTTCAATAATCACTTTTAAAGCAAAACTCACACACTCTTCATGATAAACCATAAACCTAATATTACCATTAGATGTATAAATGGCTGTAATGAATGTATGTATCTCAATATAAGATTTCCTGTAAATTTGTAAATATCAATTCAATCCAATATTTAAAGTTGGAACCAGTAATATTATTTATTCACAGTATGGTCTATTCATTCATTTTATCTATATTCCTAGACACAGGGAACACCTATTTGTACACCCTATACTAATTTATACACCTTCAAAATATTGCCCACAGAAATGGTGGAAGAAATACTCATGTCACCTGATCTACATATGCACTTTATCACAGTAATATTCTGGAAACAAAATGCAAAGTTCACACTTATGACTGTGCCAAAGCCTAAATGGAAAGTGTGCATGGATTACTAACAATATCCATGTCCAGATTGCCTAATTCTCTCAAATGTCAATCCTATTGGTGACTAAATATTTGATTCTTTCTAAGATTTTATACTCAACCTCTACCCTGTTGAAAATGTGTAATCCTATCACTCAATTTATACTTTGCCTGATTTCTTAATATCTCCATTGATATCTGCTTCCCCATATATTTTCCCCAGTTCATCCTTGTGTCTGACTCTTCACATGTGGTGACATTTACATTCACTCTCTACCGCAAACCCTATTGCTAAAGAACTTTTTGTCCAAATCCTATACTCACTTTTCTTCCTAAACCTACTGACTATCTTCCTAATCCTACCAACTATGCCTATATGAGTGGATGTTTTCTTCTACATTCAATCATCCAATTTTCAAGGTCCTATGCCTTTGTATATCGATTTATCTGAGACATCTGTTTAGAAGATATTTAAAAGCTAAGTATCCCAATCAAGGGCCCAATGCTCTTCTGGGCTTCAAATCTTACCTAGATTTCTGTTTTTATACTTATATTTCACCTATATATTCTTGTAAATATCACAGGTTCCCAATACCATTATTCATCCAGCAGAATGATTCCTATCCCAAATAAAACCTGTTATTACCCTAACCATACACTGTTCCCTCAATGTAACTCTACAGAATAGCAGGGAAAAAGTTGGTCTTACACTACAGGAATGTAGGGGATCTTCAACCTGCTGAGATCCTCAAAGGACCATGCAGAAATGATTTCTGGAGAAGTTGTAGGCAGCTATGAAGGACCTGAGGGAGGAAAACTCAACTTCCATGGTAAACAACCTGGTCAGAATGAAGGGATGTGTCTTTATCAGCCTCTTTCATCTTAATGTAGAGAAGATTGACCAAACCAGGCCTGTGTGGAGAGCTGTTCTCGGGTGCCTATGGTTGATATACCATTCCAACGTGTGAAAATGTCACAGGAAGTAGGGGCACCCTCCATCTCATGGGACCCTTGGAAGCAACTCTTAGGACAAAGTGGTTGCCAAGGCAGTGACTTCATTCACTTCCTGATTGAGGTTACCTCACATAACGTCCTGGGTGATGGAACTCTCTAAACGTGGGATTCAGAAAGCCAGGCAAGCACAACCAGTCCCAGTCCCAGTCCCAGTGGTCTCACTTTTTTTGGATTTACCAAGGACAGAGTCTGTCTTTCTTGGTACCTACTGATGTGAGGATGGCCAAAAGACAGGAAAGCTAAGAAGAGGGTCCTTTCCTGATAAAGCAGGTAGTAGCTCACCACTGGCTTCTGACAACTTCACACAACATTCTTCCCTCAATGCAGCACAAAGGTCCCTTTCACTCATGAAGAGGAGGTCCAACCCTCAACTGTTCTGTAAAAGAACTTCAGAGAGAGAGGTTAAAGATTCCTGCAAAGCTGTTATGGAGGTTTCTAATATATTTAAGTTTTGGTCTATTTCTGCTTCTAACTGGGTCATTTGTTGTGTCCCATTGACCAGGGCAGTGGTTCCTGTGCCCACCCTTGTGGCAACTCCTATTCTTTATAGGATGGCTAAAGTGAGGGACATATGTTCCCAGTGAAACCGGGTTGTATGTCCCACCTATTCGATCTTCAAATGAACCTGCGTCATGATAGAGCATTCTGGGTAACATATGCACCATTACACAATTAATCACATCCGTTTTTCATTTCATGAAAACATCAACAATGTTTTAGTATATAGAATTATACTGTTGTAGGGACGGACAAGGCAAGGCACCTAAGATAGCACCAAAGACAGTGAAACAGTCCTATTTGGTTGCACCCAGATTCAGAGGGCATTGCTTCGGTTGTAATCAATTAATCTTCTGAATTCCAAGTTTAGGTAGTTTCAGAATTTTGTGCCCAACATGTAAGAGAAGTGGCTCAGAAGATCACACTCTGCAGAAGTTCACAAAAAGCTGTTTTTGTTTCTGTTTTTTTTTTCTCTGTTCTGGGCAAGTTAACTTTTCAAGGACAACTGGGTGGGGGAGAGCTTTTACTTCCCTTTCTTTTTTTCCCCGTGCCAGCTGTTACCATGGAGCCCAGATGGTAACTTCTTTATCTTAGAAATGTTGCCATCTCTGTGAAGCCCCAGTTCAAGGCCAGAGGAATTGTTCACATATTTTGTGAAAAACTAGTAAGGGGGTGTCTAGCTTAGGAGTGCTGATTATTTTTAGCCAGTGGCCAAGTGGAACAGGGCAACATTAAAAGAGGAAGGTTATTTACACTGAAATCGTTTATAGGACTTTTTTGCTGAAAGTCCTAAAGTCAGCCAT
Organism: Callospermophilus lateralis; assembly: GCF_048772815.1. NCBI lineage: Eukaryota > Metazoa > Chordata > Mammalia > Rodentia > Sciuridae > Callospermophilus > Callospermophilus lateralis. The sequence continues at coordinate 621,437 of NW_027518102.1, read as the reverse complement.
GGTGAAGACTCCTGGAGAAGGTCAGTGAAAACTTTTCTGTGGGCCTGGTACAGAGGGGGGAGACAGAGAAGTCGGGGCTTAGAGCAGCTTCATGGATCTGAGAATGAGAAAGGAGAGATGTAAAAGAATAATGGGAAAGGGGTTTGGGATATTCCCAGCAACAAAACTTGAGCAGTAGAACAGGTAGAGCAGAGGGGAAGAAGGGAGTGAGTATCCACAAAGCCTGTGAGGAACTTTAAATTTTTAGTAACCTGTTTTCAGTGATGAAAGAGCAACTTTAAAGGCCATTTTCATTACATTTGGATAAGGGTCTGAGGGCTCTCCTCAGCTGGTTTGAGCTATGGGTTAGCTGGAAAGAGGACCTGGTGGGACCCAGTGCGGGCAGTGACAAGAGAAGAGAGGAGTGAGTCGGTGGAGGGGTACCTCAGTACCTGCTTCTCAGCCAGGGGGCAATAGTCTGAGAACCGGTGTTGGTTTGGGTTTTTGATCTAGTAATTGAAGGGAAGAAATCAGGTTGCTGAGTTTGGAGTGACAGCAGATAGTCTGGAGAAGAAGGCTGAGGGTGAGGATCTATTGGAGAAGCATAGTTCAGGATGTGAGCGAAGGAGGGAAAAGGCCTCCACATAGGGGAATCTCCTTTTACCCTTTTGAGCACTTGCAGAAGTTAAAAAGGTCGCACAGTATTTGAGGATCTAGAGACCGCTCTGGGGGCCATGGGTTTTGGTTATCTAATTGGTCATATGGCCAATGCTGTGTACAGAATTTGATGAGTAGTTTGGGTTCCATCAGGAAGCCCCTGTATGCTCACATCCCCATGACTTACAGAAGAAATTGGCTTTTCCTCCACACAGCTGTTGCTGTTTGTGGCTTTGATTGTCTGCCGGGCAAACATAGTAATCTAGGCTAGCCAACCTGCACCTGGCTTACCTGTCCCGACATCCATAATGTTTGTTTCCATTATTTATGGTACAAAAGGTATTTAATGGAATTTGAGTGGGATCCTCTTCATCAGGGATATCCTAATAGGAAAGACCTATAGCCAGCTAACAAATGTCTGGGTGGAGAAATGGCCACCAGGTCCCAAAGTGGGCTATATGTGAGATAGATTATACTTCTTCTCCAGTAGGATTTGTGATCAGCCATCGCTGCTGAAAGGGCTGATGAGGGTTAGAACTACTGGTGGTCAAGGAGAGACTCTATAGCTTCATCCACCTGGCGAATACACAATTTGAAAGGGTTACCAGTCTCTTCCAGTTTCCAGGCAGAGTCTGGACAGGGTGCAGGCTTGAGATGAGAGGCCAGGATCCAGGAAGTGATTCTGTCTACCTTTACCACTGTAGGTGTTATAAGTAGAACCTGGTATGGTCCTTTCCAGTGGGGTTCCAGGGATGACACCTGATGTTGTCTTACATAGACAGAGTCTCCTACTTGATATTGATGTGGAGTCCCCTCATCTCCAGGTTGGTAGGCAGTGGCCAGCTGTTTTCACAGGTATCGCTGAGTTCTTTCAACAGCTGTAAGTCTGTCAAGCATGGTGGTGTGGAAGGGATCGTTAGGTCTTAGAGTTGGGGTTAGGTCCCTTACTGGAATAGGGGCCCCATAGGGAATTTCATAGTGGGTGAGGTTACACAAAGAAACAGAGAGAGAATTTCTTGCATGAAACATTGCATAAGGCAGAAGCATTGTCCAATCTTTTATGTCGGTCTCTAAGCTTAATTTCATTAAGGTCTCTTTAATGGTTCTATTCATTCATTCTACCTGTCCTGCACTCTGTGGTCTATAAGCACAATGTAATCCCCAGGGTACTGGCTAACCCCTAACGTACCTGGGTCATGAATGCAGGTCCATTATCAGACTCTGTTACCTTAGGCAGGTCGAATCTTGGAAAAAAATCTTCCAGGATCTTCTTGACCACCATTTGTGCTGTTTCTTTCTTTCTTTCTTTCTTTCTTTCTTTCTTTTTTTTTTTTTTGGTGGGGAAGGCTTTAATCCATCCTGAAAATGTATCTACAAAGACTAGGAGATATTTAAGTCCATACCTTGCATGCTTAATTTCAGTAAAGTTCACTTCCCAGAATTGTCCTGGTCTTTTTCCTCCTAGGTGCTTTCCTCAAGGAAGCTTGGAAGGGTAAGCATAAACCAATTGATGGACCCGACAGGCTTTTGTTACCCATTCAGTCCTTTTGCTGTGATTTGGTTAGTGGAAAACTCTGTTCTTGATCCTTCAGGAATGCCTGCAGTTTCTTTGAACAAAGTTGAGTGAGTTGATGTACATTTTCTACTGACATAGTTAGAGCCATGACTATAGGAGTTTTTACTGAAGGATTTAGAAATCCCACTTGGTTGCCTTCAGGGTTAAAAGTTATTTTGGCCCAGAGCTTGGTGAGCAGATCTCTGCCCATCAATGGGACCAGGCATTCTGTGATTACTAGGAAGGATTGATGGATTTTCCTTTTCCCAGGTCCATGGTCCTCTTAGTTGTCCAAGCCCGATACTTACTGCCATTTGCCCCTTGAACTAGAGACCTTTTATTTGATAGATGGCCCAATGGGGCCTTAAGGGCTGAGTATATTGCCCCTGTATCCACTTCAAAGTTTACTGGGGTCCCCTACACTTCAAAAGTTACCCTGAGCTCCGGGAGGGGATGTTAGCCCCGACTTTTGGAGTCATCCTCAAGAGTCAGAATGGCTGGCAGGAGTGGCTGTCTCTTTCTAGGGAACTCTTTGGCCCAGTGTCCTTTTTTTTACAGTAGGCACAGTGATCTGAGGCAAGGAGTGGCCTCTGGCGTGGGCCCAGGTATCCCTTCCTGTCTCCCTGTTTCTTAATTTCTGGCCTATTTGTTGTTGTGACCAGGACCTTAGTCAGCGCCTTAGTCTGTCTTTTGTTTCTTTTATCCTCCCTTTGTTCCCTTCTCTTCCTCAGTTTCTCTCTTAAAGTATACCTTCTCGGCTTCTCTGACTAAATCTCTCAAAGTCATATCTTGTAATCCATCTAAGCATTTTAACTTTCTTTTAATATCCGGGGCAGCTTGCCCAATAAAGGCCATTGTGACAGATGACTTTTGATCCTCTGCCTGAGGATTGAAAGGAGTATATCTTCTATATGCCTCCATAATTCTCTCTAGAAACATAGAGAGAGGTTCTTCAGGTCCTTGAATAATCTCTCTTACCTTGGCCTAATTAGTTGGTCGCCTAGCGGCCGCACGGAAACGCACTATTAGAGCCCGGTGATAAGTGAACAGATGCTCCCTACCTTCAAAGATTTGGGGGCCACAGTTGGGTTGGTTCAAAGGAAAGCTGGCTTTGATTATCTTGGAAAGTTGTGTCAGTCACGCATCTGGTCAGAGGATATTTTTTTCCAGCTTCCAGGAGTATTCTATTTTGATCCCCTGTCATGAAGACAGTCCCTATGAGTTGTTGGCAGTCATCTCAAGTAGGCTAGTGTGAAAACATCAATGACTCAACCAGACCTGTGTGCCAGGTGGGGTGCTCAGAAAAAGGGGGATTGTTATATTTCCAATTATGTACGTCTGAAGAGGAGAATGGCCAAAACTGGTAGGCTTGCATTTTTTCCCCCATGGCCGTCGTCAATCTTTGGCCCATAGGGATGGAGGGGGAGCATCATGGGAGTTCCAGTGTTTTCAACTATTCACTGCTGGCGAGTTCCTATAGCCGGGCCAGCTTCCTCAAGGGAAGGAAGGGCTGTGTGTGCCACTGGGGAGCTATCTGGAGGGTGCTGTGCTCCTCCAATTGCACAGAGGCTGAGTCAGCAGCAGGGGAATCACTTAGAGGGTGTTGGGGATTGGGGGAAGAGGGCAGGGGATAAGGAGGGGGAGGAGAATCCAGTAGAGTCAAATCTTGTGACTCAGGGAGAACAGAGGGTGGAGAAGGAAGAAGAGCAGAGGGTTTGAGAGATCATGGGGGAAGGAGTAGGAGCAGGGGCAGCGGTAAGGAAAGGCTTCACCCATGGAGGAGGAGATTTGCAGAGGTCCTGCAAAGTTAAGATATATGGCGGAATGATCCAGATGGCTATGTGGCCCTGGCTAAAAGACAATATCTCTAACTTTTTAAATTAGTGGGAAGTAGAAAGATCCTTCTAGAGGCCATCCGACTCGAAAGGTGGGTCATTCTGAGGCACAGAGCATCTTCCAGGTCCAGTGTTTTACTAAATAAAAAAGATTCTGAGCCCTTATGTGGACTTTGGGCGAGTGATCAATGGTCAGGGACAGAGGCATTGAAGTGCTCTGTCCCATAATGAAAGATACACAAATAGTGAAAGCCTCGACACATGGGGTCTCACATTCGCCGCTGCTGGATTTCAGTGGAACCTCCATATGAAAAGGTCGGGCAAGCCTTGGAGGAAGAGACCACAAAGAGATTGTCACATGCAACAGCAAAGGGTTTATTGGGGGTTCAGCATGCTGGGGCTCAGAGCTCAATTGAAAAGAGATGAGAGCCCTGAGAACACCTTAAGCAGAGTTTATATAATTTTCTTGGAGAGGGCAGGGAGGAAAGTTTATTGATGGGTCCTGGTGAGTGGGCAGTGTGCGTTCACACGGGTGAGGGAGTACATTCTGCAGTTTGGCAGTTGGGGAGAGCACATTCTGGGAACAAGATTAGCAAAGAGTTCTCAAGATTTCAAAAGTGTTTTGTTAAGCATACAGAGAAACAGGAAGTGACAAGTACCTATTTTATTAACCTGTCACTACCGACTATCCCTTTTTGACTGGATGTTCTCTTCTACATTCAATCATCCAAGGTACAAGGTCCTAGGCCATTGAATATTGATTAATCTGACACATCTGTGCAGAACCTAATTCAAAGCTAAGTATCCCAATCAAGGGCCCAATTCTCTTCTGGGCTTCAAAACTTACCTAGATTTCTGTTTTCATACATGTATTTCACCTATATATTCTCATACATATCACAGGTTCCCAATACCATTATTCATCCAGCAGAATTATTCCTAACCAAAATCGAAAATGTTATTAACACTAACCGTACACTTTCCCCTCAATCTAACATTACAGAGAGGAGGGACAGAGTTAGTCTTACAATACAGGAATGTAGTGGATCTTCCACCTGCTGAGAACCTCAAAGGTCCATGCAGAAATGTCCTCTGGAGAAGACGTAGGCAGCTATGAAGGACCTGGGAGAGTAAAAGTCATCTTACATGACAAACAACCTGGCCAGGATGAAGGGTTGTGTCCAAATCAGCCTCTCTCGTCCTAATGTAGAGAAGATGGACCAAACCAGGCCTCTGTGGAGAGCTGTTCCCAGGTTCCTATGGTTGATATACCAATCTAACTTGTGAAAGTGTCACAGGAAGTTGGGGCAGCCACCATCTCATGTGACCCTTGGAAGCAACTGTTAGGACAAAGTGGTTGCCAAGCCAGTGAACTTATTCAGTTCCTGAAGGAAGTGACCTCACCTCACTTCCGTGGTGATGGAACTCTCTGAACATGGGATCCAGGAAGCCAGGCATCTAAGCCAGTCTCAGTCACAGTCCCTGTGGGCTCACTTGTTTGGATTTACCAAGGACAGAGTCAATCTTTCTTGGTACCTACTGATGTGAGAATGGCCAAATACCAGAAAAGCTCTGAAGAGGGGCCATTCCTGAGAAAGCAGGTAGTGGCTCACCACTAGCTCCTGACAACTTCACAGAGTTGACCAAGGAGACCAGATCTGATAAAGGACAGGCCATTTTGGGAGAACATAGTATGGTCCAGAAGTCAGAGGACACTCTGGATAGTCACAGACCTACTTGAGGGAAGCAGGTGCCTTTTTGGGTGTTGGTGTGGGTTTGTGGTTTTGTCTCATGTTTTGAGAATAGGTAGGAAAGACGGTTTTGTGGTTTGGAATGAAATGTTTCTACTAAGTCGTTTCACAGGGCGTGTGTTTCTATGTCTGTGTATCTCACTGTGTCCGTGGTTGTAGACATTAGAAAAAAAGAATGCATCAATGGATGTGTCCTGTCTATTAGAAAGCTTCCGAGCATTCATCCTGCCCAATTAATGAATGGACCAGGGCTTGCATAATCAATGGGTAACACCTGCTATCTTCCTAAGTTCCAGTTTTCTTCCTGAATTCTGGCCACTCTCCAGAATAGGCTCATGGTTTTGTGTCCAAGATATGTACCACCACCAAGCTCTGTCACATGGCCATATACTGGATAGCTGAAGGGAATGGCGAGCATCTCAGAAAACTCAGATATCAGTGTGACTACTAACATCTCAGTGGAGAAACCGTGGTTGGGCCTTTTGCTTAACAATTGTTCTTTTCCCCTGAGTCAGGAAGGACTTTGCCTCAGGCCAACCCGTTTGTGAAGCCTGAAGAAAACCGTTTTCAAATGGAAATGAATGGGCATCACCTGTGTCTCTTTGCTTAATTGCTTTGGAAAGGGATGTGTCTGAATCAGGCTCTTGGCCCAGTGTGAGGCTGTGGCTTAGATTGTCAGCACCTGATGGATGTAAAGAAAGATCCCATGTATGCATCCAACACCAAAATGGCCAAAAGAGCAGTCATTGTGGGTGAATTCTCTTGTCTTTCTCTGTAATTTTCCTGACCTCCATCAAGTGAGAATAAGGATCCTTTGGGTCTAATGAGTTCTTTAAAGCCCTGCAGAGGCTAGCCCATTGGTGCTTGGGTTTTATCATGACTCCAATACACATAAATAATCTAAATCCCACAGTCAGTAGGCCTCAAATTGGAGAAGTGGAGCAGTATTAAATGCAGGCCTATTGGATCACTCCTGTTTCACAGGAAGGGTGTCCAGGCCACTCAAACTTTAGACAAATGAGGGGCAATGGAGCTTATTTTGGATACTGTCTTGTACTGTGCTCCTCATGGAAACCTCTAGCAAGAGGTTATGTTCAGTGTCTATATGAAATAAAATGAGGGCCATGTGGGATTTTTTTTGGTTTCAATTGTTTTCATTTGTGTGGCGGTTGGAAGAGGTGACTGGGTCCACCTGGGCTTGAACAGTGGCGTGATTCCCCTTAGAGAGTGAGTTCTGAAACTGACCTCAGAGAAGTATTGCCATGACTTGTGTTGGGATTTTAGGAGGACATGCATGAGAGTCACCCATGGAAACTGAGATATAGGCCCAGGGTACCTTTCCACAGAGCACTGGGAATCTCAGCCAGGATATCACATGATTTTATTCTTAAAGGCATGTCAGCCATAGTTGAGAATCAAAACAAACATGGACCTCACATTGTAGACCTCAATGAGCCTGGCTTCATGTGACCTTTTGGCCACTCTTTGGAAAGTCTTGCCTGTGAGAGTTCTCGAAAGCGTTCATTGAAATGAGCATCCTCACCATTTAATGGTTCCCGAATGAATTAAAACCCACAGTGCCTCCAACTTCATCCTTGAAAAATGCCTAGATAAATACCATGAAATTTTTGAATTTCCCATGACCTGGTCGCACTGGGAACATTTGGATGTCCTACATCATTCTTGAATCTATCAGGCAGTGCCTTGATTGACTGGGATTCATAAAAATGGTGTAGAACAGAGATACCAGTTAGTTGGAGCCTACTGAGTGGTGGGCCTAGAGCAGAGGTGGGAAGGTGTATGATAAAACATCTTTGTGAGGCCATGTCAATCTGCCATTAGCTTCCAAATTGCTTGTGACTGACATGGTGCAGCCAGCAGAATGTTCAATGAAATAGCATATTGTTATATGGAGAGGTTTCAGGGCAATGTTCAGAACCAGGTTTCTATGGACAAGGGGGCAAGCTATGAGGGATAGAAGCCTGCTTGGTGTATTCTCCTGAGAACCCTGACCCACCGCACAAGACAGAACTCCCTCCCCCACTGTGTCCCATTTGAACTCCTTGTATATCGTGAAGCAAATACCAAAGTCCCAGTGCAGCAGCAAGAAACACCATGAAAATTGGAGGATGACCAAATGGCTTCACAGTCCCCCAGGGAGACACTTAGCCCACAATGGCCACAGTTTACCTACAAAGAGAGAATTCCGCACTGCTACCTCATGTACATTGGAAAATAAGAATCCATGTCCTCCAGGTCACATAGATGCAGACCCAGCTTTGATGGTCTCACTAGAAAGAAATCAAAAGCTCCTGAAAACAATATATATTTCAAGTGCCCAACCACATAGGCAGTTTCCCAAAAAGTCTTTAGGGCACCAGAGCTCCACATTTGAGAAATGTTTACTGTGTCCCTTACTTTGGGAAACTCCTCTAACACCTCCAAGGTTGTGAACTCCTGAGCATATTCCATTCCAGATATGTATTCACAGATTTTCTAACTCTTCTTCTCTAATTCTGTATTACTTGGGGCGGAGTTAATTACAATAAATTTTTCTGGAAGAGAATAAGAAGATTTTTGTGTAGCACATATTTGCATACACATTGTGTTCATTTTCCAATTTTCCATTCGAAATACTGATTCCCTGACACTAACCCATAGCTTGCTAGACTCTGACTACTAATCCTAATGTGATGGAGAAAAATAACTCAAACAGAATAGAAATACAAGCAGTTCAGAGGAGGGGTGGTGTATAGTTGGGCTTGCCTTTTGCAATATATAGGTTTGGAGTTATAAATCTAGTCAATTTTTAATTGAAGTAGTTCTCCATGTGTTTTTAAAGTTAACAAATATGTGAATTCCTGTCTCCCTTTCTCTGTAGCCTATTAAGCACATGTATTTGTATATGCACATATTGAATCCTACCTGGTATCACACGTACATACTTGTGAGGTGGCCAACTTGACAGATACAAATTGTGGATCAGAAAATTCAACCTATGGGGGAGCTTCCTAGTTGAACAACATTATATATAAATCCATGTTCAGTAAAATAAATATTTTTGGATATGTGGATCATATAAATTTCACGATGAATTTTGATTGGCATATATATTGCTACTTTTTATTTGCTCTGTGTGGGTTTTGTGTGTGTGTGTGTATATATATATATATATATATATATATATATATATATATATTCTCCAGATTTTTCAAAATGTAAAATATATGTGTCTTATTATACACTCCTAAATTCATTAATGTTCATATATTTGGATTTCTAATCAACTTTTCACAAGATTATTCTCAGAAATATTCATCCACCTGAACTACATATCTGTTTCCTAGTACTGAAAACTAAATTCAGTGAATGGTATATACAAATGCTAATATTTCTACAGTAACTTACCCAGTTTAACATCGGTGCAAGTAGATTCCTATGTTCCATGATGTCTATTTTGACGTTCATTTTTATTCAACACTGGTATATTAGTTTTCTTCATTTTATGCACATCATACGATATATATTTCTTCCACAATTTAGCAAATTTATAGGCATTTGTTTCACTTTCAATCACTTCCTGCTTTGGAACACATGTATTCCTCCAGCTTTCTTGACTGGTTTTTTCATGAGACTTCTTTCTGAACACATTGTTTTCGATTTCCATAATCACTTTTGGGGCAAACTCACACACCCATCATGATTAACCATAACTCTATTATTACCATTAGATGTATAACTGTTTGGAATGAATGATTGTATATCAACATAAAATTTCTTATGTATTTTCAGATATCAATTCAATCCAATATTAAAAGTGGAACCTGTTATATTATTTATTCACAGTATGGTCTATTAAGGCATCATCTCTATATTCATAGACCCAGGGTCTATGTATTTGTATCCCCAATACTAATTTATAAGTCTTTAAAATATTGCTTTCAGAAATGGTGGAAAAAATACTCTAGTCACCTGATATACATATACATTTCATCACAGTAATATTCCTGACACAAAATGCAAGGGTCACACTTATGACTGTACCAAAGCCTAAATTGAATGTGAGCATGTATTACTAACAACATCCATGTCCTGGTTCCCTAATGCTCTCAAATATTATTCCTATTGGTGACTACATATCTGTTTCTTCCTAAGATTATATATTCAAACTCAACCCTGTTAATAATGTCTTATCCTACCACTCACTTTGTACTTTGCCTGATTTCCTAATGTCTCCATTGATATCTGCTTTCAAATACCTTTTCTCCAGTTCATCATTGGGAATGACCCTTCAAATGTGCTGACACTTACATTTACTCTCTCACCAAAACCTTATTGCTAAAGAACTTTTGGTCCAACTCCTAGACTCACTCAAATGGGTTCTTCAAAGCCCTGCAGAGGGAAGCCCAGAGATTCTTGGGTTTTCTCATGACTCCAATTCACATAAAGTATCTAAACCCCACAGTCAGTAGGCCTCAAATTCGAGAAGCAGAGCAGCATTAATGGCAGGCCTATTTGATCACTCCTGGTTCACAGGAAGGGTGCCCAGGCCACCCTGACTTTAGGCAAATGAGGGGGAAGGGAGCTTATTTTGGACACTGTCTTGCACTGTGTCCCTCATGGAAACCTCTAGCAAGGGATTATGATGAGTGTCTACATGGAAGAAAATGAGGGCCATGTGGGAGTGTTTTGTTTTTAATTGTGGTCACTTGTGTGGCGGTTGGAAGAGATGAATGGGTCCACCTGGGCTTGAACTCTGGTGTGATTTCCCTTAGAAACGGAGTTTTGGAAATGACCTTAGAGATGTATTGCTATGAATTGTGTTGGGATTTTCGGAGGCCAGGCATGAGAGTCGCCCATGCATGACAATACGCGTCAAATTGGAGAAGCAGAACTTAATGTCCAAATCCTTTACTCACCCTTCTTTTTAATCCTACCGTCTATCTTCCTAATCTCAGATAAATACCATGATATATTTGAAATTCCGATGACCAGGTGGCACTGGAGAATCTTTGGATGTCCTGTTTCTGATCATGAGTGTACCAGACAGTGGCTTAATTGACTTGGTTTTATGAAAATGGTGTAGAACAGAGATGCCAGTAAGTTGGAGCCTGCTGAGTAGTGGGCCTAGAGCAGTGGTGTGCAGATGTGTGATAAAATATCTGTGGTGGGGTCATGTGGATCTTCCATTGGCTTCCAAATGGCTTGTGACTGAAATAGTGTAGCCAGCAGACCCTTATATGTAAAGGCATCTCGTTATACGGAGAGGTTTAACGTCAATTTTAAGAAACAGGTTGCTATGGTCAAGGGGACAAGCTATGTTGGATAGAAGACTTGTTGGTGCATTCTCCTGGAGAACCTGACCCACCACACATGACAGAACTCACTCTAGCATTTTGTCCCAGTTGAACTCATTGTATTTCGTTAAGTAAATACCATACTCCCAGTGCAGCAGCAAGAAACACGACAAAAAGTGGAGGATGACCAAATGGCTTCACAGTCCACATGGGGAGACACTTAGACCCGAGTGGCTACAGTTTACCTACAAAGAGAGAATTCAGCACTGCTCCCTTATGTTCATTAAAAAAAAGAAACCATGTTCTCCAGGTCACATAGATGCAGACCCATCTTTGATGGTCTCACTACAAATGAAGCTAAAGCTCCTGACAACAACATATATTTCAAGTGCCCGAACTCAGAGACAGTTTCTCAAGAAGTTTTTAGGCCAGCAGAGCTCCATGTTTGTGGAGTGTTTACCCTGACCCTAACTTTTGGAAACTCCTCTACCACCTCCAAGGTTGTGAACTCCTGATTATGTTCCATTCCACATATGTATTCACAGATTTTCTAACTCTTCTCCTCTAATTGTGTCTTATTTGGGGTGAAGGTAATGGCAATTCATTGTTCTGGATGAGAGTGGGAATATTTTTGTGTGGCACATATTTGCATACACATTGGATTCATTTTCTTATTTTCCAATCAAAATACTGAAACCATGACACTAACCCATACCCTACTAGACTCTGACTACTAATCCTAATATGATGGAGGAAAAATAACCAAAACAAAATAGAAATACATGCAGTTCAGTGGAGGCATGGTGTATATTTGGACTTGCCTTTTACATGATAAAGGGTAGGTGTTATAAATCTAGTCAATTTTTGGTTAAAATAATTCTCCATGTGTTTTTAAAATTAACTAATATGTGAATTCCTGTCTCCCTTTCTCTATAGACTATTCAGCACATGTATATTTATATGCACATATAGAATCCTACCTGGTATCACAGGTTAAATTTTTTGTGTTGTCTGACTTGGAAGATACAAATTGTGAGAAGAGATCCCTCCTCCTAAACGCTGTTGAAACTGAAAATTCAACCTATGGGTGAGCTTCCTAATAGAAAAACATTATACAAAAATCCATGTTCAGTAAAATAATTATTTTTGCATATGTGAATTATATATATTTAATGATGAATTTCGATTAGCATATGTATTGCTACTTTTTATAGTCTGTGTGTATGTTTTGTGTGTATATATATATATATATATATATATATATATATATATATATATACATACTCTCCATATTTTTCAAAATATGAAATATATGTGTCTTATATATACTCCCTAAATTTATTCATGTTGATGTATTTAGATTTATAATCGATTTTTCACAAGATTATTCTCAGAATTATTCATCAACTTGAAATATATATTTGTTTCCTAGTACTGAAAACTGACTTCAGTGAAAGCTGCACACAAATCCTAATATTTCTAGAGTAACTGACCCAGTTTAATATCAACGCAAGTAGACTCCTATGGGACATGACATATAATTTGACGTTCATTTTTATTCAACAATGGTACATTACTATTTCTGCAGTTTATGCACATCGTAGGATATATATTTTATCCACAAGTTCACAAATTTTTAGACATTTGTTTCAATGTCAATCACTTCCTGCTTCAGAACACAAGTATTCCTCCATGTTTCTTGACTGGTCTTTTCATGAGACTTCTTTCCAAAAATATTATATTTGATTTCCATAATCAGTTTGAAGCAAAACTCACACACACTTCAGGATAAACCACAACCCTAATATTACCATTAGATGTATTACTGGTTGAAATGAATGTATGTATATCAATATAAGATTTCCTGAATATTTTTAGATATCAATTTAATCCATTATTTAAAGTTGGAACAAGTAATATTATTTATTCACACTACGCTCTATTCATGCATTATCTCTATATTCATAGACACAGGGTACATCTATTTTTACCCACAATACTAATTTATACATCTTCAAAATATGGCTCCAAGAAATGGTGGAAGAAATACTCATGTTACCTGATCCACATATACATTTTATCACAGTAATATTCTGGTCAGAAAATGCAAACATCACACTTATGATTGTACCAAAGTCTAAATGGAAAATGAACATGGATTACTAAAAACATCCATGTCCAGGCTGCCTAATGCTCCCACTTGTCAATCTTTTTGGGGACTACATATTTGTTTTTTCCTAAGATTATATATTGAAACTCAATCATATTGAAAATGTCTAATCCAATCACTCACTTTACACTTTGCATGATTTCCTAATGTCTCTATGGATATCTGCTTTCCTACATATTTTCCCCAGTTCATCATTGTGACTGATTCTTCACACGTTCTGACATTCATATTCACTCTCTACCCGAAACCCTATTGCTAAAGAATTTTTGGTCCAAAACTTATACTCACTCTTCTTTTTAAACTTACAAACTGTCTTCCTAATACTACCAACTATCCCTTTTATCCTGGATGTTCTCTTCGACATTCAATCATCCAAGGTACAAGGTCCTATAACATTGTATATCGATTTATCTGAGACATCTGTGCAGAACATAATTCAAAGCTAAGTATCCCAATGAAGGTCCCAATGTCCTTCTGGGCTTCAAATCATACCTAGATTTCTGTTTCCGTACTTATATTTTACCTATATATTCTTGTAAATATCGCAGGTTCCCAATACCATTATTCATCCAACAGAATGACTCCTCACCAAAATCAAACCTGTTATTAACCCTAACCATACACTGTTCCCTCAATCTACCTTTACAGAAGAGCAGGGACAGAGTTTGTCTTACAATACAGGAATGTAGGGGATCTTCCACCTGCTTAGAAACTCAATGGTCCAAGCAGAAATGATCCCTGGAGAAGTATTAGGCAGCTATGTAGGACCTGAGAGAGCAAAAGTCATCTTCCATGGCAAACAACCTTGTCAGGATGAAGGGTTGTGTCTGAATCAGCCTCTCTATTCTTAATGGAGAGAATATGGACCAAACCAGGACAATGTGGAGAGCTGTTTCTGGTTCCATATGGTTGATATACCATTCTAACTAGTGAAAGTGTCAGAGGAAGTAGGGTATCCTCCATCTCATGGGACACTTGGAAGCAACTGTTATAACAAAGTGGTTGCCAAGGCAGTGAACTCATTAAATTCTTGAAATAGGTGACCTACCTCACTTCCTTGGTGATGGAACTCTCTGAATTTGGGATCCAGGAAGCCAGGCACACAAAGCCAGTCCCAGTCTCAGTCCCAGTGGGCTCACATGTTTGGATTTACCAAGGACAGAGTCTGTCTTTTTTGGTACCTACTGATGTGAGGATGGCCAAATGCGAGGAGAGTTCTGAAGACGGGCCTTCCCTGAGAAAGCATGTAGTGGTCAGAACAGGCTCCTGACAACTTCACAGTGTTTGACAAGGAGACCAGATCTAAGACAAGACAGGCCTTTTCGGGGGAACATAAAATGGCCCACCAGTCAAAGGACACTCTGGATAGTCACAGACTTACTTGGGGGAAGGAGGTGCCTTTTTGAGTGTGTGTGTGAGTTTGTGGTTTTGTCTCATGTTCTGAGAATAGGTAGGAAAGGCGGTGTGTTTGGTTTGGAGTGGACTATTTCTAGAAAGAACTTTGACAAGGCAAGTGTTTCTGTGTCTGTGTCTCCCACTGTGTCCATGGTTGTAGACATTAGAAAAGAGAATGCATCAATGGATGTGTCCTGTCTAGTAGAAAGCTTCCCAGCATTCATCCTGTCCATTTTAGTAATGGACTGCAGGTTGCCTTATCGATGGGCAACACCTACTATCTTACTAAGTTTCTGTTTTCTTCCTGAATTTTGGCCACTCTCCAGAATAGGTTCATGGTTTTGTGTCCAAAATATGTATCACCTCCAAACTCTGTGACATGGCTATGTTCTGGATAGCTGGAGGGAATTGGAGCATCTCAGAAAACTCAGATATCAGTGTGACCAGAAAAGCCTCAGTGGAGAAACCCTGTTTTGGGCCTTTTGCTAACCTATTGATCTTTTGCCCTGAATGTCAGGAAGGTCTTTGCCTCAGGCCACCCCTTTGTGAAGCCTGAAGGAAACAGTTTTCAAATGGAAATGAATGGGCATCACCTGTGGCTCTTTGCTTAATTGCTTTGGAAAGCCATGTGTCTGAATCAGCCTCTTGGCCCTGTGAGAGGCTATGGCTTAGATTTTCAGCGCCTGATGGATCTAAAGAAACATCCAATGTGTGCATCCAAAACCAAAATGGCAAAAACATAAGTCATTGTGGATGATGTCTCTTGCCTTCCTCTGTTAGGTTCCTGACCTTCTTCAAGGGAGTATAGGGATTTTTTGGGTCAAATGAGTTTTCCAAGCTCTTCAGAGGTGCTTGGGTTTAATCATGAATCCAAATCACATAAGGAATTTATACCTGACAGTCAGTAGGCCTCTAATTGGAGAAGTAGAGCAGTATTAGCGGCAGACCTATGTGATCAATCCTAGTTCACAGGAAGGGTGTCCAGGCCACCCTGAGTTTAGGCAAATGAGGGGCAAGGAAGCTTATTTTGGACACTCTCTTGAGCTGCGCCATTCAAGGAATCCTCCAGCCAGAGGTTATGATGAGTGACTCTATGGAAGAAGATGAGGGCCATGTGGGATTGTTTTGGTTTTAATTGTGGTCATTTATGTGGTGGTTGGGAAAGATGACTGGGTGCACCTAGCCTTGAAAACTGGTGTGATTCTCCTCAGAGACTGAGTTCTGTAACTGACCTCAGAGTAGTAATTGCTTTGAAAATGGTTGTGTCTTAATTAGCCTCTTGGCCCTGTGTGAGGCTGTGACTTAGATTATCAGCACCAGATGGATCGAAAGAAAGATCCCATGTGTGCATCCAAAACCAAAATGGCCAAAAGAGCAGTCATTGTGAATTAAGTCTCTTGCCTTTCTCTGTAAGGTTCTGAAAGAATAAAAGAAATTGAAATTGAAATTGAAATGTAAAGAACCAGGTTTGTAAACTTTCCAAGCTGCACTTTCCTGTGGCAGTTTAGACAATTCCCGGATCTGCCCATTAGATGTGTGTTGAAATCTTTCCTGACTACCTAGTTACTTAACAACCCTTTCCCAGAATCCCTGCAGCTCAGCAAGTATACATCTCAGGTATTCAACCAATCAGTTTAAATGTATACCCCTTCTTAGGGCTGACCAATCACCCCCTGCCCGAATTGTTCCCGCAAATGAAAGTGCTAATCATGCTTTAGAGTTGTTATTTGATTTTCCCATGGTATATGATGAATTGCTAAAGGAGGCTATGATGTATGTAAAGTCCCTGCCCTCTCTAAGCAATGTATATAAACTCTGCTCAAGTTGTTCTCAGGGCTCTTTGTTCTTTGCTCCTCTAAAGTGAGCTCTGAGCCCCAGCATGCTGGACCCCCAATAAAACCTTTGCTGTTGCATGAGAAAGCCTCTTGGTGGTCTTTTTCTCTGACGTTCGCCCCACCTATTTATCTGGAGGCCCCAGGTGAGATATCCGGCAGCGGCGGACAAAAGACCCCAATGGACTCCTCTCGGGGTAAGTAAGGCACCTCTTTCTGGTTTTGGGTTTCAGGTTATGGATTGGCAAAGTGGCTGTCAGTGAAGAGCATTAGCTCTCTCTGATGGTGGCTGACAGATGTGTCACAGAGCTACAGGCCACGTTCCTGGGGGACACTCCAGAGGACTAGAGAAATCAAGGAATACTAATTTCCTCAACTCGTTTATATTTTGCTTCAGGATTCGGTTCGCCAGCCCATCAGATTTTGCCGGCTACTCAGTTTTGGTCATTGTTCTGAACTCATGTTGAGTTTACGGGCTGTCTTTATTGTCTAACCCATCAGGTTTTGGCAGTTACTCAGTTCTAATCTTTGTCTTGGACTCATGTTAAACGTTTACTGTTTGTCTTTGTCTGTGTTGCGTTTGTGTCTTCACTGTCCTTTGTTTGAGTAACTCTCATTATGGGACAAAGCACTTCCACTTCTCTGTCCCTGACACTTGATCATTGGACTGATGTCCGCTCAAGGGCCCAGAATCTTTCTTTTTCAGTAAAATGCCGTACCTGGCAGATTCTCTGTGCTTCAGAATGGCCCATTCTCGGAGTCAGGTGGCCCCCCAGAAGGATCCTTCTACTTCCCTCTAATCCGAAAAGTCAGAGATATTGTCTTTCAGCCGGGGCCACGTGGCCACCCAGATCAACAGCCATATACCCCTTCCCCCAGCATCCTATCATTCAAACCTTCCACTCCTCCCCCTCTTCCTTCCATTCTCCCTCAGTCACAAGACTGGACACTCCTCCCCCTCCTTATCCTCTACCCTCGCTCTCCAACCCCCAACACGTTCCAGATGATATTCTCGCCGCTGACTCAGCCTCTCCACCGCTAGAGGCAATTGGGCCAGACCCAAGCACTCCAGGGGACTTCTCTGCAGCAGCAGCAACCCCTCCTCCCCTGGAGGAAGCTGGGCCACCTAAAGGAACCCGCCGGTGACGGATAATAGAAAACTCGGAAGCCCCTATGATGCTTCCTCTCTGTCCCTACGGGCCAATGAACCGATCCAACTGGCACCCAAACACCTTTAAATGTAGGTAGCATCTGTCCACTTATCGCCAGACTCTAATAGCGGGTCTCCGAGTGGCCGCCAGAGGGCCGACTAATTTGGCCAAGTTAAGAGAGATTATCCAAGGGCCTAATGAGTCTCCCTCTATGTTTCTGGAGAGAATTATGGAAGCATATAGGAAATATACTCCTTTTGATCCTCAGGCAGAGGATGAACAAGCATCTGTTGCAATGGCCTTTATCGAGCAGGCTGCCCTAGATATTAAGAGAAAGTTACAACGTCTAGATGTATTACAAGATAAGACCTTGAGAGATTTAGTAAGAGATGCTGAGAAAGTATATTATAAGAGAGAAACTGAGGAGGAAAGGGAACAGAGGAGAGAGACGGAAAGGGAACAAAAGGAGGATGAAAGGAGCAAAAGGCAGACTAAAGCATTGACTAAGGTTCTGGTCAGAGCACCAAATATGCCAGAAGTTATAAAGCAGGGAGACAGAAAGGGATACCTGGGCCCCCGCCAATGGCTGCCCCTGGCCTCAGATCAGTGTGCCTACTGTAAAGAAAACAGGACACTAGGCCAAAGAATGCCCCCGAAAGAAGCAGAGATGCCAGTCCGCCGTGCTGACTCTAGAAGAGGACTAGGAAAGTCGGGGCTCGGATCCCCTCTCCGAGCTCAGGGTAACATTTAAAGTGGAGGGGACCCCAGTGGACTTTGAAGTGGATACAGGAGCAGTATAATCAACCTTTAAGACCCCACTGGCCCCCCTATCAAATAAATGGTCCCCTGTTAAAGGTACTAATGGCAGTAGATATTGGGCTGGGACAACTAAGAGGACTATGGACCTAGGAAATGGAAAAGTCCACCACGCTTTCCAAGTAATCCAAGAATGCCCAGCCCCATTGATGGGCTGGGATCTGCTTACCAAACTCTGGGCTAGAATAACCTTTAACCCTGATGGTCCCCAAGTGGAGTTTCTAAAGCCTTCAGTAAAAACTCCCATAGTCATTGCTTTGACAACATCCGTAGAAGATGAACATCAACACTTCGCGCCTCCTAGGACTGATCAAACAGGCAAACTACCCCAGAAATGGATAAAAGATTATCCTAATGCCTGGGCAGAAACTGCTGGGTTAGGTCTAGCCATATAACAACCTCCAATAGTAGTAGAATTAAAAGCCTCTATCTCTCCAATCAGTGTTAAACAATATCCTCTAATCAAAGAAGCTAAGGATGGGATAAGGGCCCATATTCAGAAATACCTGGCTCTTGGGGTCTTAAGGCCCTGTCATTTGTCCTAGAATATCCCCCTGCTACCAGTAAGAAAGCCAGGAACTGGGGACTACCGGACGCTTCAATACCTAAGAGAGATCAACAACAGAGTGCAGGACATTCACCCCACTGTACCGAATCCATATAATTTGCTTAGCGCTCTGAATCTGGAGCAGGAATGGTACACTGTGCTAGACTTAAAAGATGCTCACTTTTGCTTGCCCGTACATAAGGACAGTCAGTTGCTGTTTGCTTTTGAGTGGATAGACCCCGAAAAAGGAACATCTGTCCAACTAACCTGGACTAGACTCCCACAGGGGTTCAAAAACTCCCCCACTCTCTTTGATGAACCCCTCCACAAGGACTTCAATGACTTCAAAACTGCACACCCCGATGTCACCATACTCCAATATGTGGATGGTCTGCTACTGGCAGCCGACACCAAAGAGAACTATGAGTCTGGGACCCAAGCATTATTTTCCAAGCTTGCTCGGCTTGGATATAGGACTTCTGCCAAAAAGGCCCAAATTTGTCAGCAAGAAGTAATCTTCCTGGGTTATTCTCTTAGGGGTGGCAAAGGATGGCTCACTGAGCCCACAAAACGAACCTTTGTGCAGATACTGCCCCCATCTAATAAGAGACAACTCAGGGAGTTTCTTGGGACTGCCGGCTTTTGCAGGTTATGGATTCCTGGGTTCGCGTCTCTGGCTGCCCCTTTATACCCGCTGATAAAGGGGGATGCCCACTTCCAATGGACCCCTGAGCACCAACAAGCTTTTGATAATGTCAGAAAAAAGGTGCTGCTATCTGCTCCGGCCTTAGCACTCCCAGATATAGAAAAACCCTTCAGTCTCTACATCGAGGAAAAGAAAGGAATAGCACGGGTTGTGCTCACTGAGACTTTGGGACCTTGGAAAAGGCCGGTAGAATACTTATCAAATAAACTGGACCCAGTGGCTAGTGGGTCGCCCCATTGCTTAAGAGCTATAGCAGCGGCAGCCCTTCTAATAAAAGATGCTGATAAATTAACGTTGGGAAAGAAGCTAACGATTATAGTCCCCCATGCCCTGGAGTGCATCATCTGTCAGCCTCCAGAGATGTGGCTATCAAACTCTAGAATAACCCACTACCAGAACCTCTTGCTTGACAAAGACAGAATCACGCTGGGACCCGCTGCTCCACTCAACCCGGCTACACTGCTGCCAGAAGAATCATCAAGACCCGTCGCTCATGAGTGTCAACACATACTGGCAGAGGAAACCAGTATACGACGAGACTTGAAGGATCAGCCACTGCCTTGCCCTGAAGTTGTATGGTTTATGGATGGCAGCAGCTTCCTCCAAGATGGTAAGCGGTGGGCTGGAGAAGCAGTAGTTAGCAAAATTAGTGTCATCTGTTCCTCTGGTCTCCCAGAACTGACATCAGCCCAAAAAAGCAGAACTGATTGCCCTTACGAAAGTATTGGAACTAGCAACAGGCAAAAGGGCCACCATATACACTGATAGCCGCTATGCATTTGCCACTGCAAATGTGCACGGGGCTATTTACCAGCAAAGGGGGTTATTAACCTCCACCTGGAAAGAAATAAAGAACAAAGATGAGATCCTCCAACTTCTCTCAGCAGTGCAGGGCCCTAAGTAACTAGCTATAGTGCACTGCCCAGGGCACCAGAAGGGAAACGAACCCGTGGCGGTTGGAAAAAGAAGGGCAGATGAGGAAGCTTAATTGGCAGCCCTAAATGGAGTGACTGTGTTAACTTTTTCCACACCAGTGGGAACAACAATCAGGAGACTTGGCCGCACCGGAACATTCAGGCAACTTATCATCTGAGGAGACAGATACAGAACTCTGGGATCCTACAGAGCCAAGTTTACAATTTCAAAAAGCCCACCTTTATGTCAAAGACGTACACCAGCTCACCCACTTAGACTCAGAGAAGATATAGGCACTCTTAAAGGACCGGAGAAAGGACTTATTATTGACTGACTCACAGAGGAAAGAAATAGCTGAGCAGGTGAGTAGAGCTTGTCAAGTCTGCCAAGTAGTTAATGCTTACCCATCCAAGCTTACAAGGAACCAGACAAGGACAATTCTGGGAATTGAACTTTACTGAAATTAAGCCAGCAAGGTATGAACTTAAATATCTCCTAGTCTTTGTAGATACTTTTTCAGGATGGGTCGAAGCCTTCCCCATGAAGAAAGAAACAGCTCAGATGGTAGTCAAAAAGATCGTAGAAGACATTTTTCCAAGGTTCGGCCTGCCTAAGGTAATAGGGTCCGCTAACGGACCGGCATTTATGCCCCAGGAAAGTAAGGGATTTGCCAGGACCCTGGGGATTAATTGGAAGTTACATTGTGCTTATAGACCCTAGAGCTCAGGACAGGTAGAAAGGATGAATTGAACCATCAAAGAGTACTTAACAAAATTAAGCTTGGATACTGGCATAAAAAATTGGACTATGCTCCAACCTTATGCACTGTTTTGTGAAAGAAATACCCCCTCCGCCTCTTTGTGTAACCTCACCTCTTATGAAATTCTCAATGGTGCCCTTCCTCCAGTAGGGGACCTAATCCCAACTATGAGACTTAATGATTCCTTTCACACCCCCTTGCTTGACAGATTTAAAGCCCTTTAACAAACCCAGCACCCAGCGATACCTGTGGAAACATTTGGCCTCTGCTTATCAGACTGGAGACGAGGGAACCCCACATTGATATCAAGTGGGAGGCTTCGTCTACGTGAGATGGCGTCAGGTGTCATCCCTGGAACTCCACTGGAAAGGACCATACCAGGTGCTGCTTATAACACCCACAGTGGTGAAAGTGGATGGGATCACTTCCTGGATCAATGCCTCCCATCTCATGCCTGAGCCCTGTACAGACTCTGGCTGGAAACTTCTACAGACTGGTATCCATCTCAAGTTGCGTGTCCGTCATGTGGGTAGGGCTATGGATTCTTCCCATGACCACCAGCAGCCCTAATCCCCATCAGCGTGCTCAGCAACAAGGGCAAGTAATGAATCCTAATGGGCAAGTAGTGTGATCTATTTCACAAACAGCCACCTTATGGACTTGGTTGCCATCTCTCCACCCGGACATTTGTCAGCTTGCCATAGGCTTCCCTGACTGGGATCTCCCTGACATAGAGGACCCCACACAGATCCCACTCAAACCCTAACCAGGGCAACATAGACCACCTTAAACCATGAATTATGGATGTCATCTCCCCAGCTCAGGTGTAAACTAGCCAGTCTTGACTATTATGTGTGCCCACCTGATTTCCAAAGTCATAAAACAGGCCCAAACCTGTGGAGGACCCAGTGACTTTTATTGTAGATGTTGGGGTTGTGAACAAACGAAAGCTGCATGGTGGAACCCAAACTCCCCAGAAAGGTATGATTCCGGTAGGATGAAATGACACCTGGATTGATCCCAAGAAATGTGCTGCTAGCCCAGTGGTGTCAAAAACTCGCTGTGGAAAGAATACTCTATGTTACCCCCTCAATATAACTTTCACTTCCAAAGGAAGGGGCTACCTCAGAAAAACCTGGCCTATGGGAAATACGTGGGGAATGCGATTCTATATTTATGGCCCAGGTGATGAATTTGGTCTCTGGTTCACCGTCTGGCTTAAAAAGAAAGAAAATCCCACAGCAATAGCACCCAATCCCCTCAAGCCAGGAATTAAGCCTCCTAAACCTTCCATGCCTAGATCTACCAGAACCCCTCTACCATCTAATACTTCCTGGATTCCGTCTTTGCCTACTTTCCCAGTCCAGAGTACATCTGACTCCTCCCCCTGGGAACTAATTAAAGGAACCTTTATGGTACTGAACTCCACACAGTCAGAACTCCTTGTATTTCAGCCCAGGTCTTTGACAGCCCTGTAAATTATTGTGTAATGGTGCAGATACTCTCCAGGGTACTCTATCATAATGCCTAATCATTTGAAGGTCTACTAGGGGGACAAACAACCCGATATCAAGGGGAACCATTGTCCCTTAATCTAGCCATCCTATTGGGGATAGGAGCTGCTGCAGGAGTGGGTATGGGAACAGCTTCTATGATGCGTGGTTAACAACAAATGGCCCAATTAGAAACAGCAATAAATCAAGACTTGAAGACGTTAGAGACCTCCATCACAGCTTTGCAGGAATCCTTAACCTCTCTCTCTGAAGTTGTTTTACAGAACAGGTGAGGATTAGACCTCCTCTTGATGAGGGAGAGGGCCTCTGTGTTGCACTGAGAGAAGAATGTTGTTTTTATGCTGACCATATTGGAGTTGCAAAATAATTCATGACTAAATTAAGAAAATACCTTGAAGAGCGCCAGAGAGAATGGGAGATTCAACAAGGGTGCTTTGAGTCATGGTTAACCCAGTACCCCTGGTAACTACACTAATATCAGACTTAGCTGGACCCCTGATCATCCTTATGGTGTTGCTAACTGTGGGACCTTGTTTGCTTAACCACATAGTTTCCTTTCTCCAGGCTCAGATTAGGCAGGTGAAACTCATGATAATCAGACAGAAATATGCTGCACTGGTAGGAATAGAATGTGAAACCCCACAATAATTTTGATTCATTACTTTTAAGATTAAAAGTAGTCAGAAAAAGGGGTGGGAAATGAAAGAATAAAAGAAATTGAAATTGAAACGTAAAGAACCAGGTTTTATACATTTTCCAAGCTGCACTCAGAACCTGAAATTCCTGTGGCACTTAAGACAATTCCCGGATCTTCCCATTAGATGTGTGTTGAAATCTTCCCTGACCACCTCGTTACTTAACCACCCCTTCCCAGAAACCATGCAGATCTGCACGTATACATCTCAGTGCTTCAACCAATCAGTTTAAATGTATACTCCTTCTCACGGCTGACCAATCACCCGCTGCCCAACCTGTTCCCGCCAATGAATGTGCTAATCATGTTTTAGAGTTATTATTTGATTTTCCCGCGGTATATGATGATTTTCTAAAGGAGGCTAGGATGTATGTAAAGTCCCTGCCCTCTCTAAAGAATGTATATAAACTCTGCTCAAGTTGTTCTCGGGGCTTTTTGTTCTTTGCTCCTCTGAAGTGAGCTCTGAGCCTCAGCATGCTGGATCCCCAATAAACCCTTTGCTGTGGCATGAGACAGTCTCTTGGTGGTCTTTTCCTCCGAAGTTCGCCCGACCTTTTCAGTTCCTGACTTCCGTCAAGTGAGAATAGGGATCATTTGGGTCAAATGAGTTCTTCAAAGCCCTACAGTGGATAGCCCATAGGTGCTTGGGTTTTCTCATGACTCCAAATCACATAGAAAATCTACACCTGACAGTCATTAGGCCTCAAATTGGAGAAGCAGAGCAGTATTAAAGGCAGGCTTATTTGATCATTCCTGGTTCAAAGGAAGGGTGTTTAGGCCACGCTGACTTTTGGCAAATGAGGGGCAATGGAGCTTATTTTGGACACTGTCTTGGGCTGCACCCCTCATGGAAACTTCCAGCCAGAGGTTATGATGCGTGTCTGTGTAGAAGAAGATGAGGCCCATGTGGGAGTGTTTTGATTTAAATTGTGGTCATATGTGTGGTAGCTGGAAGAGATTACTGGGTCCTCCTGGGCCTGAACTCTGGTGTGACTCCTTTTAGACACTGTGTCCTGGAACTGAGCTTAGTGAAGTATTGCCATGAGTTGTGTTGGGATTTGAGGAGGCCATGCATGAGAGTCGCCCTTGGAACCTGAGATGTAGGCCCAGGGTAGCTTTCCACAGAGCACTGGGAATCTCAGTCAGGATACCACAAGATTTTATTCTGAAAGACTTGGCAGCCATAGTTGAGATCAAAACACTCATGGATCTCAATTGTAGACCTCAATGAGCCTGGCTTCAGGTGACCTTTTGGACACTCTTTGGGAAGCCTTGCCTGTGAGAGTTCTTCAGAGTTTTCATTGAAATGATCATACTCACCATTTAATGGTTCCTGCATGAATTGAAATCCACTGTGCCTCCAACTTCATCCTTGATAAATGGCTAGATAAATAGTTTAAATTTTTGAAATTCCCATAAACAGGTGGCATACAGAACCTTTGGATGTCCTATTTCTGATCATGAGTGTACCAGACAGTGCCTTGATTGATTGGGTTTAATGAAAATGGTGTAGAACCGAGATGCCAGTAATTTGGAGCCTGATGAGTAGAGGGCCTAGAGCAGCGGTAGGCAGGTGTGTGATAAAACATCTGTGATGGGGCCATGTGGATCTGCCTTTGGATTGCAAATGTCATGAGACGGACATGGTGCAGCCAGGAGACCATTATAAGTAAACACATCTTGTTATATGGAGAGGTTTTAGGGTAATTTACAGAATCAGGTTGCTATGGTCAAGGGAGCAAGCTATGTGGTATAGAGGCCGGTTTCATGAATGCTCATGTGTGAGCCACCACATGTGATAGAACTCCCTCCAGCACTGTGTCCCAGTTGAACTCCTTGTATTTCATGAAGCAAATACAAAACTCGCAGTGCAGCAGCAAGAAACACCAGGAAAAGTGGAGGATTACTAAATGGCTTCACAGTCCACACGGGCAGACACTTAGACCACTGTGTCGCAGTTGAACTCCATGTATTTCGTGAAGCAAATACCAAAGTCGCAGTGCAGCAGCAAGAAACACAATGAAGAGTGGAAGAGGAACAAATGAATATACAGTCCACGCGGGGACACACTTAGCCCCAAGTGGCCAGAGTATACCTACAAAGAGAGAATTCAGCACTGCTCCCTCATGTTCATTGGAATATTACAATTTATGTTCTCCAGGTCACATAGATGCTGAACCAGCTTTGATCGTCTCACTAGAAGGAAGCAAAAGCTCCTGACAACAACATATATTTCAAGTGCCCAAACTCAGAGGCAGTTTCTCAAGAAGTTTTTAGGCCAGCAGAGCTCTGTGATTGTGGAGTGCTTACCCTGTCCCTTACTTTTGAAAACTCCTCTACCACCTCCATGGTTGTGAACTCCTGATCAAATTCCATTTCAGATATGTATTCACATATTTTCTATCTCTTTTCCTCTAATTGTGTCTTACTTGGGGCGAAGGTAATGTCAAGGGATTGTTCTGGATGAGAGTGGGAAGATTTTTCTGAAGCACATATTTGCATACACATTGGATTCATTTTCCTATTTTCGATTCAAAATACTGAATCACTGACATTAACACATACCCTACTAGACTCTGACTACTAATCCTAATATGTTGGAGAAAAATACCCCCAAAAGAATAGAACTACAAGCAGTTCAGAGGAGGCATGGTGGATAGTTGGGCTTGCCTTTTGAATTATATAGTGTAGGAGTTTTAAATCTTGTCAATTTTTTTTGAAATAGTTCTCCATGTATTTTAAAAGTTAAGAAATATGTGAATTCCTGTCTCCCTTACTCTGAAGCCTATTCAGCACCTGTATTTTTATATGCACATTTAGAATCCTACCGGTTACCACACGTACATTCTTGTGTGGTGGCTGAATTGTCAGATACAAATTGTGAAAAGGGATCACTCCTCCTAAACGCTGTTGGAACTGAAAATTCAACCTGTGGGTGAGCTTCCTAGTTGAACAACATTATACATAAATCGATGTTCAGTAAAATAAATTTATTTGGATCTGTGGATGATATATATTTCATGGTGATTTTAAATTGGCATATAGTGCTACTTTTTAATGTCTGTGAATGTTTGTGTGTGTGTGTGTATATATATATATATATATATATATATATATATATATACACACTCTCCAGATTTTTCAAAATATGAAATATATGTGTATTATTTTACACATCCTAAATTTTTCATATTCATGAATATGGATTTATAATCATCTTTTCACAAGATTATTCTCAGAAATATTCACACACCCTACTAGACTCTGACTACTAATCCTAATATGATGGAGAAAAGTAACGCAAACAGAATAGAAATACAAGCATTTCAGAGGAGGCATGTTGTATATTTGGACTTGCCTTTTGCATGATAAATGGTAGGTGTTATAAATCTGGTCAATTTTCAATTAAAATAGTTCTCCATGTGTTTTTAAAATTAACAAATATATGAATTCCTGTCCCTTTCTCTGTAGCCTATTCATCACATGTATTTTTATATGCATTTATAGTATCCTACCTGGTATCACATGTACATTTTTGTGAGTTGGCTGACTTGGTAGATACAAATTGTGAGAAGAGATCACTCCTCCAAATCGTTGTTGGAACTGAAAATTCCACCTATAGGGGAGCTTCCTAGTAGAAAAACATTATACATAAACTCATGTTCAGTAAAATAAATATTTTTGCATCTCTGGATGATATATATTTATAGATGAATTTTGAGTGGCATATATATTGCTACTTTTTAATGTCTGTGTGTGTGTTTTGTGTAAATATATATATATATATATATATATATATATAT
Organism: Callospermophilus lateralis; assembly: GCF_048772815.1. Classification (NCBI taxonomy): domain Eukaryota; kingdom Metazoa; phylum Chordata; class Mammalia; order Rodentia; family Sciuridae; genus Callospermophilus; species Callospermophilus lateralis. The sequence continues at coordinate 594,060 of NW_027518102.1, read as the reverse complement.
ATATATATATATATATATATATATATACACTCTCCAGATTTTTGAAAATATGAAATATATGTGTCTTATTTACACTCGCTAAATTTATTCATGTTCATGGTCTTGGATTTATAATCAACTTTTCACAAGATTATTCTCAGAAATATTCATCCACCTGAAAAACAGATTTAACTAATATTTCTACAGTAACTGACCAAGTTTAACATCAATGCACCTCGATTCCTATATGACAAGCTGTGCATTTTGACGTTCATTTTTATTAAACCCTGGTACATTAATATTTATTCGTATTATGGACATCATAGGATATATATTTCATCCACAAATTCACAAATTTATGGGCATTTGTTTCACTTTCAATCAATTCCTGCTTCAGAACACATGTATTCCTCCAGGTGTCTTGACTGGTCTTTTCATGTGACTTCTACCCAAACACATTATTTTCGATTTCCATAATCAATTTTGAAGCAAAACTCACACCCTTTATGATAAACCATAACCCTAATATTACAAATAGATGTATAATTGGTTTGAATGAATGTATGTTTATCAATATAAAATTTTCTTTATATTTTCAGATATCACTTCAATCCATTTTTTAAAGTTGAAACCAATTATATTCTTTATTCACACTATTGTCTATTCATACATTTTCTCTATATTCAGAGACACAGGGTGCACGTATTTGTACCCCCAATACTAATTTATATGTCTTCAACATATTGCTTCCAGAAATGGTGGAAGAAATACTCATGTCACCTGATATAAATATACATTTTTTCAGTGTAATATTCTGGACACAAAACGCAAATGTCACACTTATGATTGTACCAAATCCTAAATAGGAAGTGAGCATGGATTACTAAAACCATCCATGTCCAGGTTGCCTAATGCTCTCAAATGTCTATCCTGTCGGTGACTACATATTTGTTTCTTCCTAAGATTATATATTAAATCTCAACCTGTTGAAAATGTCTAATCCTATCACTCACTTTATACTTTGCCTGATTTTCTAATGTTTCTATTGATAAATGCTTTCCTACATATTTTTTCCAGTTCATCACTGTGACCAACTCTTCACATGTGCTGACATTTACATTCACTCTCTAACCAAAACTCTATTGCTAAAGTACTTTTGGTCCAAATCCTATTCTCACTCTTCTATCTAAACCTACACTATGTTCCTAATCCTACCGACTATCCCTTTTTGACTGGATGTTTTCTTACACATTCAATCAACCAAGGTACATGGTCTTTTGCCATTATATATCGATTTATCTGAGATATCTGTGCAGAACATTGTTCAAAGCTAAGTTTCCCACTCCAGTGCCCAGTGCACTTCTGGGCTTCAAATCTTATCTAGAATTCCATTGTCATACTTATATATCACCTCTATATTCTTATAAATACCACAGGATCCCGATATTCTTATTCATCCAGCAGAATGATTCCTAACACAAATCGAACCTGTTATTAACCCTAACCATATACTGTTCCCTCAATCTATCTTTACAAAAGAGCAGGACTGAGTTGGTCTTACAATACAAAAATGTAGGGAGACTTTCACCTGCTTAGAAGCTCAAAGGTCTATGCAGATATAATCCCTGGAGAAGATATAGGGAACTATGAAGTACCTGAGAGAGAAAAAGTCATCTTCAATTGCAAACAACCTGGTCATGACGAAGGGATGTGTCTGAATCAGCCTCTATCTTCTTAATGTAGAGAAGATGGACCAAACCAGGCCTATGTAGAGAGCTGTTCCCAGGTGCCTATGGTTGATATAACTTTCTATCTTGTGAAATTGTAACAGGAAATAGGGGCAGCCTCCATCTCATGAGACCCTTGGAAGCAACTGTTAGGACAAAGTGGTTGCAAAGGCAGCAAATTCAATCAGTTCCAGAAAGAAGTGACCTCATCTAATTTTCTTGGTGAAGGAACACTCTAAACTTGGAATCCAGGCACCCAGAGGCAGTCCCAGTTCCAGTCCCAGTGGGCTCACTTGTTTAGATTTACAGAGGACAGAGTCCGTCTTTCTTGGTAAATACTGATGTGAGTATGGCCAAATGCCAGGTGAGCTCTGAAGAGGGGCCTTTCCTGAGAAAGCAGGTAGTGTCTCACTGCTGGTCCCGGACAATTTCACAGAGTTAGCCAAAGAGACCTGATCTGAGACAGGACAGGCCGTTTCGGGGGAACATAAAATGGTCCACCAGTCAGAGGGCTCTCCAGATAGTCACATACCTACTTGGAGGAAGGAGGTGCCTTTGTGGTTGTGGGTGTGAGTTTGTGGTTTTGTCTCATGTTCTGAGAATAGGTAGGAAAGGCAGTTTGTTTGGTTTGGAATGGACTGTGTCTACTGAGTCCTTTGACAAGGCAAGTGTTTCTATGTCTGTGTATCCCACCGTGTCTGTGGTTGTAGACATTAGAAAAGAGAATGCATCAATGGATTTGTCATGTCTAGTAGAAAGCTTCTCAGCATTCATCCTGCCTAATTTATGAATGGACTGTGGATTGCCTTATGGATGTTCAACACCTACTATTTTCCAAAGTTCCTGTTTTCTTCGTAGAATTATGGCCACTCTTCAGAATAGGCTTATGATTTTATGTCCACCATATGAACCACCTCCAAGATCTGTGACATGGCTATGTACTGGATAGCTGAAGGGAATGAGAGCATGTCAGAAAACACAGATATCATTGGGACCAGGAGAGTCTCAATGGAGAAACCCTGCTTTGGGTCTTTTGCTTACCTATTTGTCTGTTGCCCTGAATGTCAGGAAGTTCTTTGACTCAGGCCACCCCTTTTTGAAGCCTGAAGAAAACAGTTTTCAAATGAAAATGAATGGGCATCACCTTGGGCTCTTTGCTTAATTGCTTTAGAATGGGATGTGTCTGAATCAGCCTCTTGGCCCTGTGTGAGGCTGTGGCTTTGATTCTCAGCACCTGATTGGTCTAAAGAAGGATCCCATGTGTGCATCCAAAACCAAAATGGCCAAAAGAGCGGTCATTGTGGATGGAGTCTCTCGTCTTCCTCTGTAATGTTCCTGCCTCCATCAAGTGAGAATAGGGATCCTTTGGGTCAAATGAGTTCTTCAAAGCCCTGCAGAGTCTAGCCCATAGGTGCTTGGGTTTTCTCATGACTCCCATTTACAAAAAGAATCTAAACCCCACAGTCACTAGGCCACAAATTGCAGAAGTGGAGCAGTATTAACGGCAGGCCTATTTGATCACTCCTGGTTCACAGGAAGGGAGTCCGGGCCTTTAGGCATATGAGGGGTAAGGAAGCTTCTTTTGGACATTGTCTTGGGCTGTGCCCCTCATAGAATCCTCTAGCCAGAGGTAATGATGAGTGTCTATATGGAAGAAGATGAGGTCCATGTGGGAGTGTTTTGGTTTTAATTGTGGTCACTTGTGTGGCAGTTGGAAGAGATGAATTGGTCCACGTGGGCTGGAACTCTGGTGTAATTACCCTTAGAGACTGCATTCTGGAACTGATCTTAGAGAAGTATTGCAATGAGTTGTGTTGGGATTTTAGGAGGCCACGCATGAGGGTAGTCCTTGGAAAATGAGTCTTGACCCAGGGTTGCTTTCCACAGAGCACTGGGAATCTCAGCCAGGATATCACATGATTTTATTCTGAAAGACTTGGCAGCAATAGTTGAGAGTCAAAACAAACATGGACCTCATATTGTAGACCTCAATGGGCCTGGCTTCATGTGAACTTTTGGCCACTCTTTTGGAAGCCTTGCCTGTGAGAGTTCTTGAGAACTTTCATTAAAATGAGTTTCCTCAACATTTAATGGTTCCTGAATGAATTGAAACCCACAGTGCCTCCAACTTCATCCTTTAAAAATGGTTAGATAAATACCATGAAATGTTTAAAATTCCCATGAGCAGGTGGCACTGGAAAACCTTTGGATGTCCTGTTTCTGATTATGAATATACCAGAAGGTGCCTTGATTGACTGGTTTTCATGAAAATGGTATAGAAAAGAGATGCAAGTAAGTTCGAGCCTGCTGAGTAGTGGACCTAGAGAAGTTGTGGGCAGGTGTGTGATAAAAAATCTGTGGTTTGGCCATGTGGATCTGCCTTTGGCTTCCAAATGGATTATGACTGATATGGTGCAGCCAGCAGACCCTTCTCTGAAAAGGCATCTTGTTATATGTAGGAGTTTCAGGGCAATGTTCAGAATCAGGTTGCTATGCTCAAGGAGGCAAGCTGGTGGGATAGAAGCATGGTTGGTGCATTTTCCTGCAGACCCTGACCCACCACACGTGACTGAACTCGCTCCAGCACTGTGTCCCAGTTGAACTCCTTGTTTCATGAAGCAAATGCCAAATTGCGAGTGCAGCAGCAAGAAACAGCACGAAAAGTGGAGGATGACCAAATGGATTCACAGTGCACACGGGGAGACACTTAGCCCCATTGGTCACAGTTTACCTACAAAGAGAGAATTTAGCAATGCTGCCTCATGTTCATTGGAAAACAAGAAACCATGTGCTCACAAAGGTCACAAAAATGCAGACCCAGCTTGGATGGTCTCACTACAATGGAAGCTAAAGCTCCTGACAACAACATATATTTCATGTGCCCAACCTCAGAGGCAGTTTCTTAAGAACTCTTTAGGCCAGCAGAGCTCCATGTTTGTGGAGAGTTTACATTGTCCCTTAATTTTGGAAACTCCTCTACCTTCTCCAAATTTGTGAAAATTGAGCAGTTTCCATTGCAGATATGTATTCACAGATTTTCTAACTCTTCTCCTCTAATTGTGTCATACATGGGGCGAAGGTAATGTCAAGGCATTGCTCTGGATGAGAGTGGGAAGATATTTGTGTAGCACATATTTGCATACACATTGCATTCATTTTCAATTTTCTATTCGAAATACTGAATCCCTGACACTATCCCATACCCTACTATCCTCTGACTACTAATCCTAATATGATGGAGAAAAATACCCAAACAGAATAGAAATACAAGCAGTTCAGAGGAGGCATGCTGCATACTTGGACTTACCTTTTGCATGATAAATGGTAGGTGTTATAAATCTAGTCAATTTTTAATTGAAATAGTTCACCATGTGTTTTTAAATTAAACAAATATATGAATTCCTGTCTCCCTTTCTCTGTAGCCTATTCATCACATGTATTTTCATATGCACTTATAGAATCCTACCTGGTATCACATGTACATTTTTGTGAGGTGGCTGACTTGGCAGATACAAATTGTGAGAAGAGATCACTCCTCCAAATTGCTGTTGGAACTGAAAATTCCACCTATAGGGGAACTTCCTAGTAGAACATCATTATACATAAACTCATGTTCAGTAAAATAAATATTTTTGCATCTGTGGATGATATATATTTAAAGATGAATTTCGATTGGCATATATATTGCTACTTTTAAATGTCTGTGTGTGTTTTTTTTGTGTGTGTGTGGGTATGTGTGTGTGTGTATATATATATATATATATATATATATGTATATATATATATATATATACACTCTCCAGATTTTTCAAAATATGAAATATATGTGTCTTATATACACTCTCTAAATTCATTCATGTTCATGCATGTGGATTTATAATAAACTTTCCAAAATATTGGTCTCAGAAATATTCATCCACCTTAAATACATATTTGTTTCCTAGTACTGAAAACTAACTTCAGTGAATGGTGCATACAAATGTTAATAATTCTACAGGAACTGATCCAGTCTATCACCAATGCAAGTAGATCCCAATGGGACATGATATATAATATGATGTTCATTTATATTCAACACTGGTACATTATTATTTCTTCAGTTTTTGCTCATCATAAGATATGTATTTCATCCACAAGTTCACAAATTTGTAGGCATTTCTTTAAACTTTAATCACTTCCTACTTCACAACACATGTATTGTCAGGGTTTCTTGACTGGTCTTTTCATGAGACTTCTTTCCAAACACATTATTTTCGATTTCCATAATCACTTTTGAAGTAAAACTCACACACTCTTCATGATAAACCAAAACACTAATATTGACATTAGATGAATAACTGGTTGGAATGAATGATTGTATATGCATATAAGATTTCCAGTAATTTTTCAGATATCAGTTCATCCCATTATATTAAGTTGGAACAAGTTATATTACTTATTCACAGTATGGTCTATTTATGCTTTATCTCTATATTCATAGACATAGGGTACACCTCTTTGTACGCCCAATACTAATTTTATGTCTTCAGTATATTGCTACCAAAAATGGTGGAAGAAATACTTATGTCACCTGATCTACATATACATATTATCACAATAATATTCTGGACAAAAATGTAAATGTTACACTTATGATTGAACCAAGCAAAGCCTAAATGAAATGTGAACATAGATTACTAAAAACATCCATGTCCAGGGTGCCTAATGCTCTCAAATGTCAATATTATTGGTGACTTCATATTTGTTTCTTTCTAAGATTCAACCTCAAGCCTGTTGAAAATGTCTAATCCTCTCACTCACTTTATACTTTCCCTGATTTTGTAATATCTTTATTGATATCTTCTTTTCTACATATTTTCCCCACTTCATCATCGTGACTGGCTCTTCATGTGTGCTGACATATACATTCACTCTCTAACTGAAATCCTATTGCTAAAGAACTTTTGTTCCAAATCATATACTCACTCTTCTTCCTAAAACGACCGACTATCTTCCTAATCCTACCGACTATCCCTTTTTGAAGGGATGTTCTCTTCTACATTCAATCTTCCAAGGTACTAGGTCCTATGCCATTGTATATCAAATTATCTGAGACATCTGTGCAGAACATAATTCAAAGCTAAGTATCCCAATCAAGGGCCCAATGCCCTTATGGGTTTAAAATCATACCTGGATTTCTGTTTTCATACTTATGTTTCACCTCTACATTCTTGTAAATATACCAGGTTCCCAATACCATTATTCATCCAGAAGAATGATTCCTCACACAAATCGAAATCAAACCTGTTATTAACCCTAAACATACACTGTTCCCTCAATCTCATTTTACAAAAGAGCAGGGACAAAGTTGTTCTTACAATACAGAAAAGTAGGGGACCTTCCACCTGCTGAGATCCTCAAAGGTCCATGCAGAAATGATACCTGGAGAAGTTGTAGACAGGTATGAAGGACCTGAAAGAGCAAAAGTCATCTTTGATGACAAACCACCTGGTCAGGATGAAGGGATGTGTCTGAATCAGCCTCTCTCTTCTTATTTTGGAGAAGATGGACCAAACCAGGCCTGTGTGTGTGTCTATGGTTGATATACCATTCTAAATTGTGAAAGTGTCAGAGGAAGAAGGGGCAGCCTCCATCTCATGGGGCCCTTGGAAGCAACTGTTAGGACCAAGTGGTTGCCAAGGCAGTGACCTCATTCAGTTCCAAAGAAAGTGTCATACCTCATTTCCTTGGTGATGGAACTCTCTGAACTTGGTATCCAAGAAGCCAGGCACCCAGATGCAGTTCCAGTCCCAGTCCCAGTGGGCTCACTTGTTTGGATTTACCAAGGACAGAGTCAGTCTTTCTTGGTACCTACTGATGTGAGGATGGCCAAATGCCAGGAGAGCTCTGAAGAGGGACCTTTCCTGAGAAAGCAGGTAGTGGCTCACCACTTTTTCCTTTCAACTTCACATAGTTGGCCAAGGAAACCAGATCTGAGAGAATACAGGCCATTTCGGGGGAACATAGTATTGCCCACCAGTCAGAGAACACTCCGGATAGTCACAGACCTACTTAGGGGAAGGAGGTGCCATTGTGAGTGTGGGTGTGTGGTTTTGTCTCTTGTTCTGAGAATAGGTAGGAAAGGCGGTTTGTTTGGTTTTCAGTGAACTATTTCTAGTAAGTCATTTGACAAGGTGAGTGTTTCTATGTCTGTGTATCCCACTGTGTCCGTGGTTGTAGACATGAGAAAAGACAATGCAACAATGGATGTGTCCTGTGTAGTAGAAAGATTCCCAGCATTCATCCTGCCCAATTTATGAATGGACTGCTGCTTGCCTTATGGATTGGCAAAACCTACTACCTTCCTAAGTCCCTGTTTTCTTCCTGAATTCTGGCAACTCTCCAGAATAGTCTCATTGTTTTGTGTCCAAGATATGTACCAACTCCAAGGTCTTTGACATGTCCATGTACTGGATACCTGAAGGGAATGGCCAGTATCTCAGAAAACTCAGATATGAGTGTGACCAGAAAAGTCTCAGTGGAGATACCATGCTTTGGGCCTTTTGCTTACCTATTGTTCTGTTGCCCTGAATGTCAGGAAGATGTTGGGCTCAGGCTACCCCTTTGTGAAGCCTGAAGAAAACAGTTTTCAAATGGAAATGAATGGGCATCACCTGTGGCTCTTGCTAAATTGCTTCGGAAAGGGATGTGTCTGAATCAGGCTCTTGGCCCTGTGTGAGGCTGTGGCTTAGATTCTCAGCACCTGATGGATCTAAAGAAAGATCCCATGTGTGAAACCAAAACCAAATTCGCAAAAAATTTCAGTCATTGTGAATGAATTCTATTGCCTTTCTCTGTTAGGTTCCTGAAATCAATCAAGTGAGAATAGCGATTCTTTTGGTCAAATGAGTTCTTCAAATCTCTGCAGAGGTGCTTGTCTTTTCTCATGACTCCAGTTCACATAAAGAATCTAAGCCCCACAGTCAGAAGGCCTCAAATTGGAAAAGCGGAGCAGTATTAATGACAGGCCTATTTGATCACTCCTGGTTCACAGGAAGGGTGTCCTTCCCACCCTGACTTGAGCCAAATGAGGGGCAAGGGAGCTTATTTTGGACACTCTTTTGGAATGTGCCCCTCATTGAAAGCTCCAACCAGAGGTTATGATGAGTGTCTATAAGGAAGAAGATGGGGCCATGTGATAGTGTTTTGTTTTTAATTGTGTTCATTTGATTGGCGGTGTGAAGAGATGACTGGGTCAAGCTGGGCTTGAACTCTGGTTTGATTCCCCTTAGAGACTGCGTTCTGGAATTGACCTCAGAGAAGTATTGCCATGAAAAGTGTTGGGATTTTAGGAGGCCACGCATGAAAGTCACCCTTGGAAACTGAGATCTAGGCCCAGGGTGGTTTTCCAAAGAGTACTGGGAATCTCAGCCAATATATCACATGATTTTATTCTGAAAGACTTGGCAGGGATAGTTTTGAGTCAAAACACACATGGACCTCACTTTGGAGACCTCAATGTGCCTGGCTTCATGTGACCTTTTGGCCACTCTTTTGGAAGCCTTGCCTGTGAGAGTTCTCCAGAGCTTTCTTTGAAATGAACTTCCTCAACATTTAATGGTTCCTGAATGAATTGAAACCCACAGTGCCTCCAACTTCATCCTTGAAAAATGGCCAGATAAATACCATGAAATTTTTAAAATTCCCATGACCAGGTGGCACTGGAGAACCTTTGGATGTCCTGTTGCTGATCTTGAGTGTACCAGACCCTGCCTTAATTCACTGGGTTTCATGAAAATGGTGTAGAACAGAGATGCCATTGAGTTATAGCCTGCAGAGTTGTGGGCCTAGAGAAATGGTGTGCACTTTTGTGATAATACATCTGTGTTGTGACCATGTGGTTCTGCCATTGGCTTCCAAATTCATTGTGACTGCCATGGTGCAGCCAGGAGACCCGTATATGTAAAAGCATGTTTTTATATTGAAAGATTTCAGGGCCATGTTCAGAATCAAGTTGCTATGGACATGGGGGCAAGCAAGTTAGAGCCTGCAGAGTATTGGGCCTAGAGAAGTGGTCTGCAGTTGTGTGATAATACATCTGTGTTATGGCCATGTGGATTTCTCATTGGCTTCCAAATTTTTTGTGACTAACATGGTGCATCCAGGAGACCCGAATATGTAAAAGCATGTTTTTATATTGAGAGGATTCAGGGCCATGTTCAGAATCAAGTTGCTATGGACAAGGGGGCAAGGTATGTGGGAAAGAAGCCTGGTTGTTGCATTCTCCTGCAGACCCTGACCCTCAACACGTGACAGAACTCCCTCCAGCACTGTGTCCCTGTTGAACTTCTTGTATTTTGTGAAGCAAATACCAAACTCCCAGTGCAACAGCAGGAAACACCACGAAAAGTGGAGGATGACCAAATGGCTCCACAGTCCACATGGGGAGACAATTAGACCCCAGTGGCCACTGTTTACCAACAAAGAGTGAATTCAGCACTACTGCCTCATGTTCACTGGAAAATAAGAAACCATATCCTCCAGGTCACATAGATGCAGACCCAGATTTTATTGTCTCACTTCAAAGGAAGCTAAAGCTCCTGAAAATAACGTATGTTTCAAGTGCCCAACCTCAGAGGCAGTTTCTCAAGATGTCTTTACGCCAGCAGACCTCCATGTTAGAGGAGTGTTTACCATGTCCCTTACTTTTGGAAACTCCTCTACCACCTCCAAGGTTCTGAACTCTGAGCATTTTCCACTCAAGATATGTATTCACAGATTTTCTAACTCTTCTATTCTAATTGTGACTTACTTCAGGCGAAGGTAATGTCAAGGATTTGTTCTGGATGAGAGTGGGAAGATTTTTGTGTAGCATATATTTGCATACACATTTGATTCATTATTCTATTTTCCATTTGAAATACTGATCCCTGACACTAACTCATAACCTACTGGACTCTGACTACTACTCCTAATATGATGGAGAAAAATAACCCAAACAGAATAGAAATCCAAGCAGTTCAGAGGAGGCATGGTGTATAGTTGGACTTGCCTTTTGCATAAAAAAGGGTAGGTGTTATAAATCTAGTCAATTTTCTGTTGAAATAGTTATCCATGTGTTTTTAAAGTTAACAAATATGTAAATTCCTGTCTCCCTCTCTCTGTAGCCTATTCAGCACATGTATTTTTATATGCACATATAGAATCCTACCTGGTATCACACGTACATTCTTGTGAGGTGGCTGACTTGGCAGATACAAAATGTGAGAAGAGATTACTCCTCCTAAATGCTGTTGGAACTGAAAATTCAATGTATGGGTAAACTTCCTAGTTAAACAACATTATACATAAATCTATCTTCAGTAACATGAATATTTTTGAATCTGTGGATGATGTATATTTCATGGTGAATTTCAATTGGCATATATATCGCTATTTTTATAGTCTCAGTTTGTGTGTGTGTGTGTGTGTATATATATATATATATATATATATATATATATATATATATATACTCTCCAGATTTTTCAAAATATGAAATGTATGAGTCTTATTATACACTCCCTGAATTCATTCATGTTCATGTATGTGGATTTATAATCAACTTTTCACAAGATTATTCTCAGAAATATTCATCTACCTGAAATACATATTTGTTTCCTAGTACTGAAAACTAACTTCAGTGAATGGTGCATACAAATTCTAATATTTCTACATTAACGGACGCAGTTTAACATCAATTCAAGTATATTCCTATGGGACATGATGTGTATTTTAAAGTTCATTTTTATTCAACACTGGTACATTACTATTTCTTCAATTTCTGCACATCATCGTATATATTTATCATCCACAAGTTAGCAAATATATAGGCGTTTGTTTCACTTTAAATCACTTTCTGCTTCAGAACACATGCATACCTCCAGGTTTCTGGACTGGTCTTTTCATGAGACTTCTTTCCAAACACATTATTTTCAATTTCCATAATCACTTTTGAAGCAAAACTCAAACACTCTTCATGAAAATCCATAACCCTAATATTTCATTCAGATGTATAACGGGTAGGATTAAATGTAGTATATCAATATAAGGTTTCCTGTATATTTTCAGATATCAATTCAATCCATTATTTAAAGTTGGAACCAGTAATATTATTAATTCACAGTATTGTCTATTCATGCATTATCTCTATATTCATAGACAAATGGTACACCTATTTCTACCCAAAATACTAATTCATATATCTTCAAAATATTGCTCCCAGAAATGGTGGAAGAAAAACTCCTATTACCTGATCTACATATATTATTTATTATAGTAATATTCTGGACACACATAGGAATGTTCACACTTATGATTGTACCAATGTAAAGGTCGGGCGAGCGTCGGAAAAGAGACCACGAAGAGACTGTCTCATGCAACAGCAAAGGGTTTATTGGGGGTCCAGCATGCTGGGACTCAGAGCTCACTTGAATAGAGAAGAGAGCCCTAAGAACAGCTTAAGCAGAGCTTATGCAATTTACGTGGTGAGAGCAGGGAGGGAAATTTATTGATGGGTAAGGTCGAGTGAGTGGTTTGCATGCCAATGGGAGAGGGAGTACATTCAACAGTTTGGCAATTGGGGACAGCACATTCTGGGAACAAGATTAGCAAACAGTTTTCAAGATTTCATCAGTATTTTGTTAAGCATACAGAAAAACAAGAAGTTAAAAGTACATATTTTATTAACCTTTCATTCCCCACTTCTTATTCTGGTTAATTTTAATCATAAAAATGAGCATTGCGGGGTCTCACATTTTATGTCTTCTAGTGAGGTATATTGTTGTCTGATTACCATAAGTTTAACTTATCCAATTTAAGCTTGTAGAAAGGAAACTAGATGGTTGAGCAAACAGGGTCCTACAATTAGCAATGAAATGAGGATTATTAATGGACTGGCCAGGGCTGATAAAAGCGTAGTTAACCAGGGGGACTGTGTGAACAAAGACTCAAACCACCCTTTTTGTGCATCTCTCTCTTGTTGATGCTCTTCTAGGCGTCTTCTTAATTTACTCATAGATTTTTTTACAACTCCAGTATGGTCGGCATAAAATCAACTTTTTCCCTCAATGCAGCACGAAATCCCCCTTCTCTCACGAAGAGGAGGTCCAACCCTCGCATGTTCTGTAAAACAATTTCAGAGAGAGACGTTAAAGATTCCTATAAAACTGTGATGGAGGTTTTTAATATCTTTAAATTTTGGTCTATTGCTGCTTCTCATCGGGTCATTTGTTGTGTCACATGGACTAGGACAGTGATTCCTGTGCCCACACGTGCAGCAGCTCCTTTTCCTAATAGGATGGCTAAAGTGAGGGATACAGGTTCCCAGAGGAACCGGGTTGTATGCCCCCCTATTTGATATTTAAATTAACCTGCCTCATGATAGAGCACTCTGGGAAACATCTGAACATTACATAATTAATCACATCTGTTGACCATTTTATGAAAACATAAACAATGTTTAAGTATATAGAATTATACTGTTGTAAGGACGGACAATTCAAGGCACCTAAGATAGCACCGAAGACAGCGAAACATACCTATTTGGTTGCAACGGATTTAGAGGGCATTGCTTCTGTTGTAATCAATTAGTCACCTGATCTCCAAATTTAGGTAGTTTCCGAATTTTGTACCCAACATGTAAGGGAAGGGGCTCAGAAGTTCACAGTCTGCATAAGTTCACAAAAAGAAGTTTTCGTTTCTATTGTTTTTTTCATCTGTTCTGGGCAAGTTAACATTTTAAGGACACCTGGAGTGGGAGAGCTTTTTTCTTCTCTCTTTTTTTTTTTCTCACTGCCAGCTGTAACAATGGAGCTCATTTGGTAACTTATTTATCTTAGAAATGTAACCATGTCTGTGAAGCCCCAGCTCAAGGCCAGAGGCCTTGTTCACATGTTTTGTGAAAAACTAGTAAGGGGGAGCCTAGCTTAGGAGTGCTGATTTTTCCAGCCAGTGGCCAAATAGAACAGGGAAACACGGAAAGGGGAAGTTTATCTACATTGAACTCTTTTATAGGGACTCTTTGGCTGAAAGTCCTAAAGTCAGCCATGGTGAAGACTGCTGGAGAAGGTCATTTAAGACTTTTCTGTGGGCCTGGTATAGACGGGGAAGACAGGGAAGGCGGGTCTGAAAGCAGCACCTTGGGTCTGAGCATGAGGAAGGAGAGATGTAAAAGAATAATGGGAAAGGGGTTTGGAATTTTCCAGGCAACAAAACTTGAGCAGTAGAACAGATAGAGCAGAGGGGAAGATGGGAGTTTGTATCCCAAAAAGCCTGTGAGGGACTTTAAATTCTTAGTAACCTGTTTTCAGTGATGACAGAGCAACTTTAAAGGCCATTTTCATTACATCTTGGATAGGGGTCTGAGGGCTCTCCTTAGCTGGTTTGAGCTTTGGGTTAGCTGGTAAGAGGACCTGGTGGGACCTGGTGAGGGCACTGACAGGAGAAGAGAGTAGTGAGTGGGTGGATGGGTACCTCAGTACCTGCTACCTCAGCAAGGGGGCAATAATCTGAGAACCGGCGGTTTGGGTTTTTGATCTAGTAATTGGAGGGAAGAAATCAGGTTGCTGAGGTGGGAGTGGCAGCAGAGAGTCTGGAGCAGAAAGCTGAGGGTGAGGATCTATTGGATAAGCATAGTTCAGGATGTGAGCGAAGGAGGGAAAATGCCTCCACTTAGGGGAATTTCCTTCCACCCTTTGAGCACTTGCCGAAGTTAAAAAGGTCACGGAGAATTTTAGGATCTAGAGACCCCTCTGGGGGCCATCGGTATTGGTTGTGTAATTGGTAATATGGCCAATGCTGTGTATTGAATTTGATGAGGAGTTTGGGTTCCACCAGGCACCCCTGTATGCTCACATTCCCATGACTTACAGAAGAAATCGGCATTTCCCCCACACAGCCATGTCTGTTTGTGGCTTTGATAGTCCGCTGGACAAACATAGTAATCTAGGCTAGCCAACCTGCATCTGGCTCTCGTGTCCCTACATCCATAATGTTTGTTTCTATTACCTATGATACGGAAAGGATTTATTGGAATTTTAGTTGGATCCCCTTCATCAGGGATATCCCAAAAGGAAAGACCTATAGCCAGCTGACAAATGTCTGGGTGGAGAGATGGCCACCATGTCCCTAAAGGGGCTGTATGTAAGATAGACCATACTTCTTGTACAGTAGGATTTGTGATCAGCCATTACTGCTGAACAGGCTGATGAGGGTTAGGACTACTCTTGGCCAAGGGGAGAGTCTGTAGCCTTATCCACATGGCGAATACGCAATTTGAAAGTGTTACCAGTCTTTTCCAGTTTCCAGTCAGATTTTGGACAGGGCGCAGGCCAGAGATGAGAGACATGGATCCATGAAGTGATTCCGTCTACATTTACCACTGTAGGTGTTATATGTAGCACCTTATATGGTCCTTTCCAGTGGGGTTCCAGGGATGACACCTGATGTCGTCTAATGTAGACGAAGTCTCCTACTTGGTATCGATATGGAGTCCCCTCGTCCCCAGGTTGGTCGGCAGTGGCCAGATGTTTCCACAGATATTGCTGATTTCTTTCAAGAGCTTTAAGTCTGTCAAGCAAGGGGGTATGGAAGGGATCGTTAGGTCTTAGAGTTTGGGTTAGGTCCCTTACTGGAGGAGGGACCATAGAGAATTTCATAGGGGGTGAGGTTACACAAGGAAACAGAGGAGTATGAGTATTTCTTGCATGAAACAGTGCATAAAGCAGGAGAATAGATCGATCTTTTATGCTGATCTCTAAGCTTGATTTTGTTAAGTCTCTTTAATGGTTCTATTATTTTTTTTTTACCTGTACTGAGCTCTGGGGTCTATAAGCACAATGTAATTTCCAATTAATCCCCAGGGTCCTGGCTAATCCCTGACTTACCAGGGCAATTAACGCCAGTCCATTATCAGACCCTATTGCCTTAGCCAGTCCGTATCTTAGAAAAATATCTTTCAGGATCTTCTTGACCACCATTTGTGCCATTTATTTTGTTGTTGTTGTTTTTTTTGTGTGTGTGTGTCGGGGGGGGGGGGGAAGGCTTCAATTAATTCATCCTGAAAATGTATCTACAAAGACTAGGAGATATTTAAGTCCATAACTTCCTGGCTTAATTTCAGTAATGTCCACTTCCAAGAATTGTCCTGGTCTGGTTTCTTGTAGGTGCTTTCCTGCAGGAAAGTTGGAAGGGTAAGCATTAACCAATTGACAGACCCGGCAGGCTTTTGTTACCCGTTCAGTTATTTCTTTCGCTCTGAGTCGGTTAGTGGAAAACTCTGTTCTTGATCCTTCAGGAATGCCTGCAGTTTCTTTGAACCAAGGTGAGTGAGTTGATGTACATTTTTAACTTAGTTTAGGGCTTTCTGAAAATGCAAGCTGGGCTCAGTGAAGTTGAGGGTTTCAGTGTCAGTGTCCTTAGATGTTATCAAAAGCTTGCTGGTGCTCAGGGGTCCATTAGAATTGGGCATCTCTCTTTAACAGCGGGTATAAAGGAGCAGCTAAGGACGCAAACCCAGGTATCCATAAGCTGCATAAGCCAGCAGTCCCAAGAAACTCTCTGAGTTGTCTGCTGTTAGATGGGGGTGGTATCTGCTCAATGGATTGTTTTCTGGTCTCAGTGAGCCATCGCTTACTGCCCCTAAGGGAATAGTCCAGGAAGATTACTTCTTGCTGGCAAATTTGGGCTTTTTTGGCAGAAGCACTATACCAGAGTTGAGCAAGCTCGTATAATAATAATTGGGTTCCAGACTCACAGTTTTTCTTGGTGTTGGCTGCCAGTTGCAGGTCATCAACATATTGAAGCAGGGTGACGTCAGGGTGCATAGTTCTGAAGATGTTGGGGTCTCTGTGGAGGGCTTCATCAAAGAGAGTGGGGGAGTTTTTGAACCCCTGTGGGAGTCTAGTCCATGTTAGTTGACCAGACGTCCCGGTTTCTGGGTCTACCCACTTGAAATCAAATAGCAACTGACTATCTTTATGCAGAGGCAAGCAAAAGAAAGCATCTTTTAAGTCCAGAACAGTATACCATTTCCACTCATGGTTCAGAGTGCTAAGCAGATTGTACAGATTATGTACTGTGGGGTGAATGTCCTGCACTCTGTTGTAGATCTCTCTTTGGTCTTGAACAGTGCGATAGTCCCTGGTTCCTGGATTTTTATACTGGTAACAGGGCAGTGTTCCAGTTCAAATGACAGGGCCTTAGGACCCTTAAGGCCAGATATTTCTGAATATGGGGCCTTATCCCATCTTTAGCTTTTTTGTTCAGAGGATATTTTTTGACATTGATGGGGGGGCGGAAGTTTTTAACTCCACTGTTATTGGAGGATGTTTCACGGCTACGTGTAACCCAGCAGTTTTTTTCCTAGGCATCTGCGTAATCTGTTATCCATTTCCGGGGTAGCTTGCCTGTTTGATCAGTCTTGGGGGGTTTGACAAGTTGATGTTCATCTTCTCCTGACATAGTAAAAGCCGTGACTATAGGAGTTTTTACTGAAAAATTTAGAAATTTCACTTGGGGGCCTTCAGGGTTAAAAGTTATTCTGGCCTGGAGCTTTTTGAGCAGATGTGTGCCCATCAATGGGGTCGGGCATTCTGGGATTACTAGGAACGAGTGATGGATTTTTTCTTTCCCCAGGTCCATGGTCCTCTTAGTTGTCTAAGCCCCATATTTACTGCCATTAGCCCCTTGAACTAGAGTCCTTTTTGTTTGATAGATGGCCCAATGGGGCCTTAAGGGCTGAGTATACTTACCCTGTATCCACTTCAAAGTTTAACCCCCCCGGCGAGTACTTTGTCTTCTATTGGCCGGGCCAGCTACCTCCAAGGAAGGAGGGGCTGTGTGTGCCGTGGGGTAGTCACCTGGAGGGCGCTGGGCTGGCCTATATTCCTCCAATGGTGGAGAGTCTGAGTCAGCAGCAGGGGAATCACTTAGAGGGTGTTTGGGGTTGGAGGACAAGGGCAGGGCATAAGGAGGGGGAAGAGAGTCCAGTAGAGTCTTGAGACTCAGGGACAACAGAGGGTGGAGGAGGGGGAGCAGAGGGTTTGAGAGATAGAAAAGTGGGAGAACCAGTAGGAGCGGGGACAGGGACAAGGAAAGGCTTCAACCATGGAAGAGGAGATTTGCAGAGGTCCTGCAAACTAAAGATATATTGCTGTTGATCTGGATGGCTATGTGGCCCCGGCTGAAAGACAATATCTCTGAGTTTTTGAATTAGTGTGAAGTAGAAAGATCCTTCTGGGGGCCATCCGACTCCAAAGGTGGGTCATTCTGAGACACATAGAGTCTTCCAGATCTGACGTTTTACTGAAAAAAAGAAGATTCTGAGCCTTTAAGCAGACTTTGGTCCAGTGATCAAGGTTCAGGGACAGAGGCATTGAAGTGCTCTGTCCCATATGAAAGATACACAAATAGTGAAAGCAATGACACACGACACAGACAAGACAAGACAATAAAGACAGGCAATGGACGTCCAATACTGAGAACAGGACTGAGTAGCCAGGAAAACCTGATGGGCTGACAATACCGAATCCAAAACAAAATATCACTGAGTTTAGGAGACTATTGTTACTCGGTTTCCCGAGTTCTCTGGGGCGTCCCCCAGAGACGTGGCCTGTGGCTCTGTGACACTTCTGTCAGCCACCGTCAGAGAGAGCTCATGCTCATCACCAATAGCCATTTTGCCCATCCCTAACCTGAAACCTGAAACAAGAAAGTGGCGCCTTACTTAACCTGAGATGAGCCTATTGGGGGTCTTTCGTCCAACGCTGCTGGAACTCGCTGGGGCCCTCAGATGTAATGGTCAGGCGACCATTGGAGGAAGAGACCACCAAGACACTGTCTCATGCAACAGCAAAGCGCCCAAAATTCTGGGGCTCAGACCTCACTTGAATAGAGCAGAGAGCACTGAGAACAGCTTAAGCAGAGCTTATATACTTTTCTTGAAGAGGGCAGGGAGGGAAGTTTATTGATGGGTCAGGGCAAGTGGGCGGTTTGCATGTAAACGGGTGAGGGTGTACATTCTGCAGTTTGGCAGTTGGGGACAGCACATTCTGGGAACAAGTTTAGCAAAAAGTTTTCAAGATTTCAAGAGTGTTTTCTTAAGCATACAGAAAAACAGGAAGAGACAAGTACCTATTTTATTTATTTTAAACAAAGCCTAAATGGAAAGTGAGCATGAATTACTAAAAACATTCATGTCCAGGTTGCCTAATGCTCTCAAATGTCAATTCTATTGGTGACTACATATTTCTTTCTTCCTAAGGTTATATATTCAACCTCAACCCTGTTGAAAATGCCTAATCCTATGACTCACTTAATAATTTGCCTGATTTCCTAAGGTCTCTATTGATACCTCCTTTCCTACATATTTTCCCAAATTCATTATTGTGACTGACACTTAACATGGGCTGACATTAATATTCACTCTCTAACCGAAACCCTATTGGTAAAGAACTTTTTTCCAAATCTTATTCTCACCCTTCTTTCTAAACATACTGACTATCTTCCTAATTCCACCGACTATCCCTTTTTGACTGGAGGTTCTCTTTGACATTCAATCATCCAAGGTACAACGTCCTATGCCATTGTGTATGGATTTATCTGAGACATTTGTGCAGAAAGTATAACATTGCTAAGTATCCCAATCAAGGTCTCAATGCCCTTCTGGGATGCAAATCTTACCTAGATTTCTGTTTCCATACTTTTAACTCACGTCTATATTCTTATAAATATCACAGATTCCCAATACCATTATTCATCCTGCAGAATGATTCCTAACCCAAATCGAAACTGTTATTAACCGTAACCACACAGTGATCTCTCAATCTAACTTTAGAGAAGAGCAGGGACAGAGTTGGCCTTAAAATATAGGGATGTAGGGGATCTTCCACTTGCTGAGAACCTCAAAGGTCCATGCAGAAATGATCCCTGAAGAAGATGTAGGCAGCTATGAAGGACCTGAGAGAGCAAAAGTCATCTTCCATTGCCAAAAAACCTGGTCAGGATGAAGGGATGTGGCTGAATCAGCCCCTCTCTTAATGTACAGGAGACGGACCAAACCAGGCCTTTGTGGAGCGCTGTTTCTTGGTGCCTTTGATTTATACATCATTCTAACTTGTGAAAATGTCACAGGAAGTAGGGGCAGCCTCCATCTCATGGAACCATTGGAAGCAACTGTTAGGACAATGTGTTTGCCAAGGCAGTGACCTCATTAAATTCCTGAAGGAAGTAACCTACCTCACTTCCTTGGTGATGGAACACTTTAAACTTGGGATCCAGGAAGCCAGGCACTGAGAGCCAATCCAAGTCCCAGTCCCAGTGGGCTCACTTGTTTGGTGTTACTAAGGACAGAGTCAGTCTTTCTTGGTACCTACTGATGTGAGGATGGCCACATGCCAGGGACCTTTCCTGAGAAAGTAGGTAGTGGCTCTCCACATGCTCCTGACAACGTCACAGAGTTGGCCAAGGAGACCAGATCTGAGAATGGATAGGCCATATCAGGGGAACATAGTATGACCCACCAGTCAAAGGACACTCTGGATAGTTACAAACCTACTTAGGCGAAGGAGGTGCCTTTGTGGGTGTGGGTGTGAGTGTGTGGTTTTGTCTCATGTTCTGAGAATAGGTAGGAAAGGTGGTTTGTATGGATTGGAATGGACTTTTTCTAGTAAATTGTTTGACAAGGCGAGTTTTTCTATGTCTGTTTCTCCCACTGTGTCCGTGGTTGTAGACATTAGAAAAGAAAATGCATCAGTGGATGTTTCCTGTCTTGTAGAAAGCTTCCCAGCATTCATCCTGCCCAATTAACGCATGGACTGTGACTTGCCTTATGGATGGGCAACACCTACTATCTTACTACGTTTCTGTTTTCTTCCTGAATTCTGGCCACTATCAAGAATTGGCTCATGGTTTTGTGTCCAAGATATGTACCACCTCCAAGCACTGTGACATGGCCATGTACATGATAACTGAAGGGAATGGGAGGATCTCAGAAAACTCAGATATCAATGTGACCAGTAAAGTGTCAGTGGAGAATCCTTGCTTTGGGCCATTTGCTTACCTATTGCTTCATTGCCCTGAATGTCAGGAAGGTCTTTGCCTCAGGCCACCCCTTTGTGAAGCCTTAAGAAAACAGTTTTCAAATGGAAATGAATAGGCATCACCTGTGGCTCTTTGCTTAATTGCTTCCAAAAGGGATGTGTCTGAATCAGCCTCTTGAACCTGTGTGAGGCTGCTGCTTAGATTCTTAACACCTGATGGATCTAAGGTAAGATTCCATGTGTGCTACAAATACAAAATGGTCAAAATAGAAGTCATTGTGTATGAAGTCTCTCGCCATCTTCTGTAAGGTTCCTGACCTCCATCCTGGCCTGCAAAGGCTAGACCATAGATGCTTGGGTTTTTTCATGATTCCCATTCATATAAAGAATTTATACCTGGCAGTCAGTAGGCCTCAAATTGGAGAAGTGGAGCAGTAATAAGGTCAGGCCTATTTGATCACTCCTGGTTCACAGGAAAGGTGTTTAGGCCACACTGACCTTAGGCAAAATAGGGGCGAGGGAGCATATTTTGGACAGGGTCTTGGACTTCACCCCTTTTGGAAACGTCCAGCCAGAGGATTTGATGAGTGTCTACATGGAAGAAGACGAGGGCTATGTGAAAGTGTTTTGGTTTTAATTGTGGTCATTTGTGTGGCAGTTGGAAGATATAACTGTGTCCACCATGGCTTGAACTTTGGTGTGATTCCCCTTAGAGACTGCGTTCTGGACCTGACCTCAGAGAAGAATTGCCATGAATTGTGTTGGGATTTCAGGAGGCCACGCATGAGAGTCCCCATTGGAAACTGAGATATAGGCCCAGGTGGCTCTCCACAGAACACTGGGAATCTCAGCTACGATATCACATGATTTTATTCTGAAAGACTTGGCAACCATAGTTGAGATTCAAAACACACATGGACCTAGCATTGTAGACCTCAATGGGCCTGGCTTCATGTGACCTTTTGGCCACTCCATGGGAAGCCTTGCCTGTGAGAGTCCTCCAGAGCTTTCATTGAAATGAAATTCCTCACCATTTAATGGTTCCTGAAAGAATTGAAACTCACAGTGCATCCAACTTCATCCTTGAAAAATGGCTAGATAAATACCATGAAATTTTTGAAATTCTTATGACCAAGTGGCACTGAAGAACATTTGGATGTCCAGTTGCTGATCATGAGTGTACCAGAGAGTGCCTTGATTGACTGGGTTTCATGAAAATGGTGTAGAAGAAAGAATCCTGTATGTTGGCGCCTGCTGAGTAGTGACCCAGAGCTGTGGTGTGCAGTTGTGTCATAAAATATCTCTGGTGGGGCCATTTGGATCTGCCACTGACTTCCAAATGTCTTGTGGCAGACATGGTGCAGCCAGTAATCCCTATATGTCTGATCTCTTCATATAAAGGCATCTTGTTATATTTAGAGGTTTCAGGGCCGTGTTCAGAATCAGGTTGCAATGGTTGAGGGGGCAAGCTATGTGGGATACAAGCCTCATTGGTGGATTCTCCTGGAGACCCTGACCCACCACACGTGTGAGAAATCCCACCAGCACTGAGTCCCTGTTGATCTCCTTGTATTTCATGAAGCAAATACTAAACCCCCAGTGCAGCAGCAAGAAACACCATGAAATGTGGAAGATGCACAAATGGCTTCACATACCACATGGGGAGACACTTAGCCTTCAGTGACAACAGTTTCCCTACAAAGAGAGAATTCTGCACTCCTGCCTCATGTTCATTGGAAAATAAGAAACCATGTCCTCCAGGTCACATAGATGCAGACCCAGCTCTGATGGTCTCACTACAAAGAAGCTAAAGCTCCTGACAACAACATATATTTCAAGTGCCCAAGGTCAGGGAGAGTTTCTCAATAAGTTTTAGGCCGGCAGAGCTCCATGTTTGTGGAGTGTTTACCTGTTTGACCAGGACAGGAGAAAAGACCACTGACTCCAATTAAAATCAAATTAAAGCAAGCTTATTATTTTTCCACTGGCTGAGCTGCCTATCCCTCTCAAAATGGCAGAAACAAGACAGCAACCCCACCTTTCCTACAGCCCAGCTTTATAGTCCAGTAAGTTACACAAAAGGGGGGTTACAGATAACAGAACTCGGAGAAGCATCACGCTATTGCTAGTTTACAATTTTTTTTTTTTGCTGGCCCCATCATCAGAATTTATGAGGACCATTAGAGACTCACGAGAGTCGTTGACTGGCCAGAGAAGGCCAATATTTATGAGGTGTCACTAAATTTTCAGAGAGGGCTGCTATCTGGTCAGAGAGCCAGGCATGGGTGAGTTCAAGGCACGGACAGGCATTCCAAGCAGATTCAGAATTTGCAGTAATTTATAGGAAAGCAAAATTATCTTTTCATGATTTTGTGGCAAGATGGCTCCCAATTTTAATAAATGATCAGGTTGGGTTTATCATTCCCCCCCATTTTTTTTTGCTTTTTAATATTTTTTAAATTAATTTTTATTGTAGGTTGTTCAAAACATTACATAGTTCTTGATATATCATATTTCACACTTTGATTCAAGTGGGATATGAGCTCCCATTTTTACCCCATATACAGATTGCAAAATCACATCAGTTGCAGAACCATTGATTTACATATTGCCATTATGGTGTCTGTTGTATTCTGCTGCCTTTCCTATCCTCTACTATCCCCCCTCCCCCCTCCCCTCCCCTCTTCTCTCTCTACCCCCTCTACTGTAGTTCATTTCTCCCCCTTATATTTTTCTCCTTTCCCCTCACTTCCTCTTTTATGTAATTTTGTATACCCCTGAGGGTCTCCTTCCATTTACATGCAATTTCCCTTCTCTCTCCCTTTCCCTTTCACCTCTCATCCCTGTTTAATGTTAATCTTCTTCTCATGCTCTTCGTCCCTACTCTGTTCTTAGTTACTCTCCTTATATCAAAGAAGACATTTGGCATTTGTTTTTAAGGGATTGGCTAGCTTCACTTAGCATAATCTGCTCTAATGCCATCCATTTCCCTCCAAATTCTATGATTTTGTCATTTCTTAATGCAGAGTAATACTCCATTGTGTATAAATGCCACATTTTTTTATCCATTCGTCTATTGAAGGGCATCTAGGTTGGTTCCACAGTCTTGCTATTGTGAATTGTGCTGCTATGAACATGGATGTAGCAGTGTCCCTATTGTGTGCTCTTTTTAGGTCTTTAGGGAATAGACCGAGTAGGGGAATAGCTGGATCAAATGGTGGTTCCATTCCGAGCTTTCCAAGAAATCTCCATACTGCTTTCCAAATTGGCCGCACCAATATTCAGTCCCACCAGCAATGTACAACAGTACCCTTTTCCCCACATCCTCGCCAGCACTTGTTGCTGTTTGACTTCCTAATGGCTGCCAATCTTACTGGAGTGAGATTTGCAACAAAATGAAACTGAATCCCTTACTCTCGCCATGCACAAAAGTTAACTCAAAGTGGATCAAGGAACTTGATATCAAATCAGAGACATGGCGTTTGATAGAAGAAAAAGTTGGCTATGATCTACATACTGTGGGGTCGGGCTCCAAATTCCTCAATAGGACACCCATAGCACAACAGTTAATAACTAGAATCAACAAATGGGACTTACTCAAACTAAAAAGTTTTTTCTCAGCAAAAGAAACAATAAGAGAGGTAAATAGGGAGCCTACATCCTGGGAACAAATCTTTACTCCTCACACTTCAGACAGAGCGCTAATATTCAGAATATACAAAGAACTAAAAAAATTAGAAAATGAGATAACGAATAACCCAATCAACAAATGGGCCAAGGACCTGAATAGAAATTTCTCAGAGGAGGACATACAATCAATCAACAAGTATATGAAAAAATGCTCACCATCTCTAGCAGTCAGAGAAATGCAAATCATTCCCCCTTTTTTAATGTGTCCCTTCCAAATTTTTGATAGGGTAGGGAAAGAGCAATGAGGGAATTTTAATCCCTCAGGTAACAGTCTCCAAATTTTTAGAACTCACCCAAAATTGGATTCCTGGTTTTACCTGACTTAATTAATTACTTATATTGATATTCTATTTATTTTTGGCTCCATAGTTGTAAGACGAGAGGCGTCACTCATTTTGGCTTCTTCTGAGCTGAGAGAGAGTGACGTGAGTGGGCACAGTATAAGGGACATGAGTTGCCTTTTAGAAGTCAGTTGAGGAACATGAGTTGCCTTTTAGAAATCAGTTCGTTTTGAAGTCTGGTTGGGGAAGAACAGGTTGTAAATTCATCTGGGGATGGGTTCTTCTGTGTGAGAAACAAGAACCATGAGTACTGAAAAAATGTTGCAGCAGCTGGAACATGTCACTGTATAGAAGTTCCCTCAGCAGGCTTTAATATTCCCAGTTATCAGAACTGTCAACTTAATATTTAACATTTAGTGTTACAGTTATCCCTCTCCATAAGATACAGTTTAATGATTTAATATCATCTCATCTTGCAAAATCATTTTACTAGTATGACCTCTGTGTGTAATAGAGAAACCTTTAATTTTGTTACTCAGGGCTTGATAATCGTACTAGCAAACACCAACCCTACCTGTAGGTTAGGAATATCTGTAGGCCTTAAACTAAAAATTTCTGCCTCTGGCAGCTCCTCTTGATAGTCTCTTTTTATAGTTATCAGGCATTCCTTTCTGGGAATCCTTCTTTGTAGCCTCCAGTCTTACTTATTTTGGGAGGCTAACATAATGTGTATAAAAAATTATTATTATTATTATTAATATTATTATTTAAAATGCCCAGGAATGGCTGTATTTTGGTTTTAACTGTCTTTCCTAAGTGTTTATCATGAAACAGTCAAACTGACTTTTGTTTCTATCTATTGTTAACAGTCAGCTGAGCTTTTATGGGAGTCATTCCTGGGGAAACTTGAGAGCAGCTTCTCAGTTCTGCTAGTGCCATTTGCGCTAGGTGGGTCCAGGTCTTGCTTGACCATGTGGCTACCCTTGGAAGCATCAGGGATGTCTCCCTTCTCTGATGACTCTCCTCTTCTTAGCAAATGCACTGATTGGCTTTCTGTTCTCCAGGGGTCTCATTAATCTCCCTAATTGGGAAGATATGAGGCCCAGAGTTGCAAAGCTCTTTGAGAAGTCCCTTGTTCCCTGGATTCAGACTGACTCAGAGGGCAAGAGCCAAATATTGGTTTTCTTGTCCCTTTTCATGTAACTTTAATATAAATCCTAATCTTAATCATCCAGCAAATAAATTTTAACAGCCTTATATTAAGAGTACTGGGCTTTAATGTCTATAACTTTATAATTATTTATCTTTTTTATTAACTGGGATCTGTATTATTCTGTCTGTCTTGTAGGTGATGACTTATTATCTTAAATTAACCCATGTTGTGTTCTTAAAGCAACACTTCTGTAAAACACTAACAAGGAATCTTTAGATCACTTATAAGGAAATTACAAAATAAAATTTTTTAACAAGAGTAAAAATACTTAGTTCGTGTAATAGCTACCCTGAAGTTTTAAGCTGAGTTATACATTATA
Organism: Callospermophilus lateralis; assembly: GCF_048772815.1. Classification (NCBI taxonomy): domain Eukaryota; kingdom Metazoa; phylum Chordata; class Mammalia; order Rodentia; family Sciuridae; genus Callospermophilus; species Callospermophilus lateralis. The sequence goes on along the minus strand of NW_027518102.1, from coordinate 567,793 downwards.
TCCCCTGTTTGAGATCCTAGAAATCTTGACAGAAAAAAAAAACAACTTTTGAACATAAGTTTAAATGAAATAATATCTGACCTACTGCTTTCGTAGTCATTCTCACATATAGTAAGATGGGACACAGAGCCTTATCTCAGGTAAGGCAGGGCTCTTTATAAAACTTAAGTGTTTTACTTCTAAAGATGATCTTTGTTTTTTTAAATATCATTTTACAAAGATTACATATATTATTTGAGGTCACATGAACATTAGTTAACACCATATGATATCACATTTAAAACATGAATTTAAGAAAGGCTGAAAGTTTTTAACCTTTATATAGATTAGACTCTCATTAACATAAAAATACATTTAAATTGTTCCCCAATGTAAAAAGTAACATACAACTTTACATATCTTATTGATAAGAAGTAAATGAATGCCCAATATATTTTTTTACCATACAACTTCAGAACACCAGCTTGAAATAATGCTCTTTTAAAGTTTCTACCTTACAGATTCGTATACCTGAAAGATATGAGCACATTAATAGCATCACAATTACATTGAAGTTTCTACATTAACCAAGTTTAGCTTTTAAATAAATGGCAGTACAGTGCTCTAAAATAACAGTTCTTATTTAATCAGTTGTTTAATTTTTATGGTTGCTTGCTCTAGAAAAAATAAAACTTAATAAACACAATGTTATGGGTAAACTTATGTTTTAAGAAATTTTTGTCTCTTTAACACATGACTGATTATTACAATCTTATACAGACATTAGTACAAACTTATACAGACCTTAGTAAATCAATCAGATATCTAACAAAAGTACTCATGAATGAGTAATCCCATATCAAATTTACTTTACTTATTTATCAATATATTAGACAAATATATTGAACAGTGTAAACCATTTTTTTGTTGAAGGAAAAGTCTTAGAACCAAGGCATATTAGAACATTTGTAGACATTAATATTTTATTAGATTTTTGAACACCTAGAAAAACTTGTAAGCTTAAATTTAAAGACATTTATTTTTATCTCTTTATCCAATTTAAATTCAACTATTTAAATCACTGAATTAAAGATCTTTGGATCCACTTTTTAAAATTTGTTTTTATGAGCGTTTTTGTTTTAATGAGTGCTCTTTATAAATGTTAATTTGTGTATCATATATATGATATACGGACATATGAATATATAGACATACAACACATAACAAAATTGTGCACACATAATAATAGTAAAGGCCTTGTAGCTTTTCCAGGTGAAATATCCATTGCAATGTTTCAAAAACTACACAGTTAGTCAAAGATAGAACTGGTCAGAAAAACATCATCCTAGGTCTTTAGGATCAAAATCATGAGCTCAAAAAAAAAAATAAAGAATCTAAGGAAAAAATAAGAGTCCTAGAAAAATTGACTGGCCATTAATTAGTAAATACCATACAATTTAATTTTTTTAGGCCTCAGATCACTCTCCTACTGAGCTTGCAGGCCTCTTTCATTTGCCATTCAACATAAGTCCTGGCTGAGGTCTGGAAGGAGCAGGAAAAAGCTGCTATTCTGAGCAGACACCTCAGGCCTAAGGCATTTCAACCATAATTTTCAGGTTCAGATGTTGAAAATTATAATACAATTTTAAGACAAAATTCACAAAATTTTATGATACAAGTTTAAGACACAGTTTACAAAATTTTACATCTTTATATCTTGTTTTGTCAACAGATACCATACTATGATTTACTATACTTGTCCAAATTAATGCACTGGTAGACACAGTGACATTTTCCCAGGCTACCCAATTAAAAATTGGTGAAAAAAAAGCCTGAATGATTGGGAAGTTACTTGCCAACTTGGAAGTAGAGTTCTCTAGTTTTCCATCCTAAGTATTTAAGTTCTCTGGCATGAATTATCTGAAATCATAAACTAAACAATTTCCTAAACCCGACTTTTAACTGCAAGATTGTGCAATGCTTCAAAAACCCATTCAGATGCCAGATTGTTACAATAAAACATCATCATTTAGATACACATTCAGCTAAGATCATTCCCAAGAAATGATTTATAATATCAACACATTATTGCACATGTCTTAAAGGGCCAGAAACAAAGACACAAGACAGACTGAAAGGAGCTCCAGACTATGGCTTACAGACAGAAGCCTTTAAACCAGAGCAGATAAGAGAAAAATCTCCTACACCAGTGGCACCATAGATTTTCCCACAAGGGAACCAGATGTTTTCACAGAGGGACAACCTGAAATGTAAAATCAAGGGTCTCCATGGTGACTTTACTGTATTTAGTGTCCCCTTTTTCTTTTTCTCTTTTTTAAGAAAACAGAGATGGCAAAATCCTTACAGTGCAGGGAAGGAAGTAGGTAATTCTCTGAAGCAACAGGGCTTGGGCAGCTGCTGGAAGTCCCTCAGTCCCTCCTTTCACTTACAGGATTAGCTCCTCTTGTTCGGTTCCACCCCAAGCACGCTCCGTCTCCTAACATTTCAGTAGTCAGCTCTCAAAGAGTTCCGGAGTGTGGGGGGTACCAAAAATTGTAACTTAAAGTTTGGTTCCTGATTTTGAAGCCAATTAATACCAATTTAATAATGAGGACAGGGTTTGAGAAAAAGAAAAAGGGAGATTCACTGCTTTGCTAACAAAGGAGAAAAACAGGGGTCTCTGCCCAATGGTTGTGATTCTATCGATCTGAAGGGACAAGGGGTTTTAAGGAGTTTCACGTGTTAACCTGGGAGATACTCAGTTCTTAGGTCCCCAGCAGGCATTGCCCTCTGCAGTGGGTGTGCTCCAGGCAGCCAGCTAGGGGCTTCTCTCATCCTGCTTAACAAAGGGTATTAAAGTTCATCACAGTTCTTTAAAACACAGTCCAAATGGGTGTCAGTTTACTTGCTTTATTACCCATTTTCAGTTAAGTTTTACCACAGAAATCACACAACAAAACACACTAAAACAAACCAAAAAAAAAAAAAAAAACATATGAAACACAGAACAAAACACACAAAAAAACAGAAAACCAGCACAGAAACAGAAAAACAGAGGAACTATGCAACGTCTTGCTAAAGCTCTGGGATAGGAGCTCCTGCGTGCCCATTGGCACCTCTCTATGCTTTCAGAGGAATTCCCTACAGAACATAACAGAGGACAGAATGATTCTCGTTACTGTACCAGACAGGAGTATATGTGTGTCTCCCCAGGACACCACTCTGTCATCAGAAGAGATCTCCCTTAACCGGATATCAGATGTTATATAGGCGCCACTTACCTATGGAGGCCTCCTCCACCATGTGCTTGCTAATAGTTTTAGGGCGGTGGTTCACTGCAGTGCTCCCTGGACCAAAATCTCACACCAAGGCCTTGGAAATTGCCTCTCCATGCCGGAGCCCTGGAGGGAAGGCCAGCTTCAGAATTTCCAGTAGTCTGTGATCTATTGGGGCAGGGTCATCTCGATGGGAAACTACAAAATATTAGACCAGGATGCAAGAAAAGACCACTGACTCCAATTAAAATCAAATTAAGGCAAGCTTACTATTTCAAAGTGGATCCAAAGATCTTTAATTCACGTGATTTAAATGGTTCAATTTAAATTGGATAAACAGATAAATATAAATGTCTTTAAATTTAAACTTACAAATTTTTCTAGGTGTTTAAAAATCTTATAAAATATTAATGTCTACAAAAGGTCTAATATACCTTTGTTCTAGGACTTTTTCTTCAACAACAACAAAAAAAAAATGGTTTAAACAGTCTCCCACTCTAAGCCATTTTCTACCATCAATGGACCCTTCAGGGGGAAACCATGGACACAATTCTCCTATGTATGAAAAGAATAATTTTAAGTCCTTTTTCTTAACATGTGCCCCCTATGTCTTGAGGGCCTCCTTGAGGCCTGACAAAAACAAATCATGTGACGAAACTGCTTGTCCCATGGTGGGTCACTCACCATGTGTCATCCCCACTCTCCTCCTGGATCTGTCTTTCGGTGGTGTCTGCTGAGGCAATCGCAAGCTCCGCTTTTTTAAGTCTTCCCTGAGGACAGGTTTCCCCCTCAGTCAAAGGCTCGAGCCCCTATTGATCCTCAGGCAGAGGATCAAAAGGCATCTGTCATGATGGCCTTCATTGGGCAAGCTGCCCTGGATATTAAAAGAAAGTTACAACTCTTAGAGGGATCACAAGATATGACTTTGGGAGATTTAGTCAGAGAAGCCGAGAAAGTATACTATATGAGAGAAACAAAGAGAAAGAAAGGGAGCAAAGGGAAGATTAGAGATGCAAAAGACAGACTAAGGCATTGACTAAGGTCCTGGTCACAACAATAAATAGGCCAGAAATTAACAAACAGGAAGACAGGAACGGAAACCTGGGTGCACGCCAGAGGCCACAATGGAGTTTAACTCAGCATTAAAAAATGACAAAATCATAGAATTTGCAGGGAAATGAATGGCATTAGAGCAGATTATGCTAAGTGAAGAAAGCCAATCCCTAAAAATCAAATGCCAAATGTCTTCTTTGATATAAGGAGAGTAACTAAGAACAGAGTAGGGATAAAGAGCATGAGAAGAAGATTAACATTAAACTGGGATGAGAGGTAGGAGGGAAAGGAAGAGAGAAGGGAAATTACATGGAAATGGAAGAAAACCCTCAGGGTTATACAAAATTACGGACAAGAGGAAGTGAGGGGAAAGGGAAAAATACAAGGGGGAAAAATAAATTACAGTATAGGGGGTAGAGAGAGAAGATGGGAGGGGAGGGGAGGGGAGGGGGGATAGTAGAGGATAGGAAAGGCAGCAAAATACAACAGACACTAGTATGGCAATATGTAAATCAATGGATGCGTAACTGATATGATTTTGCAAACTATATACTGGATAAAAATGGGAGTTCATAACTCACTTGAATCAAAGTGTGAAATATGATATATCAAGAACTATATAATGTTTTGAACAACAAACAACAAAAGTTAAAAAAACACATGGAGAACTATTTCAACAAAAAATTGACTAGATTTATAACTCCAATTCTACATAATGCAAAAGGCAAGTCCAATTATACACCATGCCTCCTCTGAAATGCTTGTATGTCTATTCATTTTGGGTTATTTTTCTCCATTATATTAGGATTAGGAGTCAGAATATAGAGTCTAGTAGGGTATGGGTTAGTGTGAGTGATTCAGTATTTCGAATGAAAATTAGGAAAATGAATCCAATGTTTATGCAAATATGTGCTAAAAATAATCATCCCACTCTCATCAAGAACAATGCCTTGACATTACCTTCGCCCCAAGTTAGACACAATTAGAGGAGAAGAGTTAGAAAATCTATGAATACTTATCTGGAATGGAATATGCTCAGGAGTTCACAACTTTGGGGGTGGTAGAAGAGTTTCCAAAAGTAAGGGACAGGGTAAACACTTCACAAACATGGTGCTCTGCTGACCGGAAGACTTATGAGAAACTGCCTCTGAGTTTGGGCACTGGAAATATATGTTGTAGTCAGGAGCTTTAGCTTCCTTTGCAGTGAGACCATCAAAGCTGGGTCTGCATCTATGTAACCTGGAGCACATGTTTTCTTATTCTTTAATGAACATGAGGCAGTAGTGCAGAATTCTCTCTTTGTATGTAAACTGTGGCCAATGGGGGCTAAGTGTCTTCCTGTGTGGACTCTGAAGCCATGTGGTCATCCTCCATTTTTCATGGTCTTTCTAGCTGCTGCAATGGGAGTTTGGTGTTTGCTTCATGAAATACAAGTAGTTCAACTGGGACACAGTGCTGGAGGGAGTTCTGTCATGTGTGGTGGGTCAGGGTCTTCCAGGAGAATGCACCAACCAGTCTTATATCCAACATAGACTTCCCCCTTGTCCCTAGCAACTTGATTCTGAACATTGCCCTGAAACCTCTTCATATAACAAGATGCCTTTACATGCAAGGGTCTGCTGGCTGCACCATGTAAGTCAAAAGCCATTTGGAAGCCAATGGCCAATCCACATGACACCAACACAGATGTTTAATCACACACCTGCCCACCACTGTTCTAGGCCCACTACTCAGCAAATTCCAACTTACTGGCATCTCTGTTCTACACCATTTTCATGAAACCCAGTGATTCAAGGCACTGTCTGGTACACTCATGATCAGCAACAGGACATCCAAAGGTTCTCCAGTGCCACCTGGTCATGGGAATTTCAAAAATTTCATGGTATTTATCTAGCCATTTTTCAAGTATCAAGTTGGATGCACTGGTTTTTCCATTCATTCAGGAACCATTAAATGGTGAGGATGAAAGCTCTGGAGAACTCTAAAAGGCAACGCTTCCCAACGAGTGGCCAAAATGTCACATGAAGCCTGACCCATTGATGTCTACTCAATGTGAGTTCAATATGTGTTTTGACTGTTTACTATGGTTGCCAAGTCTTTCAGAATAAAATCGTCTTATATCCTGGTGGAGATTCCCAGTGCACTGTGGAAAGACACCCTGAGACTAGATCTCAGTTTCCAAGGGCGACTCTCATGTGTGGCCTCCTAAAATCCCACCAAAATTAATGGCAATACTTCCCTGAAGTCAGTTCCAGAACTCAGTCTCTAAGGGGAATCACACCAGAGTTCAGGTCCAGGTGTACCCAGTCATCTCTTCCAACCAGCACACAAATGACCACAATTAAAACCAAAACACTGCCACATGGCCCTCATCATCTTCCATATAGACACTCATCGTAACCTCTGGATGGAATTTTCCATGAGGGGCGAAGCCCAAGACAGTTTCCAAAATAAACTCCCTTGCCCCTCATTTGCCTAAAGTCAGGGTGACCTAGACACCCTTCCTGTGAACCAGGAGTGATCAAATAGGCCTGCCTTTAATACTGTTCTGATTCTCCAATTTAATCCTACTGATTGTCGGGTATAAATCCTTTATGTGAGTTGGAGGCAATAGAACACCCAAGCACACATGGGATCTTTCTTTAGATCTATCACCTTCTGAGAATCAAAGCCCCAACCTCACACAGGGCCAAGAGGCTGATTCAGACACATCTCTTTCCAAAGCAATTAAGCAAAGATCCACAGGTGATGCCCATTCATTTCCATTTGAAAAATGTTTTCTTCAGGCTTCAGAAAGGGGTGGCCTGAGGCAAATACCTTCCTGACATTCAGGGCAACATAACCATAGGTAAGCAAATGGGCCAAAGCAAGGTTTTTAAACTGAGACTTTACTGGTTACACTGATATCTGAGTTTTCTGAGATGTTCCCATTCCCTTCAGCTATCCATTACATGGCCATGTAACAGATTTTGGAGGTGGTACATATCTTGGCCACAAAACCATGAGCCTATTCTGGAGAGAGGCCAGAAATCAAGATGTGTAGAGGACCTTAGGAAGATAGTACGTGTTGCCCATCCATAAGGCAAGCCACAGTCCATTTATAAACTGGGCAGGATGAATGCTGGGAAGCTTCCAACTAGACAGGAAACCTCCATTGATGCATTCTCTTTTCTAAAGACTACAACCACGAACACAGTGGATACACAGACATAGAAACACTCGCCTTGCCAAACGACTTCCTAGAAACAGTCAACTCCAAACCATACAAACCACCATTCCTACCTATTTTCAGAACATGAGACAAAACCACAAACTCACATCCACATCCACAAAAGCACCTCCTTCCCCCAAGTAGGTCTGTGACTATCTGGAGTGTCCTCTGACTGGTGGGCCATACTATGTTGCCCCAAAATGGCCTGGCCTGTCTCAGATCTGTTCTTCTTGGCCCACTCTACGAAGTTGTCAGCAGGCAGCATTGAGCCAATACCTGCTATCTAGGGAAAGGCCCCTTTTCTGAGCTCTACTGGCATTTGGCCATCCTCATATCATTAGGTACCAAGAAAGACTGACTCTGTCCTTGGTAAATCCAAACAAGTTCGACCACTGGGACTGGAACTGGGACTGGCTCTGCGTGCCTGGCTTCTTGGATCCCAATTTCAGAGAGTTACATCACCAACGAAGTTAGGTAGGTCACCTCCTTCAGGAACTGAATGAGATCACTGCCTTGGCAACCACTTTGTCCTAACAGTTGCTTTCATGGGTCTCATGAGATGGAGGCTGCCCCTACTTCCTGTGACACTTTGACAAGTTTGAATGGTATATCAACAATGGCCACCCGGGAACACCTCTCCACGCAGGTCTGGTTTGGTCCATCTTCTCTACATTAAGAAAAGAGAGGCTGATTCATACACATCCCTTCGTTATCACAAGGTGTTTGCCATGGAAGATGGCTTTTGCTCTCTCAGGTCCTTCATAGCTGCCTACATCTTCTCCAGGGATCATTTCTGCATAGAAATTTGAGGTTCTCAGCAGGTGTAAGATCCCCTACATTCCTGTATTGTAAGATGAACTCTGTCCCTGCTTTTTTGTAATGTTAGATTGAGGCAACAGTGTATGGTTAGGGATAATAACAGGATCGATTTGGTTTAGGAATCATTCTGTGGGATGAATAATGGTATTGGGAACCTGCAATATTTATAGGAATACAGAGGTGAAATATAAGTATGTAAACAGAAATCTAGGTGAGATTTGAAGCTCAGAAGTGCATTGGGCAATTGATTGTGATACATAGCTTTAAATTACGTTCTGCACACATGTCTCAGATAAGTCGATATACAATGCCATAGGACTTGTACCTTGGATGATTGAATGTAGAGGAGGAGAACATCCACTCAAACAGGGATAATCAATAGGATCAGGAAGATAGTCGGTAGATTTTGGAACAAGGGTGAATTTAGTATTTGTACCAAAAGTTCTTTAGCAATTGGGTTTTGGTTAGAGAGTGAATATCAATGTCAGCACATGTGAAGGGTCAGTCACAATGATGAACTGGGGAAAATATGTAGGAAAGCCGATATCAATAGAGACATTAGGAAAACAGGCAAAGTACAGGGTGAGTGATAGTATTAGACATTTTCAACAGTTTTGAGGTTGAATATATTAGGAAGAAACAAATATGTAGTCACCGATAGGATTGACATTTGAGAGCGTTATGCAAGCTGGACATGGATGTTTTTAGTAATCCATGTTCAGTGTCCATTTAGGCTTTGGTGTGATTCACTTGTGAATTTTGCATTTTGCGTCCAGAATATTACTGTGATAACATGCATATTTAGATCAGGTGACATGAGTATTTCTTCCTCTATTACTGGGAGCAATATTTTGAAAACGTATAAATTAGTATTGGGGGTACAAAGAGGTGTACCCTGTGTCTATGAATATAGATAATGCATGAATAGACCATACTGTGAATAAATAATATAACTGGTTCCACTTTAAATCATGGATTGAATTGATATCAGAAAATATATAAGAAATCTTATATTGATATACAATCATTCATTCCAAACAGTTATGCATCTAATTGTGAAATGATAGTTATGGTTTATCATGAAGGGTGTGTGAGTTTTGCTTAAACAATTATAAAGAAAATCGGAAATAATATGTTTGGAAAGAAGTCTCACGAATAGACCAGTTAAGAAACCTGGAGTAATGCATGTGTTCTGAAGCAGGAAGTGATTGAAAGTTAAACAAATGCCTATAAATTTGCCAACTTGTGCAAGAAATATATACCCTCTGATGTGCATAAACTGAAGAAATAGTAATGTACCAGTGTTGAATAAAAATGAACATCAAAATACAAATCATGTCCCATAAGAGTCTACTTGCATTGCTGTTAAACTGGGGCAGTTACTGTAGAAATATTAGGATAATGCCACAGTCTTGCTGGGCACAATCAGGAGCCACTTGTCAAAAGAAACTAACTTTATTTTTAAAACCACACACGCCAAACAAAACAGCCTCTCAGGAAAAACCCTCAGAGCCCCAACTGCCACCACTGGCTTCCCAAAAGCCTCTTCCTCCCACACAAGCCTCTCTCCACCTCCCACAATCCTCCTGCTCTTGAGGCCGATTGGCTAGGTCATGTGGCCAAGCCAAATAAGTCCCCTAATGAGCAACTCCGTGGTCTTAAAGGGCAGGGAAACAGCCCAATGAGCATCACCGCAGAGGAGCCAATCAGCTAGAGGTTGCTGTGAGCCAATCATCAGCCAGCAGCTGGAAGTTTGCTGGCTTCTGGAATTTTGCTGGGGCCCCTTCGGATGTGGCTCTCAACATCTCCCCCTCTCTGTTTAAACAACACACATGTGGCTTAGGGACAGTGCCTGCCTTAGGTTGTCCAATAGTACATATGGTCCTTACCCGTTAAGTTGGTACCATTGCAATTGGATCTTACCCATCACTGACTACCGGTCCAGTTTACAGCAACACCTGTGGAGAGGTCTTTGTACCACCGGGGGGTGGTGAGGTTCTTTGCCTCACCTCTAATGGCCCCCAAACATTAGCTGGACGATAATGACACACAGAAGAGAGGAAGATACACCAAGCCAATTGACGGCTCCTTTTGGAAAAATTGTACCACCGATGACATCATCAGCAAATATACCCGAACACTACCACAAGTCGCTGCACAAACAGGTAGTTTACAATGCATACAGGAGAGTTCTCAATGTGTCTAGGCAAGTTCTGCAAGCATTTCAGTGATGGCTATTGCAGAAGCTGTAGATTGGTTTTATCTTTGATTTCACCAGCACTGGGATGAAGATAGGAATTCTGGCAATAATGGCTAAAGAAAAATTATGTAACATTCCAGAAGGCACTGAAAGAAAACAATTTTCTTAACTATTTACATTGTCTTGAAGATAATTATTAAATATAATGAAAAGGAAAGGTGAAAGAAAGGAAACAGATCTGTTAACCTCCTTTTTTTCAAATTTTAAAACAAACCTCAACAGCTCTTTACCCAATTTAAATTAAACCATTTAAATAATGTGAATAAAAAAATATTTGGATCCATTTTTTTTATGAGCGCTCATCATATATCATATATGGACATACGAACATTCAAACATATAACACAAAACACAAGTGTGCACACATAATATAATACCTACAACACATAACCTAATAGTAAAGGCCTTATAACTTTTTACACGTGAAATCTCCATTGCAATGTTCAAAAACTCTTTTGTCAAAAAATAGAACTGATCAGCAAAACATTAAACTAGGTCTGTATGAGCTCAAAAAACAAAATAGAATGTGGGAAAGGGCAATAATAAAATAGATAATGAAAAAAGCATCCTGGTTCTATCTCAGATGTAAGGATAGTCAAACTGGAATTTTGGATATCAGCTGATAAGGCCTTGAGTCAAATCATCTTCTTTTTGGATGTGCCCTGATATGTCTTATAAAGAATAGATCTTTTCTGTCACAGATTAGACTTTTTATATTGGAAAGTAAAGAGAAAACAGTAGAGAAAGGAGAAATCTTACCAGCAACTTCAAGGGATACTATAGCATTAACTATATACTGACTATCGGAAAATAAATTAAATACAGAATATTTAAATATCTCAAAAGCTTGTAATACTGCATTAAGCTCTACCTTTTGAGCTGATTGTTTGGGTACTAAAAATTTATAAGTTTTATCAGGTATAACTATTGCTGCTGTACCATTATTTGATACATCAGTGAATATATTTGAAGCATTCATGATAAGTGTTTTTCTTCTCAATTTTGGAAAAATTACAGGATGCGATGACCAAAAAGACAATAAAGGGTTAGATGGTAAGTGGTTATCAAATGAAACATTAGATTGGACCATGATTATTGCCCAAGTATTTAACTCATTAGCTAACTCATCAATTTGATTCAGAGTATATGGAGTAAAAATTTTATTGGAAGAAATTCCAAACACTCCCTTTGCTGCTTTAATTCCTTTGAGTATTAATTATCCTAAAGCCTCAGGATACCTAGTAAGAATAGTGTAAGGAGAATAAGATAAATGTATCCATAATAATGTACCTTCTTGCCAAAATACTCCTGTAGGAATATTTTTTGTTGGTAGTACAATAAATAATAAAGGCAAACTTATATCAATTCTATCCAAATGCATATTTTCCATATATGTTTCATTGATTTTTAATGCCTTTCTTGCTTCAGGTGTTAACATGCGGGGTGAATTTTTATCTGATAGACCTTTTAGGATATCAAATAAAGGTCCCAACTCTCCTGTTGGTATACCTAGATAAGGCCTTATCCAATTAATGTCTCCTAATAACTTTTGAAAGTCGTTATGTGATTTGAGTTGATCTACTCGTATTTGAATTTTTGGTGGACTGACCATGGTTGAGGATAACAGAACTCCTAAATAATTAACTGGAAAATTTAATTGTACTTTATCTATTGCTATCTCTACATTATAATTTTTAATAAGTTTGTAAGTGTGGCATAACTTTCTAGCAATGTGTTTTTAGCTTTGTGTGCTAATAATACATCATCCATATAGTGAAATATTTGTGTTCAGAATTTTGATTTCTAAGTGGCTGGATTACTTTGTTAACATAAATATGACACATAGTTGGGCTGTTAGCCATCCCTTGAGGGAGTACTTTCCATTCATATCTCTGATCAGGACCTTCATGATTCAGTGCAGGGATAGTAAAAGCAAAACCTGGACTATCCTTAGGATGAATTATAATTGAAAAAAAAAACAATATTTAATATCTATAACTAAAACATACCAGGTTATTGGCAAAACAGACAATTGAGGAATCCCTGATTGAGCAGGTCCCATAATAACCATCTCATTATTAATGGCTCTAAAATCTTGCAATAGTCTCCATTTACCAGATTTCTTTTTGATGACATAAATGGGAGTATTTTGGGGATATACAGTCGGTTGTATATGTCCTTCTGCTAATTGTACCAGGTCATGGACTGCTTGTATCTTTTCTTCAGTCAGGGGCCACTGAGGAACCCATACTGTCTTTCTGATTTTCAGGTAATTTTTATTGTCTCAGTGGCCCTTTCTGAAAATCCAACCCATGTCTCTCTGTTCCTTGATCTATTTGTATTGGTGCTGCTATGACTTATTCTTGTTTTTCTAATCTTTTTTCTTTCCTAAAACCTTGTCTAGTCATAATAGTGGCTGCATTTTGGTTGATGTTATTTGTTAATGTCAAACCTAATTGATCTAGGACATCTCGTCCCCATAAATTTATGGGAAGATGATCCAATACATATGGCTGTATAGTTCCTTCACATCCTTTAGGATCATTCCTATCTAATACCATTTTACTTCTATGGGGATTAGTCGCCACTTATAGGCCTCGAAGCGTTTGAGTGGCTTGTTGTAATGGCCAATGTTTTTGCCATTCTTGACGAGAGATGATGCTAATGTCTGCACCTGTATCCAGTAGCCCATTCAATTCATGCCCTTGAATATTTAGTTTTAGCATGGGGCGAGAATCTAAATTTAAAGAAAGCATAGCCAAATCTACACCTGTGGAGCCTAATCCCTTGGAACATCTTTCTAAAGTACGACTGGAAAATTTATCATATAGGCTGGGTATTATTAGTAACTGTGCTATTCTATCTCCTTGTGAAATTACTGATATGTCCTTTGGAGAACTGGCTATAATTTTTATTTCACCTTCATAATCGGGATCAAACACCCCAGGACTTATCATAAGTTCTTTTAGAGTAGAAGAGCTGCATCCCAATAATAAGCCCATGGTTCCTTTGGGAAGAGGTCCTTTTACCCCTGTGGGAATGATTTGAACTCCCATCTCTGGAGTTAGTACTGATCTGGCAGAGGCGCAGATGTCCAACACTGTGCTCCCTCTGGTTTGTCTGATGAGGGATCTGATGGACAATGTGTCCTGGGCACTACCCTGTTGGGGTTGCTGGGTTCCTCCAGTGCTCTGTATATTAGTGGTTTGGGGCCCCGGAGCATTGGAACCCCCTGTCCATTTATTTGGCAATTGAGACCAATGCCTTTCTCCATGATATCGTGGATAAACACCTGGTCCTTGTTCATTTTTTGATAATTGAGTACCCTCTATGGTGGTTTGAGAACAGCACTCATTAGCCCAATGTCTCCCTCTATGGCATTGTGGCCAAATACCTGGTATTCTACTCCTTTGATACCTAATATTGTTAAACCCTCCTTCTATGGGCCAATTCCTTTTAAAATGTCCTGTTTCTTCACATTGGTAGCATGTTCTTGGTCTGGCATCTAAAGCCTGTTTTACTGTAGCGGCCACAATTTGCCCTTGTTCATTAATGTATCTGGCAACTAAAGCCTGTTTTACTGCAGCTGCCATGACTTGCTCTTGTTCATTAATGTCTCTACATAATTAAATCAATGTGTTTAAATCTTCATTTTTCCATGGTCTAATGATATCTCTGCAACAACGATTCGCTTGCTCATAAGCCGGTTGTTTTAGTAATGGCATTGCTTGTTCTGTATTCCCAAAAACTCTGGTAGCTCTTTGAATAAGCCTATCTACAAATTCAGCATAAGGTTCATTAGCTCCTTGTATTACCTTAGATAATTGACCTTGTAAACCTCCATGTTCTTGTAAAGTCTTCCATGCCTTAATTGCATCTACACCAATTTGTGCACATACACCATGATCATATGCAATTTGCTGCGGCTGATCTTCATAAGGTCCCTTTCCTAACAACATATCTAGATTTCTCTGAGGATAACCAGCTCCTGCATTTCGCCTAGCTGTCTCCTTTCAACATTCCTCATTGGCAACCTTCCATAACATGCATTGTCCTCCATTTAGCACAACATTACACATATTAGCCCAATCCACTGGCTTCATGTTCAAGTTGTTAATGGATTCGACCATGATTACATTGAAGGGTGCTTGAGGACGATAGGTTGTTACAGCCTCTTTTAGCTGCTTCACTGTTTTGAAATTTAAAGCATGGTAAACACGCTGCCCTCCTCCCTCAAATACAGGGCATGTTAATATTTGAGATCTTGTCTCAGGATCCTAACTATCAACTGCGGGAGTTGGGGGCCTCCCAGCATAAGAAAGTGGCCTTGTTAGTTGGACACTTATGTCATCTGATGATAGAAAGGTGTTAGTAGCAGTCTCCTGTTGTAAATTTCCCCTGATGTTTTTTACTGTTTTACACTTTCTTTCTCTGTCTAACTAGCTTTAGAGGCCTTCTCTTTTACTTGAATTTTTTCCTCTGTCTGACTAGTTGGAGAGACGTTCTCTTTTACTTGAATAGTTTCCTCTATCTGACTAGCTCGAGAGACCTTCTCTTTTACTTGAATTTTTTCTTCTGTCTGACTAACTTGAGACACCTTCTGTTTTACTTGAATCAACATGTCTTCTTCTTCCTCTACCATTGACTGAACTGAAGGCTTTGAACTAAGCAAACAAGATATGAATGTCCACAATGGCAATGTGCCAACTGGCAGAATCCCTGGGCTTTTCTTTTCTATTCTTTTTAAATCTGCACCATGATGGTTCCATTGTGATATATTTAACAACTCCTCCTTAAAAAGCCATGGTCTACATTTTTGTATTGTATCAACAATTGCCATGACTGCTCTTGATTTTACTGGGATGCCTCCTTCCTCTAACAATTTACTTAACACTTTTTTGGTTTGTTTTTTACTAATTTTTGATCCCATATTTCTACTATAATACAAACCAACAAGATAACACCAAACAAAAAAAGAGATAGAACGAAATAAAAATGGAACAACAAAAAATTATTATAGCCTTTCTCCCTATCTGTTCCTCAGACACAAATAGTTTTTCCTCAGATGTGAGCAGTTTTTCTTCCATCTCACTCATCTCCAGGGACAGGCAACTTAAAACAAAATAGGAATCATAAAATGGCTACCCATCCTCTCGCCCTGCCCTCAAGAGCGAGCAGTTTACCTTATCAGTTACCCTCAGTCGCTCCCCATATGAGCCACAAAATGCCGCTGTCTGGCTGGGCACAATCAGAATCCACTTGTCAAAAGAAACTAACTTTATTTTTAGAACCACACACGCCAAGCAAAACAGCCTCTCAGGAAAAATCCTCAGAACCCCAACTCCCAACACCAGCTTCCCAAAAGCCTCTCCCTCCCACACAAGCCTCTATCCACTTCTCACAATCCTCCTGCTCTTGAGGCAGATTGGCTGCGTCACGTGGGCAGAGCCAAAAAAGTCCCCCAATGAGCAGCTCCATGGTCTGAATGGGCAGGGAAACAGCCCAATAAGCATCACCGCAGAGGAGCCAATCAGCTAGATGTTGCTGGGGCTGCTGTGAGCCAATCATAAGCTGGAAGTCTGAAAGGTGGGGAAACATCTCAATGAGCATCTCCAATGAACATCACCACAGAGGAGACAATGAGCTAGAAGTTGCTAAGGCCGCTGTGAGCCAATCATCAGCCTGCAGCTGAAAGTTTGCTGGCACCTGGAAGTTTGCTGTGGCCCCTTCGGCTGTGACTATAAACAGGATACGTATGCACCATTCACTGAAGTTAGTTTTCAGTAATAGAAAACAAATATGAATTTCAGGTGGATGAATATTTCTGAAAATAATCTTGTGGAAAGTTGATTATAAATCCACATACTTGAACATGAATGAATTTAGGGAGTGTAAATAAGACACATATATTTCATATTTTGAAAAATCTGGAGAGTGTGTATGTGTGTATACACACACACACACACACAAATTTTAAAATGTAGCAACATATATGCCAATCGAAATTCACCATGAAATATACATCATTCACAGATCTAAAAATATTCAATTTACTTAACAGGGATTTATGTATAATGTTGTTCTCCTAGGAAGCTCACCCATAGGTTCAATTTTCAGTTCCAACAGCATCTAGGAGGAGTGATCTCTTCTCAAAATTTGTATCTGCCAAATCAGCTACCGCACAAAAATATACACGTGATAAAAGGTAGGATTCTTTATGTGCATATAAAATAGATGTGCTGAATAGGATACAGAGAAAGGGAGACAGGAATTCACATATTTGTTAACTTTAAAAACACATGGAGGACTATTTCAATTAAAAATTGACTAGAATTATAACACCTACTTGCAAAAGGCAAGTCCAAATATATACCATGCCTTCTCTGAACAGCTTCTATTTCTTTTCTGTTAGGATTCTTTTTCTCCATCATATTAGGATTAGTAGTCAGATTCTAGTACAGTATGGGTTAGTGTCAGGGATTCAGTATTTCAAATGGAAAATAGGAAAATGAATCCAATGTGTATGCAAACATATGCTAAACAAAAATCTTTCCACTCTCATCCAGAAAAATGCCTTGACATTACCTTCGCCCCAAGTAAGACACAATTAGAGGAGAAGAATTAGAAAATCTGTTAATACATATCTGGAATGGAAAATGCTCAGGAGTTCACAACCTTGAAGGTGGTAGAGGAGTTTCCAAAAGTGAGGGAAAGGGTAAACACTCCAGAAACATGGAGCTCTGCTTGCCTAAAGACTTCTTGAGAAACTGCCTCTGAGGTTGGGCACTTGAAATATACGTTGTTGTCAGAAGCTTTAGCTTTCTTTGTTGTGAGACCATCAAAGCTGGGTCTTCATCTATGTGACCTGGAGGATGTTGTTTCTTATTTTCCTAATGAACATGTGGCAGCAGTTCTGAATTCTCTCTTTGTAGGTAAACTGTGGCAACTTGGGGCTAAGTGTCTCCCTGTTTGGACTGTGAACCCAGTTGGTAATCCTCCAGTTTTCGTGGTGTTTCTTGCTGCTGCACTTGGAGTTTGGTATTTGCTTCTTGAAATACAAGGATTTCAACTGGGGCACAGTGCTGGAGGGATTTCTGTCACATGTGGTGTGTCAGGGTCTGCATATAAATGCACCAACCAGGCTTCTATCGCACATGCTTGCTCCCTTGACCATAGCAACTTGATTCTGAACATTGCCCTGAAAAATCTCCATATAACAAGATGCCTTTACATATAAGGGTCTGCTGGCTGCAGCATGTCAGTCACAAGCCATTTGGAAGCCAATGGCAGATCCACATGGCCCCAACACAGATGTTTTATCACACACCTGCACATCACTGCTCTAGGCCCCAACTCAGCAGTCTCCAAATTACTGGCATCTCTGTTCTACACCATTCTCATGAAACCAAGTCAATCAAGGCACTGTCTTGTACACTCATGATCAACAGCATAAGATCCAAAGTTACTCCAGTGCCATCTGGTCATGGGAATTTAAAAAATGTCATGGTACTTATCTAGCCATTTTTAAAGGATGAAGTTGGAGGCACTGTGGGTTTAAATTTATTCAGGAACCATTAAATGTTGAGGAAGTTTATTTCAATGAAAGTTCTGGAGAACTCTCAGAGGAAAGTCTTCCCAAAGAGTGACCAAAAAGTCACATGAAGCCAGGCCCATTGAGGTCTACAATATGAGGTCCATGTGAGTTTTGACTCTCAACTATTGCTGCCAAGTCTTTCAGAATGAAATCATGTGATATCCTGGCTGAGATTCCCAGTGTTCTGTGGAAAGCTACCCTGGTCCAAGATCTCAGTTTCCAAGAGCGACTCTCATGCATGGCCTCCTAAAACCCCAACACAATTCATGGCAATACTTCTCTGACGTCAGTTCTAGACCTCAGTCTCTAAGGGTATCACACCAGAGTTCAAGCCCAGGTGGACCCAGTCATCACTTCCAACCACCACACAAATAAACACAATTAAAACCAAAACACTCCCACAAGGCCCTCATCCTCTTCCATATAGACACTAATCATAACCTCTTGCTGGAGTTTTCCATGAGGGGCGCAGCCCAAGACAGTGTTCAAAAGAGCTCCCTTGCCACTTATTTTCCTAAAGTCAGCGTGGTTTTTTACCATTTTTGTTTTGGATACACACATGGAATCTTTCTTTAGATCCATGAGGTGCTGAGAATCTAAGCCACAGCATCACACAGGGCCAAGAGGCTGAATCAGACACATCCTTATCCTAAGCAATTAAACAAAGAGCGACAGGTGATGCACATGCATTTCCATTTGAAAACAGTTTTCATCAGTCTTCCCAAATGGGTGGACTGAGGCAAAGACCTCCTGACATTCAGGTCAACAGATCAATAGGTAAGCAAAAGGCCAAAAGAAGGGTTTTTCCACTGAGACATTACTGGTCACACTGATATCTGTGTTTTCTGAGATGCTCCCATTTCCTTCAGCTATCCAGTACATGGCCATGTCACAGAGCTTGGAGGGGTACATATCTTGGACACAAATCCATAAGACTATTTTGGAGAGTGGCCAGAATTTAGGAAGAAAACCTGAACTTAGGAATTTAGTAGGTGTTGCACATCTATAAGACAAGCCACAGTCCATTAATAAATCGGGCAGTATGAATGCTGGGAAGCTTCCTAATAGACAGGACACATCCTTGATGCATTCTCGTTTCTAATGTCTTCAACCATGGACACAGTGGAATACATAGATAAAGAAACACTCACCTTGTCAAACGACCTACTATAAAGAGTCCACACCAAACCAAAAAAAACCCGCCTTTTCCACCTATTCTCAGAAGATGAGACAGAACCAAAAACTCACACCCACACCCACAAAGGCACCTCCTTTCCTCAAGTAGGTCTGTGACTATACAGTGTGTCCTCTGAATGGTGGGCCATACTATGTTACCCCAAAATGGCCTGTCTTGTCTCAGATCTGTTTTCTTTGGCCAACTCTGTGAAGTTGTGAGGATCCATTGGTGAGCCACTTTCTGCTTTCTCAGGAAGGGCCCCTCTTCAGAGCTTTTCTGGCATTTGGCCATCCTCACATCAGTAGGTACCAAGAAAGACTGACTCTGTCCTTGGTAAATCCAAACAAGTGAGACCACTGGGACTGGTACTGGGACTGGCTCTGTGTGCCTGGTTTCCTGGATCCCAAGTTCAGAGATTCCATCACCAAGAAAGTGAGGTAGGTCACTTCCTTCAGGAACTGAATGAGGTCACAGCCTTGGCAACCACTTTGTCCTAACAGATGCTTCCAAGGGTCCCATGAGATGGAGGCTGCACCTACTTCCTCTGACATTTTCATAAGTTAGAATGGTATATCAACCATAGGTACTGGGGAACAGCTCTCCACAGAGGCTTGGTTTGGTCTATCTTCTCTACATTAAGAAGAGAGATTCTGATTAAGACACAACCCTTTATCCTGACCATGTTTTTTTGCCATGGAAGATGACTTTTGCCCTCTCAGGTCGTTCATAGCATCCTACACATTTTCCAGGGATTATTTCTACATGGACCTTTGAGGTTCTCAGCAGGTGGAAGATCCATACATTCCTGTATTGTAATACCAACTCTGTCTCTGCTCTTCTGTAAAGTTAGATTGAGGAACAGTGTATGGTTAGGATTAATAACATGTTCAATATGGGTTAGGAATCATTCTGCTTGATGAACAATGTTATTGGAAACCTGCGATATTTACATGAAAATATAGGTGAAATATAAGTATTGAAATATAAATCTAGGTAAGATTTGAATCCTAGAAGGGAATTTGGCCTTTGAGTGGGATACTTAGCTTTGAATTATGTTCTGCACATATGTCTCAGATAAATTGATATGCAATGGCATAGATCCTTGTACCTTCGATGATTGAATGTAGAAGAGAGCATCCAGTTAAAAAAGGGATTTTTGCTAGGATTAGGAATATAGTTGGTAGGATTATGAAGAAGATTGAGTATAGAATTTGGACCAAAAGTTCTTTAGCAATAGGGTTTCTGGTAGAGATTGAATATAAATGTCAGCACATGTGAAGAGTCAGTCACAATGATGAACTGGGGACAAAAGTAGAAAAGCAGATGTGAATAGAGAGTAGGAAATCAGGCAAATTATAAAATGAGTGAGAGGTTTAGACAGTTTCAACAGGGTGAGATTGAAAATGTAGTCTTAGGAAGAAACACATATGTAATCACCAATAGGATTGACATTTGAGAGCATTAGGCAACCTGGACATGGATGTTTTTAGTAATCCATGTTCACTTTCCATTTAGGCTTTGGGACAGTCATAAGTGTGACCTTTGCATTTTGTGTCCAGAATATTACTGTGATAAAATGTATATGTAGATCAGTTGACATGCATATTTTTCCCACCATTTCTGGGAGCAATATTTTGAAGATATAGAAATTATTGTTGGGAGTACACAGAGGTGTACCATGTGTCTATCAATATATAGACAATGCATGAATAGACCATACTGTGAATAAATGATATAACTGGTTTCACTTTGAATAATGGATTGAATTGATATCTGAAAGTATACAAGAAATCTTATATTGATGTACAATCATTCATTTAAACCAGTTTTACATCTAATGGTAATATTAGTGTTATGTTTTATCATGACGGGTGTGTCAGTTTTGCTTCAAAAGTGATAATGGAAATCGAAAATAATGTGTTTGGAAAGAAGTGTCACAAAAAGAGAAGTCAAGAAACATGGAGGAATACATGTGTTCTGAAGCAAAAGTGATTGAAAGCAAAACAAATGTGTATATATTTGCTAAATTGTGGATGAAATATACATCCTATGATGTGCATTAACTGGAGAAATAGTAATGTACCAGTGTTGAATAAAAATGAACGTCAAAATACACATTATATCACATAGGAATCTTCTTGCATTGATGTTAAACTGGGTCAGTTACTGTATAAATATTAGAATTTTATTTTGGTGTTATAATACAATTTATTTTAGCACTAGCATGCCACAGAATGTAGAAGAAAGAGCAATGGATTTTAGTTATAACACTAATAATCTAGCATTTAATGATTATTTTGGGGAGTCTAGAATTTACATAAGGCTATGCAACATAATTTTTTGTATTTAACATTCATAAAATCTTGGAATTTTGGTAATATTTCTCCTTTTTTTATTTTTTCAGTTGTTGATAGACCTTCATTTTATTTATTCGTATGTGGTGCTGAGAATATAACCCACTGCCTCACACATGCTAGACAAGCATGTTAACACTGAGTCACAAACCCAGCCCCTCCACTTTTATCTTTTCATCAAACACTCCTCTCCCTCTTCTTTACTCACTTTCTTCCTCATTTTCCCCCTTCTCTCTCTTCCTTTTTCATTTTCCCTCCATAAGTATTTTTCTCTCATAGCATTACAAACAGTACTATGCTATGAAATTTACATTTAAAACTGTTTTTTATAGTCATTCTTTTCTTGAGAAAATTTAAAAATTATAACCACCTGATAAATATATTACAATACATTTATTATGCATATGTATCTATATTCATGCATATGTGTTACATATATATATATATATATATATATATATATATATATATATATATATATATATATACATATATATTTAAAAGTACTTTGATTAGCCTGTTAGAAATAATATAGACCAAGTCTTTCTTAATTCTCAAGTCTTCCAGAATTAACATCTTACATTGAAAATCAAATAAACATATTTAAGTAAACAGGTATCATTCTTATTTATCAATACTGATAATTTAAGGTTTTTATATCACATTTATCTGTAATATGGCATATTAACTCTTTTGAATTAGAGAATTTTTTTTAACAACCTATTATTTAAGGACCATATGCACTGACATTTTAAATGGCTTTCTTGTGATTTCACTTTCCATCAATTGCATATTAATTGCCAAATACTTATTTTAGTAATTTTCATATTCATAATTGATATAAAGTCAATTGATTAATTCTTTTTGTAAGCAGTTACTAATTACAGTAGGGACAGTATTAATAATTCTAAATCTTTATAAAAATGGTACAAAAATATTTTCATGCAAAATTATGTATAATTGCATGCTCTAAATGTTTGATTGTTGATACATATAATAAAGAGCTTTTGATGAGTCTCTTCCCCAGTAAAACAGAAAATGCAAAGATATAGTTGGGTATGTATGTCCAAACAAACATATGGAAAATTACACATTATCATCTAGAAACTATTAAATAAAAGATGAAAAGAACAATCCAACACATTGTACCAACTTGTCAGATGAGGTAGTATTCTGGAAGAATAGCCTAAGTCTAGACCTGGTCCATGTCAAAATATTCACAAAAAAATAAAATATGAAAAATATAGGAAATGTTATGATTTTTTCTTGAAGGTAAGTGGATTATCCTTTAATCTCAATTATGTGCATTTTTAAAAGCCAGTTTTCTGGTAAAATAAATTTGTGATAGTTACAAGTACACAAAACAAAGTTTCTGCTTAGCAAAATGAATGCATCTCAACTCTTTTTTAGCTGATTTCTTCCCACTCAACTTTAAACCTTTATTTATTTATTTTTTATTGGTTGTTCAAAACATTACAAAGCTCATCCTATATCATCTTTCATACATTTGACTCAATTGGGTTATGAACTCCCAATTTTCCCCAAATACGAGTTGCAGAATCACATCGGTTACACATTCACATTTTTACATAATGTCATATTAGTGACTGTTGTATTCTGCTACATTTCCTATCCCCTACTATCCCCTACTATACCCCCTCCCATCCCCTCCCATCTTCTTTCTCTACCTCATCTGCTGTTGTTCACTTCTCTCCCTTGCCCCACCTTTCCCCAATTTTCCCTACCCCATTGTTTGAAGATGCTATCCTACTTCCATTGCATGCTTTTAGCCCCTTTTTCAAATATAAGAAAGTTGTAATTTTGAGGATTGGTTTCTGTGTCCTCTATTCTGTACCATTGTTCCACCTGCCTATTTTGTTACCAGTTCCACGCTGTTTTTCTTACTATTGCTTTTAGTACAGTTTGAACTCTGGTATCACTATACCTCCAGATTCATATTTTCTGTTTAGAGTTGCTTTTGCTATTCTGGGTCTTTTGTTTTTCCATCTTCTAAGATCTTCTTCTCTCTCTCTCTTTAGGGTTCTGTAGTTTTCAGTATATAAAACTTTCACGTCTTTTGTTAGGTTGATTCCCAAGTATCTTATTTTATTTGAGGATATTGTGAATGGAGTGGTTTTCCTCATTTCCATTTCAGAAGTTGTGTTGCTGACATACAGGAATGCCTTTCATTTATGCGTGTTAATTTTATATTCTGCCACTTTGCTGAATTCATTTATTAACTCTAGCCGTTTCATTGTAGACCCTTTGGGGTCTGTTAAATATATTTTCATGACATCTGCAAATAGCGATAATTTAAATACTTCTTTTCCTATTTTTATGCCTTTAATTTTTTTTGTCTGTCTAATTGTTCTGGCTAGTATTTCAAGAACTAAATTGAATAGAAGTGGTGATAGAGGGCATCCCTGTTTTGTTCCAGATTTTAGAGGGAATGCCTTCAGTTTTTCCACATTTAGGATGATGCTAGCCTGAGGTTTAGCATATATAGCTTTTACAATGTTGAGGTAAGTTCCTGTTATCCCTAGTTTTTCTAGTGTTTTGAACATAAAGTGATGCTGAACTTTGTCAAATGTTTTTTCTGCATCTATTGAGATGATCATATGGTTCTTGTCTTTATGTCTATTGATGTGGTGAATGGCATTTATTGATTTCCGTATATTGAACAAGCCTTGCATCCCAGGGATGAATCTTACTTGATCATGGTGCACAATTTTTTTGATATGCTTTTGTATTCGATTCGCCAGGATTTTATTGACAAGTTTTGCATCGAAGTTCATTAGAGATATTGGTCTGTAGTTTTCTTTCTTTGAAGTGTCTTTGTCTGGTTTCGGGATCAGGGTGATTTATCCTCATAGAATAAATTTGGAAAAGCTCCTTCTTTTTCTTTTTCTTGAAATAGCTTGAAAAATATTGGTATTAACTCTTCTTTAAAGGTTTTGTAGAACTCCGCTGTATACCCATCCGGTCCATGGCTTCTTTTGGTTGGTAGTTTTTGATGGCTTCTTTCATTTCTTCCTTTGTTATTGGTCTGTTTAAATTGCGTGTGTCTTCCTGACTCAATCTGGCCAGATCTTATGACTTAAAAAATTCATCGATATCTTCACTATCTTCTATGTTATTGGAATATAGTGTTTCAAAATACTTTCTAATTATCTTCTGTATTTCTGTAGTGTCTGTTGTGATATTGCCTGTTTCATCCCGTATGTTAGTAATTTGAGTTCTCTCTCTTCTTCTCTTCATTAGCATGGCTGTGGGCCTGTCAATCTTATTTATTTTTTCAAAGAACCAACTTTTAGTTTTATCAAATTTTTTTATTTTTTTTTGTTTCAATTTTGTTGATTTCTGCTCTAAATTTAATTATTTCTTGTCTTCTACTACATTTGCTATTGTTTTGCTTTTCCTTTTCTAGGTTTTTGAGGTGTAGTGTGAGTTCATTTATTTGTTGATTTTTTTCTTTTTTTGAGGAAAGAACTCCAAGAAATGAACTTCCCTCTTAAACTGATTTTATTGTGTCCCATCGATTCTGGTATGTTGTGTCTGTATTGTCATTTGTCTCTAAGAATTTTTTTTATCTCCTCCATTATGTCTTCTGTAACCCATTGATCATTCAGTAGCATGTTGTTCATTTTCCATGTGATGTAGGATTTTTCCTTCCTTCTTTCATCATTGATTTCCAGTTTCATTCCATTATTATCAGATATAGTGCATGGTATAATCTCCATGCTTTTATATTTACTAAGAATTGCCCTATGGCATAATATATGGTCTATCTTTGAGTAGGATCCATGTGAAACTGAGAAGAACGTGTATCCACTTGATGATGGCTGATGTATTCTATATATGTCGTTCAAGTCTAGGTTACAAATTGTGCTGTTGAGTTTGATAGTTTCTTTATTCAGTTCTTGTCTAGAGAATTTGTCTAATGCCGAGAGTGGTGTCTTGAAGTCACCCATAATTATTGTGTTGTAGTCTATTTGGCTATTGAACTTGAGGAGAGTTTGTTTTATGAACATTGCAGCTCCATTGCTTGGTGCATACAAATTCATAATTGTTTGTCTTGTTGGTGGATGGTTTCTTTTAACAGAATATTGTGTCCTTCTTTATCCCTTTTGATTAACTTAGGTTTGAAGTTGATTTTATTCCACATGAGTATGGCCAGTCCTTCTTGCTTCTGAGGGCCATGTGAGTGGTATGATTTTTCCCAACCTTTTACCTTCACCCTGTGTATGTCTTTTCCTATCATATGAGTCTCCTTAAGGCAGCATATTGTTGGATTTATTTTTTTTGATCCAGGTTACTAGCCCATTCTCTTGATTGGTGAATTTAGGCCATTAACATTTAAGGATACAATTGAAATATGATTTGTTCTTCCAATCATGTTTATTTATTTATTATGTTTTAGTTTGGCTAGTTTTTACTTTTTTGGTTATTTTCCTCCCCCTTTACTGAGATACCTCTTGCTGTTAGTTTTCGGCACTATTTATCAATTCCTCTTCTTGTAGTATTTTGCTCAAAATGCTTTGCAGTGCTGGTTTTCTGGCTGCGAATTCTTTTAGCTTTTGTTTATTGTGAAAGACTTTAATTTCATTTTCAAATCTGAACCTTAATTTTGCTGGATACAGTATTCTTGGTTGGAATCCATTATTTTTCAGCATTTGAAATACATTGTTCAAGGATCTTCTCGCTTTCAAAGTCTGTGATGAAAAATCAGTCATTAACCTAATTGGTTTTCCCCTGAATGTAATCTGCCTCCTTTCTCTTATAGTGTTTAATATTCTCTCCTTGTTCTGTATGTTGGCTATCTTCATAATTATATGTCTTGGAGTTTGTCTATTATGATTTTGAATGTTTGGGGTCCTGTAGGCTTCCAGGATTTGACAATCCGATCCATCTTTCATCTCTGGGATGTTTTCTAGAATTATTTTATTTAATATGTTCTCCATTCCTTTGGTTTGAATCTCTATGCCTTCTTCTATCCCAATGACTCTCATTTTTTATGACATCCAATATCTCTTGAATAGATTGCTAGTGGGATTTAAGCCTCTTTTCTGTGTTGATTATATTCTTTTCAAGTTGATAAACTTTGTCTTCATTATCTGATATTCTGACTTCTGCTTGATCTAGTCTATTTGTAATATTCTCGTTTGAGTTTTTAATTTGGTTAATACTTTCCTGCATTTCTAGTATTACTGTTTGATTTCTTTTAAGATCTCTATCTCCTAGTAAAGCTCGTTGTTTGCCATTTGAGTTTGTTTGTTTAATTCATTTTCAAAATATACTTTTATTGCTTGGACTTGCTGCCTCATGTCTTCTCTAATATTCCTTTCCATCTGAGTTAGGTATGCCTTAAGTTCTTTCCCTATCCCTGTTTCTGATGCTTCTAGGTCCTCCTGTAGAATTAAGTTGTCCTGCATTGTTTGTACTCCTTTCTTTCCCTTGTTTTTTCATGATGCTCATGTTACTTTCCAGCTCTATTTGATTGCTGTGTTTCTGTTTTATTCTATAGATTTGTTTCGGTGTTGTGTATCTCTGTTGTCTCTCCTTTGTGTTGGTAGACTATGCCTGCTAAAGTGGATTCCACTTGTAGGGAATTCCGAAGGCCGAGCTCCAGTGACGTCACCCCTCTGCTTTGGCGGGCCCAGGCTCCTTGCCGAAATGTTCGAATACGGGGATGGAACTGGACTGTCTCCAGTTGGTTTCAGCTCTAGGTCACTGGCGGGTGGGCAATCACTAGCCACCCAGTGGCGCAGTCGGTCTCCTGCGCGCCGGTGTTCTCCAGACGCCCAGTCACGCGGACAGCAGGTGGACTGTCACCTGCGCTTCTGTGTTCTCCAGCTTCCCAGTCACAAGAGCCTGGCCTCTAGTCCCCTGGTTTCTCCTGCTAGTCCTGGTTTCTCCTGCTAGACTAGATTTCCCCTGAGTGATGCTTCTCTGCAGTTCAATCTGTATTCTGGGCCTGTCATTTGTTGGGTGTGGAGGGTGTCTATTGGAACCCAGACACTCTATTGTTTTGAGGATCAGTCAGACCGGATCTCCGGTTGCACATTTGGCTCGTTTTTCAGTCCCAATTACCAGATCTCAGTGCTAAAAATCTTTCTTATAGGTTTTGGTGCACCCCCATTTTGCTGTAAGTTCTTAACAAGATAGTTTTTTGTGGTTCTATCTCGTTATTCACCTGTGCAGTGGCGCGTTACACTGGGTGTGATGCACTCTATTCGTGGCCATCAGGCAATGATGAAATATTATGCTTTGTATGCAGCATTTACTGAAGTTAGTTTTCAGTATTAGGAAACAAATATGTATTTCAGGTGAATGAATAATCTGAATTTCTGAGAATAATCTTGTGAAAAGTTGATTATAAATCCACATACGTGAATATGAATGATTTAAGGGAGTGTATAATAAGACACATATATTTCATATTTTGAAAAAATCTGGAGAGTGATATATATATATATATATATATATATATATATATATATATATATATATATACAGAAACACACTCACAGACATTAAAAAGTAGCAATATATATGCCAATCAAAATTCAAAATGAAATATATATTCTTCACATATCCAAAAAAATACATTTTACTGAAAATGGATTTATGTATAATGTTGTTCAACTAGGAGGCTCACCCATAGGTTGAAATTTCAGTTCCAAAAGGGTTTAGGAGGAGTGATCTCTTCTCACAATTTGTATCTGCCAAGTCAGCCACCTCAGAAGAAAGTCTGTGTGATACCAGGTAGTATTCTATATGAGCATATAAAAATACATGTGCTGAATAGGTGACAGAGAAAGGGGAGAGGAATTCACATATTTGTTAACGTTAAAAACACATGGAGAAATATTTCAATAAACATTGACTATATTTATAACTCCAACCCCATATAATGCAAAAGGGAAGTCCAAGTATACACCATGCCTTCTCTGAACTGTTTGTATTTCCATTCTGTTAGGGTTACTATTCTCCATCATATTAGGATTAGTAGTCAGAGTCTAGTAGGTTATGGATTAGTGTCAGAGATTCAGTATTTCGAATAGAAAATAGGAAAATAAACCCATTGTGTTTGCAAATATGTGTGATACAAGAATCTTCCCACTCTCATTCAGAACAATGCCTTGACATTGCCTTCTCCCCTAATAAGACACAATTAGGGGAGAAGAGTTAGAAAATCTGTGAATACATATCTGGAATGGAATATTCTCGGTGTTCACAAGCTTGGAGGTGGTAGAGGAGTTTCCAAAAGTAAGGGACAGGGTAAACACTCCACAAACATGGAGCTCTGCAGGCCTAAAGACATATTGAGAAACTGCCTCTGAGTTTGGGCACTTAAAATGTATGTTGTGGTCTGAAGCTTTAGCTTCCTCTATAGTGAGAGCATCAAAACTGGTCTGCATCTATGTGACCTGGGGGACATGGTATCTTATTTTCCAATGAACATGAGGCAGCAGTGCTGAATTCTCACTTTGTAGGTAAACTGTGGCAACTGGAGTCTAAGGCTCTCTCTGTGTGGACTGTGAAGCTAATTGATCATGCTCTACTTTTCTTAGTAGAGCACTGGGAGTTTGTTATTTGCTTCACAAATACAAGGAGTTCAACTTGGTCAGAGTGCTGGAGGGAGTTCTGTCACATGTGGTGCCTCAGGGTCTGCAGGAGAATGCACCAGTCAGGCTTCTATTTCACATAGTTTGCCCCCTTGACCATAGCATCCTGATTCTGAACATTGCCCTGAAACCTCTCCATATAACAAGATGCCTTTACATATAAGGGTCTGCTTGCTGCACCATGTCAGTTACAAGCCATTTGGAAGCCAATGGAAGATCTACATGGCCCCAACACAGATGTTTTATCACACACCTGCCCACCACTGTTCTAGGCCCACTACTCAGCAGGCTCCAACTTACTGGCATCTCTGTTCTACACCATTTTTAAGAAACGCAGTCAATCAAGGCACTGTCTGGTATACTCATGATCAGCAACTGGACATCAAAAAGTTCTCCAGTGCCACCTGGTCATGAAAATTTCAAAAATTCCATGGTATTTCTCTAGCCATTTTTCAAGGATGAAGTTGGAGGCACTATGATTTTCAATTCACTCAGGAACCATTAAATGTTGAGGAAGCTCATTTCAATGAAAGCTCTGGAGAACACTCACAGGCAAGGCTTCCCAAAGGGTCGCCAAAAGGTCACATGAATCCAGGCCCATTGAGGTCTGCAATGTGAGATCATGTGTGTTTTGCCTCTCAACTATGGCTGCCAAGTCTTTCAGAATAAAATCATGTGATATTCTGGCTGAGATTCCTCGTGCCTTGTGGAAAGCCTTTCTGGGCACAGATCTCAGTTTCAAAGGGCAACTGTCATTCATGGCCTCCTAAAATCCCAACACAACTCATGGCAATAATTCTCTGAGGTCAGTTCCAGAACTCAGTCTCTAAGGGGAATCACACCAGAGTTCAAGACCAGGTGGAGCCAGTCATCTTTTTCAACCGCCACACAAACTTCCAAAATTAAAACCCAAACACTCCCACAAGGCCCTCATCTTCTTCCATATAGATACTCATTATAAACTCTGGCTGGAGGTTTCCATGAGGGATGCAGAACAAGATAGTGTCCAAAGTTAGCTCCCTTGCCCCTCATTTGCCTAAAGTCGGGGTGGCCTGAACACCTTCCTGTGAACCTGGAGTGATCAAATAGTGTGCCGTTAATACTGCTCTGCTTCTCCAATTTGAGGACGACTGACTGTGGGGTTTAGATTCTTTATGTGAATTGGAAGCATGAGAAAATGCAAGCACCTTTGGGCTTGCCTCTCCTTGGCTTTGAAGAATGCATTTGACCCAAAGAATCCCTCTTCTCACTTGATGGAGGTCAGGAACCTTACAGAGGAAGGCAAGAGACTTCATCCGCAATGACTGCTCTTTTGATTATTTTGGTTTTGGATGAACACATGGGATCCATCAGGTGCTGAGAATCTAACCACAGCCTCACACAGGGCCAAGAGGCTGTTTCAGACAAATCCATTTCCAAAGCAATTAAGCAAAGAGCTACAGGTGATGTCCTTTCATTTCCATTTGAAAACTTTTTTCTTCAGGCTTCACAAAGAATTGGCCTGTGGTAAATACCTTCCTGATATTCAGGGCAACAGAACAATAGGTAAGCAAAAAGCCCAAATCAGGGTTTCTCCACTGAGACTTTCCTGGTCACACTAGCTACCCACTACATGGCCATATAACAGAGCTTTTAGGTGGTAAATATCTTGGACACAAAACCATGAAGCTATTCTGCAGAGTGTCCAGAATTCAGAAAGAAAACAGAAACTTATGAAGATATCAGGTGTTGCCCTTTGATAACAAAAGCCACAGTCCATTTATAAATTGGGCAAGATGAATGCTGGGAAGCTTTCTACTAGACAGGACACATCCTTTGATGCATTCTTATTTCTAATGTCTACAACCACGGACACAGTGGGATACACAGACATAGAAGCACTCGCATTGCAAAACGACTAACTAGAAACAGTCCACGCCAATCCAAACAAACAGTCTTTCCTACCTATTCTCAGAACATGAGACAAGACCATGAACATACACCCACACCCACAAAGGCACCACCTTTGCTCCAAGTAGTTCTGTGATTACCCAGAGTGTCCTCTGAATGGTGGGCCATACTATATTCCCCCCAAATGGCCTGTCCTGTCTTAAATCTGGTCTCCTTGGCCAATTCTGTGAAGTTGTCATTAGCCATGGGTGAGCCACTACCTGCTTTCTCAGGAAAGGCCCCTCTTCAGAGCTTTTCTGGCATTTGAACATCCTCACATCTGTAGGCACTAAGAAAGACTGACTCTGTCCTTGGTAAATTGAAGCAAGTGAGACCACTGGGCCTGGGACTGCGACTGGCTCTGGGTGCCATTCTTCCTGGATCCCAAGTTCAGAGAGTTCCATCACAAAGGAAGTGAGGTGAGGTCACTTCCTTCAGAAACTGAATGAGGTCACTGCTTTGGCAACAACTTTGTCCAAATAGTTACTTCTAAGGGCCCATGAGATGGAGGCTGTTCCTACTTCCTGTAACACTTTCAAAAGTTAGAATGGTATATCAACCATAGGCACCTGGGAACACCTCTTCACACAGGCCTGGTTTGGTCTATCTTCTCTACATTAAGTTGATAGAGGCTGATACAGACACATCCCTTCATCCTCACCAGGTTGTTTGCCATGGAAGATGACTTTTGCTCTCTCGGGAACTTCACAGCTGCCTACATCTTCTCCAGGGATTATTTCTACATGGACCTTTGATGTTCTCAGCAGGTGGAAGATTCCCTACATTCCGGTATTTAAAGAGA
Source organism: Callospermophilus lateralis (assembly GCF_048772815.1). Lineage (NCBI taxonomy): Eukaryota > Metazoa > Chordata > Mammalia > Rodentia > Sciuridae > Callospermophilus > Callospermophilus lateralis. Next base: position 535,712 of record NW_027518102.1, on the reverse strand, counting down.
AACTCTGTCCCTCCTCTTCTGTAAAGTTAGATTGAGGTAACAGTGTATATTTAGGGTTAATAACATGTTTGATTTGGGTTAGGAATCTCTCTGCCGGATGAATAATGGTATTGGGAACCTGTGATATTTACAAGAATATATAGGTGAAATATAAGTATGAAAACAGAAATGTAGGTAAGATATGAAGCCAGAAGGGCATTGGGCCCTTGAGTGGGATACTTAGGTTTGAATTATGTTCTGCACATGTGTCTCAGATGAATTGATATAAAATGGCATAGGACCTTTTACCTTGAATGATTGATTGTTGAAGAGAACATCGAGTTAAAAATTGATAGTCAGTAGGATTAGTAAGATAGTCAGTAGGTTTATAAAGAAGAGTGAGTATAGGATTTGGACCAAAAGTTCTTTAGCAATAGAGTTTCGGGTAGAGAGTGAATGTAAATGTCAGCATATGTGAAGTATGAGTCACAATGATGAACTAGGGAAAATATGTAGGAAAGCAGATATCAATAGAGATATTAGGAAATCATTCAAAGTGTAAAGTGAGTGATTGAATTAGACATTTCCAACAGGCTTGAGGTTGAATATATAATCTTAGGAAGAAACAAATATGTAGTCATCAATAGGATTGACATTTGAGAGCATTAGGTAACCAGGACATGGTTGTTTTTGGTAATCCATGCTCACTTTCCATTTAGGCTTTGATACAATCATGAGTTTGACCTTTGCTTTTTGTGTCCAGAATATTACTGTGATAAAATGTATATATAGATAAGGTGACATCAGTATTACTTCCACCATTTCTGGGAGCAATATTTTGAAGAGGTACAAATTAGTAATGGGGGGACAAATAGGTGTACACTGTGTTTATGAATATAGAGATAATGCATTAATAGACCATACAGTGAATAAATAACATAACTGGTTCCAACTTTAAATAATGGATTGAATTGAAATGTGAAAATATACAGGAAATTTTATATTGATATGCATACATTCATTCCAACCAGTTTTACATCTAATGGTAATATTAATGTTATAGTTTATCATGAAGAGTGTGTGAGTTTAGCTTCAAAATTGATTATGGAAATCGAAAATAATGTGTTTGGAAAGAAGTCTCATGAAAAGACCAGTCAAGTAACATGGAAGAATTCATGTGTTCTGAAGCAGGAAGTGAAACAAATTCTTATTAATTTGCTAACTTGTGGATAAAATATATGTCCTATGATGTGCAAAAACTGAAGAAATACTAATGTACCAGTGTTGAATTAAAATAAAGGTCAAAATAGACATTAAGTCCCATAGGAATCTACTTGCATTGATGTTAAACTGGGTCTGTTACTGTAGAAATATTAGGATTTGTAAGCACCATTGATTGAAGTTAGTTCTCATACTGGGAAACAAATATGTATTTCAGGTAGATGAATATTTCTGAGAATAATCTTGTGAAAAGTTGATTATAAATCCACATACATGAACATGAATGAATTGATGGAGTGTATATAAGAGACATATATTTCATATTTTATAAAATCTGGAGAGTGTGTGTGTGTGTGTGTGTATATATATATATATACAGAAAAACACAAAAATACATTAAAAAGTATCAATATATATGCCAAACGTAATTTATCAGTAATATATATCATCCACAGATGAAAATATATTTATTTTACTGAACATGGATTTATGTATAAATTGTTCTACTGGGAAGCTCACCCATAGTTTTAATTTTCAGTTCCACCAGCGTTTATGAGATCTCTTCTCACAACTTGTTTCTGCCCAGTCAGCCTACTCAAAAAAATGTACGTGTGAGACCACGTAGGATTCTATATTTGCATATAAAAATACATGTGCTGAGTAGGCTACATAGAAAGGAAGACAGGAATTTACATATGTGTTAACATTAAAAACACATGGAGGACTATTTCAATTAAAAATTGAGTAGATTTAGAATACCTACCCTCTATCATGCAAAAAGGAAGTCCAACAATACACCATGCCTGCTGTAAACTGCTTGTATTTTCATTCTGTTTGGGTATTTTTCTCCATCATATTAGGATTAGTAGTCAGAGTCTAGTAGGGTATGAGTTAGTGTCAAGAATTCAGTATTTCAAATGGAAAATTGTAAAATGAATCAATGTGTATGCAAATGTGTGCTACACAAAAATTTTCCCACTCTCATTCAGAACAATGCCTTGACATTACCTTCACCCCAAGTAAGACACATTTAGAGGAGAAGAGTTAGACAATCTTTGAATGCATATCTGAAATGAAAAATTTTTAGTAGTTCACAACCTTGGAGTTGGTAGAGGAGTTTCCAAAAGTAAGGGACAGTGTAAAATCTCCACAAACATGGAGATTTACCAGCCTAAAGACTTCTGGAGAAACTGCCTCTAGGTTGGGCACTTGAAATATATGTTGTTGTCAGGAGCTTTAGCTTCCTTTCTAGTGAGACAATCAAAGCTTGGTCTGCAAATCTGTGACCTGGAGGACATGGTTTATAATTCTCCAATGAACATAAAGCAGCAGTGTTGATTTCTCTCTTTGTAGGTAAACTATGGCCACTGGGTCTAAGTGTCTCCCCATGTAGACTGCTAAGCCATTAGGTCATCCTCCACTTTTCAAAACGTTTCTTGATACTGCACTCGGAGTTTGGTATTTGCTTCATGAAATACAAGGAGTTCAACTGGGACAAAGGGCTGGAGGAAGTTCTTTCACGTGTGGTGGGTCAGGGTCTGCAGGAGAATGCACCAACAGGGCTTGTATACCACATAGGTTGCTCCCTTGACCATAGAAACCTGATTTTGAACATTGCCCTGAAACCTCTCTATATAACCAGATGTCTTTACATACAGGATCTGCTGGCTGCACAATGTCAGTCTCAAGCCATTTGGAAGCCAATGGCAGATCCACATGACCCCACCACAGATGTTTTATCACACACTTGCTCACCCCAGCTCTGGGCCCATTACTCAACAGGCTTCAAATGACTGGCATCTCTTTTCTACACCATTTTCATGAAAACCAGTCAATCAACACACTGTCTGGTACACTCATGATCAGCAACTGGACATCCAAATGTTCTCCAGTGCCACCTGGTCAAGGAAATTTCAAAAATTTCATGGTATTTATCTAGTCAATTTTCAAGGATGAAGTTGGAGACACTGTGGGTTTCAATTCATTCAGAAATCATTTAATGGTGAGGAAGCTCATTTCAATGAAAGCTCTGGAGAACTCTCATAGGCAAGGCTTCCCAAAGAGTGGCCAAAAGGTCACATGAAGCAAGGCCCATTGAGGTCTACAATTGAGGTCCATGTGTGTTTTGACTATCAAATATGTCTGACAAGTTTTTCAGAATAAAATTGTGTGATATCCTCCTGAGATTCCCAGTGCTCTGTGGAAAGCGACACTGGGCCTAGATCTCAGTTTCCAAGGGTGACTCTCATGCGTGGCCTCCTAAATCCCAACACAATTCATGGCAATATTTCTCTGAGGTAAGTTCCAGAACTCAGTCTCTAAGGGAAATGACACCATAGTTCAAGCCCAGTTGGATCCAGTCATCTCTTCCAACCGCCACACGAATGACCACAATTAAAACCAAAACACTCCCACATGGCCCTCATCTTGTTAAATATAGACACTCATCATAAACTCTGGCTGGAGGTTTCCATGCGGGACGCATCCCAGGACAGTGTCCAAAATATTCTCCCTTGCCCCTCATTTGCCTAAAGTCAGGGTGGCCTGGACACCCTTCCTGTGAACCAGAAGTGATCAAATAGGCCTGCCGTTAATACTGCTCTGCTTCTCCAATTTGAGCCCTATTGACTCTCAGGTATAGATTTTTTTATATGATTTATAGTCACGAGAAAACACAAGCACCTCTGCAGGACTTTGAAAAACTCATTTGACCAAAAGGATCCCTGTCTCACTTGATAGAGGTCAGGTACCTAACAGAGGAAGGCAAGAGACTCATCCACAATTACTGAATTTTTGCCATTATGGTTTTGATTGCACACATGGTATCTATCTTTAGATCCATCATGTGCTGAAAATTTAAGCCACAACCTCATACAGGGCTAGGAGGCTGATTCAAAAACATCCCATTCCAAAGCAAAGAACCACAAGTTATTCCCATTTATTTCCATTTTAAAACTGTTTTATTCAGGCTTCACAAAGGTGTGGCCTGAGGCAAAGACCTTCCTGACATTCAGGGCAACAGATCAATAGGTAAGCAAATGAACCAAAATATGGTTTCTTCACTGAGCGTTTACTGGTCACAATGATGTCTGAGTTTTCTAAGATGTTCCCATTTCCTATAGCTATCAAGTACATGGCCATGTCACAGAGCTTGGGGGTGGTATGTATCTTGGACACAAAACTATGAGGCTATTCTGGAGAGTGGCCAGAATTCAGGAAGAAAACAGGAACTTAGGAAGTTAGTAGGTGTTGCCCATCCATAAGGAAAGCCACAGTCCATTCATCAACTAGGCCTGATGAATGCTGGAAAGTTTTCCACTAGACAGGACACATACATTGATACATTCTCTTTTCGAATGTCTACAACCATGGACAGAGTGGGATACACAGACATAGAAGCACTCGCCTAGTCAAACGACTTTCTAGAAACAGTCCACTCCAATCAAAACAACAGCCTTTCCTACCTATTCTCAGAACATGAGACAAAACCACAAACTCACACCCACACCCACAAAGTCACCTCCTTAACTCAAGTAGGTCTGTGACTATCCGGAGTGTCCTCTGAATTGTGGGCCATACTATGTTCCCCTAAAATGGCCTGTACTGTCTCAGATCTGGTCTCCTTGGCCAACTCTGTGAAGTTGTCAACAGCCAGCGGTGAACCACTACCTGCTTTCTCAGTAAAGGCCCCTCTTCAGAGCTCTTCAGGTATTTGGCAATCCTCATATCAGTAGGTACCAAGGAAGACTGACTCTGTCCTTGGTAAATCCAAACAAGTGAGACCACTGGGATTGGGACTTGGACTGGCTCTCGGTGCCTGGCTTCCTGGATCCCAAATTCAGAGATTTCCATCACCAGGAAAGTGAGGTGAGGTCACTTCCTTCAGGAACTGAATGAGGTCACTGCCTTGGCAACCACTTTGTCCTACCAGATTCATCCAAGGTTCCCATGAGATGGAGGCTGCCACTACTTCCTGTGACACTTTCACAAGTTAGAATGGTATATCAACCATAGGCACCTGGGAACAGCTCTCCACACAGGCATGGTTTGGTCAATCTTCTCTACATTAAGAAAGGAGAGGCTGATTCAGACACATCCCTTAATACTGACCAGGTTGTTTGTCATGGAAGATGACTTTTGCTCTATTAGGTCCTTCATAGCTGCCTGCAACTTCTCCAGGGTATCATTTCTGCTTGTACCTTTGATGTTCTCAGCAGGTGGAAGAGCCCCTACATTACTGTATTGTAAGACAAACTCTCTCCCGGCTCTTCTGTACAGTTAGGTTGAGGGTACAGTGTATGGTTAGAGTAATAACAGGTTTGATTTAGGTTAGAAATCATACTGAGGAATGAACAATGGTATTGGGAACTCGCGATATTTACGAGAATATATAGGTGAAATATAAGTATGAAAACAGAAATCTAGATAAGGTTTGAATCCAAGAAGGGCATTGGGCTGTTGATTGGGATACTTAGCTTTGAATTATATTCTGCACAGATGTCTCAGATAAATTGATATACAATGGCATAGGACCTTGTACCTAGGATGATTGATTGTCAAAGAGAATTTCCAGTCAAAAAGGGATAGTCGGTAGGATTAGGAAGATAGTTGGTAGGTATAGAAAAAAGAGTGAGTATAGGATTTCGAACAAAAGTTCTGTAGCAATAGGGTTTCGGATAGAGAGTGAATGTAAATTTCAGCACATGTAAAGAGTCAGTCACAATGATGAACTCAGGAAAATATGTATGAAAGCAGATATCAATGGAGACATTAGGAAATCAGGAAAAGCATAAAGTGAGGGTTAGTATTAGTCATTTTCAACAGGGTTGAGGTTGAATATATAATCTTAGAAAGCAACAAATATGTAGTCACCAATAGGATTGATTTGCGAGCATTAAGCAACCTGGAAATGGATGTTTTTAGAAATCCATGCTCACTTTCCATTTAGGATTTGGTGAAAGGTTAATAAGATAGGTACTTGTCACTTCCTGTTTTTCTGTATGCTTAACAAAACACTGTTGAAACCTTGAGGACTGTTTGCTAATTTTTTTCCCAGAATGTGCTGTCCCCGACTGCCAAACAGAGAATGTACACCCTCACCTGTTTGCACGCAAACCGTCCACTCGCCCTGACCCATCAATAAGCTTCCCTCCCTGCCCTCTTCAAGGAAAGTATATAACCTCTGCTTAAGCTGTTCTCATTGCTGTCTGCTCTATTCAAGTGAGCACTGAGCCCCAGATTGCTAGACTCCCAATAAACCCAGGGTAACTTTTGATGTGGAGGGGACCCCAGTAAACTTTGAAGTGGATACAGGGGCAGTATACTTAGTCCTTAAGGCCCCACTGGGCCCTCGATCAAATAAAAGCTCTCTAGTTCAAAGTGCTAACACCAGTAAATATGGGAATTAGACAACTAAGAAAACCATGGACATGAGGAAAGGAAAAATCCATCACTTCTTCCTAATAATCCCAGAATGCGTGGCCCCATTGACGGGCAGAGATCTGCTCACCAAGCTCCGGGCCAAAATGACTTTTAACCATGAAGGCCCCAAAATGATATTTCTAAATCCTTTAGTATAAACTCCTATATTCACGGCTTTAAATATGTCAGTAGAAGATGAACAGCAACTCTTCACACCCCCCAAGACTGATCAAACAGGCAAGCTACCCCAGAAATGGATAACAGATTACCCAGATGCCTGGAAAAAAACTGCTGGGTTAGGACTAGCCATGAAACAACCTCCAAAAACAGTGGAGTTCAAAACCTCAGCCTCCCCAATCAATGTCAAAAAATATCCTCTGAGCAAAAAAGCTAAAGATGGGATAAGGCCCCATATTCAGAAATATCTGGCCTTAGGGTCCTAAGGTCTTGTCAATCATCCTAAAACACTCCCCCGCTACCAGTATAAAAAGCCAGGAGCCAGGGACTATCCCCCATTAAAGACATAAGAGAGACCTACAACAGAGTGTAGGACATTCACCCCAGTGTACCTAATCCGTACAATCTGCTTATCACTCTGAACCCTGAGAGGAAATGGTATACTGTTCTGGACTTAAAAGATGCTTTCTTTTGCTTGCCTCTGCATAAATATAGTCAGTTGCTGTTTGCTTGCTAGTGGGTAGACCCAGAAACTGGAACGTGTGGTCAACTAACTTGGACTAGACTCCCCAAAATGGTTGAAAACCTCCCCCACTCTCTTTGATGAAGCCCTCCAAAGAGATCTCAACAGCTTCAGAACTACGCACCCCGAAGTCACCCAGCTTCAATACGTGGATGACCTGCTACTGGCACCCAACACCAAGGATATCTGTGAATCTGGGACCCAAGCAGTATTATGTGAGCTTCCTCAACTCGGGTATAGAGCTTCTTCCTAAAAGGCCCAAATTTGCCAGCAAGAAGTAATCTTCCTGGGCTATTCCTTTAGGGGCAGTAAACGATGGCTCACTGAGCCCAGAAATCAAACGGTTGTGCAGAAACCACCCCCATCTAACAGCAGACAACACAGAGAGTTTCTTGGGACTGCTGGGTTTTGCAGGTTAAGGATTCCTGTGTTTGGGTCCTTAACTTCTCATTTACACCCGCTGTTAAAGGGAGATGCCCAATTCTAATGGACCCCTGAGATCCAGCAAGCTTTTGATAACATCTAAGGACACTGACACTGTACTCCTCAACTTCACTGAGCAAAGCCTGAAATTTCAGAAAGCCCTACACTACGTTAAAAATTTACATCAGTTCACTCACCTTGGTTCAAAGAAATTGCAGGCATTCCTGAAGGATCAAGAACAGAGTTTTCCACTAACCGACTCACAGTGAAAGGAAATAACTGAACAGGTAAAAAAAAGCCTGTCGGGTCTGTCAATAGGTTAATGCTTACACTTCCAAGCTTCCTGCAGGAAAGCACCTATGAGGAACCAGACCAGGACAATTCTGGGAAGTGGACTTCACTGAAATTAAGCAAGCATGGTATGGACTTAAATATCTCCTACTCTTTGTAGATATATTTCAGGATGGATTGAAGCCTCCCCCCCGCAAAAAAAAAGGCGCAAATGGTGGTCAAGAAGATCCTGAAAGATATTTTTCCAAGGTACGGCCTGCCTAAGGTAATAGGGTCTGATAATGGACCAGCGTTCATGGCCCAGGTAACTCAGGGGTTAGCCAGGACCCTGGGGATTAATTGGAAGTTACATTGTGCTTATAGACCCCAGAGTTCAGGACAGGTAAAAAAATTAAATAGAACCATTAAAGAGACCTAAACGAAATTAAGCTTAAAGAGTTGCATAAAAGATTTGACTATGCTCCTGCCTTATGCACTATTTCATGCAAGAAATACTCCCTCTGTTTCTTTGTGTAACCTCACCCCCTATAAAATCCTCTATGGGGCCCCATCTCCAGTAAGGGACCTAACCCTAACTTAAAGATCTAACGATCCCTTCCACACCACCTTGCTTGACAGACTTAAAGTTCTGGAAGGAACTCAGCAATACCTGTGGAAACAGCTGGCCACTGCCTACCAACCTGCTGAAGAGGGTACTCCACATCTATATCAAGTAAGAGACTTTGTCTACATAAGACAACATCAGGTGTCATCCCTGGAACCCGGCTGGACAGGACCATACCAGGTGCTACTTATAACACCTACAGTGCTAAAGTTAGACGGAATCACTTCCTGGTTCCTAATTCTCATCTCAAGCCTGTGCCCTGTCCAGAATCTGGCTGAAAAATGGAAAAGACTGGTAACATTTTCAAATTGTATATTCGCCATGTGAATAAGACTATAGACTCTCCAATTGGTCACCAGTAGTCCTAACCCTCATCAACCCGTTCAGCAGCGATGGCTGATCACAAATCCTACTAGACAAGAAGTATGGTCTATCGCACATACAGCCCACTTAGGGACCTGGTGGCCATCTCTCCACCAAGAAATTTGTCAGCTGGCTATACGTCTTTCCTATTGGGAAATCCCTGATGAAGAGGATCCCCAAAAATTCCATTAAATACTTTCCATACAATAGATAATGGAAACAAACATTATGGATGTAGGGACACGCGAGCCAGATGCAGGTTGGCTAGCCTAGATTACTATGTTTGCCTGGCGGACTACCAAAGCCAAAAACAGCCACGACTGTGGGGGGAAAAGCCAACTTCTTCTGTAAATAATGGGGATGTGAGGATACAGGGGCTACCTGGTGGAAGCAAAACTCCTCATCAAATTCAGTACACAGCATTGGCCATATTACCAGTTAGATAACAAAAACCAATGGCCACCAGAAGGGTCTCTAGATCCTCAAATTTTGCGTGACCTTTTCAACTTCGACAAGTGCTCAAAAGTGTGGAAGGAAATTCCCCTACGTTTAGGCCTTTTCCCTCCTATGCTCAAATCCTGAACTATGCTTCTCCAATAGATACTCACCCGCAGCCTTCTGCCCCAGACTCTCTGCTGTCACTCCCACATCAGCAACCTGATTTCTCAGCTCCAGTTACTAGATCAAAAACCCAAATTTCCGTCGGTTCTCAGACCATTGCCCCTTGCTGAGCTTGCAGGTACTGAGGTACCCTTCCACCCACTCACTCCTCTCTCCTCCTGTCAGTGCCCACACCGGGTCCCACCAGGTCCTCTTACCAGCTAACCCAAAGCTCAAACCAGCTAAGGAGTGCCCTCAGACGCCTATCAAAGATGTAATTAAAATGTCCTTTAAAGTTTCTTTGTCATCACTGAAAACAGGTTACTAAGAATTTAAAGTCCCTCACAGGCTTTTTGGGATACTCACTCCCGTCTTCCCCTCTGCTCTACCTGTTCTACTGCTCAAGTTTTGTTGCCAGGAAAATCCCAAACCCGTTTCCCATAATTCTTTTATATCTCTTTTTCCTCATCCTCAGATCCACGGAGCTGCTCTCATCCCCTGCCTTCCCTGTCTTTCCCTCTGTACCAGGCCCACAGAAAAGTCTTAAATGACCTTCTCCAGAAGTCTTCACCATGGCTGACTTTAAGCCTTTCAGCAACACAGTTCCTATAAAAGAGTTCAATGTAGATAAACTTCCTCTATTCGTGTTGCTCTGTTCTACTTGGCCACTGGCTGGAAAAATCAGCACTCCTAAGCTAGACACCCCCTTAGTAGTTTTTAACAAAATATATGAAGAAGGCCTCTGGCCTAGAGCTGGGGTTTCATAGAGATGGCTACATTTCTAAGATATAGAAGTTACCAACTGGGCTTCATGGTAACAGCTGGCAGGGAGGAAAAGAAAAAAAAAGAAGAAAAAAGCTCTCCCCCTCCCAGGTGTCCTTAAGAAGTTAACTTTCCCAGAACAGAGGAAAAAAAAAACAGAAACAAAAACTGCTTTTTGTGAACTTCTGCAGACTGTGAACTTCTGAGCCCCTTCCCTTACATGCTGGGTACAAAATTCTGAAACAACCTAAACTTTGGGTTCAGGGATTAATTGATTACAAAAGAAGCAATACCCTGTAAATCCAGATGCAACCAAATAAGACTGTTTCCCTGTCTTCTGTGCTATCTTAGGTACCTTGCCTTGTCCATCTCTACAGCAGTACAATTCTATACACTTAAACATTGTTTATGTTTTCATAAAATGGTCAACAGATGTGATTAATTATGTAATGGTGCAGATGTTTTCCAGAGTGCTCTATCATGACGCAGGTACATTTAAATATCAAATAGGGGGGCAAACAACCCGGTTCTGCCAGGAACCTGTATCCCTCACTTTAGTCATCCTATTATGAATAGGAGTTGCTGCAGGGGTGGGCACAGGAACCACTGCCCTGGTCCATGGGACACAACAAATGACCCAATTAGAAGCAGTAATAGACCAAAACTTAAAGCTATTAAAAACCTCCTTCACAGCTTTACACGAATCTTTAACCTGTCTCTCTGAAGTTATTTTACAGAACAGTCGAGGGTTGGACCTCCTCTTCATGAGAGAAGGGGCCTTCGTCCTGCATTGAGGGAAGAATGTTGTGTTTATGCCGACCATACTGGAGTTGTAAAAGAATCTATGATTAAATTAAGAAGATGCCTTGAAGAGCATCAACAAGAGAGAGAGGCCCAAAAAAGGTGGTTTGAGTCTTGGTTCACAAAGCCCCCTCATTAACTACGTTTTCATCAGCCCTGGCCGGTCCATTACTAATCCTATTATTGGTAATTGTAGGACCCTGTTTGATCAACCGTGTAGTTTCCTTTCTCCATGCTCAAATTGGACAAGTTAAACTTATGGTAATCAGAAAACAATATACCACACTAGTAAACATAAAATGTGACACCCCCAATGATCATTTTTATGATTAAAAGTAACCAAAAGAAGAAGTGGGGAATGAAAGGTTAATAAAATAGGTACTTGTCACTTCCAGTTTTTCGGTATGCTTAACAAAACACTGTTGATGTCTTGAGAACTGTTTGCTAATCTAGTTCCCTGAAAGTGCTGTACCCAACTGCAAAACTGCAGAATGTACTTCCTCACCCATTTGGACGCAAACCGCCCACTCGCCCTGACCCATCAATAAACTTTCCTATCTGCCCTCTCCAAGGAAAGTATATAAGCTCTGCTTAAGCTGTTCTCAGGGCTCTGTGCTCTATTCAAGGGAGCTCTGACCCCAGCATGCTGGACCCCCATAAATCCTTGGCTGTTGCATGAGACAGTCTCTGGTAGTCTCTTCCTCCGACACTCGCCTGACCTTTACATTGGTAAAATAATAAGTGTCATCTTTGCTTTTTGTGTCCAGAATATTACTGTGATAAAATGCATATGTAGATAAGGTGACGTGAGTATTTCTTCCACCATTTCTGGGAGCAATATTTTGAAGATGTATAAATTAGTATTGGGGGTACAAATAGGTATATCCTGTGACTCTGAATATAGAGATAATGCATGAATAGACCATAATGTGAATAAATAATACAATGGGTTCCAAATTTAAATAATGGATTCCATTGATATCTGAAAATATACAGGAAATCTTATATTGATATACATACATTCATTTCAACCACTAATACAACTAATGGTAATATTAGGATTATGGTTTATCATGAAGAGTGTGTGAGTTTTGCTTCAAAAGTGATCATGGAAATTAAAAATAATGTGTTTGGAAAGAAGTCTCATGAAAAGCCCAGTCAAGAAACCTAGAGGAATTTATGTGTTCTGAAGCAGGAAGTGATGAAAGTGAAACAACTGCCTATAAGTTTGCTAACTTGTGGATGGAATATATATCCTATCATGTGCATAAATTGAAGAAATAGTATTGTACCAGTGCTGAATAAAAATGACCTTCAAAATACACATCATGTCCCACTGGAATCTACTTGCATTGATGTTAAACTGGGTCAGTTACTGTAGAAATAATAGTATTTGTATGCAAAATAAACTGAAGTTAGTTTTAAGTACTGGAAACAAATATGTATTTCAGGTGGATGAATATTTCTGTGAAAAATCTTGTGAAAAGTTGATTATAAATCCATATACATGAACATGAATGAATTTAGAGAGTGTATATAAGACACATATATTTCTGGAGAGTATATATATATATATATATATATATACACACACACACACACACATACACACACACACACACATACACACACACAAAATACACACACACACACACAGACATTAAATTAGCAATATATATGCCAATCAAAATTTATCATGATATATATATCATCCACAGATGCAAAAATATTTCTTTAATTGAACATGGATTTATGTATAATGTTGTTCAACTAGGAAGCTCACCTATAGGTTGCATTTTCAGTTCCAACAGCGTTTAAGAGGAGTGATCACTTCTCACAAATTGTATTTGCCAAATCAGCCACCTCACAAAAATGTACATGTGATACCAGGTATGATTCTATATGTGCATTTAAAAGTACATGTGCTAAATAGGATACAGAGAAAGGGAGACAGGAATTCACATATTTGTTAACCTTAAAAACACATGGAGAACTATTTAAATTAAATATTGACTAGATTTATAACACCTACCATTAATCATGCAAAATACAAGTACAACTATACACTATGATTTCTCCTAACTGCTTGTATTCCTATTCTGTTTGTGTTATTTTTCTCCATCATATTAGGAGTAGTAGTCAGAGTCTAGTAGGGTATGGGTTCATGTCAGAGATTCAGTATTTTGAATGGAAAATTGTAAAATGAATGCAATGTGTATGTAAATATGTGCTACAAAAAAATGTTCACACTCTCATCCAGAACATTGCCTTGACATTGCCTTTGTTCCGAGTAAGACACAATTAGAGGAGAAAAGTTAGAAAATCTGTGAATATATATCAGGAATGAAAAATGCTCAGGAGTTCACAACCTCCGAGGTGGTAGAGGAGTTTTCAAAAGTAAGGGACAGGGTAAACATTTCTCAAACATGGAGCTCTGCTGGTGTAAAGACTTCTTGAGAAACTTCCTCTGAGGTTGGGCACTTAAAAATATATGTTGTTGTTAGGAGCTTTAGCTTCCTTTGTTGGGAGACCATCAAATCTGGGTGTGCAACAATGTGACCTGGAGGATATTGTTTCTAATTTTCCAATGAACATGAGGCAGCCATGCTGAATACTCTCTTTGTAGTTTAACTATGGTCACTGGGTTGTAAGTGTCTCCACGTGTGGACTGTGAAGCCATTTGGTCATTCTCCAATTTTCGTGGTGTTTCTCACAGGTGCACTGGGAGTTTGGTATTTGCTTCATGAAATACAAGGAGCTAAACTGGGACACAGTGCTGGAGAGAGTTCTGTCCCGTGTGGAGGGTCACGGTCTGCATGAGAATGCACCAACCAGGATTCAATTCCACATAAGTTGCCCCCATTTCCATAGCAACCTGATTCTGAACATTGCCCTGAAACCTCTCTATATAAAAAACACCTTTGCATAGAAGGGTCTGCTGGCTGTACCATGTCAGTCACAAGCCTTTGGGAAGCCAATGGCAGATCCACATGTCACCACCACACATGTTTTATCACACACCTTCACACCACTGCTCTAGGCCCACTAATGAGCAGGATCCAACTTACTGGCATCACTGTTCTACACAAATTTCATGAAACCCAGTAAATCAAGGCACTGTCTGGTACACTCATCATAAGCAACAGGACATCCAAAAGTTCTCCAGTGCCACCTGGTCATGGGAATTTCAAAAATTTTATGGTATTTATCAAGCCATTTGTCAAGGATGAAGTTGGAGTCTCTGGGGGTTTCAATTCATTCAGGAACCATTAAATGTTGAGGAATCTCATTTCAATGAAAGCTCTAGAGAACACTCACAGGCAAGGCTTCCCAAAGAGTAGCCAAAAGGTCACATGAAGCCAGGCCCATTGAGGTCTACAATGTGAGGTCCATGCGTGTTTTGACTCAACTGTGGCTGCAAAGTCTTTCAGAATAAAATCATGTGATATCCTGGCTGAGATTCCCAGTGCTCTGTGGAAAGCCACTCTGTGCCTAGATCTCAGGTTCCAAGGGCAACTCTCATGCATGGCCTAGTAAAATTCAAACACAATTGATGACAATGCTTCTCTGAAGTCAGTTCCAGAACTCAGACTCTAAGGGGAATCACACCAGAGTTAAAGCCCAGGTAAACCCAGGCATCTCTTCCAACTGCCACACAACTTACCACAATTCAAAACAAAATTCTCCCACATGGCCCTTATCTTCTTCCATGTAGACCCTCATCATAACCTCTGGATGGAGTTTTCCATGAGGGACACAGACCAAGACAATGTCCAAAATAACCTACCTTTCCCCTGATTTGCCTAAAATCAGTGTGGCCTGGAAACCCTGACTGTGAACGAGGAGTGATCAAATAGGTCTGCCATTAATACTGCTTGGCTTCTCCAATTTGAGGCCTACTGACTGTGGGGTTTAGATTCTTTATGTGAATTGGAGTAATGAGAACACCCAAGCACGTATGGGCTAGCCTCTGCAGGGCTTTGAATAACTCACTTGACCCAAAGTATCCCTATTCTCACTTGATAGATGTCAGGAACCTTTGAAAGGAAGGCGAGAGTCTTCATCCACAATGACAGCTCTTTTGGCTATTTTGGTTCTGTATGCATCCATGGGATCTTTCTTTAGATCCATCAGGTGCTGAGAATCTAAGCCACAGCCTCACACAGGGCCAAGAGACTGATTCAGACACACCCCTTTCCAAAGCAATTAAGCAAAGAGCCCTAGGTGATGCCCATTCATTTCCATTTGAAAACTGTTTTCTTCAGGCTTCACAAATTGGTGGCCCGAGGCAAAGAACTTCGTGACATTCATAGCAACAGAATAATAGGTAAGCAAAAGGCCCAAAGCAGGGTTTCTCCACTGAGATTTAGTGGTCACACATATATCTGATTTTTCTGAGATGCTCACAATTCACTTGAGCTATCCAGTACATGGCCATGTCACAGAGCTTGGAGGTGGTACATACCTTAGAGACAAAACCATGAGACTATTCTGGAGAGGGGCCAGAATTCTGGAAGAAAACTGTAACTTAGGAAGATTGCAGGTGTTACCCATTGATAAGGCAATCTGAACTCCATTCATTAATTGGGCAGGATGAATTCTGGGAAGCTTTCTACTAGACAGGACACATCCATTGATGCATTCTTTTTTTCTAATGAGTACAACCACGGACACAGTGAGGTAAACAGACATAGAAACACTCGCCTTGTCAAATGACTTACAATAAACAGTTCATTCCACAGCACATAAAGCGCCTTGCCTACCTATTTTCAGAAAATGAGACAAAACCACAAACCAACACCCACAAAGGCAGCTCCTTCCCCCAAGAAGGTCTGTTACTATCTGGAGTGTCCTCTGACTGGTGGGCCATATTATTTCCCCCCTAAATGGCCTGAAATGTCTCAGATCTGGTCTCCTTGGCCAACTCTGTGAAGGTGTCAGGACCCAGAGGTGAGCCACTACCTGCTTTCTCAGGAAAGGCCCCTCTTCAGAGCTTTACTGGCATTTTGCAATCCTCACATCAATAGGTACCAAGAAAGACTTACTCTGTCCTTGGTAAATCCAAACAAGTGAGAACACTGGGACTGGGACTGGGACTGACTCTGGGTGCCTGGCTTCATGAATCTCAAGTTCTGAGATTTCCTTCACTAAGGAAGTGATGTGAGGTCACTTCCTTCCGGAACTGAATGAGGTCACTGCCTTGGCAATCACTTTGTCCAACCAGTGGCTTCCAAGTCTCACATGAAAAGGAGGCTGTCCCTAATTCCTGTGACACTTTCACAAGTTAGAATCTTATATCAACCATAGGCACCCGGGAACAGCTACCCACACAGGCCTGGTTTGGTCCATCTTCTCTACATTAAGAATAGAGAGGCTGATTCAGACAGAAACCTTCATCCTGACCAGGTTGTTTGCCATTGAACATGACTTTTGCTCTCTCAGGTCCTTCATAGCTGCGCATATATTCTCCAGTGATCATTTCAGCATGGAACTTTGAGGGTCTCAGTAGGTGGAAGACCCCCTACATTTCTTTACTGTAAGACCAACTCTGCCCCTTCCCTCTGTAAATTTAGATTGAGGGAACAGTGTATGGTTAGGGTTAACAACATGTTTTATTTGTGTTAGGAATCATTCTGCTGGATGAATAATGGTATTGGGAACCTGAAATATTTATAAGAATATGTATTTGAAATATAAGTATGAAAAGAGAAATCTAGGTAAGATTTGAAGCCAGGAAGGGCATTGGGCCCTTGATTATGATATTTAGCTTTGAATTACATTCTGCAATGTGGTCGCAGGTAAATCTACATACAATGGAATAAAACCTAGTACCTCAGATGCCTGAATGTCGAAGAGAACATCCAGTCAAAAAGGGATAGTCAGTAGGATTAGGAAAATAGTAGGTTTAGGTTGAAGAGTGAGTCTTTGAGTTGGAAATATAGTTTTTTAGCAATAGGGTTTCGTTTAGAGAGTGAATGAAAATATCAGCACATATGAAGAGTCAGTCACAATGATGAACTAGGGAAAATATGTAGGAAAGCAGATATAAAATAGAGACATTAGGAAATCAGGCAAAGTATAAAGTGAGTAACAGGATTAGACATTTTCAACAGGGTTGAGGTTGAATATATGATATTAGAAGAAACAAATATGTAGTCACCAATAGGATTGAAATTTGAGAGCATTAGGCGACCTGGACATGGATGGTTTTAGTAATATATATATTCACGTTCAATTTAGGTTTTGGTACAATCATAAGTGTTACCTTTACATTTGTGTCCAGAATATTACTGTGATAAAAATGTATATGTAGATCAGGTGATATGAGTATTTCTTCCACCATTATGGGGAGCAATATTTTTACAACCTATAAATTAGTATTGGGGAAAAAAATAGGTGTACCCTGTTTTGATGAATATAGAAATGATGAATGAATAGACCAAACTGTGAATAAATAATATAACTGGACCCAACATTAGAAATTGGAATTGGAATAAATTGATATCTGAAAATATACAGGAAATCTTATATTGATATTGGCATACATACATTCATTACAACCAGTTGTACATCTAATGGTAATATTAGTGTTACGGTTGATCATGAAGAGTGTGTGAGTTTTGCTTCAAAATTGATTATGCAAATCGAAAATAATGTGTTTGCAAAGAAGTCTCATGAAAGACCAGTCAAGAAACATGGAGGAATACATGTGTTCTGAAGCAGGAAGTGATTGAAAGTGAATCAAAAGTTTTAAATTTTGAAATTTTGGATGAAACATTTATCCTATGATGTGCATAAACTGAAGAAATAGTACTGTACCAGTGTTGAATAAAAATGAATGTCAAAATACACATCATGTCCCATAGGAATCTACTTGCATTGATATTAACCTGGGTAAGTTACTGCAGAAATATTAGGATTTGTATGCACCTTTCATTGAAGTTAGTTTTCAGTACTAGTAAACAAATATGTGTTTCAGGGGGATGAATATTTCTGAGAATAATCTTGTAAAAATTTGATTATAAATCCACATACATGAATATGAATGTATTTAGGGAGTGTATAATAAGACACATATATTTTATATTTTAAAAATCTGGAGATTATATATATATATATATATATATATATATATATATATATATATATATATATATATACACACACAAACACAAAACACACACAGACATTAAAGAGTAGCAGTATATATGCCAATCGAAATTCATGGTGAAATATATATCGTCCACTGATCCAAAAATATTAATTTTACTGAACATGGATTTATGAATAATGTTGTTCAACTAGGAAGATCACCCATAGGTTGAATTTTAAGATCCAACAGCATTTACGAGGAGTTATCTCTTCTCATAATTTTTATCTGCCACGTCAGCCTCCAAACAAGTATGTACATGTGATACCAGCTAGGATTCTATATGTGCATATAAAAATACATTTGCTGAATAGGCTACAGAGAAAGGGAGATAGAAATTCACATATTTGTTAACTTTAAAAACACATGGAGAACTATTTCAATTAAAAATTATCTAGATTTATAATACCTACCCTACATAATGCAAAAGGCAAGTCCAACTATACACCATTCCTTCTCTGTACTGCTTGTATTTCTATTGTGTTTGGGTTATTTTTCTCCATCATATTAGGATTAGTAGTCAGAGTCTAGTAGGGTATGGGTTCGTGTCAGGGATTCAGTATTTTTAATGGAAAATTGGAAAATGAATCCAATGTGTATGCAAATATGTGCTACACAAAAATCTTCCCACTCTCATCCACAACAATGCCTTGACATTACCTTCACCCCAGGTAAGACACAATTAGAGGAGAAGAGTTAGAAAATCTGTGAATGCAAATCTGGAATGGAATATGCTCAGGAGTTCACAACCTTGGAGGTGGTAGAGCAGTTTCCAAAAGTAAGGGACATGGTAAACACTCCACAAACATTGAGCTCTGCTGGCCTAAAGACTTCTTGAGAAACTGCCTCTGAAGCTGGGCACTTGAAATATATGTTGTATTAAGGAGTTTTAGCTTCTTTTGTAGTGAGACCATCAAAGCTGGGTCTGCATCTATATGACCTGGAGAACATGGATTCTTATTTTCAAATAAACCTGAGGCAGCAGTGCTGAATTCTCTCTTTGTAGGTAAAGTGTGGCCACTGGAGGCTAAGTTTCACCCCGTGTGGACTGTGAAGCCATTTGGTCCTCCTCAAATTTTTGTGGTGGTTCTTGCTGCTGCACTGGGGCTTTTGGTTCTTGCTGCTGCACTGGGCTTTTTGAACAACAAGTTCAACTGGGACACAGTGCTAGAGGGTGTTCTGTCACGTGTGGTGGGTTAGGGTCTGCAGGAGAATGAAACAACCAGGCTTCTTTCTCACATAGCTTGCACCCTTGACCATATCAACCTGATTCTGATCATTACCTTGAAAGCTCTCCAAATAAAAAGATGCCTTTACAAATAAGGGTCTGCTGGCTGCACCATGTCAGTCACAAGCCATTTGGAAGCAAATGGGCTAATCACATGGACCCACCACAGATGTTTTATCACACACGTGGCTACCACTGCTCTAGGCCCACTACTCAGCAGGCTCCAACTTACTACCATCTCTGTTCTACATTATTTTTATAAATTCCAGTCAATCAAGGCACTCTCTGGTACACTCATGATCAGCAGCAGGACATCCAAAGATACTCCAGTGCCACCTGGTCATGGGAATTTCAAAAATTTCAAAGTATTTATCTAGCCATTTTTCAAGGATGTAGTTGGGAGGCACTGTGGCTTTCAAGAACCATTAAATGTTGAGGAAGCTCATTTCAGTGAAACTCTGGAGAACTTTCATAGGCAACGCTTCCCATAGAGTGGCCAAAAGGTTACATGAAGCCAGGCCTATTGAGGTCTACAATGTGAGTTCCATGTGTGTTTTGACTCTCAAGTATGGCTGCCAAGTCTTTAAGAATAAAAACATGGGATAATTTGGCTGAGATTCCCAGTGCTCTGTGGAAAGCCACCCTGGACCTTGATCTAAGTTTATAAGGGCGACTCTCATGCATGGCTTCCTAAAATCCCAACTCGATTCATGGCAATACTTCTCTGAGGTCACTTCCAGAACTCAGTCTCTAAGGGGATTCACACCAGAGTTCAAACCCAGGTGGACCCAGTCATCTCTTCCAACTGCCACACAAATGACCACAATTAAACCAAAATAGTCCCACATGGCTCTCATCTTCTTCCATATAGACACTCATCATAACCTCTAGCTGGAGGTTTCTATGAGGAGCACAGGACAAGACAGTGTCCAAAATACGCACTCTTGCTCGTCATTTCCATAAAGTCAGAGTGGCCTGGACACCCCTTCTGTGAACCAGAAGTGATCAAAAAGGCCTACCATTAATACTGCTCAGCTTCTCCAATTTGAGGCCTACTGACTGTGGGGTTTAGATTCTTTATGTGCATTGGGGTCATGAGAAAACCCAAGCACCTATTGGCTAGCCTCTGCAGGGCTTTGAAGAAGTCATTTGACCCAAAGGATTCCTATTCTCACTTGATAGAGGTCAGGAACCTTACAGAGGAAGGCAAGAGATTTTATCCACAATGACTGCTCTTTTGGCCATTTTGGTTTTGGATGCACACCTGGCATCTTTCTTTAGATCCATCAGGTGCTGAGAATACAAGCCACAGCCTCACACACAGCCAACAGACTGGCTCAGACACATCCCTTTCAAAAGCAATTACTCCAAGAGAGACAGGTGATGCTCATTCATTTCCATTAGAAAACTGTTTTATTCAGGTTTCACAAAGTGGTGCCTTAGGCAAAGACCTTCCTGACATTCAGTGCTACAGAACAATAGGTAAGCAAAGGCCCAAAGCAGGGATTCTCCACTGAGACTTTCATGATCACACAGATATCTGAGTTTCCTGAGATTCTCGCCATTCCCTTCAGCTATCCAGTACACGGCCATGTCACAGAGCTTTGAGGTGCTACATATCTTGGTCACAAAACCATGAGTCTATTCTGGAGAGTGGCCAGAATTCAAGAAGAAAACAGAAACTTAGGAAGACAGCAGGTCTTGCCCATCAATAAGGCAAGCCTCCGTCCTTTCATAAATTGGGCAGGATGAATGTGGGGAAGCTTTCTCCTAGACAGGACACATCCATTGATGCATTTTCTTTTGTAATGTCTACAACCATTGACACAGTTGGATACACAGACATAGAAACACTTGCTTTGTCAAATGACTTACTAGAAACAGTCCATTCTAAACCAAAGAAACCGCCTTTCCTACCTATTCTCAGAGCATGAGACAAAACCACATACACACACTCATTCTCACAAAGGCACCTTTTTCCCCCAAGAGGGTCTGTGACTATCAAGAGTGTCCTCTGCCTTGTGGGCCATACTATGTTCCCCCAAAATGGCTTCTCAATTCTCAAATCTGGACTCCTTGGCCCACTCTGTGAAGTTGTCAGGAGCCAATGGTGAGCCAATACCTGCTTTCTCAGGAAAGACCCCAATTCAGATCTTTCCTGGCATTTGGCCATCCTCACAACTGTAGATACCAAGAAAGATTGACTCTCTCCTTGGTAAATCCAAAAAGTGAGACTTCTGTGACTGTTATTGGGCCTGACTCTGGCTGCCTGTTTTCAGGGATCCCAAGTTCAGAGAGTTCCATCACCAAGAAAGTGAGGTAGGTCACTTCCTTCATGAAGTGAATGAGCTCACAGCCTTGGCAACCACTTTGTCCTAACAGTTGCTTCCAAGGGTCCCATGAGATGGATTCTGCCCCTACTTCCTGTGACACTTTCACAAGTTAGAATGGTATATCAACCATTGGTACAGGGGAAAAGATGTCCACACAGGCCTGGTTTGGTCCATTTGCTCTATATTAAAAAGAGAGAGGCTTATTCAGACACATCCCTTCATAGTGACCAGATTGTTTGCCATGGAAGCTAACTTTTGCTCTCTCAGGTCCTTCATAGCAGTCTACATCTTTTCGGGGATCATTTCTGCATGGATCTTTGATATTCTCAGCAGGTGGAAGATCCCCAACATTCCTCTTTTGTAAGACCAACTCTGTCCCTGCACTGCTCTAAAGTCAGATTGAGGGAACAGTGTATGGTTAGGGTTAATAATATGTTCAATTTTGGTTAGCAATCATTCTGCTGGATGAATAATGGTACTGGAAACCTGTGATATTTACAAGAATATATAGGTAAAATATAACAGAAATCTAGGGAAGATTTGAAGCCATGTAGGGCATTGGGCCCTTGAGTGGGATACTTAGCTTTGAATTATATTCTGCACAGATGTCTCAGATAAGTCAATATACAATGAAATTGGATCTTGTACCTCGGATGATTGAATAACAAACAGAACATCTAGTCATAAAGGAATAGTCCGTAGGATTACCAAGGTAGTCAGCAGGTTTATAAAGAAGAGTGAGTATAGGATTTGGACCAAAAGTTCTTTACAAATAGGGTTTCGGGTAGAGAGTGAATGTAAATGTCAGCACATGTGAAGAGTCAGTCACAATGATGAACAGGGGAAAATATGTAGGAAAGCAGACATAAATAGAGACATTAGGAAATCAGCAAAAGTATAAAGTGTGTAATTGGTTTAGACATTTTCAACAGGGTTGAGTTTGAATATATAATCTTAGGAAGAAACAAATATGTTGTCACAAATAGGATTGAATTCGAGAGCATTAGGTAACCAGGACTTGGATGATTTTTGTAATCCATGTTCACTTTCCATTTAGGCTTTTTTAAAATCATAAGTGTCCATTGCATTTTGTGTCCAGAATATTATTGTGATAAAATGTATGTGTAGATCAGGTGACATGAATATTTCTTCCACCGTTTCTGGAGCAATGTTTTGTAGACGTATAATTTAGTATTTGGGGTACAAATAGGTGTACCCTGTGTCTATGAATATGCAGATTATGCATGAATAGACCATACTGTGTATAAATAATATAACTGGTTCCACTTTAAATAATGGATTGAATTGATATCTGAAAATATAAAAGAAATCTCATATTGATATGCAATCATTCATTCCAACCACTTATACATCTAATGGTAATATTAGGGTTATATTTTATTCTGAAAAGTGTGTGAGTTTTGCTTCAAACGTGATTATGGAAATCAAAAATAATGTGTTTGCAAAGAAGTATCATGAAAAGAATAGTCAAGAAACCTGGAGGAATTCATGTGTTCTGAAGCAGGAAGTGATTGAACGTGAAACACATGCATATAAATTTGCGAACTTTTGAATGAAATATATACAGTATGATGTGCATAAGCTGCAGAAATAGTAATGTAGCAGTGTTGAATAAAAATGAACATCAAAATACACATCATGTCCCCTAGGAATCTACTTGCATTGATATTAATCTGGGTCAGTTACTGTAGAAATATTAGGATTTTTATGCACCATTTACTGAAGTTAGTTTTCAGTACTAGGAAACAAATATGTATTTCAGGTGGATGAATATTCTGAGAATAATCTTGTGGAAACTTGATTTTAAATCCATATAAATCGCAAAACATTATAAACAAAAAACACACACAGACATTAAAATGTAGCATAGTATATGCCAATTGAAATTCATCTTGAAATATATATCATCCACTGATCCAAAACTATTTGTTTAATGAACTTGGATTCATGAATAATGTTGTTCAACTAAGAAGCTCCCCCATAGTTTGAATTTTCTTTTCCAACAGTGTTTAGGAGGAGTGATCTCCTAAATGTGTATGCAAATATGTGCTACACAAAAATATTTCCAATCTCATCCAGAACAATGACTTGATATTACCTTCGCCCCAAGAAAGACACAATTGGAATAGAAGAGTTAGAAATTCTGTGAATACATATCTGGAATTAAAATGCTCAGGAGTTCACAACATTGGAGTTTGCAGAGGAGTTTCCAAAAGTAAGGGAGAGGCTTGATAGACCCAACCTGATTTTTTATTAAAATTGGGAACCATCTTGCCACAAAGCCGTGAAAAGATAATTTTGGCTTTACTCTAAATTACTGCAAATTCTGAACCTGCTTGGAACGCCTGCCCGTGCCTTGAACTCATCCACACCTGGCTCTCTGACCAGATAACAGTACTTTCTGAAACTTTAGTGACACCTCATAAATATTGGCCTTCCCTGGCCAGACAACAACCCTCTCTGAGGCCCTAATGGTCCTCATTATTTCTGATATTGGGGCCAGCAAAAAAAAAAAATGTAAACTACCATTAGTGTGATGCTTTCAAAGTTTTGTTATCTGTAACCACCCGTTTGTGTAACTTTCTGGGCTATATAGCTGGGCTGTAGGAAAGGTGGGGTTGCTGTCTTGTTCCCGCCATTTTGGGAAGGAGAGGCAGCCCAGCCTGTTGAAATAATAAGCTTGCCTTAATTTGATTTTAATTGGAGTCAGTGGTCTTTTCTTGCATCCTAGTCCAAAATTTTGGAGTTCCCCAGTGAGATGACCCTGCCCGAGCAGATCACAAAACCAGACTGCTGAAAATTCTGAAGCTGGCCTTTCCTCCAGGGCACTGGGCTGGAGAACCACTCTAGGGGGTGCACAACTTGAGATGTTCCAAGGCCTTGGAGTGAGCCGTCAGTCTGGGGAGCACTGCAGTGAACCACCACACTAAAACTATTATCAAGCCCCTGGTGGAGGAGGCCTCCATAGGTAAGTGGCGCCTTTATAACATCTGATATCTGGTTAAGGGAGATCTCTTCTGATGACAGAGAGGTGGCCTGGGGAGGCTCACATACACTCCTGTCCAGGACAGTAATGAGAATCATGCTGTCCTCTGTTCTGTTCTGTAGGGAATTCCTCTGGAAGGGTAGAGAGGTGCCGATGGGCACACACACGCTCCTACCCTGGAGCTTTAGCAAGATGTTGCATTGCTCCTCTGTTTTTCTGTTTCGGCACCAGGATTCTGTTTTTCTGTGTTTTGTTCTGTGGTCTATATGTTTTTTGTTGTTTGTTTTTGTGCGTTTTTTTGTTTGATTTCTGTGGTAAAATTTTAAGGATATTGGACGTGAAAAAGGGTAACAAAGCAAGTAAGCCTGACACCCTTTCGACTGTGTTTTAAGGAACTGTGATGAACTTTACCCACCTTTGTTAAGCAGGAAGAAAGAAGCCCCTAGCTGGCTGCCTGGAGCACACCCACTGCACAGGGCAATGCCTGCTGGGGAACGAAGAACTGAGTATATCCCAGGTTAACAAGTGAAACTCTTTAAAATCCCTTGTCCCTCCAGATCATGAGAGTCACAACCTTTTGGCAGAGTCCCCTTGTTTTTCCTTTGTTAGCAAAGCAATAAACCTCCATTTTTTTTTTCTCAAAACCCTGTCCTCATTATTAAATTAGCATTAATTTGCTTCAGGGTCAGAAACCGAACTTTAAGTTACAAATTTTGATACCCGGCCCCGTCCCAGAACTTTTTGAGAGCTGACGACTGAAATGTTAGGAGATGGAGCATGCTTGGAGTGGACCCGAAACAGAAGAGCTAATCCTGTAAGTAAAAGGAGGGACTGAGGGACCCCAGCAACTGCCAAAGCCCTGTTGCTTCAGGGAATTCCCTCCTTCCTTCCCTGCACTGTAAGCATTATGACACCTCTGTCTTCTTTTAAAAGAGAAAAATAAAAAGGGGACACTAAATGCAGTAAAGTCACCATGGAGACCCTTGATTTTACATTTCAGGTAGCTTCTCTGTGAAAACATGTGGTCCCCTTGTGGGGACATCTGTGGTGCCACTGGTGCAGGAGATTTTTCTCTTATCTGCTCTGTTTTAAAGGCTTCTGTCTGTCAGCCATATTCTGGAGTTCCTTTCTGTCTGTCTTGTGCCTTTGTTTTTGGCCCTTTAAGACATGTGCAATAATGTGTTTATATTATAAATTGTTTCTTGAGAATGATCTTAGCTGAATGTGTGTCTAAATGATGATGTTTTATTGTAAAAATCTGGTATCTGAATGCGTTTTTTGAAGCATTGCACAATATTGCAGTTAAAAGTCGGGTTTAGGTAATTGTTTAGTTTTTGATTTCAGATAATTCATGCCAGAGAACTTAAATACTTAGGATGGAAAACTAAAGAACTCTACATCCAAGTTGGCAAGTAACTTCCCAATCATGCAGTCTTTTTTTTCTCCAATTTTGAATTGGGTAGCCTGGGAAAATGTCACTGTGTTTACCAGTGCATTAATTTGGACAAGGATAGTAAATCATAGTATGATATCTGTTGACAAAACAAGATGTAAAGATATAAAATTTTGTGAATTGTATCTTAAACTTGTAGCATAATTTTCAACATCCTAACCAGAAAATTATGGTTAAAATGCCTTAGGCCTGAGGTGTCTGCTCAGAATAGCAGTTTTTTCCTGCTCCTTCCAGACCTCAGCCAGGACTTCTGTTGAAATGCAAATGAAAGTCTCCTGTAAGCTCAGTAGGAGACTGATCTGAGGCCTAAGGGAAAAAAATGGTAAATTGTATGGTATTTACTAATTACCGGCCAGTCATTTTTTCTAGGACTCATAATTTTTTCTTAGATTCTTTTTTTTTTTTGAGTTTATGATTTTGATCCTACAGACCTAGGTTAATGTTTTTCTGATCAGTTTTATCTTTGACCAACTGTGGAGTTTTAAAAGCATTGCAATGGTGATTTCACCTGTGAAAAGCTACAAGGCCTTCACTATTATTAGGTGTGCACACTTTTGTTTTGTGTTGTATGTCTCTCTCTCTCTCTCTCTCTCTCTCTCTCTCTCTCTCTCTCTATATATATATATATATATATATATATATATATATATATATATATATACACATATGTCCGTATATCATTCAAATGATACACAAATTAACATATATAAGGAGCACTCATATAAAAAAGCGCTCATAAAAACAAATTTTAAAAAGTGGACCACAGATCTTTAATTCACGTGGTTTAAATGTTTCAATTTAGTTTGGATAAACAGATAAATATAAATGTCTTCAAATTTATGCCTATAAGTTTTTCTAGGTGTTCAAAAATCTAATAAAATATTATTGTCTACCAAAGGTCTATATGACTTTGTTCTAGGACTTTTCCTTCAACCAAAAAATGGTTTACACTGTTCAATACATTTGTCTAATATTTTGATTAAAAAGTAAAGTAAATTTGATTTGGATTTACTCATTCATGAGTGTTTTTGTTTGATATCTGATTGATATACTAAGGTCTATCAATTTTTAGTACAAAATCTGTATAAAATGTTTACAATCTTACACAGACTTTCTACTAAAGTCTGTGTAAGATTGTAAAAATTAGTCATGTGTTAAAGAGACAAAAACTTCTTAAAACATAAGATTACTCATTACATTGTGTTTATTAAGTTTTATTTTTTCCAGAGCAAGCAACCATAAAAATTAAACAACTGTTTAAAACAGAACTGTTATTTTAGAGCACTGTACTGCCATTTCTTTAAAAGATAAACTTGGTTAATGTAGAAACATCAATGTAACTGTTATGCTATTAATGTGCTCATATCTTCCAGTTATACAACTCGATAAGGTAGAAACTTTAAAAGAGCATTATATCAAGCTAGTGTTCTGAAGTTGTATGGTAAATAAAATATATATTGGGGATTTATTTACCTGTTATCAATAAGATATGTAAAGTTTTATGTTACACTTTACATTGTGCAACAATTTAAATGTATTTTTAAATTAATGAGAGCCTAATCTATTTGAATGTTAAAAACATTCAGCCATTCTTTAATTCATGTTTCAAAAGTGATATTATATGGTGTTAGCTAATGTTCATGTGACCTCAAACAATTTATTAAACTTTGTCAAAGGATATTAAAAAACGAAGATCAGCTTTAGAACTAAAACACTTAAGATTTATAAAGAGCCCTGTCTTACCTGAGATAAGGCTCTGTGTCCCATCTTACTACATGTGAGAATGACTACGAAAGCAGTAGGTCAGCTTTTATTTCATATAAAGTTATGTTCAAAAGTTTTGTTTTTTTCTTTTTTTTTTTTTTCTCTCAAGTTTACTAGGATCTCAAACAGGGAATATAAAGTAAAACTCACCCAAAAAATTCAGGGTAGCATTACATTAACTAAGTATTTTTACTCTTGTTAAAAAATTTTGTTTTTTAATTTGCTTATAAGTGATCTAAAGATTCCCTGTTGGTGTTTTAACTATGGCTGGAATCTTTCAGAATAAAATCTTGTGATATCCTGGCTTAGATTCCCAGTGCTCTGTGTAAAGTCACCCTGGGCCAAGATCTCAGATTCCAATGGTGAATCTCATGTGTGGCCTCCTGAAATCAGAACACAATTCATGGCAATACTTCTCTGAGGTCAGTTACACAACTCAGTCTCTAAGGGGAATCACAACAGAGTTCAAGCCCAGGTGGACCCAGGCATCTCTTCAAATTGCCACACAAATGATGACAATTAAAACCAAAACACTCTCACATGGCCCTCTTCATCTTTTTACATAGACACTAATCATAACCTCTAGCTGGAGGTTTCCATGAGGGGCACAGCCCAAGACAGTGTCAAAAATAATCTCCCTTGTCCCTCATTTGCCTAAAGTCAGGGTGGCCTGGACAACGTTAGTGTGAACCAGAAGTGATCAAATAGGCCTGCCGTTAATACTACTCCACTTCTCAAATTTGAGGCCTACTGACTGTGGGGTATAGATTTTTAGTGTGAATTGGAGTTATAAGAAAACCCAAGCACCTATTGTCTCCCCTCTGCAGCCCTTTGAAGAACTTATTTGACACAAATGATCCCTATTCTCACTTGATGGAGGTCAGGAATCTTACAGAGGAAGGCGTGAGGCTTCATCCACAATGACTGATCTTTTTTCCATTTAGGTTTTGGATGCCCACATGGGATCTTTCTTTAGATTCATTAGGTGCTGAAAATCTAAACCACAGGCTCACACAGGGCCAAGAGGCTGATTCAGATACATCCATTTCCAAAGCTATGAAGCAAAGAGCCACAGGTGATGCCCATTCATTTCCATTTGAAAACTGTTTTCTTCAGGCTTCACAAAGGGGTGGCCTGAGGCAAAGACCTTTCTGACATTCAGAGCAACAGAACAATAGGTAATCAAAAGGCCCCAAGCAGGGTTTCTCCACGGAGACTTTCCTTGTTACTCTAATATGTGAGTTTTCTGAGTTGCTCGCCATTCCCTTCAGCTATCCAGTACATGGCCATGTCACAGAGCTTGGAGGTGGTACATATCTTGTACAAAAATACATGATACTAATCTTGAGAGTGGCCAGAATTCATGAAAAAATGGAAAATTAGGTAGATAGCAGGTGTTGCCCATGGATAAGACAAGCCTCAGTCCATTCATTAATTGAAAAGGATGCATGCTGGGAAGCTTTCTACTAGACAGGACACACCCAATGAGATATTTTTTTCTAATATCCACAAAGAAAAACACAGTGGGATACACGGACATAGAAACAGTCTCCTTGTCAAATGACTTACTGGAAACAGTCCACTCCAATCCAAACAAACCTCTTTTTTTACCTATTCTCAGAACATGGAAAAAAACCACAAACACAAACCAACACCCACAAATGCAACTCCTTCCCCCAAGTAGGTCTGTCACTATCTGGAGTGTCCTCTGACTGGTAGGCCATACGATGTTCCCCACAAATGGCCTTTCTGTCTCAGATCTGGTCTCCTTGGTCAACTCTGTGAAGTTGTCAGGAGGCAGTGGTGAGCCAATTCCTGTCCTCTCAGGAAAGACCCCTCTTCAGAGCTTTCTTAGTATTTGGCAACCCTTACATCAGTAGGTACCAAGAAAAACTGACTCTGTCCTTAGTAAATCCAAACAAGTGAGCCCACTGCGACTGGGACTTGGACTGGCTCTGGTGCCTGGCTTCCTGGATCACAAAATTCAGAGAGTTCCATCACCAAGGAAATGAGGTGAGGTCACTACCTTCAGGAAATAAATGAGGTCCCTGTCTTGGCCACTACTTTGTCCTAACAGTTGCATCCTAGTGTCTCCTGACATGGAGGCTGCCCTACTTCCTGTGATACTTTCACATGTTAGAATTGTATAGAAACCATAGTCACCTGGGAACAGCTCTCTACACAGGCCTGCTTTGGTCCATCTTCCCTGCATTAAGAATAGAGAGGCTGACTCAGACACATCCTTTCATCCTGACCATGTTGTTTGCCATGGAATATGACTTTTGTTCTCTCAGGTCTTTCATTGCTGCCTACATCTTCTCCAGGGATTATTTCTGCATGGATTTTGAGGTACTCAGCAGGTGGAAGATCTCCTAACTTCCTGTATTGTAATATCAACTTTATCCCTGCTCTTCTGTAAAGTGAGTTTGAGGGAACATTGTATGGTTAGGGTTAATAGCATGTTCCATTTGGCTTAGGAATCATTCTGCTGGATGAATAATGGTATTGGGAACCAGCAATATTTATAAGAATATAGAGGTAAAATATAAGTGTGAAAACAGAAATCTAGGTAATATTTGAAGCCCAGAAGGATTTGGGCTCTTGATTGGGATCCTTAGCTTGAGTAATGTTTTGCACCGAGGTCGATGCAAATTGATATACAATGGCATAAGACCCTGTACCTCAGATGATTGAATGTAGAAGAGAACATCCAGTGAAAAAGGGATAGTGTGTAGGATTAGAAAGATAGTCAGTAGGTTTAGGAGGAAGAGTGAGTCTAGGATTTGGACCAAAACTTCTTTAGCAATAGGTTTCGGTTAGAGAGTGAATATAAATGGCACCATATGTGAAAAGTTATGCACAATGATGAACTGGGAAAAATATGTAGGAAGGCAGACATCAATAGAGACATTAGGAAATCAGGCAAAGTATAACGTGAGTGATAAGATTTGACATTTTCAACAGGGTTGAGGTTGAATACATAATCTTAAAAAGAAACAAAAATGTAGTCACCAATTGGATTGACATTTGAGAGCATTAGGCAAACTGGACATGGATGTTTTTAGTAATCCATGTTCATATTCCATTGAGGCTTTATTGCAATCATAATGGTGACCTTTGCATTTTGTGTCCAGAATATTACTGTGATAATATGTATATGTAGATCAGGTGACATGAGTATTTCTTCCACCTTTTCTGGGAGCAATATTTTGAAAACATATAAATTAGTACTGGGGATACTAAGAGGTTTACCCTGTGTTGATGAATATAGAGATGATGCATTAATAGACCATACTGTGAAAAAATTATGTGACTGGTTCCAAATTTACATAATGGATTGTTTTAATATCTGAAAATATAGACGAAATCATATATTGATATATGTACATTCATTCCAACATGTTATATATCTAATGGTATTATTAGGGTTACCGTTTATCATGAATAGTGTGTGAGTTTTGCTTCAAAAATGATAATGGAATCGAAAATAATGTGTTTAGAAAGAAGTCTAGTGAAAAGACCAGTCAAGAAACATAGAGGAATATATGTGTTCCGAAGGAGGAAGTGATTGAAAGTAAACCAAATATTTATAAATTTGTGAACTTGTGAATGAAAGGATATATTTTATGATGTCCATAAACTGAATAAATAATAATGCACCAAGTTTGAATAAAAATGAACTTTAAAAAACACATCATATCCAATAGGAATGTATTTGCATTGATGTTAAACTTGGTCAGTTAGTCTAGAAATATTAGGATTTGTATGAACCCTTCCCTGAATTTAGTTTTCAGTACTAGGAAACAAATATGTATTTCAGTGGATGTATATTTCTGAGAATAAACTTGTTAAAAGTTGATTATAAATCCACATATATGAATATGAATGAATTCAGGTGGTGTATAAGAAGACATATATTTCATATTTTGGAAAATCTGGAGACTATATATATATATATATATATATATATATATATATATAGAGAGAGAGAGAGAGAGAGAGAGAGAGAGAGAGAGAGACAAACACACACACATTATAATGTCGCAATATATATGTCAATCGAAATTCATCATGAAAAATAACTCATCCGCATATCCCAAAATATTCATTTTACTGAACATGGATGTATGTATAATGTTGTTCATCTAGGAAGCTCACCCATGGGTTGAATTTTCTGTACCAACAGCGTTTAGGAGGAGTGATCTCTTCTCACAAATAGCATCTGCCAAGTCAGCCACCTTACAAGAATGTATGTGTGAAACCAGGTAGGATTCTATTTGTGCATATAAAAATACATGTGCTTAATAGGCTACAGAGAAAGGGAGACAGGAATTCATATATTTCTTAACTTTAAAAACACATGGAATAGTGTGTAGTGTCCCTCTTTATCCCTTTTGATTAACTTTGGCTTAAAAAAAAGAATTTTATTGAGAATTTTTGTATATATCTTTGTCAGGAATATTGCTCTGAAGATTTCTTTCCTTGATGTGTCTTTGTCTGATTTTGGTATGTGAGTGATAATAGCCTCATGGAATAAGTTTGGAGGAGTTCCATCCTTCTCTATTTTATGGAATAATTTGAGGAGTATTGTGATGAATGCTTCTTTGAAGGTCTTGTAGAACATGGCTGAGAATCTGTCTGTTCCTGGGCTTTGCTTGATTGGTAGGCTGTTGACAGCAACTTCTATTTCATTGCTTGAAATTGATTTGTTTAAATTGTTCACGTCCTACTAATTAAGTTTGGGTATATCTCTAAAATTTTATTGATGTCATCATTGTATTTTAATTTATTAGACTATAAATTTTCAAATTAGTTTTCAATTATTCTCTGTATTTTAGTTGTGTACTCTGTAAAAGTTCCTTTATGATCCTTAATTTTAGTAATTTGAGGTTTTTTTTCTTCATTAGCTTGGTTAAGGAAGTGTCAATTTTATTTATTTTTCAAAGATTAAATTTTGTGTTGTGTCAAAAAAAATAACACAAGGAAAATAATTTCAATAAATTGAATAGATTTATAACTCCTACCTTATATTATGCAAAAGGCAAGTCCAACTATACACCATGTCTCTTCTGAAATGCTTGTATCTATTCTGTTTGGGTACTTTTTCTCCATTATATTAGTATTAGTGGTAAGAGTCTCGTAGGGTATATGAATGTTTCTGAGAATAATCTTGTGAAAAGATAATTATAAATCCACATTCATGAATATGAAAAATTTAGGAAGTGCAAAATAAGACACATATATTTCATACTTTGAAAAATTTGTAGAGTATATCTATATTTATATCTATATATCTATATCTATATCTATATCTATCTATCTATATATATATATATATACACACACACACACACACACACACACAACACTCACAGACATTAAAAAGTACCAATATAAATGCCAATCGAAATTCATCAGTAAATATATATCATCCACAAATGAAAAAAAAATTTATTTTACTGAACATGAGTTTATATATAATGTTTTTCTAATAGGACGCTCTCCTATAGGTTGAATTTTCATTTCCAAAAGCATTTAGGAGGAGTGAACTCTTCTCACAATTTGTATCTGCCAAGACAGCCACCTCACAAAAATGTACGTGTGATAC
The DNA here is from genome assembly GCF_048772815.1 of Callospermophilus lateralis. Taxonomy (NCBI): domain Eukaryota; kingdom Metazoa; phylum Chordata; class Mammalia; order Rodentia; family Sciuridae; genus Callospermophilus; species Callospermophilus lateralis. The sequence continues at coordinate 502,004 of NW_027518102.1, read as the reverse complement.
CTGGTAGGATTCTATATATGCATATAAATATACATGTGTGAATAGGCTACAGAAAAGGGAAACAAGAATTCACATATTTGTTAAGTTTAAAAACACATGGACAATATTTCAATTAAAATTTGACTAGATTTATAACTCCAACCTTATATAAGGCAAATGTCAAGTCCAACTATACAACATGTCTCCTCTGAAGTGCTTGTATTTCTATTGTGTTGGGTTAATTTTCCCCATTATATTAGGATGAATAGTCTGAGTCTACTAGGTATGGGTTAGTGTCAGGGATTCAGTACTTCGAATGAAAAATTGGAAAATGAATCCAATGTGTATGTAAATATACGCTGCACAAATATCCTCCCGCTCTCATCCAGAACAATGCCTTGACATTACCTTCACCACAAGTAAGACACAACTAGAGGAGAAGAGTTACAAAATCAGTGAATACATATCTGGAATGGAAAATGCTAAGGAATTCACATTCTGTAGGTGGTAGAGGAGTTTCAAAAAGTAAGGGACAGGGTAAACACTCCACAAACATGGAGCTCTGCTGGCCTAAAAACTTTTTGAGAAACTGCCTCTGAGCTTCCGCACTTGAAATATATGTTGTTTTCAGGAGATTTGGCTTCCTTTGTAGTGAGACCATCAAAGCTGGGTCTACATCTATGTGACCTGGAGGACATGGTTTCTTATTTTCCAATGAACAAGATGAAGCAGTGCTGAATCCTCTCTTTGTAAGTAAACTGAGGCCACTGGGGACTTAGTGTCTCCCCGTGTGGACTGTGAAGCCATTTGGTCCTCCTCCATTTTTTGTGGAGTTTTTGCTGCTGCACTGTGAGTTTGGTATTTGTTTCACGAAATACTAGGAGCTAAACTGGGACACAGTGCTGGAGGGAGTTCTGTCACGTGTGGTGGGTCAGGGTCTGCAAGAGAATGCACCAACTAGGCTTCTATCTCTCACAGCTTTCCCCATTGCCCCCTTTTTCCATATCAACCTGATTCTTAATTTTCCTCTGAAAACTCTCCATATAACAAGATGCCTTTACATATAAGGGTCTGCTGGCTGCACCATGTCAGTTGCAAGCCATTTGGAATCCAATGGTAGATCCAAAAGGCCCTTCCACGAATGTTTTATCAAACACCTCCCCACCACTGCTCTAGACCCACTACTCAGCAGGCTACAAACTACTGGCATCTCTGTTCTACACCATTTTCATGAAACTCAGTAAATCAAGGCACTGTCTGGTATAATCATGATCAGCAAAAGGACATCCAATGTTTCTCCAGTGCCACCTGGTCATAGGTATTTCAAAAATTTCATGGTTTTTATCTAGCCATTTTTCAAGCATGAAGTTGGAGGCACTGTGGGTTTCAATTCATTCAGCAAAGATTAAATGGTGAGGAAGCTCATTTCAATAAAATCTCTGGAGAACTCTCACAGGCAAGGCTTCCCAAAGAGTGGACAAAAGGTCACATTAGGCGAGGCCCATTGAGGTCTATAATGTGAGGTCCATGTGTGTTTTGACTCTCAACTATGGCTGCCATTTCTTTAAAGATAAAATCATGTGATATCCTTGCTGAGATTCCCAGGCCTCTTTGGAAATCCACCCGGGGCCTAGGTCTCAGTTTCCAAGAGCGACTTTCATGCATGGCCTCTTAAAATCCCAACAAAATTCATGGCAATGCTTCTCTGAGTTCAGTTCCAAAACCCAGTATCTAAAGGGAATCACACCAGAGTTCAAGCCCACATGGACGCAGTCATTTATTCCAATGCCACACAAATGAGCAACATTAAAACCAAAACACTCCCACATAGCCCTCATCTTATTCCATATAGCCAATCATCTTAACATCTGGCTGGAGGTTTCCATGAGGGGCGCAGCCCAAGACAGTGTCCAAAATCAGCTCGTTTGCCCCTCATTTGCCTAAAGTCAGGGCAGGCTGGACACCGTTTCTGTGAACAAGGAGTGAACAAATAAACCTGCCGTTAATACTTCTATGTTTCTCCAATTTGAGGTCTACTGATTTTAGGTATCAATTCTTTAGGTGATTTAGAGTCAAGCGAGAACACAAGCACCTCTGCAGGGCTTTGAAGAACTCATTTGACCCAAATAATCCCTATTCTCATTTGATGGAGTGCAGCAACCTAACAGAGAAAGGCAAGAGACTTCATCCAAAATGAATGATATTTTTTGCCATTGTGGTTTTGGAAGCTCACATGGGATCATTCTTAAGATCCATCAGGTGCTGAGAATCTAAGCCACAGCCACACACAGGTCCAAGAGGCTGATAAAGACACATCCCTTTCCAAAGCAATTAAGCTAAGAGCCACAGGTGAGGCCCATTCATTTCCATTTGAAAACTGTTTTCTTCAGGCTTCACAAAGGGGTGGCCTGAGGCAAAGACCTTCCTGACATTCAGTGCAACACAACAATAAGTAAGCAAAAAGCCCAAAGCAGTGTTTCTGCACTGAGACTTTCCTGGTCCCACTGATATCTGAGTTTTCTGAGATGCTCGCCATTCTCTTCAACTATCCAGTACATGGCCATGTCACAGAGCTTGGAGGTGGTACATATTTTGGACACAAATCCATAAGCCTATTCTGGAGAGTGGCCAGAATTCAGGAAGAAAACAACAACTTAGAAAGATAGCAGGTGTTGCACATCGATAAGACAAGCTGAAGTCCATTCATATATTTTGCAGGATGAATTATAGGGAAGATTTATACTAGACAGGACACATCCATTAATGCATTCTCTTTTCTAATGTCTACAACAACGGACACAGTGGGATACACAGAAACAGAAACACTCGCCTTGTCAAATGACTTACTAGAAACTGTCCACTCCAAACCAAACAAAACGCCTTTCCTATCTATTCTCAGAACATGAGACAAAACAACAAACCCACACCCACTCCCACAAAGGCACCTCCTGCCCCCAAGTAGGTCTTTGACTATCCGAAGTATCCTCTGACTGGTGGGCCATACTATGTTCCCCCGACATGGCCTGTCTTCTCTCAGATCATGTTTCCTTGACCAACTCTGTGAAGATGTCAGGAAAAAGTGGTTAGCCACTACCTGTTTTCTCAGGAAAGGTCCATCTTCAGAGCTCTCCTGGCATTTGGCCATCCTCACATCATTAGGTACCAAGAAAACTGACTCTGTCCTTGGTAAATCCAAACAAATGAGCCCACTGGGCCTGGGACTGGGACTGCCTCTGGGTGCCTGGCTTCTTGGATACCAAGTTCAGAGAGTTCCATCACCAAGGAAATGAGGTATGTCACATTCTTTGGAACTGAATGAGGTCACTGCCTTGGCAACCACTTTGTCCTAACAGTTGCTTCCAAGGGTTACATAAGATGGAGGTTTCCCCTACTTCCTGTGACACTTTCATAAGGTAGAATGTATATCAACCATTGGCACCCGGGAACAGCTCTCCACTCAGGCCTGGATTGTTCCACCTTGTCTATAGTAAGAAGAGAGAGGCAGATTCAGACACATCCCTTCATCCTGACCAGGTTGTTTGCCATGGAAGATGACTTTTGCTCTCTCAGGTGCTTCATACCTGCCTACAACTTCTCCAGGTATCATTTGTGCATGGACATTTGAGGTTCTCATCTGGTGGAAGATCCCCAACTTTCCTGTATTGTAAGAACCCCTCTGTCCCTGCTCTTCTGTAAAATGATTGAGGGAACAGTGTATACTTGGGGTTAAAAACAGGTTTGATTTGGTGATGAATGATTCTGTGCGATGAATAATGGGATTGGGAACCTGCAATATTTACAAGAATATAGAGGTGAAATATAAGTATGAAAACAGAAATCTAGGTATGATTTGAAGCCCAGAAGGGTTTTGCCCTTGATTGGGATACTTAGCTTTGAATTATGTTCTGCAAAGATGTCTCAGATAATTCGAATTATAATGGCATAGGACGTTGTACATTGGATGATAGAATTTAGAAGAGAACATCAGGTCAAAAAGGGATATTCAGTAGGATTAGGAAGATAGTCAGTAGGTTTAGGAAGAAGAGTGAGTACAGGATTTGGAACAAAAGTTCTTTAGCAATAGACTTTTGGTTATAGAGTGAATGTAAATGTCAGCACATATGAAGAGTCAGTCACTATGTTGAACTGTGGAAAATATATAGAAAAGCAGATATCAATAGAAACATTACGAAATCAGGCAAAGTATAAAGTGAGGGATAGAATTAGACATTTTCAACAGTGTTGAGTTTGAATATATAAATAGGAAAAAAACAAATATGTAGTCACCAATAGGATTGACAATTGACAGCATTAGGCAACCTGGACATGGATGTTTTTAGAAATCCATGTTCACTTTCCATTTAGGCTTTGGTACAATCATAAGTGTGACCTTTACATTTTTTGTCCAGAATATTACTGTGATAATGAGGTGACACGAGTATTTCTTTCACCATTTCTGGGAGCAATATATTGAAGATGTAATATTAGAATCGGGGTACAAAGAGGTGTACCCTGTTTCTATGAACATAGAAAAAAAGCATGAATAGACCATACTGTGAATAAATAATATATTTTTTTCAACTTTAAATAATGAATTGAACTGATATCTGAAAAATTAAAGGAAATCGTATATTGATATACAATCATTCATTCCAACCAGTTATATATCTATTGGAAATATTAGTGTTTTGGTTTATCATGAAGAGTGTGTGAGTTTTGCTTCAAAATGATTATGGAAATTCAAAATTATGTGTTTGGAAAGAAGTCTGCTGAAAAGACCAGTCAAGAAACCCTGACAATACATGTGTTCTGAAGCAAGAAGTGATTAAATTTGAAACAAATGCCTATTAATTTGTGAACTTGTGGATGCAATGTATATCCTATGATGTGCAAAAACTGAAGAAACAATAATGTACCAGTGTCGAATACAAATGAATGACAAATTACATATCATGTCCCATAGGAGTCTACTTGCATTGATGTTAGACTGGGTCAGTTACTGTAGAGTAATTAGGGTTTGTATGCACCATTCACTGAAGTTAGGTTTCAGAACTATGAAACAAATATGTATTTCAGGTGGATGAATATTTCTGATTATGATCTTGTGAAAAGTTGATTATAAATCCACATACATGTACATGAATGAATTTAGGGAGTATATATTAGACACATTTTTTCATATTTTGAAAAATTTGGAAAGTATATATATATCTATGTCTATACACACACACAGACACACACACACACACAGGCATACACACACACAGACACACACACACACACACACACACAACATTCACAGACATTAAAAAGTACCAATATAAATGCCAATCGAAATTCATCAGTAAATATATATCATCCACAGATGCAAAAATAATTATTTTACTGAACATGAGTTTATGCATAATTTTGTTCTACTAGGACGTTCTCCTATAGGTTGAATTTTCATTTCCAACAGCATTTAGGAGGAGTGAACACTTCTCACATTTTGTATCTGCCAAGACAGCCACCTCACAAAAATGTATGTGTGATACCTTTTAGGATTCTATATATGCATATAAATATACATGTGTGAATAGGCTACAGAAAAAGGAAACAAGAATTCACATATTTGTTAAGTTTAAAAAGAGATGGAGAATATTTCAATTAAAATTTGACGATATTTATAACTCCTACCTTATATAATGCAAATGTCAAGTCCAACTATACAACATGTCTCCTCTGAAGTGCTTGTATTTCTATTGTGTTTGGTTAAATTTCCCCATTATATTAGGATGAATAGTCTGAGTCTACTAGGTAAGTTTTAGTGTCCGGGATTCAGTACTTCAAATGGAAAATTGGAAAATGAATCCAATGTGTATGTAAATATATGCTGCACAAATATCCTCCCGCTCTCATCCAAAACAATGCCTTGACATTACCTTCAGCCCAAGTAAGACACAATTAGAGGAGAAGAGTTACACAATCAGTGAATACATATCTGGAATGGAAAATGCTCAGGAGTTCACAACCTTGGAGGTGGTTTAGGAGTTTCCAAAAGTAAGGGACATGGTAAACACTCCACAAACATGTAACTCTGCTGGCCTAAAAACTGTTTGAGAAACTGCCTCTGAGCTTCCGCACTTGAAATATATGTTGTTTTCATGAGATTTGGCTTCCTTTGTAGTGAGACCATCAAAGCTGGGTCTGCATCTGTGTGACCTGGAGGACATGGTTTCTTATTTTCCAATGAACAAGATGAAGCAGTGCTGAATCCTCTCTTTATAGGTAAACTGAGGCCACTGGGGACTAAGTGTCTCCCCGTCTCCCCGTGTGGACTGTGAAGCCATTTGGTCCTCCTCCACTTTTTGTGGTTTTTAGGCTGCTGCACTGTGAGTTTGGTATTTGTTTCACGAAATACTAGCAGCTAAACTGGGACACAGTGCTGGAGGGAGTTCTGTCACGTGTGGTGGGTCAGGGTCTGCAAGAGAATGCACCAACTAGGCTTCTATCTGTCACAGTTTGCCCCATTGCCCCCTTGTCCATATCAACCTGATTCTTAATTTTCCTCTTAAAACTCTCCATATAACAAGATGCCTTTACATATAAGGGTCTGCTGGCAGCACCATGTCAGTTACAAGCCATTTGGAATCCAATGGTAGATCCACATGGCCCTACCACGGATGTTTTATCAAACACCTCCCCAGCACTGCTCTAGACCCACTACTCAGCAGGCTCCAACTTACTGGCATCTCTGTTCTACACCATTTTCATGAAACTCAGTAAATCAAGGCACTGTCTGGTATACTCATGATCAGCATAGGACATCCAATGTTTCTCCAGTGCCACCTGGTCATAGGAATTTCAAAAATTTCATGGTATTTATCTAGCCATTTTTCAAGCATGAAGTTGGAGGCACTGTGGGTTTCAATTCATTCAGCAAACATTAAATGGTGAGGAAGCTCATTTCAATGAAATCTCTGGAGAAATCTCACAGGCAAGGCTTCCCAAAGAATGGACAAAAGGTCACATTAGGCCAGGCCCATTGAGGTCTACAATGTGAGGTGCATGTGTGTTTTGACTCTCAACTATGGCTGCCATTTCTTTAAGAATAAAATCATGTGATATCCTTGCTGAGATTCCCAGGCCTCTGTGGAAATCTACCCGGGGCCTAGGTCTCAGTTTCCAAGAGCGACTTTCATGCGTGGCCTCTTAAAATCCCAACAAAATTCATAGCAATGCTTCTCTGAGTTCAGTTCCAAAACCCAGTGTTTAAGTGGAATCACACCAGAGTTCAAGCCCACGTGGAACCAGTCATTTTTTCCAATGCCACACAAATGACCAACATTAAAACCAAAACACTCCCACATGGCCCTCACCTTATTCCATATAGTCAATCATCTTAAACTCTGGCTGGAGTTTTCCATGAGGGGTGCACCCAAGACAGTGTCCAAAATCAGCTCCTTTGCCCCTCATTTGCCTAAAGTCAGGGTAGCCTGGACACCGTTGCTGTGAACCAGGAGTGAACAAATAAGCCTGCCGTTAATACTTCTATGTTTCTCCAATTTGAGGGCTACTGATTTTAGGTATCGATTCTTTAGGTGATTTAGAGTCATGCGAAAACACAAGCACCTCTGCAGGGCTTTGAAGAACTCATTTGACTCACAGAATCCCTATTCATATTTGTTGGAGTGCAGGAACCTAACAGAGGAAGGCAAGAGACTTCATCCACAATGAATGATATTTTTTGCCATTCTGGTTTTGGAAGCTCACATGGGATCATTCTTAAGATCCATCAGGTGCTGAGAATCTAAGTCACAGCCACACACAGGACCAAGAGGCTGATAAAGACACATCCCTTTCCAAAGCAATTAAGCAAAGAACCACAGGTGAGGCCCATTCATTTCCATTTGAAAACTGTTTTCTTCAGGCTTCACAAAGGGGTGGCCTGAGGCAAAGACCTTCCTGACATTCAGTGCAACACAACAATAAGTAAGCAAAAAGCCCAAAGCAGTGTTTCTGCACTGAGACTTTCCTGGTCACACTGATATCTGAGTTTTCAGAGATGCTCGCCATTCTCTTCAACTATCCTTTACATGGCCATGTCACAGAGCTTGGAGGTGATACATATTTTGGACACAAATCCCTGAGCCCATTCTGGAGAGTGGCCAGAATTCAGGAAGAAAACAACAACTTAGAAAGATAGCAGGTGTTGCACATCGATAAGACAGGCTACAATCCATTCATATATTGGGCAGGATGAATTATAGGGAAGATTTATACTAGACAGGACACATCCATTAATGCATTCTCTTTTCTAATGTCTGCAACAACGGACACAGTGAGATACACATAAACAGAAACACTCGCCTTGTCAAATGACTTACTAGAAACTGTCTGCTCCAAACCAAACAAACTGCCTTTTCGATCTATTCTCAGAACATGAGACAATACAACAAACCCACACCCACTCCCACAAAGGCACCTCCTTCCCCCAAGTAGGTCTGTGACTATCCGGAGTGTCCTCTGACTGGTGGGCCATACTATGTTCCCCCGAAATGGCCTGTCTTCTATCAGATCTGGTTTCCTTGACCAACTCTGTGAAGATGTCAGGAAAAAGTGGTTAGCCACTACCTGTTTTCTCAGGAAAGGTCCATCTTCAGAGCTCTCCTGGCATTTGGCCATCCTCACATCATTAGGTACCAAGAAAACTGACTCTGTCCTTGGTAAATCCAAACAAGTGAGCCCACTGGGCCTGGGACTGGGACTGCCTCTGGGTGCCTGGCTTCTTGGATACCAAGTTCAGAGAGTTCCATCACCAAGGAAATGAGGTATGTCACATTCTTTGGAACTGAATGAGGTCACTGCCTTGGCAACCACTTTGTCCTAACAGTTGCTTCCAAGGGTTACATAAGATGGAGGTTTCCCCTACTTCCTGTGACACTTTCATAAGGTAGAATGTATATCAACCATTGGCACCCGGGAAGAGCTCTCCACTCAGGCCTGGATTGTTCCACCTTGTCTATAGTAAGAAGAGAGAGGCAGATTCAGACACATCCCTTCATCCTGACCAGGTTGTTTGCCATGGAAGATGACTTTTGCTCTCTCAGGTGCTTCATACCTGCCTACAACTTCTCCAGGTATCATTTGTGCATGGACATTTGAGGTTCTCATCTGGTGGAAGATCCCCAACTTTCCTGTATTGTAAGAACCCCTCTGTCCCTGCTCTTCTGTAAAATGATTGAGGGAACAGTGTATACTTGGGGTTAAAAACAGGTTTGATTTGGTGACGAATGATTCTGTGCGATGAATAATGGGATTGGGAACCTGCAATATTTACAAGAATATAGAGGTGAAATATAAGTATGAAAAAAGAAATTTAGGTATGCTTTGAAGCCCAGAAGGGTTTTGCCCTTGATTGGGATACTTAGCTTTGAATTATGTTCTGCAAAGATGTCTCAGATAATTTGATATACAATGGCATAGGACCTTGTACATTGGATGATTGAATTTAGAAGAGAACATCCAGTCAAAAAGGGATATTCAGTAGGATTAGGAAGATAGTCGGTAGGTTTAGGAAGACGAGTGAGTATAGGATTTGGACCAAAAGTTCTTTAGCAATAGACTTTTGGTTATAGAGTGAATGTAAATGTCAGCACATATGAAGAGTCAGACACTATGTTGAACTGGGGAAAATATGTAGAAAAGCAGATATCAATGGAAACATTATGAAATCAGGCAAAGTATAAAGTGAGGGATAGAATTAGACATTTTCAACAGGGTTGAGTTTCAATATATAAATTAGGAAAAAACAAATATGTAGTCACCAATAGGAGTGACAATTGACAGCATTAGGCAACCTGGACATGGATGTTTTTAGAAATCCATGTTCACTTTCCATTTAGGCTTTGGTACAATCATAAGTGTGACCTTTCCATTTTTTGTCCAGAATATTACTGTGATAATGAGGTGACATGAGTATTTCTTTCACCATTTCTGGGAGCAATATATTGAAGATGTAAAATTAGAATCGGGGGTACAAATAGGTGTACCCTGTTTCTAAGAACATAGAGAAAAACCACGAATAGACCATACTGTGAATAAATAATATAAATTTTTTGAACTTTAAATAATGAATTGAACTGATATCTGAAAAATAAAAGGAAATTGTGTATTGATATACAATCATTCATTCCAACCAGTTATATATCTAATGGAAATATTAGTGTTTTGGTTTATCATGAAGAGTGTGTGAGTTTTGCTTCAAAATGATTATGGAAATTCAAAATAATGTGTTTGGAAAGAAGTCTCATGAAAAGACCTGTCAAGAAACCCTGACAATACATGTGTTCTGAAGCAAGAAGTGATTAATGTTGAAACAAATGCCTATTAATTTGTGAACTTGTGGATGAAATGTATATACTATGATGTGCAAAAACTGAAGAAACAATAATGTACCAGTGTCGAATACAAATGAATGACAAATTACATATCATGTCCCATAGGAGTCTACTTGCATTGATGTTAGACTGGGTCAGATACTGTAGAATAATTAGGATTTGTATGCACCCTTCACTGAAGTTAGTAGTCAGTACTAGGAAACAAATATGTATTTCAGGTGGATGAATATTTCTGATTATAATCTTGTGAAAAGTTGATTATAAATCAACATACATGAACATGAATGAATTCAGAGAGTGTATACTAGACACATATATTTCATATTTGGAAAACTTTGGAGAGTATATCTATATCTATATCTATACACACACAGACACAAACACACACACACACACACACACACACAACACTCACAGACATTAAAAAGTACCAATATAAATGCCAATCGAAATTCATCAGTAAATATATATCATCCACAGATGCAAAAATATTTATGTTACTGAACATGAGTTTATGTATAATGTTGTTCTTCTAGGACGCTCTCGTATAGGTTGAATTTTCATTTCCAACAGCATTTAGGAGGAGTGAACACTTCTCACAATTTGTATCAGCCAAGACATCCACCTTACAAAAATGTACGTGTGATACCTGGTAGGATTCTATATATGCATATAAATATACATGTGTGAATAGGCTACAGAAATTGGAAACAAGTATTCACATATTTGTTAAGTTTAAAAACACATGGAGAATATTTCAATTAAAATTTGACTAGATGTATAACTCCTACCTTATATAATGCAAATGTCAAGTCCAACTATAGAACATGTCTCCTCTGAAGTGCTTGTATTTCTATTGTGTTGGGTTAATTTTCCCCATTATATTAGGATGAATAGTCTGAGTCTACTAGGTATGGGTTAGTGTCAGGGATTCAGTACTTCGAATGAAAAATTGGAAAATGAATCCAATGTGTATGTAAATATATGCTGCACAAATATCCTCCCGCTTTCATCCAAAACAATGCCTTGACATTACCTTCACCCCAATTAAGACACAATTAGAGGAGAAGAGTTACACAATCAGTGAATATATATCTGGAATGGAAAATGCTCAGGAGTTCACAACCTTGGAGGTGGTTTAGGAGTTTCCAAAAGTAAGAGACATGGTAAACACTCCACAAACATGTAACTCTGCTGGCCTAAAAACTGTTTGAGAAACTGCCTCTGAGCTTCCGCACTTGAAATATATGTTGTTTTCATGAGATCTGGCTTCCTTTGTAGTGAGACCATCAAAGCTGGGTCTGCATCTGTGTGACCTGGAGGACATGGTTTCTTATTTTCCAATGAACAAGATGAAGCAGTGCTGAATCCTCTCTTTATAGGTAAACTGAGGCCACTGGGGACTAAGTGTCTCCCCGTCTCCCCGTGTGGACTGTGAAGCCATTTGGTCCTCCTCCACTTTTTGTGGTTTTTAGGCTGCTGCACTGTGAGTTTGGTATTTGTTTCACGAAATACTAGCAGCTAAACTGGGACACAGTGCTGGAGGGAGTTCTGTCACGTGTGGTGGGTCAGGGTCTGCAAGAGAATGCACCAACTAGGCTTCTATCTCTCACAGTTTGCCCCATTGCCCCCTTGTCCATATCAACCTGATTCTTAATTTTCCTCTTAAAACTCTCCATATAACAAGATGCCTTTACATATAAGGGTCTGCTGGCAGCACCATGTCAGTTACAAGCCATTTGGAATCCAATGGTAGATCCACATGGCCCTACCACGGATGTTTTATCAAACACCTCCCCAGCACTGCTCTAGACCCACTACTCAGCAGGCTCCAAATTACTGGCATCTCTGTTCTACACCATTTTCATGAAACTCAGTAAATCAAGGCACTGTCTGGTATACTCATGATCAGCATAGGACATCCAATGTTTCTCCAGTGCCACCCGGTCATAGGAATTTCAAAAATTTCATGGTATTTATCTAGCCATTTTTCAAGCATGAAGTTGGAGGCACTGTGGGTTTTAATTCATTCAGCAAACATTAAATGGTGAGGAAGCTCATTTCAATGAAATCTCTGGAGAAATCTCACAGGCAAGGCTTCCCAAAGAATGGACAAAAGGTCACATTAGGCCAGGCCCATTGAGGTCTACAATGTGAGGTGCATGTGTGTTTTGACTCTCAACTATGGCTGCCATTTCTTTAAGAATAAAATCATGTGATATCCTTGCTGAGATTCCCAGGCCTCTGTGGAAATCTACCCGGGGCCTAGGTCTCAGTTTCCAAGAGCGACTTTCATGCGTGGCCTCTTAAAATCCCAACAAAATTCATAGCAATGCTTCTCTGAGTTCAGTTCCAAAACCCAGTGTTTAAGTGGAATCACACCAGAGTTCAAGCCCACGTGGAACCAGTCATTTTTTCCAATGCCACACAAATGACCAACATTAAAACCAAAACACTCCCACATGGCCCTCACCTTATTCCATATAGTCAATCATCTTAAACTCTGGCTGGAGTTTTCCATGAGGGGTGCACCCAAGACAGTGTCCAAAATCAGCTCCTTTGCCCCTCATTTGCCTAAAGTCAGGGTAGCCTGGACACCGTTGCTGTGAACCAGGAGTGAACAAATAAGCCTGCCGTTAATACTTCTATGTTTCTCCAATTTGAGGGCTACTGATTTTAGGTATCGATTCTTTAGGTGATTTAGAGTCATGCGAAAACACAAGCACCTCTGCAGGGCTTTGAAGAACTCATTTGACTCACAGAATCCCTATTCATATTTGTTGGAGTGCAGGAACCTAACAGAGGAAGGCAAGAGTCTGCATCCACAATGAATGATATTTTTTGCCATTCTGGTTTTGGAAGCTCACATGGGATCATTCTTAAGATCCATCAGGTGCTGAGAATCTAAGTCACAGCCACACACAGGACCAAGAGGCTGATAAAGACACATCCCTTTCCAAAGCAATTAAGCAAAGAACCACAGGTGAGGCCCATTCATTTCCATTTGAAAACTGTTTTCTTCAGGCTTCACAAAGGGGTGGCCTGAGGCAAAGACCTTCCTGACATTCAGTGCAACACAACAATAAGTAAGCAAAAAGCCCAAAGCAGTGTTTCTGCACTGAGACTTTCCTGGTCACACTGATATCTGAGTTTTCTGAGATGCTCGCCATTCTCTTCAACTATCCTTTACATGGCCATGTCACAGAGCTTGGAGGTGATACATATTTTGGACACAAATCCCTGAGCCCATTCTGGAGAGTGGCCAGAATTCAGGAAGAAAACAACAACTTAGAAAGATAGCAGGTGTTGCACATCGATAAGACAGGCTACAATCCATTCATATATTGGGCAGGATGAATTATAGGGAAGATTTATACTAGACAGGACACATCCATTAATGCATTCTCTTTTCTAATGTCTACAACAACGGACACAGTGGGATACACATAAACAGAAACACTCGCCTTGTCAAATGACTTACTAGAAACTGTCTGCTCCAAACCAAACAAACCGCCTTTTCGATCTATTCTCAGAACTTGAGACAATACAACAAACCCACACCCACTACCACAAAGGCACCTCCTTCCCCCAAGTAGGTCTGTGACTATCCGGAGTGTCCTCTGACTGGTGGGCCATACTATGTTCCCCCGAAATGGCCTGTCTTCTATCAGATCTTGTTTCCTTGACCAACTCTGTGAAGATGTCAGGAAAAAGTGGTTAGCCACTACCTGTTTTCTCAGGAAAGGTCCATCTTCAGAGCTCTCCTGGCATTTGGCCATCCTCACATCATTAGATACCAAGAAAACTGACTCTGTCCTTGGTAAATCCAAACAAGTGAGCCCACTGGGCCTGGGACTGGGACTGCCTCTGGGTGCCTGGCTTTTTGGATACCAAGTTCAGAGAGTTCCATCACCAAGGAAATGAGGTATGTCACATTCTTTGGAACTGAATGAGGTCACTGCCTTGGCAACCACTTTGTCCTAACAGTTGCTTCCAAGGGTTACATAAGATGGAGGTTTCCCCTACTTCCTGTGACACTTTCATAAGGTAGAATGTATATCAACCATTGGCACCCGGGAACAGCTCTCCACTCAGGAATGGATTGTTCAACCTTGTCTACAATAAGAAGAGAGAGGCAGATTCAGACACATCCCTTCATCCTGACCAGGTTGTTTGCCATGGAAGATGACTTTTGCTCTCTCAGGTGCTTCATACATGCCTACAACTTCTCCAGGTATCATTTGTGCATGGACATTTGAGGTTCTCATCTGGTGGAAGATCCCCAACTTTCCTGTATTGTAAGAACCCCTCTGTCCCTGCTCTTCTGTAAAATGATTGAGGGAACAGTGGATACTTGGGGTTAAAAAGAGGTTGATTTGGTGACGAATGATTCTGTGCGATGAATAATGGGATTGGGAACCTGCAATATTTACAAGAATATAGAGGTGAAATATAAGTATGAAAAAAGAAATCTAGGTATGCTTTGAAGCCCAGAAGGGTTTTGCCCTTGATTGAGATACTTAGCTTTGAATTATGTTCTGCAAAGATGTCTCAGATAATTTGATATACAATGGCATAGGACCTTGTACATTGGATGATTGAATTTAGAAGAGAATATCCAGTCAAATAGGGATATTCAGTAGGATTAGGAAGATAGTCGGTAGGTTTAGGAAGACGAGTGAGTATAGGATTTGGACCAAAAGTTCTTTAGCAATAGACTTTTGGTTATAGAGTGAATGTAAATGTCAGCACATATGAAGAGTCAGACACTATGTTGAACTGGGGAAAATATGTAGAAAAGCAGATATCAATGGAAACATTACGAAATCAGGCAAAGTATAAAGTGAGGGATAGAATTAGACATTTCAACAGGGTTGAGTTTCAATATATAAATTAGGAAAAAAACAAATATGTAGTCACCAATAGGATTGATAATTGACAGCATTAGGCAACCTGGACATGGATGTTTTTAGAAATCCATGTTCACTTTCCATTTAGGCTTTGGTACAATCATAAGTGTGACCTTTCCATTTTTTGTCCAGAATATTACTGTGATAACGAGGTGACATGAGTATTTCTTTCACCATTTCTGGGAGCAATATATTGAAGATGTAAAATTAGAATCGGGGGTACAAATAGGTGTACCCTGTTTCTATGAACATAGAGAAAAACCACGAATAGACCATACTATGAATAAATAATATAACATTTTTGAACTTTAAATAATGAATTGAACCGATATCTGAAAAAAAAAGGAAATTGTATATTGATATACAATCATTCATTCCAACCAGTTATATATCTAATGGAAATATTAGTGTTTTGGTTTATCATGAAGAGTGTGTGAGTTTTGCTTCAAAATGATTATGGAAATTCAAAATAATGTGTTTGGAAAGAAGTCTCATGAAAAGACCAGTCAAGAAACCCTGACAATACATGTGTTCTGAAGCAAGAAGTGATTAATGTTGAAACAAATGCCTATTAATTTGTGAACTTGTGGATGAAATGTATATCCTATGATGTGCAAAAACTGAAGAAACAATAATGTACCAGTGTCGAATACAAATGAATGACAAATTACATATCATGTCCCATAGGAGGTCTACTTGCATTGATGTTAGACTGGGTCAGATACTGTAGAATAATTAGGATTTGTATGCACCCTTCACTGAAGTTAGTAGTCAGTACTAGGAAACAAATATGTATTTCAGGTGGATGAATATTTCTGATTATAATCTTGTGAAAAGTTGATTATAAATCAACATACATGAACATGAATGAATTTATAGAATGTGTACTAGATACATATATTTCATATTTGGAAAACTTTGGATAGTATATCTATATCTATATCTATACACACACACACACACACACACAACACTCACAGACATTAAAAAGTACCAATATAAATGCCAATCGAAATTCATCAGTAAATATATATCATCCACAGATGCAAAAATATTTATGTTACTGAACATGAGTTTATGTATAATGTTGTTCTTCTAGGACGCTCTCTTATAGGTTGAATTTTCATTTCCAACAGCATTTAGGAGGAGTGAACACTTCTCACAATTTGTATCTGCCAAGACATCCACCTTACAAAAATGTACGTGTGATACCTGGTAGGATTCTATATATGCATATAAATATACATGTGTGAATAGGCTACAGAAATTGGAAACAAGTATTCAAATATTTGTTAAGTTTCAAAACACATGGAGAATATTTCAATTAAAATTTGACTAGATGTATAACTCCTACCTTATATAATGCAAAGGTGAAGTCCAACTATAGAACATGTCTCCTCTGAAGTGCTTGTATTTCTATTGTGTTGGGTTAATTTTCCCCATTATATTAGGATGAATAGTCTGAGTCTACTAGGTATGGGTTAGTGTCAGGGATTCAGTACTTCGAATGAAAAATTGGAAAATGAATCCAATGTGTATGTAAATATATGCTGCACAAATATCCTCCCGCTCTCATCCAAAACAATGCCTTGACATTACCTTCACCCCAAGTAAGACACAATTAGAGGAGAAGAGTTACAC
The DNA here is from genome assembly GCF_048772815.1 of Callospermophilus lateralis. Taxonomy (NCBI): domain Eukaryota; kingdom Metazoa; phylum Chordata; class Mammalia; order Rodentia; family Sciuridae; genus Callospermophilus; species Callospermophilus lateralis. The sequence goes on along the minus strand of NW_027518102.1, from coordinate 485,095 downwards.
AATCAGTGAATACATATCTGGAATGGAAAATGCTCAGGAGTTCACAACCTTGGAGGCGGTTTAGGAGTTTCCAAAAGTAAGGGACATGGTAAACACTCCACAAACATGTAACTCTGCTGGCCTAAAAACTGTTTGAGAAACTGCCTCTGAGCTTCCGCACTTGAAATATATGTTGTTTTCATGAGATTTGGCTTCCTTTGTAGTGAGACCATCAAAGCTGGGTCTGCATCTATGTGACCTGGAGGACATGGTTTCTTATTTTCCAATGAACAAGATGAAGCAGTGCTGAATCCTCTCTTTATAGGTAAACTGAGGCCACTGGGGACTAAGTGTCTCCCCGTCTCCCCGTGTGGACTGTGAAGCCATTTGGTCCTCCTCCACTTTTTGTGGTGTTTAGGCTGCTGCACTGTGAGTTTGGTATTTGTTTCACGAAATAGTAGCAGCTAAACTGGGACACAGTGCTGGAGGGAGTTCTGTCATGTCTGGTGGGTCAGGGTCTGCAAGAGAATGCACCAACTAGGCTTCTATCTCTCACAGCTTGCCCCATTGCCCCCTTGTCCATATCAACCTGATTCTTAATTTTCCTCTTAAAACTCTCCATATAACAAGATGCCTTTACATATAAGGGTCTGCTGGCAGCACCATGTCAGTTACAAGCCATTTGGAATCCAATGGTAGATCCACATGGCCCTACCACGGATGTTTTATCAAACACCTCCCCAGCACTGCTCTAGACCCACTACTCAGCAGGCTCCAACTTACTGGCATCTCTGTTCTACACCATTTTCATGAAACTCAGTAAATCAAGGCACTGTCTGGTATACTCATGATCAGCAATAGGACATCCAATGTTTCTCCAGTGCCACCTGGTCATAGGAATTTCAAAAATTTCATGGTATTTATCTAGCCATTTTTCAAGCATGACGTTGGAGGCACTGTGGGTTTCAATTCATTCAGCAAACATTAAATGGTGAGGAAGCTCATTTCAATGAAATCTCTGGAGAAATCTCACAGGCAAGGCTTCCCAAAGAATGGACAAAAGGTCACATTAGGCCAGGCCCATTGAGGTCTACAATGTGAGGTGCATGTGTGTTTTGACTCTCAACTATGGCTGCCATTTCTTTAAGAATAAAATCATGTGATATCCTTGCTGAGATTCCCAGGCCTCTGTGGAAATCTGCCCGGGGCCTAGGTCTCAGTTTCCAAGAGCGACTTTCATGCGTGGCCTCTTAAAATCCCAACAAAATTCAAAGCAATGCTTCTCTGAGTTCAGTTCCAAAACCCAGTGTTTAAGGGGAATCACACCAGAGTTCAAGCCCACGTGGAACCAGTCATTTTTTCCATGCCACACAAATGACCAACATTAAAACCAAAACACTCCCACATGGCCCTCACCTTATTCCATATAGTCAATCATTTTAACATCTGGCTGGAGGTTTCCATGAGGGGTGCAGCCCAAGACAGTGTCCAACATCAGCTCGTTTGCCCCTCATTTGCCTAAAGTCAGGGTAGCCTGGACACCGTTGCTGTGAACCAGGAGTGAACAAATAAGCCTGCCATTAATACTTCTGTGTTTCTCCAATTTGAGGCCTACTGATTTTAGGTATGGATTCTTTAGGTGATTTAGAGTCATGACGAAAACACAAGCACCTCTGCAGGGCTTTAAGAACTCATTTGATCCAGAGAATCCCTATTCTCATTTGTTGGAGTGCAGGAACCTAACAGAGGAAGGCAAGAGACTTCATCCACAATGAATGATATTTTTTTGCCATTTTGGTTTTGGAAGCTAACATGGGATCATTCTTAAGATCCATCAGGTGCTGAGAATCTAATTCACAGCCACACACAGGTCCAATAGGCTGATAAAGACACATCCATTTCCAAAGCAATTAAACAAAGAGCCACAGGTGAGGCCCTTTCATTTCCATTTGAAACACAGTTTTCTTCAAGCTTCACAAAGGGGTGGCCTGAGGCAAAGACCTTCCTGACATTCAGTTCAACAAAACAATAAGTAAGCAAAAGGCCCAAAGCAGGGTTTTTGCACTGAGACTTTCCTGGTCACACAGAAATCTGAGTTTTTTGAGATGCTCGCCATTCTCTTCAGCTATCCAGTACATGGCCATGTCACAGAGTTGGAGGTGGTACATATTTTGGACACAAATCCCTGAGCCCATTCTGGAGAGTGGCCAGAATTCAGGAAGAAAACAACAACTTAGAAAGATAGCAGGTGTTGCACATCAATAAGACAAGCTGCAGTCCATTCATATGTTGGGCAGGAAGAATTATGGGAAGATTTATACTAGACAGGACACATCCATTAATGCATTCTCTTTTCTAATGTCTACAACAACGGGACACAGTGGGATACACATAAACAGAAACACTCGCCTTGTCAAATGACTTACTAGAAACTGTCTGCTCCAAACCAAACAAACCGCCTTTTTGATCTATTCTCAGAACATGAGACAAAACAACAAACCCACACCCACTCCCACAAAGGCACCTCCTTCCCCCAAGTAGGTCTGTGACTATCCGGAGTGTCCTCTGGACTGGTGGGCCATACCAAGTTCCCCCGAAATGGCCTGTCTTCTCTCAGATCTTGTTTCCTTGACCAACTCTGTGAAGATGTCAGGAAAAAGTGTTTAGCCACTACCTGTTTTCTCAGGAAAGGTCCATCTTCAGAGCTCTCCTGGCATTTGGCCATCCTCACATCATTAGGTACCAAGAAACTGACTCTGTCCTTGGTAAATCCAAACAAGTGAGCCCACTGGGCCTGTGACTGGGACTGCCTCTGGGTGCCTGGCTTCTTGGATACCAAGTTCAGAGAGTTCCATCACCAAGGAAATGAGGTATGTCACATTCTTTGGAACTGAATGAGGTCACTGCCTTGGCAACCACTTTGTCCTAACAGTTGCTTCCAAGGGTTACATAAGATGGAGGTTTCCCCTACTTCCTGTGACACTTTCATAAGGTAGAATGTATATCAAACCATTGGCACCCGGGAACAGCTCTCCACTCAGGCCTGGATTGTTCCGCCTTGTCTACAATAAGAAGAGAGAGGCAGATTCAGACACATCCCTTCATCCTGACCAGGTTGTTTGCCATGGAAGATGACTTTTGCTCTCTCAGGTGCTTCATACCTGCCTACAACTTCTCCAGGTATCATTTGTGCATGGACATTTGAGGTTCTCATCTGGTGGAAGATCCCCAACTTTCCTGTATTGTAAGAACCCCTCTGTCCCTGCTCTTCTGTAAAATGATTGAGGGAACAGTGTATACTTGGGGTTAAAAACAGGTTTGATTTGGTGACGAATGATTCTGTGCGATGAATAATGGGATTGGGAACCTGCAATATTTACAAGAATATAGAGGTGAAATATAAGTATGAAAAAAGAAATCTAGGTATGCTTTGAAGCCCAGAAGGGTTTTGCCCTTGATTGGGATACTTAGCTTTGAATTATGTTCTGCAAAGATGTCTCAGATAATTTGATATACAATGGCATAGGACCTTGTACATTGGATGATTGAATTTAGAAGAGAACATCCAGTCAAAAAGGGATATTCAGTAGGATTAGGAAGATAGTCGGTAGGTTTAGGAAGACGAGTGAGTATAGGATTTGGACCAAAAGTTCTTTAGCAATAGACTTTTGGTTATAGAGTGAATGTGAATGTCAGCACATATGAAGAGTCAGACACTATGTTGAACTGGGGAAAATATGTAGAAAAGCAGATATCAATGGAAACATTACGAAATCAGGCAAAGTATAAAGTGAGGGATTGAATTAGACATTTTCAACAGGGTTGAGTTTCAATATATAAATTAAGAAAAAACAAATATGTAGTCACCAATAGGAGTGACAATTGACAGCATTAGGCAACCTGGACATGGATGTTTTTAGAAATCCATGTTCACTTTCCATTTAGGCTTTGGTACAATCATAAGTGTGACCTTTCCATTTTTTGTCCAGAATATTACTGTGATAATGAGGTGACATGAGTATTTCTTTCACCATTTCTGGGAGCAATATATTGAAGATGTAAAATTAGAATCGGGGTACAAATAGGTGTACCCTGTTTCTATGAACATAGAGAAAAACCACGAATAGACCATACTGTGAATAAATAATATAACTTTTTTGGACTTTAAATAATGAATTGAACTGATATCTGAAAAATAAAAGGAAATTGTATATTGATATACAATCATTCATTCCAACCAGTTATATATCTAATGGAAATATTAGTGTTTTGGTTTATCATGAAGAGTGTGTGAGTTTTGCTTCAAAATGATTATGGAAATTCAAAATAATGTGTTTGGAAAGAAGTCTCATGAAAAGACCAGTCAAGAAACCCTGACAATACATGTGTTCTGAAGCAAGAAGTGATTAATGTTGAAACAAATGCCTATTAATTTGTGAACTTGTGGATGAAATGTATATCCTATGATGTGCAAAAACTGAAGAAACAATAATGTACCAGTGTCGAATACAAATGAATGACAAATTACATATCATGTCCCATAGGAGTCTACTTGCATTGATGTTAGACTGGGTCAGATACTGTAGAATAATTAGGATTTGTATGCACCCTTCACTGAAGTTAGTAGTCAGTACTAGGAAACAAATATGTATTTCAGGTGGATGAATATTTCTGATTATAATCTTGTGAAAAGTTGATTATAAATCAACATACATGAACATGAATGAATTCAGAGAGTGTATACTAGACACATATATTTCATATTTGGAAAACTTTGGAGAGTATATCTATATCTATATCTATACACACACAGACACAAACACACACACACACACACACACACACAACACTCACAGACATTAAAAAGTACCAATATAAATGCCAATCGAAATTCATCAGTAAATATATATCATCCACAGATGCAAAAATATTTATGTTACTGAACATGAGTTTATGTATAATGTTGTTCTTCTAGGACGCTCTCTTATAGGTTGAATTTCATTTCCAACAGCATTTAGGAGGAGTGAACACTTCTCACAATTTGTATCTGCCAAGACATCCACCTTACAAAAATGTACGTATGATACCTGGTAGGATTCTATATATGCATATAAATATACATGTGTGAATAGGCTACAGAAATTGGAAACAAGTATTCACATATTTGTTAAGTTTAAAAACACATGCAGAGTATTTCAATTAAAATTTGACTAGATGTATAACCCCTACCTTATATAATGCAAATGTCAAGTTCATCTATAGAACATGTCTCCTCTGAAGTGCTTGTATTTCTATTGTGTTGGGTTAATTTTCCCCATTATATTAGGATGAATAGTCTGAGTCTACTAGGTATGGGTTAGTGTCAGGGATTCAGTACTTCGAATGAAAAATTGGAAAATGAATCCAATGTGTATGTAAATATATGCTGCACAAATATCCTCCCGCTCTCATCCAAAACAATGCCTTGACATTACCTTCACCCCAAGTAAGACACAATTAGAGGAGAAGAGTTACAAAATCAGTGAATACATATCTGGAATGGAAAATGCTCAGGAGTTCACAACCTTGGAGGTGGTTTAGGAGTTTCCAAAAAGTAAGGGACATGGTAAACACTCCACAAACTTCATGCTTGCCGCATAAAAACTCTTTTTGAGAAACTGAATCTGAGCTTCCGCACTTGAAATATATGTTGTTTTCATGAGATTTGGCTTCCTTTGTAGTGAGACCATCAAAGCTGGGTCTGCATCTATGTGACCTGGAGACATGGTTTCTTATTTAACAATGAACAAGATGAAGCATTGCTGAATCCTCTCTTTAAAGGTAAACTGAGGCCACTGGGGACTAAGTGTCTCCCCTCTCCCCATGTGGGACTGTGAAGCCATTTGGTCCTCCTCACTTTTTGTGGGTTTAGGATGCTGCACTGTGAGTTTGGTATTTGTTTCCACGAAATACTAGCAGCTAAACTGGGACACAGTGCTGGAGGGAGTTCTGTCACGTGTGGTGGGTCAGGGTCTGCAAGAGAATGCACCAACTAGGCTTCTATCTCTCACAGCTTGCCCCATTGCCCCCTTGTCCATATCAACCTGATTCTTAATTTTCCTCTTAAAACTCTCCATATAACAAGTTGCCTTTACATATAAGGGTCTGCTGGCAGCACCATGTCAGTTACAAGCCATTTGGAATCCAATGGTAGATGCACATGGTCCTACCACGGATGTTTTATCAACGCCTCCCCACCACTGCTCTAGACCCACTACTCAGCAGGCTCCAAATTACTGGCATCTCTGTTCTACACCATTTTCATGAAACTCAGTAAATCAAGGCACTGTCTGGTACACTCATGATCAGCAACAGGACATCCAATGTTGTCTAGTGCCACCTGGTCATAGAAATTTCAAAAATTTCATGGTATTTATCTAGCCATTTTTCAAGCATGAAGTTGGAGGCACTGTGGGTTTCAATTCATTAGGCAAACATTAAATGGTGAGGAAGCTCATTTCAATGAAATCTCTGGAGAACTGTCACAGGCAAGGCTTCCCAAAGAATGGACAAAACGTCACATTAGGCCAGGCCCATTGAGGTCAACAGTGTGAGGTCCATGTGTGTTTTGACTCTCAATTATGGCTGCCATTTCTTTAAGAATAAAATCATGTGATATCCTTGCTGAGATTCCCAGGCCTCAGTGGAAATCTACCCGGGGCCTAGGTCTCAGTTTCCAAGAGCGACTTTCATGCGTGGCCTCTTAAAATCCCAACAAAATTCATGGCAATGCTTCTCTGAGTTCAGTTCCAAAACCCAGTGTCTAAGGGGAATCACACCAGAGTTCAAGCCCACGTGGACCCAGTCATTTTTTCCAATGCCACACAAATGACCAACATTAAAACAAAAACACTCCCACATGGCCCTCACCTTATTCCATATAGTCAATCATCTTAACCTCTGGCTGCAGGTTTCCATGAGGGGTGCAGCCCAAGACAGTGTCCAATATCAGCTCGTTTGCCCCTCATTTGCCTAAAGTCTGGGTACCCTGGACACCGTTGCTGTGAACCAGGAGTGAACAAATAAGCCTGCCATTAATACTTCTATGTTTCTCCAATTTGAGGGCTACTGATTTTAGGTATCGATTCTTTAGGTGATTTAGAGTCATGCGAAAACACAAGCACCTCTGCAGGGCTTTGAAGAACTCATTTGACTCACAGAATCCCTATTCTCATTTGTTGGAGTGCAGGAACCTAACAGAGGAAGGCAAGAGTCTTCATCCACAATGAATGATATTTTTTGCCATTCTGGTTTTGGAAGCTCACATGGGATCATTCTTAAGATCCATCAGGTGCTGAGAATCTAAGTCACAGCCACACACAGGTCCAAGAGGCTGATAAAGAAACATCCCTTTCCAAAGCAATTAAGCAAAGAGCCACAGGTGAGGCCCATTCATTTCCATTTGAAAACTGTTTTCTTCAGGGTTCACAAAGGGGTGGCCTGATGCAAAGACCTTCCTGACATTCAGTGCAACACAACAATAAGTAAGCAAAAAGCCCAAGGCAGTGTTTCTGCACTGAGACTTTCCTGGTCACACTGATATCTGAGTTTTCTGAGATGCTCGCCATTCTCTTCAGCTATCCAGTACATGGCCATGTCACAGAGCTTGGAGGTGGTACATATTTTGGACACAAATCCCTGAGCCCATTCTGGAGAGTGGCCAGAATTCAGGAAGAAAACAACAACTTAGAAAGATAGCAGGTGTTGCACATCGATAAGACAAGCTGCAGTCCATTCATATATTGGGCAGGATGAATTATAGGGAAGATTTATACTAGACAGGACACATCCATTAATGCATTCTCTTTTCTAATGTCTACAACAACGGACACAGTGGGATACACATAAACAGAAACACTCGCCTTGTCAAATGACTTACTAGAAACTGTCTGCTCCAAACCAAACAAACTGCCTTTTCGATCTATTCTCAGAACATGAGACAAAACAACAAACCCACACCCACTCCCACAAAGGCACCTCCTTCCCCCAAGTAGGTCTGTGACTATCCGGAGTGTCCTCTGACTGGTGGGCCATACTATGTTCCCCCGAAATGGCCTGTCTTCTCTCAGATCTTGTTTCCTTGACCAACTCTGTGAAGATGTCAGGAAAAAGTGGTTAGCCACTACCTGTTTTCTCAGGAAAGGTCCATCTTCAGAGCTCTCCTGGCATTTTTCCATCCTCACATCATTAGGTACCAAGAAAACTGACTCTGTTCTTGGTAAATCCAAACAAGTGAGCCCACTGGGCCTGGGACTGGGACTGCCTCTGGGTGCCTGGCTTCTTGGATACCAAGTTCAGAGAGTTCAATCACCAAGGAAATGAGGTATGTCACATTCTTTGGAACTGAATGAGGTCACTGCCTTGGCAACCACTTTGTCCTAACAGTTGCTTCCAAGGGTTACATAAGATGGAGGTTTCCCCTACTTCCTGTGACACTTTCATAAGGTAGAATGTATATCAACCATTGGCACCCGGGAACAGTTCTCCACTCAGGCCTGGATTGTTCCACCTTGTCTACAATAAGAAGAGAGAGGCAGATTCAGACACATCCCTTCATCCTGACCAGGTTGTTTGCCATGGAAGATGACTTTTGCTCTCTCAGGAGCTTCATACCTGCCTACATCTTCTCCATGTATCATTTGTGCATGGACATTTGAGGTTCTCATCTGGTGGAAGATCCCCAACTTTCCTGTATTGTAAGAACCCCTCTGTCCCTGCTCTTCTGTAAAATGATTGAGGGAACAGTGTATACTTGGGGTTAAAAACAGGTTTGATTTGGTGATGAATGATTCTGTGCGATGAATAATGGGATTGGGAACCTGCAATATTTACAAGAATATAGAGGTGAAATATAAGTATGAAAAAAGAAATCTAGGTATGCTTTGAAGCCCAGAGGGTTTTGCCCTTGATTGGGATACTTAGCTTTGAATTATGTTCTGCAAACATGTCTCAGATAATTTGATATACAATGGCATAGGACCTTGTACATTGGATGATTGAATTTAGAAGAGAACATCCAGTCAAAAAGGGATATTCAGTAGGATTAGGAAGATAGTCTGTAGGTTTAGGAAGACGAGTGAGTATAGGATTTGGACCAAAAGTTCTTTAGCAATAGACTTTTGGTTATAGAGTGAATGTAAATGTCAGCACATATGAAGAGTCAGACACTATGTTGAAATGGGGAAAATATGTAGAAAAGCAGATATCAATGAAAACATTACGAAATCAGGCAAAGAATAAAGTGAGGGATAGAATTAGACATTTTCAACAGGGTTGAGTTTCAATATATAAATTAGGAAAAAACAAATATGTAGTCACCAATAGGATTGACAATTGACAGCATTAGGCAACATGGACATGGATGTTTTTAGAAATCCATGTTCACTTTCCATTTAGGCTTTGGTACAATCATAAGTGTGACCTTTCCATTTTTTGTCCAGAATATTACTGTGATAACGAGGTGACATGAGTATTTCTTTCACCATTTCTGGGAGCAATATATTGAAGATGTAAAATTAGAATCGGGGGTACAAATAGGTGTACCCTGTTTCTATGAACATAGAGAAAAACCACGAATAGACCATACTGTGAATAAATAATATAACATTTTTGAACTTTAAATAATGAATTGAACTGATATCTGAAAAAAAAAGGAAATTGTATATTGATATACAATCATTCATTCCAACCAGTTATATATCTAATGGAAATATTAGTGTTTTGGTTTATCATGAAGAGTGTGTGAGTTTTGCTTCAAAATGATTATGGAAATTCAAAATAATGTATTTGGAAAGAAGTCTCATGAAAAAACCAGTCAAGAAACCCTGACAATACATGTGTTCTGAAGCAAGAAGTGATTAATGTTGAAACAAATGCCTATTAATTTGTGAACTTGTGGATGAAATGTATATCCTATGATGTGCAAAAACTGAAGAAACAATAATGTACCAGTGTCGAATACAAATGAATGACAAATTACATATCATGTCCCATAGGAGTCTACTTGCATTGATGTTAGACTGGGTCAGATACTGCAGAATAATTAGGATTTGTATGCACCCTTCACTGAAGTTAGTAGTCAGTACTAGGAAACAAATATGTATTTCAGGTGGATGAATATTTCTGATTATAATCTTGTGAAAGTTGATTATAAATCCACATACATGAACATGAATGAATTTAGAGAGTGTATACTAGACACATATATTTCATATTTGGAAAACTTTGGAGAGTATATCTATATCTATATCTATACACACACACACACACACACACACACACACACACACACAACACTCACAGACATTAAAAAGTACCAATATAAATGCCAATCGAAATTCATCAGTAAATATATATCATCCACAGATGCAAAAATATTTATGTTACTGAACATGAGTTTATGTATAATGTTGTTCTTCTAGGATGCTCTCTTATAGGTTGAATTTTCATTTCCAACAGCATTTAGGAGGAGTGAACACTTCTCACAATTTGTATCTGCCAAGACATCCACCTTACAAAAATGTACGTGTGATACCTGGTAGGATTCTATATATGCATATAAATATACATGTGTGAATAGGCTACAGAAATTGGAAACAAGTATTCACATATTTGTTAAGTTTAAAAAGACATGGAGAATATTTCAATTAAAATTTGACTAGATGTATAACCCCTACCTTATATAATGCAAATGTCAAGTCCAACTATAGAACATATCTCCTCTGAAGTGCTTGTATTTCTATTGTGTTGGGTTAATTTTCCCCATTATATTAGGATGAATAGTCTGAGTCTACTAGGTATGGGTTAGTGTCAGGGATTCAGTACTTCGAATGACAAATTGGAAATGAATCCAATGTGTATGTAAATATATGCTGCACAAATATCCTCCCGCTCTCATCCAAAACAATGCCTTGACATTACCTTCACCCCAAGTAAGACACAATTAGAGGAGAAGAGTTACAAAATCAGTGAATACATATCTGGAATGGAAAATGCTCAGGAGTTCACAACCTTGGAGGTGTTTTAGGAGTTTCCAAAAGTAAGGGACATGGTAAACACTCCACAAACATGTAACTCTGCTGGCCTAAAAACTTTTTGAGAAACTGCCTCTGAGCTTCCGCACTTGAAATATATGTTGTTTTCATGAGATTTGGCTTCCTTTGTAGTGAGACCATCAAAGCTGGGTCTGCATCCTATGTGACCTGGAGAACATGGTTTCTTATTTTCCAATGAACAAGATGAAGCAGTGCTGAATCCTCTCTTTATAGGTAAACTGAGGCCACTGGGGACTAAGTGTCTCCCCGTCTCCTCATGTGGACTGTGAAGCCATTTGGTCCTCCTCCACTTTTTGTGGTGTTTAGGCTGCTGCACTGTGAGTTTGGTATTTGTTTCACGAAATAGTAGCAGCTAAACTGGGACACAGTGCTGGAGGGAGTTCTGTCACGTGTGGTGGGTCAGGGTCTGCAAGAGAATGCACCAACTAGGCTTCTATCTCTCACAGCTTGCCCCATTGCCCCCTTGTCCATATCAACCTGATTTTTAATTTTAATCTTAAAACTCTCCATATAACAAGATGCCTTTACATATAAGGGTCTGCTGGCAGCACCATGTCAGTTACAAGCCATTTGGAATCCAATGGTAGATGCACATGGTCCTACCACGGATGTTTTATCAAACGCCTCCCCACCACTGCTCTAGACCCACTACTCAGCAGGCTCCAAATTACTGGCATCTCTGTTCTACACCATTTTCATGAAACTCAGTAAATCAAGGCACTGTCTGGTATACTCATGATCAGCAACAGGACATCCAATGTTTCTCCAGTGCCACCTGGTCATAGGAATTTCAAAAATTTCATGGTATTTATCTAGCCATTTTTCAAGCATGAAGTTGGAGGCACTGTGGGTTTCAATTCATTAGGCAAACATTAAATGGTGAGGAAGCTCATTTCAATGAAATCTCTGGAGAACTGTCACAGGCAAGGCTTCCCAAAGAATGGACAAAACGTCACATTAGGCCAGGCCCATTGAGGTCAACAATGTGAGGTCCATGTGTGTTTTGACTCTCAATTATGGCTGCCATTTCTTTAAGAATAAAATCATAAAAAACTCTGCTGTATACCCATCCGGTCCTGGGCTTTTCTTAGTTGGTAGTCTTTTGATGGTATCTTCTATTTCCTCAATTGATATTGGTCTGTTTAGGTTGTCAATATCCTCTTGGCTCAATCTGGGCAAATCATATGACTTATAAATTTATCGATGCCTTCACTATCTTCTATTTTATTGGAGTATAAGGATTCAAAATAATTTCTGATAATCTTCTGTATTTCTGAAGTGTCTGTTGTGATATTGCCTTTTTCATCCCGTATGCTGGTAATTTGAGTTCTCTCTCTTCTTCTCTTTGTTAGCGTGGCTAAGGGTCTGTCGATTTTATTTATTTTTTCAAAGAACCAACTTTTAGTTTTGTCAATTTTTTCAATTGTTTCTTTCGTTTCGATTTCATTAATTTCAGCTCTGATTTTAATTATTTCTTGTCTTCTACTTCTTTTGCTGTTGTTTTGCTCTTCTTTTTCTAGGATTTTGAGTTGAAGTATTAGATCATTTATTTGTTGGTTTTTCCTTTTTTTAAGGAATGAACTCCAAGCAATAAATTTTCCTCTTAGAACTGCTTTCAATGTGTCCCATAGATTCCGATATGTTGTGTCTGTGTTTTCATTTATCTCTAAGAATTTTTTAATTTCCTCCTTGATGTCTTCTATAACCCATTGATCATTCAGTAACCTATTGTTCATTCTCCAAGTGATGCATGATTTTTCCTTACTTCTTTTATTGTTGATTTTCAATTTCATTCCATTATGATCAGATAATATGCATGGTATTATCTCTACTCCTTTATATTGTCTAATAGTTGCCCTGTGACATAATATATGATCTATTTTTGAGAAGGATCCATGTGCTGCTGAGAAAAAAGTGTAACTGCTTGATGTTGGGTGGTATATTCTATATATGTCAATTAAGTCTAGGTTATTAATTGTGTTATTGAGCTCTATAGTTTCCTTATTCAACTTTTGTTTGGCATGGTACTGGTACCAAAACAGGCAGGTGGACCAATGGTACAGAATAGAGGACACAGAAACCAATCCACAAAACTACAACTATCTTATATTTGATAAAGGGGCTAAAAGCATGAAATGGAAGAAGGATAGCATCTTCAACAAATGGTGTTGGGAAAACTGGAAATCCATATGCAACAAAATGAAACTGAATCCCTTTCTCTCACCATGCACAAAAGTTAACTCAAAGTGGATCAAGGAACTTGATATCAAATCAGAGACATGGCGTCTGATAGAAGAAAAAGTTGGCTATGATCTACATACTGTGGGGTCGGGCTCCAAATTCCTCAATAGGACACCCATAGCACAACAGTTAATAACTAGAATCAACAAATGGGACTTACTAAAACTAAAAAGTTTTTTCTCAGCAAAAGAAACAATAAGAGAGGTGAATAGGGAGCCTACGTCCTGGGAACAAATCTTTACTCCTCACACTTCAGACAGAGCCCTAATATCCAGAATATACAAAGAACTAAAAAAATTAGACAATGAGATAACGAATAACCCAATCAACAAATGGGCCAAGGACCTGAACAGAAATTTCTCAGAGGAGGACATACAATCAATCAACAAGTATATGAAAAAATGCTCACCATCTCTAGCAGTCAGAGAAATGCAAATCAAAACCACCCTAAGATACCATCTCACTCCAGTAAGATTGGCAGCCATTAGGAAGTCAAACAGCAACAAGTGCTGGCGAGGATGTGGAGAAAAGGGTACTCTTGTACATTGCTGGTGGGACTGCAAATTGGTGCGGCCAATTTGGAAAGCAGTATGGAGATTTCTTGGAAAGCTCGGAATGGAACCACCATTTGATCCAGCTATTCCACTACTCGGTCTATTGCCTAAAGACCTAAAAAGAGCACACTATAGGGACACTGCTACATCCATGTTCATAGCAGCACAATTCACAATAGCAAGACTGTGGAACCAACCTAGATGCCCTTCAATAGACGAATGGATAAAAAAAATGTGGCATTTATACACAATGGAGTATTACTCTGCATTAAGAAATGACAAAATCATAGAATTTGGAGGGAAATGGATGGCATTAGAGCAGATTATGCTAAGTGAAGCTAGCCAATCCCTTAAAAACAAATGCCAAATGTCTTCTTTGATATAAGGAGAGTTACTAAGAACAGAGTAGGGAAGAAGAGCATGAGAAGAAGATTAACATTAAACAGGGATGAGAGGTGGGAGGGAAAGGGAGAGAGAAGGGAAATTGCATGTAAATGGAAGGAGACCCTCAGGGGTATACAAAATTACATACAAGAGGAAGTGAGGGGAAAGGAGGGAAAATATAAGGGGGAGAAATGAAGTACAGTAGAGGGGGTAGAGAGAGAAGAGGGGAGGGGAGGGGGGAGGGGGGATAGCGGAGGATGGGAAAGGCAGCAGAATACAACAGACTCCAGAATGGCAATATGTAAATCAATGTGCAACTGATGTGATTCTGCAATCTATATATGGGGTAAAAATGGGAGTTCATATCCCACTTGAATCAAAGTGTGAATTATGATATATCAAAAACTATGTAATGTTTTGAACAACCTACAATAAAAATTAATTAAAAAAAAATAAATAAATAAATCACTGACTAGCATTCAAAAAAAAAAAAAAAAAGAATAAAATCATGTGATATCCTTGCTGAGATTCCCAGGCCTCAGTGGAAATCTACCCGGGGCCTAGGTCTCAGTTTCCAAGAGCGACTTTCATGCGTGGCCTCTTAAAATCCCAACAAAATTCATGGCAATGCTTCTCTGAGTTCAGTTCCAAAACCCAGTGTCTAAGGGGAATCACACCAGAGTTCAAGCCCACGTGGACCCAGTCATTTTTTCCAATGCCACACAAATGACCAACATTAAAACAAAAACACTCCCACATGGCCCTCACCTTATTCCATATAGTCAATCATCTTAACCTCTGGCTGCAGGTTTCCATGAGGGGTGAGCCCAAGACAGTGTCCAAAATCAGTTCGTTTGCCCCTCATTTGCCTAAATTCAGGGTAGCCTGGACACCTTTGCTGTGAACCAGGAGTGAACAAATAAGCCTGCCATTAATACTTCTATGTTTCTCCAATTTGAGGGCTACTGATTTTAGGTATCAATTCTTTAGGTGATTTAGAGTCATGCGAAAACACAAGCACCTCTGCAGGTCTTTGAAGAACTCATTTGACTCACAGAATCCCTATTCTCATTTGTTGGAGTGCAGGAACCTAACAGAGGAAGGCAAGAGTCTTCATCCACAATGAATGATATTTTTTGCCATTCTGGTTTTGGAAGCTCACATGGGATCATTCTTAAGATCCATCAGGTGCTGAGAATCTAAGTCACAGCCACACACAGGTCCAAGAGGCTGATAAAGAAACATCCCTTTCCAAAGCAATTAAGCAAAGAGCCACAGGTGAGGCCCATTCATTTCCATTTGAAAACTGTTTCTTCAGGCTTCACAAAGGGGTGGCCTGATGCAAAGACCTTCCTGACATTCAGTGCAACACAACAATAAGTAAGCAAAAAGCCCAAGGCAGTGTTTCTGCACTGAGAC
Organism: Callospermophilus lateralis; assembly: GCF_048772815.1. Classification (NCBI taxonomy): domain Eukaryota; kingdom Metazoa; phylum Chordata; class Mammalia; order Rodentia; family Sciuridae; genus Callospermophilus; species Callospermophilus lateralis. The sequence goes on along the minus strand of NW_027518102.1, from coordinate 469,425 downwards.
TTTCCTGGTCACACTGATATCTGAGTTTTCTGAGATGCTCGCCATTCTCTTCAACTATCCTTTACATGGCCATGTCACAGAGCTTGGAGGTGGTACATATTTTGGACACAAATCCCTGAGCCCATTCTGGAGAGTGGCCAGAATTCAGGAAGAAAACAACAACTTAGAAAGATAGCAGGTGTTGCACATCGATAAGACAAGCTGCAGTCCATTCATATATTGGGCAGGATGAATTATAGGGAAGATTTATACTAGACAGGACACATCCATTAATGCATTCTCTTTTCTAATGTCTGCAACAACGGACACAGTGAGATACACATAAACAGAAACACTCGCCTTGTCAAATGACTTACTAGAAACTGTCTGCTCCAAACCAAACAAACTGCCTTTTCGATCTATTCTCAGAACATGAGACAAAACAACAAACCCACACCCACTCCCACAAAGGCACCTCCTTCCCCCAAGTAGGTCTGTGACTATCCGGAGTGTCCTCTGACTGGTGGGCCATACTATGTTCCCCCGAAATGGCCTGTCTTCTCTCAGATCTTGTTTCCTTGACCAACTCTGTGAAGATGTCAGGAAAAAGTGGTTAGCCACTACCTGTTTTCTCAGGAAAGGTCCATCTTCAGAGCTCTCCTGGCATTTGGCCATCCTCACATCATTAGGTACCAAGAAAACTGACTCTGTCCTTGGTAAATCCAAACAAGTGAGCCCACTGGGTCTGGGACTGGGACTGCCTCTGGGTGCCTGGCTTCTTGGATACCAAGTTCAGAGAGTTCCATCACCAAGGAAATGAGGTATGTCACATTCTTTGGAACTGAATGAGGTCACTGCCTTGGCAACCACTTTGTCCTAACACTTGCTTCCAAGGGTTACATAAGATGGAGGTTTCCCCTACTTCCTGTGACACTTTCATAAGGTAGAATGTATATCAACCATTGGCACCTGGGAACAGCTCTCCACTCAGGCCTGGATTGTTCCACCTTGTCTACAATAAGAAGAGAGAGGCAGATTCAGACACATCCCTTCATCCTGACCAGGTTGTTTGCCATGGAAGATGACTTTTGCTCTCTCAGGAGCTTCATAACTGCCTACAACTTCTCCATGTATCATTTGTGCATGGACATTTGATGTTCTCATCTGGTGGAAGATCCCCAACTTTCCTGTATTTTAAGAACCCCTCTGTCCCTGCTCTTCTGTAAAATGATTGAGGGAACAGTGTATACCTGGGGTTAAAAACAGGTTTGATTTGGTGATGAATGATTCTGTGCGATGAATAATGGGATTGGGAACCTGCAATATTTACAAGAATATAGAGGTGAAATATAAGTTTGAAAAAAGAAATCTAGGTATGCTTTGAAGCCCAGAGGGTTTTGCCCTTGATTGGGATACTTAGCTTTGAATTATGTTCTGCAAAGATGTCTCAGATAATTTGATATACAATGGCATAGGACCTTGTACATTGGATGATTGAATTTAGAAGAGAACATCCAGTCAAAAAGGGATATTCAGTAGGATTAGGAAGATAGTCTGTAGGTTTAGGAAGACGAGTGAGTATAGGATTTGGACCAAAAGTTCTTTAGCAATAGACTTTTGGTTATAGAGTGAATGTAAATGTCAGCACATATGAAGAGTCAGACACTATGTTGAACTGGGGAAAATATGTAGAAAAGCAGATATCAATGGAAACATTACGAAATCAGGCAAAGTATAAAGTGAGGAATAGAATTAGACATTTTCAACACGGTTGAGTTTCAATATATAAATTAGGAAAAAACAAATATGTAGTCACCAATAGGATTGACAATTGACAGCATTAGGCAACCTGGACATGGATGTTTTTAGAAATCCATGTTCACTTTCCATTTAGGCTTTGGTACAATCATAAGTGTGACCTTTCCATTTTTTGTCCAGAATATTACTGTGATAACGAGGTGACATGAGTATTTCTTTCACCATTTCTGGGAGCAATATATTGAAGATGTAAAATTAGAATCGGGGGTACAAATAGGTGTACCCTGTTTCTATGAACATAGAGAAAAACCACGAATAGACCATACTGTGAATAAATAATATAACATTTTTGAACTTTAAATAATGAATTGAACCGATATCTGAAAAAAAAAGGAAATTGTATATTGATATACAATCATTCATTCCAACCAGTTATATATCTAATGGAAATATTAGTGTTTTGGTTTATCATGAAGAGTGTGTGAGTTTTGCTTCAAAATGATTATGGAAATTCAAAATAATGTGTTTGGAAAGAAGTCTCATGAAAAGACCAGTCAAGAAACCCTGACAATACATGTGTTCTGAAGCAAGAAGTGATTAATGTTGAAACAAATGCCTATTAATTTGTGAACTTGTGGATGAAATGTATATCCTATGATGTGCAAAAACTGAAGAAACAATAATGTACCAGTGTCGAATACAAATGAATGACAAATTACATATCATGTCCCATAGGAGTCTACTTGCATTGATGTTAGACTGGGTCAGAATCTGTAGAATAATTAGGATTTGTATGCACCCTTCACTGAAGTTAGTAGTCAGTACTAGGAAACAAATATGTATTTCAGGTGGATGAATATTTCTGATTATAATCTTGTGAAAAGTTGATTATAAATCCACATACATGAACATGAATGAATTTAGAGAGTGTATACTAGACACATATATTTCATATTTGGAAAACTTTGGAGAGTATATCTATATCTATATCTACACACACACACACACACACACGCACACACACAACACTCACAGACATTAAAAAGTACCAATATAAATGCCAATCGAAATTCATCAGTAAATATATATCATCCACAGATGCAAAAATATTTATGTTACTGAACATGAGTTTATGTATAATGTTGTTCTTCTAGGACGCTCTCTTATAGGTTGAATTTTCATTTCCAACAGCATTTAGGAGGAGTGAACACTTCTCACAATTTGTATCTGCCAAGACATCCACCTTACAAAAATGTACGTGTGATACCTGGTAGGATTATATATATGCATATAAATATACATGTGTGAATAGGCTACAGAAATTGGAAACAAGTATTCACATATTTGTTAAGTTTAAAAACACATGGAGAATATTTCAATTAAAATTTGACTAGATGTATAACCCCTTCCTTATATAATGCAAATGTCAAGTCCAACTATAGAACATGTCTCCTCTGAAGTGCTTGTATTTCTATTGTGTTGGGTTAATTTTCCCCATTATATTAGGATGAATAGTCTGAGTCTACTAGGTATGGGTTAGTGTCAGGGATTCAGTACTTCGAATGACAAATTGGAAATGAATCCAATGTGTATGTAAATATATGCTGCACAAATATCCTCCCGCTCTCATCCAAAACAATGCCTTGACATTACCTTCACCCCAAGTAAGACACAATTAGAGGAGAAGAGTTACAAAATCAGTGAATACATATCTGGAATGGAAAATGCTCAGGAGTTCACAACCTTGGAGGTGTTTTAGGAGTTTCCAAAAATAAGGGACATGGTAAACACTCCACAAACATGTAACTCTGCTGGCCTAAAAACTTTTTGAGAAACTGCCTCTGAGCTTCCGCACTTGAAATATATGTTGTTTTCATGAGATTTGGCTTCCTTTGTAGTGAGACCATCAAAGCTGGGTCTGCATCTATGTGACCTGGAGAACATGGTTTCTTATTTTCCAATGAACAAGATGAAGCATTGCTGAATCCTCTCTTTATAGGTAAACTGAGGCCACTGGGGACTAAGTGTCTCCCCGTCTTCTCAGGTGGACTGTGAAGCCATTTGGTCCTCCTCCACTTTTTGTGGTGTTTAGGCTGCTGCACTGTGAGTTTGGTATTTGTTTCACGAAATACTAGCAGCTAAAGTGGGACACAGTGCTGGAGGGAGTTCTGTCACGTGTGGTGGGTCAGGGTCTGCAAGAGAATGCACCAACTAGGCTTCTATCTCTCACAGCTTGCCCCATTGCCCCCTTGTCCATATCAACCTGATTCTTAATTTTAATCTTAAAACTCTCCATATAACAAGATTCCTTTACATATAAGGGTCTGCTGGCAGCACCATGTCAGTTACAAGCCATTTGGAATCCAATGGTAGATGCACATGGTCCTACCACGGATGTTTTATCAAACGCCTCCCCACCACTGCTCTAGACCCACTACTCAGCAGGCTCCAAATTACTGGCATCTCTGTTCTACACTATTTTCATGAAACTCAGTAAATCAAGGCACTGTCTGGTATACTCATGATCAGCAACAGGACATCCAATGTTTCTCCAGTGCCACCTGGTCATAGGAATTTCAAAAATTTCATGGTATTAATCTAGCCATTTTTCAAGCATGAAGTTGGAGGCACTGTGGGTTTCAATTCATTAGGCAAACATTAAATGGTTAGGAAGCTCATTTCAATGAAATCTCTGGAGAACTGTCACAGGCAAGGCTTCCCAAAGAATGGAAAAAAGGTCACATTAGGCCAGGCTCATTGAGGTCAACAATGTGAGGTCCATGTGTGTTTTGACTCTCAATTATGGCTGCCATTTCTTTAAGAATAAAATCATGTGATATCCTTGCGGAGATTCCCAGGCCTCAGTGGAAATCTGCCCGGGGCCTAGGTCTCAGTTTCCAAGAGCGACTTTCATGCGTGGCCTCTTAAAATCCCAACAAAATTCATGGCAATGCTTCTCTGAGTTCAGTTCCAATACCCAGTGTCTAAGGGGAATCACACCAGAGTTCAAGCCCACGTGGACCCAGTCATTTTTTCCAATGCCACACAAATGACCAACATTAAAACCAAAACACTCCCACATGGCCCTCACCTTGTTCCATATAGTCAATCATCTTAACCTCTGGCTGGAGGTTTCCATGAGGGACGCAGCCCAAGACAGTGTCCAAAATCAGCTCGTTTGCCCCTCATTTGCCTAAAGTCAGGGTAGTCTGGACACCGTTGCTTTGAACCAGGAGTGAACAAATAAGCCTGCCGTTAATACTTCTGTGTTTCTCCAATTTGAGGCCTACTGATTTTAGGTATGGATTCTTTAGGTGATTTAGAGTCATGCGAAAACACAAGCACCTCTGCAAGGCTTTAAGAACTCATTTGATCCATAGAATCCCTATTCTCATTTGTTGGAGTGCAAGAACCTAACATAGGACGGCAAGAGACTTCATCCACAATGAATGATATTTTTTTGGGATTTTGGTTTTGGAAGCTAACATGGGATCATTCTTAAGATCCATCAGGTGCTAAGAATCTAAGTCACAGCCACACACAGGTCCAAGAGGCTGATAAAGACACATCCCTTTCCAAAGCAATTAAACAAAGAGCCACAGGTGAGGCCTATTCATTTCCATTTGAAAACTGTTTTCTTCAGGCTTCACAAAGGGGTGGGCTGAGGCAAAGACCTTCCTGACATTCAGTGCAACACAACAATAAGTAAGCAAAAAACCCAAAGCAGGGTTTCTGCACTGAGACTTTCCTGGTCACACTGAAATCTGAGTTTTCTGAGATGCTCGCCATTCTCTTCAGCTATCCAGTAAATGGTCATGTCACAGAGCTTGGAGGTGGTACATATTTTGGACACAAATCCCTGAGCCCATTCTGGAGAGTATCCAGAATTCAGGAAGAAAACAACAACTTAGAAAGATACCAGGTGTTGCACATTGATAAGACAAGCTGCAGTCCATTCATATGTTGTGCAGGATGAATTATGGGAAGATTTATACTAGACAGGACACATCCATTAATGCATTCTCTTTTCTAATGTCTACAACAACGGACACAGTGGGATACACATAAACAGAAACACTCACCTTGTCAAATGACTTACTAGAAACTGTCCGCTGCAAACCAAACAAACCGCCATTTCTATCTATTCTCAGAACCTGAGACAAAACAACAAACCCAAACCCACTCCCACAAAGGCACCTCCTTCCCCCAAGTAGGTCTGTGACTATCTGGAGTGTCCTCTGACTGGTGGGCCATACTATGTTCCCCCGAAATGGCCTGTCTTCTCTCAGATCTTGTTTCCTTGACCAACTCTGTGAAGATGTCAGGAAAAAGTGGTTAGCCACTACCTGTTTTCTCAGGAAAGGTCCATCTTCAGAGCTCTCCTGGCATTTGGCCATCCTCACATCATTAGGTACCAAGAAAACTGACTCTGTCCTTGGTAAATCCAAACAAGTGAGCCCACTGGGCCTGGGACTGGGACTGCCTCTGGGTGCCTGGCTTCTTGGATACCAAGTTCAGAGAGTTCCATCACCAAGGAAATGAGGTATGTCACATTCTTTGGAACTGAATGAGGTCACTGCCTTGGCAACCACTTTGTCCTAAAAGTTGCTTCCAAGGGTAACATAAGATGGAGGTTGCCCCTACTTCCTGTGACACTTTCATAAGGTAGAATGTATATCAACCATTGGCACCCGGGAACAGCTCTCCACTCAGGCCTGGATTGTTCCACCTTATCTACAATAAGAAGAGAGAGGCAGATTCAGACACATCCCTTCATCCTGACCAGGTTGTTTGCCATGGAAGATGACTTTTGCTCTCTCAGGTGCTTCATACCTGCCTACAACTTCTCCAGGTATCATTTGTGCATGGACATTTGAGGTTCTCATCAGGTGGAAGGTCCCCAACTTTCCTGTATTGTCAGAACCACTCTGTCCCTGCACTTCTGTAAAATGATTGAGGAAACAGTGTATACTTGGTTTTAAAAACAGGTTTGATTTGGTGACGAATGATTCTGTGCAATGAATAATGGTATTTGGAACCTGCAATATTTACAAGAATATAGAGGTGAAATATAAGTATGAAAACAGAAATCTACGTATGATTTGGAGCCCAGAAGGGTTTTGCCCTTGATTGGGATACTTAGCTTTGAATTATGTTCTGCAAAGATGTCTCAGATAATTCGATATACAATGGTATAGGACCTTGTACATTGGATGATTGAATTTAGAAGAGAATATCCAGTCAACGAGATATTCAGTAGGATTAGGAAGATAGTCGGTAGGTTTAGGAAGAAGAGTTAGTATAGGATTTGGACCAAAAGTTCTTTAGCAATATACTTTCGGTTATAGAGTGAATGTAAATGTCAGCACATATGAAGAGTCAGTCACTATGTTGAACTGGGGAAAATATGTAGAAAAGCAGATATCAATAGAAATATTACGAAATCAGGCAAAGTATAAAGTGAGTGATAGAAGTAGACATTTTCAACAGGGTTGAGTTTGAAAATATAAATTAGGAAAAAAAAAATATGTAGTCACCAATAGGATTAACATTTGACAGCATTAGGCAACCTGGACATGGATGTTTTTAGAAATCCATGTTCATTTTCCATTTAGGCTTTGGTACAATCATAAGTGTGACCTTTCCATTTTTTGTCCAGAATATTACTGTGATAATGAGGTGACATGAGTATTTCTTTCACCATTTCTGGGAGCAATATATTGAAGATGTAAAATAAGAATCGTGGTTACAAAGAGGTGTACGCTGTTACTATGAAAATAGAGAAAAAGCATGAATAGACCATACCGTGAATAAATAATATAACTTTATTGAATTTTAAATAATGAATTGAACTGATATCTGAAAAATTAAAGGAAATCGTATATTGATATACCATCATTCATTCCAACCAGTTATATATCTAATGGAAATATTAGTGTTTTGGTTTATCATGAAGAGTGTGTGAGTTTTGCTTCAAAATGATTATGGAAATTCAAAATAATGTGTTTGGAAAGAAGTCTCATGAAAAGACCAGTCAAGAAACCCTGACAATACATGTGTTCTGAAGCAAGAAGTGATTAAAGTTGAAACAAATGCCTATTAATTTGTGAACTTGTGGATGAAATGTATATCCTATGATATGCAAAAACTGAAGAAACAATAATGTACCAGTGTCGAATACAAATGAATGACAAATTACATATCATGTCCCATAGGAGTCTACTTGCATTGATGTTAGACTGGGTCAGTTACTGTTGTTAATTAGGATTTGTATGCACCTTTCACTGAAGTTAGTTTTCAGTACTAGGAAACAAATATGTATTTCAGGTGGATGAATATTTCTGATTATAATCTTGTGAAAAGTTGATTACAAATCCACATACATGAACATGAATGATATAGAGAGTGGATATTAGACACATATATTTTATATTTTGAAAAATTTGGAGAGTATATCTATATCTATACCTATATCTATCTATCTATCTATATCTATATCTATATCTATATATATATATATATACACACACACACACACAAACACATACACACACACAACACTCACAGACATTAAAAAGTACCAATATAAATGCCAATCTGAATTCATCAGTAAATATATATCATCCACAGAGGCAAAAATATTTATTTTACTGAACATGAGTTTCTTTATAAAGTTGTTCTACTAGGACGCTCTTTTATAGGTTGAATTTTCATTTCCAATAGCATTTAGGAAGAGTGAACACTTCTCACAATTTGTATCTGCCACGACTGCCACCTCACAAAAATGTACCTGTGATACCTGGTAGGATTCTATATATGCATATAAATATAAACGTGTGAAGAGGCTACAGAAGAGGGAAACAAGAATTCACATATTTGTTAAGTTTAAAAACACATGGAGAATATTTCAATTAAAATTTGACTAGATTTATTACCCCTACCTTATATAATGCAAATGTCGAGTCCAACAATACAACATGTCTCCTCTGAAGTGCTTGTATTTCTATTGTGTTGTGTTAATTTCCCCCATTATATTAGGATGAATAGTCTGAGTCTACTAGGTATGGGTTAGTGTCAGGTATTCAGTACTTCGAATGGAAAATTGGAAAATGAATCCAGTGTGTATGTAAATATATGCTGCACAAATATCCTCCCGCTCTCATCCAGAACAATGCCTTGACATTACCTTCACCCCAAGTAAGACAAAATTAGAGGAGAAGAGTTACAAAATCAGTGAATACATATCTGGAATGGAAAATGCTCAGGAGTTCACAACCTTGGAGGTGGTAGAGGAGTTTCCAAAACTAGGGGACAGAGTCAACACTCCACAAATATGGAGCTCTGCTGGTCTAAAAACTTTTTGAGAAACTGCCTCTGAGCTTCCGCCCTTGAAATATATGTTGTATTCAGGAGATTTGGCTTCCTTTGTAGTGAGACCATCAAAGCTGGGTCTGCATCTATGTGACCTGGAGGACATGGTTTCTTATTTTCCAATAAACAAGATAAAGCAGTGCTGAATCCTCTTTTTGTAGGTAAACTGAGGCCACTGGGGACTAAGTGTCTCCCCGTGTGGACTGTGAAGCTATTTTTTCCTTCTCCTCTTTTTGTGGTGTTTTTGCTGCTGCACTGTGAGTTTGGTATTTGTTTCACGAAATACTAGGAGATAAACTGGGACACAGTGCTGGAGGGAGTTCTGTCATGTGTGGTGGGTCAGGGTCTGCAAGAGAATGCACCAACTATGCTTCTATCTCTCACAGCTTGCCCCATTGTCCCCTTGTCCATATCAACCTGATTCTTAATTTTCCTCTGCTAACTCTCCATATAACAAGATGCCTTTACATATAAGGGTCTGCTGGCTGCACCATGTCAGTTACAAGCCATTTGGAATCCAATGGTAGATCCACATGGCCCTACCACGGATGTTTTATCAAACACCTCCCCACCACTGCTCTAGACCCACTACTCAGCAGGCTCCAACATACTGGCATCTCTGTTCTACACCATTTTCATGAAACTCAGTAAATCAAGGCACTGTCTGGTATATTCATGATCAGCAACAGGACATCCAATGTTTCTCCAGTGCCACCTGGTCATAGGAATTTCAAAAATTTCATGGTATTTATCTAGCCATTTTTCAAGCATGAAGTTGGAGGCACTGTGGGTTTCAATTCATTCAGCAAACATTAAATGTTGAGGAAGCTCATTTCAATGAAATCTCTGGAGAACTCTCACAGGCAAGGCTTCCCAAAGAGTGGACAAAAGGTCACATTAGGCCAGGCCCATTGAGGTCTACAATGTGATGTCCATGTGTGTTTTGACTCTCAAATATGGCTGCCATTTCTTTAAGAATAAAATAATGTAATATCCTTGCTGAGATTCCCAGACCTCTGTGGAAATCCACCTGGGGTCTAGGTCTCAGTTTCCAAGAGTGACTTTCATGCTTGGCTTCTTAAAATCCCAACAAAATTCATGGCAATGCTTCCCTGAGTTCACTTCCAAAACCCAGTCTCTAAGGGGAATCACACCAGAGTTCAAGCCCACGTGGACCCAATCATTTATTCCAATGCCACACAAATGAGCAACATTAAAACCAAAACACTCCCACATGGCCCTCATCTTATTCCATATAGTCAATCATCTTAACCTCTGGCTGGAGGTTTCCATGAGGGGCGCAGCCCAAGACTGTGTCCAAAATCAGCTCCTTTGCCCCTCATTTGCCTAAAGTCTGGGTAGCCTGGACACCGTTTCTGTGAACCAGGAGTGAACAAATAAGCCTGCCTTTAATACTTCTGTGTTTCTCCAATTTGAGGCATACTGATTTTAGGTATCAATTCTTTAGGTGATTTAGAGTTATGCGAAAACACAAGCACCTCTGCAGGGCTTTGAAGAACTCATTTGACCCAAAGAATTCCTATTCTCATTTGATGGAGTGCAGGAACCTAACAGAGGAAGGCAAGAGACTTCATCCACAATGAATGATATTTTATGCTATTTTGGTTTTGGAAGCTCACATGGGATCATTCTTAAGATCCATCAGGTGCTGAGAACCTAAGTCACAGCCACACACAGGTCCAAGAAGCTGATAAAGACACATCCCTTTCCAAAGCAATTAAGCAAAGAGCCACAGGTGAGGCCTATTCACTTCCATTTGAAAACTGTTTTCTTCAGGCTTCACAAAGGGGTGGCCTGAGGCAAAGACCTTCCTGACATTCAGTGCAACACAACAATAAGTAAGCAAAAAGCCCAAAGCGGGGTTTCTGCACTGAGACTTTCCTGGTCACACTGATATCTGAGTTTTCTGAGATGCTCGCCATTCTCTTCAGCTATCCTGTAAATGGCCATGTCACAGAGCTTGGAGGTGGTACATATTTTGGACACAAATCCATGAGCCTATTCTGGAGAATGGCCAGAATTCAGGAAGAAAACAACAACTTAGAAAGATAGCAGGTGTTGCACATCGATAAGACAAGCTGCAGTCCATTCATATATTGGGCAGGATGAATTATGGGAAGTTTTATACTAGACAGGACACATCCATTAATGCATTCTCTTTTCTAATATCAAAAACCCCGACACAGTGGGATACACAGACATAGAGACACTGGCCTTGTCAAACGACTTACCAGAAACAGTTCACTCCAAAACAAATGAACTGCCTTTCCTACCTATTCTCAGAACATGAGACAAAACAACAAACCCACACCCACTCCCACAAAGGCACCTCCTTCCCCCAAGTAGGTCTGTGACTATCCGGAGTGTCCTCTGACTGGTGGGCCATACCATGTTCCCCCGAAATGGCCTGTCTTCTCTCAGATCTTGTTTCCTTGACCAACTCTGTGAAGATGTCAGGAAAAAGTGGTTAGCCACTACCTGTTTTCTCAGGAAAGGTCCATCTTCAGAGCTCTCCTGGCATTTGGCCATCCTCACATCATTAGGTACCAAGAAAACTGACTCTGTCCTTGGTAAATCCAAACAAGTGAGCCCACTGGGACTGGGACAGGGACTGCCTCTGGGTGCCTGCCTTCTTGGATACCAAGTTCAGAGATTTCCATCACCAAGGAAATGAGGGATGTCACATTCTTTGAAACTGAATGAGGTCACTGCCTTGGCAACCACTTTGTCCTAACAGTTGCTTCCAAGGGTAACATAAGATGGAGGTTGCCCCTACTTCCTTTGACACTTTTATTAGGTAGAATGTATATCAACCATTGGCACCTGGGAACAGCTCTCCACTCAGGCCTGGTTTGGTCCACCTTCTCTAAAATAAGAATAGAGAGGCAGATTCAGACACATCCCTTCATCCTGACCAGGTTGTTTGCCATGGAAGATGACTTTTTCTCTCCTAGGTGCTTCATACCTGCCTACAACTTCTCCAGGTATCATTTGTGCATGGATATTTGAGGTTCTCATCAGGAGGAAGGTCTCCAACTTTCCTGTATTGTAAGAACCACTCTGTCCCTGCTCTTCTGTAAAATGATTGAGGGAACAGTGTATACTTGGGGTTAAAAACAGGTTTGATTTGGGTTACGAATGATTCTGTGCGATTAATAATGGGATTGGGAACCTGCAATATTTACAAGAATATAGAGGTGAAATATAATTATGAAAAGAGAAACCTAGTTATGATTTGAAGCCCAGAAGGGTTTTGCCCTTGATTGGGATACTTAGCTTTGAATTATGTTCTGCAAAGATGTCTCAGATAATTCGATATACAATGGCATAGGACCTTGTACATTGGATGATTGAATTTAGAAGAGAACATCCAGTCAAAAAGGGATATTAAGTAGGATTAGGAAGATAGTCGGTAGGTTTAGGAAGAAGAGTGAGTATAGGATTTGGACCAAAAGTTCTTTAGCAATAGACTTTCGGTTATAGAGTGAATGTAAATGTCAGCACATATGAAGAGTCAGTCACTATGATGAACTGGGGAAAATGTGTAGAAAAGCAGATATCAATGGAAACATTACAAAATCAGGCAAAGTATAAAGTGAGGGATAGAATTAGACATTTTCAACAGGGTTGAGTTTGAATACATAAATTAGGAAAAAACAAATATGTAGTCACCAATAGGATTGACAATTGACAGCATTAGACAACCTGAACATGGATGTTTTTAGTAATCCATGTTCACTTTCCATTTAGGCTTTGGTACAATCATAAGTGTGACCTTTCCATTTTTTGTCCAGAATATTACTGTGATAATGAGGTGACATGAGTATTTCCTTCACCATTTCTGGGAGCAATATATTGAAGATTTAAAATTAGAATTGGGGGTACAAAGAGGTGTACCCTGTGTCTATTAAGATAGTGATAAATCATGAATAGAGCATACTGTGAATAAATAATATAACTTTTTTGAACTTTATATAATGAATTGAATTGATATCTGAAAAATTACAGGAAATCGTATATTGATATACAATCATTCATTCCAACCAGTTATATATCTAAAGGAAATATTATTGTTTGGTTTATCATGAAGAGTGTGTGAGTTTTGCTTCAAAAGTGATTATGGAAATCAAAAATAATGTGTTTGGAAAGAAGTCTCATGAAAAGACCAGTCAAGAAACCCTGCCAATACATGTGTTCTGAAGCAAGAAGTGATTAAAGTTGAAACAAATGCCTATAAATTTGTGAACTTGTGGATGAAGTGTATAACTTAAAATGTGCAAAAACTGAAGAAATAATAATGTACCAGTGTTGAGTACATATGAACGTCAAATTACATATCATGTCACATAGGAATCTACTTGCATTGATTTTAGACTGGGTCAGTTACTGTAGAATAATTAGGATTTGTATGCACCATTCACTGAAGTTAGTTTTCAGTACTAGGAAATAAATATGTATTTCAGCTGGATGAATATTTCTGATTATAATCTTGTGAAAAGTTGATTATAAATCCACATACATGAACATGAATGAATTTAGAGAGTTTACATTAGACACATATATTTCATATTTTGAAAAATCTGCAGAGTGTACAGATATATTACACACACACACACACACACACACACAAACACACAAAACACTGACAGACATTTAAAAGAAGCAATATAAATGGCAATAGAAATTCATCAGTAAATATATATCACCCACAGATGCAAAAATATTTATTTTACTGAACATGAATTTATGTATAATGTTCTTCTACTAGGAAGCTCCCCTATAGGTTGAATTTTCAGTTCCAACAGCGTTTAGGAGGTGTGAACTCTTCTCACAGTTTGTATATTCCAAGTCAGCCACCTCAAAATGTACGTGTGATACCTGGTAGGATTCTATTTATGCATATAAATATACAAGTGTGAATAGGCTAAAGAGAAAGGGAAACAAGAATTCTCGTATTTTTTAAGTTTAAAAACTTATGGAGAACTTCTTCGATTAAAAATTGACTAAATTTATAACTTTTACCTTATATAATGCAAAAGGCAAGTCCAACTATACAACATGCCTCCAATGAACTGCTTGTATCTCTATAGGTTTGGGTTATTTTTCTCTATCATATTAGGATGAGTTGTTTGAGTCTAGTAGGTATGGGTTAGTGTCAGGGATTCAATATTTCAAAATGAAAATTGGAAAATGAATCCAATTTGTATGCATATATATGCTGCACGAATATCCTCCCACTCTCATCCAGAACAATGCCTTGACATTACCTTCACCCCAAGTAAGACACAATTAGAGGAGAAGAGTTAGAAAATCATTGAACACATATCTGGAATGGAAAATGCTCAGGAGTTCACAACCTTGGAGGTGTTAGAGGAGTTTCCAAAAGCAAGGGACAGGGTAAACACTACACAAACATGGAGCTCTGCTGGCCTAAAAACTTTTTGAGAAACTGCCTTGAGATAGGGCACTTAAATATATGTTGTTGTCAGGAGATTTGGCTTCCTTTGTAGTGAGACCATCAAAGCTGGGTCTGCATCGATGAGACCTGGAGGACATTGTTTCTGATGTTTCAATGAACATGAGGCAGCAGTGCTGATATTTTTCTTTTTAGGTAAACTGTGGCCTCTGGGGTCTAAGTGTCTCCCCGTTGAACTGTGAAGCCATTTGGCCCTCCTACACTTTTTGTGGGGTTTTTGCTGCTGCACTGGTAGTTTGGTATTTGCTTCATAAAATAGAAGGAGTTCAACTGGGACACAGTGCTGGAGGGAGTTCTGTCACGTGTGGTGGGTCAGGGTCTGCAGGAAAATGCACCAACCAATCTTCTATCCCTCAAAGCTTGCCCCATTGCATCCTTGTCCATAGCAACCTGATTCTGAACATTGCCCTGAATCCTCTCCATATAACAAGATGCCTTTACTTATAAGGGTCTGCTGGCTGCACCATGTAAGCCACAAGCCATTTTTAAGCCAATGGAAGATCCAAATTGCTCCAACACAGAAGTTTTATCACACTCCTGCGCACCACAACTCTAGGCCCACTTCTTAGGAGCCTGAAACTTACTGGGACCTCTGTTGTACACCATTTTCATAAAACCCAGTCAAGCAAGGCACTGTCAGGTACATCCATGATCAGCAGCAGGACATCCAAAGGTTCTCTAGTGCAACCTAGTCATGGGAATTTCAAAAATTTCATGGTATTTATCTAGACATTTTACAAGGATGAAGTTGGAAGCACTGTGGGTTTCAATTTTTTCAGGAACCATTAAATGGTGAGGAAGATTATTTCAATGAAAGCTCTGAAGAACCCTCACAGGCAAGGCTTCTCAAAGAGTAAACAAAAGGTCACATTAAGCCAGGCCCATTGAGGTCTACAATGTGAGTTCCATGTGTGTTTTGACTCTCAAATATGGCTGCCAAGTCTTTCGAATGAAATCATGTGATACCTTGGCTGAGATTCCCAGTGCTCTGTGCAAAGCCACTCTGGGGCTAGATCTCAGTTTCCCATGGTGACTCTCATATATGGCCTCTTTAATCCCAACACAATACATGGCAATACTTTTCTGAGGTCAGTTTCTGAACTCAGTCTCTAAGGGGAATCACACCAAAGTTCAAGCACAGGTAGACCCAGTTATGTCTTCCAACTGCCACACAAATATCCACAATTAAATCCAAAACACTCCCACATGTCACTCATCTTTTCTATATACCCACTCATCATAACCTCTGGCTGGAGGTTTCCATGAGGGGTGCTGCCCAAGACAGTGTCCAAAATAACCACCCTTGCCCTTCATTTGCCTAAAATCAGGGTGGCCTGGACATCCTTCCAGTGAACCAGGAGTGATCAAATTGGCCGGCCATTAAGATGGCACTGCTTCTCCAATTTGAGGCCTACTGACTGTGGGGTTTAGAGTCTTTATGTGATTTGGAGTCATGAGAAAAATCAAGCACTTATGGGCTATCCTCTGCAGAGTTTTGAGGAACACATTTAAACCAAATGATCAATATTCTCACTTGATGAAGGTTAGGAACCTTACAGAGGAATGCGAGAGACTTCATCCAAAATGAATGCTTTTTTGTCCATTTTGGTTTTGGATGCACACATGGGATCTTTCTTTAGATCCATCAGGTGCTAAGAATCTAAGCCACAGCCTCACACAGGGCCAAAAAGCTGATTCAGACACATCCCTTTCCAAAGCAATTAAGCAAAGAGCCACAGGTGATGCCCATTCATTTCTATTTGAAAACTATTTCTTTTGACTCTACAAAGGTGTGGCCTGAGGCAAAGACGTTCTGACATTCAGGGCAACAGAACAATTGGTAAGCAAAAGGCCCAAAGCAGGGTTTCTCCATTAGAATTTTCTGGTCACACTCATATCTGAGTTTTCTTAGATGCTCCCATTCCTTTCAGCAATCCAGTACATGGCCAAGTCTCAGAGCTTGGAGGTGGTACATATTTTGGACACAAAACAATGAGACTATTCTGGAAATTGGCCAGAATTCAGGAAGAAAACAGGACCTTAGCAAGATTGTAGGAGTTGCCCACCCATAAGTCAAGCCACAGTCCATTCATAAATTGGGCAAGATGAATCTTGGGAAGCTTTCTACTAGTCAGGACACATACGATGATTCATTCTCTTTTCTAATGTCTAAAACCACGGACACAGTGGGATACACAGACAAAGTGACACTGGCCTTGTCAAAAGACTTACCAGAAACAGTTCACTCCAAAACAAACAAACCGCCTTTCCTACCTATTCTCAGAACATGAGACAAAACCTCAAACCCACACCCACACACACAAAGGCAGCTCCTTCCGCCAAGTAGGTCTGTGACTATCAGGAGTGTGCTCTGACAGGTGGGCCATACTATGTTCTGATGAAATCGCCTGTCCTGTGTCAGATATGGTCTCATTGGCCCAATCTGTGAAGTTGTCACTAGCCAGCTATGAGCAACTACCTGCTTTCTCAGGAAAGGCCTCTCTTCAGAGCTTTCCTGACATTTGTCCATCCTCACATCAGTAGGTACCAAGAAAGACTGACTCTGTCCTTGTTAAATCCAAACAAGTGAGACCACTGGGACTGGGAATGGGACTGGCTCTGCGTGCCTGGCTTCCCGGATCCCAAGTTCAGAGAGTTTCATCACCAAGGAAGTGAGGTGAGATTACTTCCTTCAGGAATTTAATGAGGTCACTGCCTTGGCAACCACTTTGTCCTAACTGTAGCTTCCAATAGTCCTATGAGATGGAGGCAGCCCTTACTTCCTGTGACACTTTCATATGTTAGAATGGTATATCAACCATAGGCACCCAGGAACAGCTCTCCACACATGCCTGGTATGGTCCATCTTCTATACATTAAGAAGAGAGGCTTATTCAGACAAAACCCTTCGTTCTGGAAAGGTTGTTTGCGATGGAAGATGACTTTTGCTCTCTCAGGTCCGTCATAGCTGCCTAATCTTCTCCAGGGATCAAATCTGCATGGACCTTTGAGGTTCTCAGCAGGAGGCAGATCCCCTACATTCCTGTATTGTAAGATGAACTCTCTCGCTGCTCTTCTGTAAAGTTAGATTGAGGGAAGAGTGTATGGTTAGGGTTATTAACATGTTCGATTTGGATTACGAATCATCCTGCAGGATGATTAATAGTATTGGGAACCTGCGATATTTATAAGATTATAGAGGTGAAATATAAGTATGAAAACAGAAATGTTGGTAAGATTTGAAGCCCAGAAGGGCATTAGGCCCTTGATTGGGATACTTAGCTTTTAATTACGTTCTACACAGATGTCTCAGATAAATTGATAATCAATGGCATAGGACCTTATACCTTGGATGTTTGATTTTAGATGAGAACATCCACTCAAATTGAGATAGTCGGTGGGATTAGGAAGATAGTCAGTAGGTTTATAAAAAAGAGTGAGTATAAAATTTGGACAAAAAATTCTGTAGCAATAGGGTTTCGGTTATAGAGTGAATGTAAATGTCAGCACATGTGAAGAGTCAGTCACAATGATTAACTGGGGAAAATATGTAGGAAGGAAAATATCAATAGAGACATTATGAAATGAGGCAATTATATAGTGAGTGATAGGATTAGACATTTTCAACAGGGATGAGATTGAGTACATAATCTTAGGAAGAAACAAATATGTAGTCACCAATAGGAATGACATTTGAAAGCATTAGGCAACCTGGATATGGATGTTTTTAGTAAGCCATGTTCACTTTCCATTTAGGATTTGGTACAATCATAAGTGTGACCTTTGCATTTTGTGCCCAGAAAATTATTGTGATCAAATATATATGTAGATCATATGATATGTGTATTTCTTCCACCATTTCTGGGAGCAATATTTGAGGACACATAAATTAGTATTGTGGGTACAAAGTGGTGTACACTGTGTCTACGAATATAGAGATAATGCATGAATAGACCTTAGTGTGAATAAATAATATAACTTTTTTCAGTTTAAATAATGGATTGAATTGATATCTTAAAATATATAGGAAATCATATATTGACATACAATCATTCACTCCAACCAGTTACACATATAATGGTAATCTTAGGGTTATTGTTTATCATGAAGTGTGTGTGAGTTTTGTTTCAAAAGTGTTTATGGAAATCGAAAATAATGTGTTTGGAAGGAAGTCTCATGAAAAGACCAGTCAAGAAATATGGAGGAATCCATGTGTTCAAAGCAGGAATTGATTGAAAGTGAAACAAATGCCTATAACTTTGCTAAATTGTGGATGAAATATATATCCTGTGATGTGCATAAACTGATGAAATAATAATGTACCAGTGTTGAATAAAAATGAAGGTCAAAGTACACATCATGTCCCATAGGAATCTACTTGCATTGATGTTAAACTGGTTCAGTTACTGTAGAAATATTAGGATTTCATGCATTATTCACCGTAGTTAGTTTTATTTTTTTTTCATTTTTATTTATAATTGTTCAAAACATTACATAGTTGTTATATCATATTTCACACTTTGATTCAAGTGCATTATGAACTCCCATTTTTACCCCATGTACAGATTACAGAATCACATCATTTACACATCTATTGATTCACATATTGCCATACTAGTGTCTATTGAATTCTGTTGCCTTTCCTATCCTCTAGTATCACCCCTCCCCTCCCCGCCCCTCACCTCTTCTCTCTCTACCCCCTCTACTGTAATAAATTTGTCCCCCTTGTATTATTTTTCCCTTTCCCCTCACTTTCTCTTGTATGTAATTTTATATAACCCTGAGGGTCTCCTTCCAATTCCATGCAATTTTCCTTCTCTCTCCCTTTCCTTTCCACCTCTCATCCCGGTTTAATGTTAATCATCTTGTCATGCTCTTTGTCTCTCCTCTGTTCTTAGTTACTCTCCGTATATCAAAGATGACATTTGGCATTTGGTTTTTAAGGATTGGGTAGCTTCACTTAGCATAATCTGCTCTAATGCCATCCATTTCCCTCCAAATTCTATGATTTTTTTCATTTTTCAATGCAGAGTAATACTCCATTGTGTATAAATGCCACAGTATTTTCTCCATTCTTTCATTGAAGGGCATCTAAGTTGGTTTCACAGTGTTCCTGTTGTGAATTGTTCTGCTATGAACATCGATGTAGCAGTGTCCCTGTAGCATGCTCTTTTTAGGTCTTTAGTGAATAGACTGAGTAGGGGAAAAGCTGGGTCAAATGGTGGTTCCATTCCCAGCTTTCCAAGAAATCTCCATACTGCTTTCCAAATTGGCTGCACCAATTTGCAGTCCCACCAGCAATGTACAAGTGTACCTCTTTCGCCACATCCTTGCCAGAACTTGTAGTTGTTTGACTTCATAATGTCTGCCAATCTTACTGGAGTGAGATGGTATCTTAGGGTGGTTTTGATTTGCATTTCTCTGACTGCTGGAGATGGTGAGCATTTGTTCATGTACTTGTTGATTGATTGTAAGTCCTCATCTGATAAGTGTCTGTTGAGGTCCTCAGCCCATTTGTTGATTGGGTTATTTGTTATCTTATTGTCTAATTTTTTGAGTTTTTTGTATACTCTGGATATTAGGGCTCTATCTGAAGTGTGAGGAGTAAAGATTTCTTCCCAGGATGTAGGCTCCCTATTTACCTCTCTTATTGCTTCTTTTGCTGCGAAAAAACTTTTTAGTTTATGTCCCATTTGTTGATTCTAGTTATTAACTCTTGTGCTATGGGTGTCCTATTGAGGAATTTGGAGCCCGACCCCACAGTATGCACATCGTAAGCAAATTTTTCTTCTATCAGACACTGTGTCTCTGATTTGATATCAAGCTCATTGATCCATTTTGAGTTAACTTTTGTGCATGGCAAGAGAAAGGGATTCAGTTTCAATTTGTTACATATGGATTTCCAGTTTTCCAAACACCATTTGTTGAAGATGCTATCCTTCCTCCATTGCATGCTTTTAGCCCCTTTATCAAATATAAGATAGTTGTAGTTTTGTGGATTGGTTTCTGTATCCTCTATTCTGTACCATTGGTCCACCGGCCTATATTGGTACCAGTACCATGCTATTGTTGTTACTATTGCTCTGTAGTATAGTTTGAAGTCTGGTATCGCTCTACCGCCTGATTCACACTTCCTGCCTAGCATTGTTTTTGCTATTCTGGGACTTTTATTTTTCCATATGTATTTCATGATTGGTTTCTTTATTTCTACAAGAAATGCCTTTGGGATTTTGATTGGCATTGCATTAAACCTATAGAGAAATTTTGGTAATATCGTAATTTTGATGATGTTAGTTCTGCCTATCCATGAACAGGATATATTTTTACATCTTCTAAGATTTTCTTATATTTCTCTCTTTAGGGTTCTGTAGTTTTCATTGTATAAGACTTTCACCTCTTTTGTTAGGTTGATTCCCATCTTTTTTTTTTTTTTTTAGGATATTGTGAATGGAGTGGTTGTTCTCATTTCCATTTCAGAGGATTTGTCGCTGATATAGAGGAATGCCTTTGATTTATGTGTGTTGATTTTATATCCTGCCACTTTGCTGAATTCATTTATTAGCTCTATTAGTTTCTTTGTAGACCCTTTTGGGTCTGCTAGGTATAGAATCCTGTCTTCTGCAATAGTAATAATTTAAGTTCTTCTTTTCCTATTTTTATGCCTTTAATTTCTTCCGTCTGTCTAATTGCTCTGGCCAGTGTTTCTAGAACTGTATTGAACAGAAGTGGTGAGAGAGGGCATCCCATTCTTGTTCCAGATTTTAGAGGGAATGCCTTCAATTTTTCTAGATTCAGAATGATGCTAGCTTGAGGCTTAGCATAGATTACTTTTACAATATTGAGGTATGTTCCTGTTATTCCTAGTTTTTCTAGAGTTTTGAAGATAAAGGGATGCTGTACTTTGTGGAATGCTTTTTGTGCATCTATCGAGATGATCACATGGTTCTTATTTTTAAGTCTATTGATGTGGTGAATAACATTTATTGATTTTCGTATATTGAACAAGCCTTGCATTCCACGGATGAATCCTACTTGATGATGGTGCACAATTTTTTTAATATGTTTTTGTATCTGATTCGCCAGAATTTAATTAGGGATTTTTGCATTTAGGTTCTTTAGGGATATTGGTCTGTAGTTTTCTTTGTTTGAAGTGTTTATGTCTGGTGTAGAAATTAGGGTGATATTGGCCTGGTAGAATGAATTTGGAAGATCTCCCTCTTTTTCAATTTCCTGAAATAGCTTGATAAGTATTGGTATTAGTTCATATTTAAGGGTTTGTAAAACTCTGCTGTATACCCATACTGTCCTGGTCTTTTCTTAGTTGGTAATCTTTGGATGGTTTCTTCTATTTCCTCAATTGATATTGGTCTGTTTAGGTTGTCTATATCCTCCTGACTCAATCTGGACAGATCATATGACTTAAGAAATTTTTCGATGCCTTCACTATCTTCTATTATATTGGAGTATAACGAATCAAATTAATTTCTTATTATCTTCTGTATTTCAGAAATATCTGCTGTGATTGCCAGGGGGTGACAAATAACTTGTGTAGATTGATACAGCAGGAGTGGAAGCCGTTTATTGTAGAATCCGAGCGATATTTATACATTTTATAAAGCTTATCTAATTAGCATAAAATAGATACAGCAGTCAACCAATAAGGAATCTCCACACTTAATGGCTTGCTTTTGTTACTTCAAAAACCACTCCCTATGGCATTTGGCCAGGCGCCATCCAGACTTGTTTACAGACCCTAACATTTCTCTGGCAAAATACCAGGTGCCATGCTGACTTGTTTATAGACCTTAACATGTGATATTGACTTTTTCATCCCGTATGCTAGTAATTTGAGTTTTCTCTCTTCTTCTTTCATTAGCATGGCTAAGGGTCTGTCGATTTTATTTATTTTTTCAAAGAACCAACTTTTAGTTTCCTCAATTTTTTCAATTGTTTCTTTTGTTTCGATTTCATTAATTTCAGCTTTGATTTTAATTAAATCTTACCTTCTACTTATTTTGCTGTTGTTTTCCTCTTCTTTTTCTAGGATTCTGAGATGAAGTATGAGATCATTTATTTGCTGTTGTTTTTTTCTTTTTTTAAGGAATGAAATCCAAGCAATGAATTTTCCTCTTAGAACGGATTTCAATGTGTCCCATAGATTCTGATATGTTGTGCCTGTGTTTTCATTTATCTCTAAGAATTTTTTAATTTCCTCCTTTATGTCTTCTATAACCCATTGTTCATTCAGTAACCTGTTGTTCATTCTACAAGTGATGCATGATTTTTCCTTCCTTCTTTTATCATTGATTTTTAGTTTATATTCCATTATGATCAGATAAGATGCATGGTATTATCTCTACTGCTTTATATTGTCTAAGAATTGCCCTGTGACATAATATATGATCTATTTTTGAGAAGGATCCATGTGCTGCTGAGGAAAAATGTAACTGCTTGATGTTGAGGAGTATATTCGATATATGTCAATTAAGTCTAGGTTATTAATTGTGTTATTGAGTTCTATAGTTTTCTATTTCAACTTTTGTTTGGAAGACCTGTCCAGTGGTGAGAGAGGTGTGTTGAAGTCTCCCATGATTATTGTATGGTGGTCTATTAGACTCTTGATCTTGAGAAAAGTTTGTTTGATGGACATAGCTGCACCATTGTTTTGGGGCATATATATATTTATAATGGTTATGTCTTGTTGCTGTATGGTTCTCTTGAGCAGTATATAGTGTCCCTCTTTATCCCTTTTGATTAACTTTTGCTTGAAATCTATTTTATTTGATATGAGTATGGACACTCCTACTTGTTTCTGAAATCCATATAAGTGATATGATTTTTCCCAACCTTTCCCCTTCAGTCTATGTATGTCTTTTCCTATCAAATGCGTCTCCTGTAGGCAGCATATTATTGGGTCTTGTTTTGTGATCCATTCTACTAGCCTCTGTCTCTTAATTGGTGAGTTTAAGGCATTAACATTTACAGTTATTATTGAGATAATGGTTGTTCTTCTAGCCCTATTTGTTTATTTATGTTATTAAACATGGATTGTTTTCTTCTTTGATTATTTCCCACTTTTACTGTACTACATCCCACTGTTGGTTTTTATTGTTATTTCCCTTTCTTCTTCCTGTAATATTTTCCGAGGATGTTTTGAAGGAATGGTTTTCTAGCTACAAATTATTTTAACTTTTTTTTTTATCATGGAAGGTTATAATTTTATCTTCCATCCTGAAGCTTAATTTCACTGGATACACAATTCTTGGTTGGAATCCATTTTCTTTCAGTGTTTGAAAAATGTTATTCAAGGATTTTCTAGCTTTCAGAGTCTGTGTTGAAAGATCAGCTGTTATCCTGATTGTTTTACCCCTAAATGTAATCTGCTTTTTTTCTCTTGTAGCATTTAAAATTCTCTCCTTATTGTGTACGTTGGGCATCTTCATTATAATGTGTCTAGGTGTGGATCTCTTATGATTTTGCACATTTGGCGTCCTGTAGGCTTCTAGGACTTGGGAGTCAGTCTGATTCTTCAAGTCTGGGAAGTTTTCTCGTATTATTTCATTGAATACATTCCTCATTGCTTTGGTTTTAACCTCTATACCTTCCTGTATTCCAATGACTCTTAAGTTTGGTCTCTTTATGTTATCCCGTATTTCTTGGATATTCTGTTCATGGTTTCTTAACAGTCTTGCTGAGCTGTCTATGTTCTTTTCAAGTTGGAATACTTTGTCTTCATTGTCTGATGTTCTATCTTCTAAGCGTTCTACTCTGCTGGGAGTCTTCTCAATTGAGTTTTTTAGTTGGTTTATTGCTTTCTGCATTTCTAGGATTTCTGTTTGTTATTTTTTACAACCTCTATCTCTCTGTATAGCTGATCTTTGGCTTCTTGGATTTTTTTATGTAATTCATTGTCGAAGTGATCTTTCATTGTCTGATTTTGCTGTCTAATGTCTTCCTTGAGACTCCAGATCATCTGAAGCATGTATATCCTGAGTTCTTTATCTGACATTCCATCTGCTGCAGCTATTACCCGTGGACCCCTGGGGTGTTCTGCCGATCGGTCGCAGGTCTGCCTACCTTGTAGGTGCTGGCGGCGGCTCTGCTCTGCCCCTATTCCAATTGGGGTGACGTGACTACCATGCAGGTGTGTTGCTGGGCCTGTTCCGCCAGTTTGTCGCAGGTCTGCCTGCCTTGCGGGCACGGGCAATGGATCTGCTCTGCTCCTATTCCAAATGGGGTGAAGTGTCTGCCGTGCCGGCAGGGCGATGGGCCTCTTCTGCCAGTCAGGTGCAGGTGTGCCTACCTTGCGGGCGCGGGTGATGGCTCTGCTCTGCCCCTACTCCAATTGGGGGGTCGTGACTACCATGCCGGCAGGTTGCTGGGCCTGTTCTGGGTGCGGGCGAAGGCTCTGCTCTTCCCCTACTAATATTGGGGTGACCTGACTACCATGCCGGTGGGCCACTGGGATTGTACTAGGTGTGGGAGAAGGCTCTGCTCTGCAACTACTCCAATTCGGTTGATGTGACTACCACGCCTGCGGGTTGCTGGGCCTGTTCTGGGCAAGGGCGGCGGCTCTGCTCTGCCTCTATTCCAATTGGGGTGACGTGAATACCATGCAGGTGTGTCGCTGGGCCTGTTCCGGGCGTGGGCGGCGGCTCTGCTCTGCCCCTCTGGCTTGATGACAAAGTGAGAGAGACCCGGGTGTTTGTGACTCACTTTCTTTACCAGGAGACCAACTGTTTCTGTCACCGCTGGTATCAATGAGGTTGTCTCCTCTGCTGCTTTCTGATGACATCAGATCTCTGCCATGTTGGTATCCCATGCAAAAGGCAGCATTTCATTCCCTTTGCTGGGTGACTAAAGCAATCGGTGAGTCCTGACCGGCATTCACAAGCCCCGTCTCAATCCTGTTGCCACTGCCTATTAAGGCTCGGTTGATATTTACTGATATTCAGCAAGACCCGGACCGAGAAGCAGTTTCCGCCGGTTCTTTAGCCCTGGGCCAGATCAGTTCCTGGAGGCGGAATTCAGCCGCTCTGGGCTCGCTGTATGTTCTAATAGAAGCAGGCTCCAAGACGCAGTTTCTGCGGGTTCTTTAGCACTGAGCCTGAGTAATTTGTCTGCAACACAAAGGTGAATGGCATCCTGAAATTACCTGTTCTATAGCTGAATAAGCTGCGATCAGTCGAAAACAGGGATGATGAAGTCACCTCTCCATGATGGTGGCCACTGGGTTCCTCTGTGGTCTGACGGGTGTGGAGAAACGAGTTGGACTGCATGCTTTCCCGTCTCAAACCCAGAATTCAGCACTGAGCACAGTGATTGCATACCATGGCAGGAGCTCACAGTACCTGCACCGCTGTATATTTGCCTTGCTATCTCGTCGTTTCCCAGCACGCGCCACAGACTCTAGCCACGGAGCGATTTCCTGAATAAGTCGCATGACCTTCTGTGAGGACAAATCACTCGCGTTTGAGCCCCCGTAGCTGATCCTCCTGAGATGGAAATATGTACACTTGGTTTTGGAGAACCACAATTTTGCTGGAAATTCCTAACAAGATAGGTTTTAGCCATTCTAACTCGTCATTCTCCCTCACAGTGACGCAGTACATGGGGGTGATGCACTCCCTTCGCAGCCATCATATGATCCCCTGAAGTTAGTTTTCAGTACTAGGAAACAAATAAGTATTTCAAGTGGATGAATATTTCTGAGAATAATCTTTTGAAAAGTTGATTATAAATCCACATACATGAATATGAATGAATTTAGGGAGTGTATAATAAGAAAAATATACTTCATATTTTGAAAAATCTGCAGAGTGAAAAAAAAAATATATATATATATATATATATATATATATACATACACACAGAGACATTAAAAAGTAGCATTATGTATGCCAATCGAAATTCACCATGAAATATATATCATCCACAGATCCAAAAATATTCATTTTAATGAACATGGATTTATGTCGTTCAACTAAGAAGCTCACCCGTATGTTGAATTTTCAGTTCCAACAGCATTAAGTAGGAGTGATCTCTTCTCACAATTTGTATCTGTCAAGCCAGCCACCTCACAAAATGTACGAGTGATACCAGGTAGAATTCGATATGTGCATATAAAAATACATGTGATGAATAGGCTAAAGAGAAAGGGAGACAGTTATTCACATATTTCTTAACTTTTAAAACACATGGAGAACTATTTCAATTAAAATTTGCTAGATTTATAACACCTACCATTTATCTTACGAAAGGCAAGTCCAACTATACACCATGCCTCCTGTGAACCTCTTGTATTTCTATTCTGTTTGGGTTATTTTTCTCCATAATATTAGCATTAAAAGTCAAAGTCTATTAGGGTATGTGTTAGTGTCAGGGATTCAGTATTTCGAATGGAAAATTTGAAAATGTATCCAATGTGTATGCAAATATGTGCTACACAAAAAACTTCCCACTCTCATTCAGAACAATGCCTTGACATTACCTTCGCCCCACATAAGACACAATTAGAGGAGAGGAGTTAGAAAATCTGTGAATACATATGTGGAATGGAAAATGCTCAAGAGTTCACAAATTTGGAGGTGGTAGAAGAGGTTCCAAAAGTAAGGGACAGGGTAAACACTCCACAAACATGAAGTTCTGCCAGCCTGACATCTGGAGAAACTGCCTCTAAGGTTTGGCAATGAAATATATGCTGTTGTCAGGAGCATTAGCTTCATTTGGAGTGACACCATCAAAGCTGGGTCTTCATCTATGTGACATGGATGACATTGTTTCTTATTTTCCAATGAACATGAGGCAGCAGTGCTGAATTTTCTATTTGTATGTAACTTCTGGCCACTGGGGTCTAAGTGTCTCCCCGTGTGCACTGTAAATCCATTTGGTCATCCTCCACTATTCATGGTGTTTCTAGCTGCTGCACTGGGAGTTTGGAATTTGCTTCATGAATTACAAAGAGTTCAACAGGGACACAGTGCTGAAGTGAGTTCTGTCAATTGTGGTGGGTCGGGTTCTACAGGAGAATGCACCAACCAGGCTTCTATCACACATTGCTTGCCCCATTGACCATAGCAACCTGATTTTGAACATTGCCCTGAAACCTCTCCATATAACAATATGCTTTTACGTATAAGAGTCTACTGGCTGCAAAATGTCAGTCACAATCAATTTGCAAGCCAATGGCAGATCCACATGGCCCAACACAGATGTTTTATCACACACCTGCCAACCACTGCTCTAGGACAACTACTCAGCAGGATCCAACTTACTGGCATCTCTGTTCTACACCATTTTCATAAAACCAAGTCAATCAGGGCACTGTCTTACATACTCATGATCAGCAACAGGACATCCAAATGTTCTCCTGCCACCCGGTCATGGGAATTTCAAAAATTTTTATGATATTTATCTAGCCAATTTTCAAGAAAGAAGTTGGAGGCACTGTGGGTTTCAATTTATTCAGGAACCATTAAATGGTGACTAAGCTCATTTCAATGAAAACTCTGGAGAATTCTCACAGGCAAGGCTTCCCAAAGAGTGGCCAAAATGTCAGATTAAGCCAGGCCCATTTAGGTCTACAATGTGAGGTCCATGTGTGTTTTGACTCTCAAAAATGGCTGCCAAGTCTTTAAGAATAAAATCATGTGATATCCTGGATGAGATTTCCTGTGATCTTTGGAAAGTCAACTTGGGCCTAGATGTCACTTTCCAAGGGCAACTCTCATGCATGGCCATCTAAAATCCCAACACAATTCATGGCAATACATCTCTGAGATCAGTACCAGAACTCAGTCTCTAAGGGGAATCACACCAGAGTGCAAGCCCAGGTGGACCCAGTCATCTCTTCCAACCACCATTCAAATGTCCACAATTAAAACCAAAACACTCCCACATGGCCCAAATCTTCTTCCATATAGACACTCATCATAACCTGTGGCTGGAGGTTTCCATGAGGGGAGCAGCCCACGTCAGTGTCCAAAATAAGCTTCCTGCCCCTCATTTGCCTAAAGTCAGGGTGGCGTGGACACCCTTCTTGTAAACCAGGAGTGATCAAATAGGCCTTCCTTTAATACTGTTTGGCTTCTCCAACTTGAGGACTACTGACTTTGAGGTTTAGATTCTTTAAGTGAATTGGAGTCATGAGAAAAAACAAGCATCTATGGGCTAGCCTCTGCTGGGTTTTGAAGAACTTATTTGACCCAAAGGATCCCTGTTCTCACTTGATGGATTTCAGGAACCTACCAGAGGAAGGCAAGAGAGTTAATCAACAATATCTGATCTTTTTGCCATTTTGGTTTTGGATGCATGCATGGGATCTATCTTTAGATCCATCAGGTGCTGAGAATCTAAGCCACAGCCTCACACAGGGCCAAGAGACTGATTCAGACATATCCCTTTTCAAAGCAATTAAGCATGGATCCACAGGTGATGCCCATTTATTTGCATTTGAAAACTGTTTTCTTCAGGCTTCACAAAGTGGTGGCTTGAGGCAAAGATCTTCCTGACATTCAGGGCAACAGAACAATAGGTAAGCAAAAGGACCAAAGCAGGGTTTCTCCACTGAGACTTTCCTGGTCAACTGATATCTGAGATTTCTGAGATGCTAGCCATTCCCTTCAACTATCTAGTACATGGCCATGTCACAGATATTGGAGGTGGTACATATCTTGGACACAAAACCATGATACTATTCTGGAGTGTTGCTAGAATTGAAGGAGAAAACAGGAAATTATGAAGCTAGTAGGTGTTGCCCATCTATAAGGCAAGCCTGAGTCCACTCATATATTGGGCACAATGAATGCTGGCAAGCTTTCTAGTAGACAGGAAACATCCATTGATCCATTCTCTCTTCTAATGTCTACAATCATGAACACAGTGGGATACACAGACACTCGCATTGTCAAAGGACTTACTAAAAATAGTCCACTCTAAACCAAACAAACCGCCTTTCCTACCTATTCTGAGAACATGAGCCAAAACCACAAAATCACACCCACACCCAAAAAGGCACCTCCTTCCCCCAAGTAGGTCTGTGACTCTCCGGAGTGTCCTCTGACTGGTGGGCCATACTATGTTTCCCCAAAATGACCTCTCCTGTCTCAGTTCTGGTCTGCATGGCCAACTCTGTGAAGTTGTCAAGAGCCAGTGGTGAGACACTACCTGCTTTCTCAGGAAAGCCCCTCTTCAAAGGTTTCCTGGCATTTCGTCATCCTCACATCTGTAGGTTCCAAGAAAGACTGACTCTGTCCTTGGTAAATCCAAACATGTGAGACCACTGGGACTGGGACAGGGACTGTCTCTGAGTGCCTGGCTTCCTGGATCCCAAGTTCAGAGAGTTTTATCACCAAGGAAGTGAGGTGAGGTCACTTTCTTCAGGATCTGCATTATGTCACTGCCTTGACAACCACTTTGCCCTAACAGTTGCTTCCAAAAGTCCCATGAGGTGGAGGCTGCCCCAGTTTTCCTGTAACACTTTCACAAATTAGAATGTCATATCAATCATAAGCACCCCGGAACAGCTCTCCACACAGAACTGGTTTGGTCCATCTTGTATACATTAAGAAGAGAGAGAATGATTCAGACACAACCCTTCAACCCGACCAGGATGATTGCCATGGAAGATGACTTTTGCTTTCTGAGGTCTTTCATAGCTGTCTTCATCTTCACCAGGGATCATTTCTAAATGAACATTTGAGGTTCTCAGCAGGTGAAGATACCCTACATTCCTGTATTTTAATACCAACTCTGTCCCTGCTCTTCGGTAAAGTTAGTGTATGGTTAGGGTTAATTATATGTTCGATTTGGGTTAGGAATCATTCTGCAGGATGAATAAAGGGATTGGGTACCTGCGATATTTATAAGAATATATAAGTGAAATATATGTATGAAAACGGAAATCTAAGAAAGATTTGAAGCCCAGAAGGGCATTGGGCCCTTGATTGGGATACATAGTGTTGAATTACTTTCTGTTAAATTGTCTCAGTTAAATCAATATACAATGGCATAGGACCGTGTACCTTGGATGATTGAATGTAGAAGAGAACATCCAGTCAAAAAGTGATAGTCGGTAGGAATAGAAAGATAGTCGGTAGGTTTAGGAAGAAGAGTGAGAATATGATTTGGAATAAAAAGCTTATTTAGCAATAGGGTTTCGTTTAGAGAGTGAATGTAAATGTCAGTACATGTGAAGAGTCATTCACAATAATGAACTGGGGAAATTATGTAGAAAAGCAAGTATCAATAGCGACATAACGAAATCAGGCAAAGTATAAATGAGTGATAGGATTAGACATTTTCAACAGGGTTGAGTTTGAATATATAATCATAGGTAAAAACAAATATGTTGTCACCAATGGGATTTACATTTGAGAGCATTAGGCAACCTGGACACGGATGTTATTAGTTATCCATGTTCACTTTCCTTTTAGGCTTTGGTACAATCATAAGTGTGACCTTTACATTTTTTTGTTCAGAATATTACTGTGGTAAAATGTATATGTAGATCAGGTAACATGAGTATTTCTTTCACTATGTCTGGGAGCAATATTTTGAAGACATATACATTAGTATTAGGGGTAGAAAGAGGTGTACCCTGTGTCTATGAATATAGAGATAATGCATGAATAGACGATAATATGAATAAATAATGTAACTGGTTCCACTTTAAATAATGTATTGAATTGAAATCTGAAAATATATAAGAAATCTTATATTGATATATAATCATTCATTCCAACCAGTTATATATCTAATGGTAATATTAGGATTATGGTTTATCATGAAGGGTGTTTGAGTTTTGCTTTATAAGTGATGATGTTAAACGAAAATAATGTGTTTGGAAAGAAGTCTCATGAAAAGACCAGTCAAGAAACATAGAAGAATCATGTGTTCTGAATCAGGAAGTGATTGATCGTGAAACAAATTCCTATAAATTTTCTAACTTGTGAACGAAATATATATCCTATGATGTGCATTAACTGAAGGAGTAGTAATGTACCAGTGTTGAATAAAAATGAAAGTCAAAATACACATCATGTCCCCTAAGAATATACTTGCATTGATGTTAAACTAGCTCAGTAACTGTAGAAATATTAGGTGTTGTTTGCACCTTTCACTGAATTTACTTTTCAGTACTAGAAAACAAATATGTATTTCAGGTGGATGATTATTTCTGAGAATAATCTTGTGGAAAGTTGATTATAAATACACATATATGAATATGAATGAATTTAGGGAGTGTATAATAAGACACATATATTTCATATTTTAAAAAATCTGGAGAGTGTATATATATACACTCTCATACATACACACTCCCATGCACAGATATAAAAATTAGCAATACAGGAGATCCATCATGAAGGCAGGCATGGAAAAATCAAGTCTCTGACCTCTTCAGCTGAGCGGGCATAGGGAGTCGGAAACTGTCTAAATGCTGTTTGCTCAGAATCAGTAGGCAATGTTGACCTGATGTGGATCTGGGGCGAACATTCTGGGCCCCTCAGAACACACACCGAGCCTGGATGGGCTGCATTCAACCTCCGGTTTGCCTGGTTCTCATGACTCAGCACTAAGATCCCACTGAAATAACTGTTCGGCCCTTCTGAACTTTCAGAGGTAAAAGCCAACCAAGCCTTCAAAAGCAGTGGCCACAGGATTGAAACGGCGCTTGGGAGAGACAGTCAGGACCCACCCGTTGCGTTGGTTACCTTGCAAAGGGAACAAACGGTCACCATTTGCATGGGATACCACCATAGCATAGAAATGACTTCACGGGCAGAGGAGATAACTTCATTAAAACCAGCGTGACAGGTGTGTAATCCCCTAGCCATCTCTCTCAACACAGCGGGGAAACCTTAAGGGCCCCTCCCAGCTCAGCCTTAAGGGCCTCTCCCAGCTCTCCCGTGAGCACGATAGCCAGACCTAGGGAATCAGGATTGGCTCGGGACTAGCACGTGGAATTCCCGGCTCCTGATCCCACAAGTGCTGACAATTGAGGTCTCTTACACCACGTACCGGGGGCATGGCTCCCAGAGGGCAAGAAAATTCGCTGGGGGTCCTCAGCCCCAAGCTCTACAAAACTAGGGTCTGAGGGAAGCAAACAGGGAGAGTGTGCCCAGGCATTCATGAAAACAGGGCTGCCAGGAGTAGAGTTCTGGCTTGTAACCACTATTGTGGTGAGCGTCACAGGTGAGCAAGGCATGGCTTGAGGAAGCACAAGAGAAGGCCCTAGGCACTCAGGATTGGAGATCCGCCAAGTCTGGGAGGAAGAGCTGCTGCACAGTGATTGGTTCCCACTTATTCAGAGGAGAAGCTTGGCCCAGTGCACACAGCTCCACCTACTGAAAGAGAAGTTAATTGAACTCTATGACTGCATTTATTATTATTATTTTTTTAATTTATATTTTTTCTATTTCTTTCATTTTCATTTTTGTTGTTGTTGTTCTTTAACTTTTTTAAATGTTTTTTTTTTATTTTATCATTATTATTATTAATATTATTTTAAATTTTAATTTTCATCTTTTAATTATAATTATTATTTATTTTTTTTTTCTTTATTTATTTTCTATTTTTCTTTTGTCTTTTCATTTCTTTTCAATTTTCTTATTCCCCCTTCCTTGAATTCTACCTGCCTACTCTCATTCTCTTTAGTGACTTCTTCCCTTCCCTTCTAATATCTTTCCTCCGAAGCATCAAATAAATTTATAAGAGTAAGCAGTAACTCAGCAGTCAAACAAAACAAGAAGTAACATGAGCAGCATAAAAAAAACAAGGAAGAAAAGGAGTACAAATAACAATGGACAGCCTAAATATTCAGAAGGAATCATCAGAAAAATGGTCATATAAAGAACTCAAGGAATACCTTAGACAGATGGAATGGAACCTTAAAGAGGATACGAGACATCAAAACCAAACAGTGAAAGAACACATTGAAAATGAATTATATAAACAGATATAAAAAGAAATTAAGCATCTTTATTAGGAGATAGAGATTATAAAAAATCAAACAATAATTCTAGAAATGAAGGAAATGATAAACCAAATTAAAAACTCAATTGAGAGTATCACTAACAGAGTGGAGCGAGTAGAAGACAGAATGTCAGATAATGAAGACAAAATATATCATCTTGAAAAAAGTCTAGCCAACAAAGAAATGCTGGTAAAAAGTCATGAGAAAAACATCCAAGAGATATGGGATATCATAAAAAAAAAAACTTATGAGTCATCTGGATAGAGTAAGGTACAGAGATTCAAACCAAGGGAATGAGTAACCTGCTGAATGAAATAATTACAGAAAACTTTCCAGAAATAAAAATGGAAACGGATAAAAAAAATTGTAGATGCTTACAAGACACCGAGCACAAAAAAATCACAGTAGACCAATGCCAAGAAACATTGTTATGAAGATATCCAATATACAAAACAAAGAGAAAATATTAAAAGCTACAAGAGAAAGGAGGCAGATTACAATCAGGGGTAAACCAAAAATGTTAACAACAGATTTTTCATCACAGACGCTGAAAGTGAGAAGATCCTGGAACAACGTATTTCAAACACTTAAAAACAATGGATGACAACCAAGAAATCTGTATTCAGAAAAATTAAGTTTCAGGTAAGACAACTAAATAAAAATATTTTGTGATAAACAAAAGCTAAAAGAATTTGCAGCCAGAAAACCAGCATTGCAAAGCATCTTAAGGAAAACACTACAGGAGGAAAAAATGAATATCAACAACGAAAACCATCAGTGGGAATTTCCTCAGTAATGACAGAGGGAGGGGGGAAAGCTAATCATGGATAAACAAACTAAATTTTAAAAAAAAGATAAATAATCAAAGACGGGTGGCAATACAAACCATATATCAATAGTAACTCTAATCGTTAATGGCTTAAACTCTCCAATAAAGTGACATAGGCTTGTAACGTGGATTAAAAAAAACAAATCCAACAATATGTTGCTTCCAGGAGACACATCTGAATGGAAAAGACATACACAGGCTGAAGGTGAAAGGTTGGGAAAATTTATACCATGCACACGGTCCTTGTAAGCAAGGAGGGGTGGCCATCCTCATACGGAATAAAATCGACTTCAAGACTAATTTAATCAAAAGGGATAAGGAAGGACATTATATACTGTTAAAAGAAACCATTCACCAACAAGACATAACAATTATCAATATTTACGCAGAAAATAATGGTGCTGCGACATTTATAAAACAAATTCTCCTCAATTTCAAGAATCAAATAGACCACAACACAATAATTATGGGAGACTTCAACTCACCTCTCTCACCATTGGACAGATCCTCCAAACAAAAGTTGAATAAAAAAAATATAGAATTCAATATCACAATCAATACCCTAGACTTAACTGACATATATAGAATATATCAACCATCATCAAGTGGATATACTTTTTTCTCACCAGCACATGGATCCTTCTCAAAATAGACCATATATTATGCCGTAGGGCAACACTCAGTAAATATAAAGGGGTGGAGATAATACCATGAATTTTTTTCTGATCACAATGGAATGAAACTGGAAACCAATGGTAAAAGAAGGAAGGAAAAATCCTACATCACATGGAAAATGAACAATATATTACTGAATGATCAATGGGTTACAGAAGACATAAAAGAGGAAATCAAAAAATTCTTAGAGATAAATGAAAATACAGACACAACATATCAGATTCAATGGGACACAATGAAACAAGATTCAAGAGGCAAATTCATCGCTTGGAGGTCATTCCTCAAAAAAAGAAAAAAAAAACAAAAACAACAAATAAATGAGCTCTCACTTCATCTCAAAGCCCTAGAAAAGGAAGAGCAAAACAACAGCAAATGTAGCAGAAGGCAAGAAATAATTAAAATCAGAGCGTAAATCACGAAATTGAAACAAAAGAAACTATTAAAAAATTAATAAAACTAAAAGTTGGTTCTTCGAAAAAATAAATAAGATGGACAGACCCTTAGCCATGCTAACGAGGAGAAGAAGAGAGAGAACTCAAATTACTAACATACGGGATGAAAAAGGCAATATCACAACAGAAGCTACATAAATACGAAAGACAATTAGAAATTATTTTGAAAACCTATATTCCAATAAAATAGAAAGTAGTGAAGACATCGATACATTTGTTAAGTCATATGATTTGCCTAGACGGAGTCAGGAGGATACACACAATTTAAACAGACCAATATCAATCGATGAAATAGAAGAAGCAATCAAACGACTACCAACCAAGAAAAGCCCAGGACCGGATGGGTATACAGCGGAGTTTTACAAAACCTTTAAAGAAGATTTAATACCAATACTTTTCAAGTTATTCAGGAAATAGAAAAACAGGGAGCTCTGCCAAGTTCATTCTATGAGGCCAACCTCACCCTGATTCTGAAACCAGACAAAGACACCTCAATGAAAGAAAACTACAGACCAATATCTCTGATGAACCTAGATGCAAAAATTTTCATTAAAATTCTGGTGGTTTGGATACAAAGGCACATCAAAAAAATTGTGCACCATGATCAACTAGGATTCATCCCTGGGATGCAAGGAGGGTTCAATATATGGAAATCAATAAATGTTATTCACAACATCACTAGACTTAAAAATAAGAACCATAAGATCATCTTGATAGATGCAGAAAAACCATTAGACAAAGTAGAGCATTCCTTTATGTTCAAAACATTAGAAAAACTAGGGATAACAGGAACATACCTCGACATTGTAAAAGCTATCTATGTTAAGCCTCAGGCTAGCATCATTCTGAATGGAGAAAAAATGAAGGCATTCCCTCTAAAATCTGGAACAAGACAGGAATGTCCTCAAGGAGCTAGATTCAAATCAGAGACTCTGCATTTGATAGAAGAAAAAGTTGATTCCTATCTACATATTGTATGGTCAGGCTCCAAATTCCTTAATAGGACACCCATAGCACAATAGTTAATAACAAGAATCAACAAATGGGAGTTACTTAAACTGAAAATTTTTTTTCTCAGAAAGAGAAACAATAAGAGAGGTAAATATGGAGCCTAGATCATGGGAACAAATTTTTACTCCTCACCCTTCAGATGGAGCCCTAATATCCAGAGTATGCAAAGTATACAAAGAACTCAAATAATTAGACAATAAGATAACAAATAACCCAATGGGCCAAGGACCTGAACAGACACTTCTCAGAGGAGGACATAGAATCAATCAATAAGTACATGAAAAAATGCTCTCCATTTCTTGCAGTCAGAGAAATGCAAATCAAAACCACCCTAAAATACCATCTCAATCCAGTGAGATTGGTAGCCATTATGAAGTCAAACAACAACAAGTGCTGGCGACGATGTGGGGAAAAGGGTACTCTTGTACATTGCTGATGGGACTGAAACTGGTGCAGCCAATTTGGAAAGCATTATGGAGATTCCTGGGAAAGCCGGGAATGGAAGCACCATTTGAACCAGCTATTGCCCTTCTCGCACTATTCCCTGAAGACCTTAAAAGAGCGTACTACAGGGATACTGCCACATCGATGTTCATAGCAGCACAATTCACAATTGCTACACTGTGGAACCAACCCAGATTCCCTTCAATAGATGAATGGATAAAAAAAAAATGTTTTTTTTATATACTATGGAGGATAAAAAATGACAAAATCATGGAATTTGCAGGGAAATGCATGGCACTAGAGCAGATAATGCTTAGTGAAGCTACCCAATCCCAAAAAAACAAATACCAAATGACTTATTTGATATAATGAGAGCAACTAAGAACAGAGCAGAGAGGAAGAGCATGAAGAAAAGATTAACATTAAGCAGAGACATGAGGTGGCAAGGAAAGGGAGAGAAAAGAGAAATTGCATGGTAATGGAGGGAGACCCTTATTGTTACAAAAAAATTACATATAAGAGGTTGTGAGTGTAATGGGAAAATAAACAATAAGAGAAATGAATGACAGTAGGTAGGGTAGAGAGAGAAGATGGGAAGAGAGGGGAGGGGGGATAGTAGAGCATAGGAAAGGTAGCAGAATACAACAGTAACTAATAAGACATTATGTAAAAATATGGATGTGTAACTGATGTGATTCTGCATTCTGTATTTGGAGTAAAAATTGGAGTTCAAAACCCACTTGAATTTAATGTATGAAATATGATATGTCAAGAGCTTTGTAATGTTTTGAGCAACCAATAAAAGAAAAAAAAAGTAGCAATATATATGCCAATCGAAATTCATCATGAAATATATATAATCCAAAGATCGAGAAATATTCATTTTACTGAACATGGATTTATGTATAATGTAATTCAACTAGGAAGCTCACCCGTAGGTTGAATTTTCAGTTCCAACAGCGTTTAGGAGGAGTGATCTCTTCTCACAATTTGCATCTGCCAATTCAGCCACCTCACATGTGTGTACAAGTGATATCAGGTAGGATTCTATATGTGCATATAAAAATACATGTGCTGAATAGGCTACAGAGAAAGGGAGACAGGGATTCACATATTTGTTAATTTTAAAAACACATGTAGAAGTATTTCAACAAAAAATTGACTAGATTTAAAACTCCTACATTATATAATGCAAAAGGCAATTCCAACTATACACCATGCCTCCTCTGAACTGCTTGTATTTCTATTCTTTTTGGGTTATTTTTCACCATCATTTTAGGATTATTAGTCAGAGACTAGTAGGGTACGGGTTAGTGTCTGGGGTTAAGTATTTCAAATGGAAAATTGGAAAATGAATCCAATGTGTATGTAAATATGTGCTACACAAAAATCTTCCCACTCACATCCAGAGCAATGCCTTGACAATACCTTTGCCCCAAGTAAGACACAATTAGAGTAGAAAAGTGTAAAAATCTAGGAATACATATATGGAATGGAATATGCTCGGGAGTTCACAACCTTGGAGGTGGTAGAGGAGTTTCCAAAAGTAAAGGAAAGGGTAAACACTCCACAAACAAGGAGCTCTGCTGGCCTAAGAATTCTTGGGAAATGGCCTCTGAGGTTGGGATCCTGAAATATATGTTGCTGTCATGAGCTTTAGCTTCCTTTGTAGTGAGACCATCAAAGCTGGGTCTGCATCTATGTTACCGGGAAGAGATGGTTTCTTATATTCCAATGAACATGAGGCAGCAGTGCTCAATTCTCTCTTTGTAGGTAAACTGTGGCCACTGGAGGCTAAGTGTCTCCCAGTGGGGACTGTGAAGACATTTGGTCATCCTCCACTTTTCATGGTGTTTTTTGCTGCTGCACTGGGAATTTGGTATTTGCTTCACAAAATATAAGAAGTTCATCTGGGATACAGTGCTGGAGGGAGTTCTGTCACTTGTGGTGGGTCAGGGTCTGCAGGAGAATGCACCAACCAGGCTTCTATCGCACAGAGCTTGCCCCAATAACCATAGCAACCTTATTCTGAACATTGCCCTTAAAACTCTCGATATAACAGGATGCCTTTACATATAAGGGTCTCATGTCTGCACTATATCAGTCACAAGCCATTTGGAAGCCAATGGCAGATCCACATAGCCCCTCCATGATGTTTTATCACACTCCTTCCCACCACTGTTCTAGGCGCACTACTCAGAAGGCTTCAAATTACTGGCATCTCGTGTTCTACATCATTTTCATGAAACCCAGTCAAACAAGGCACTGTCTGGTATACACATGATAAGCAACAGGACATCAAATTTTCTCCAGTTCCACCTGGTCATGGGAATTTCAAAAATTTCATGGTATTTATTTAGCAATTTTTCAAAAATGAAGTTAGAGGCACTGTGCGTCTCAATTCATTCAGGAACCATTAAGTGTTGTGAAAGTTCATTTCAATGAAAGCTCTAGAGAACTCTCACAGTCAAGGCTTCTCAAAGAATTACCAAATGGTCACATAAAGCCAGGCCAATTGACGTCTACAACGTAAGGTCCATGTGTGTTTTGACTTTCATCTATGGCTGCCATGTCTTTCATAATAAAATCATGTGATATCCTGGCTGAGATTCCAAGGCCTCTGTGGAAAGCCTCCCTGGGCATAGATCTCAGTTTCCAAGAGTGAGTCTTATGTGTGTCCTCCTAAAATCCCAACACAATTCATGGCAATACTTCTCTGAGGTCAATTCCAGAATGCAGTCTCTAAGGGGAATCACACCAGAGTTCAAGCCCAGGTGGATCCAGTCATCCCTTCCAACCGCCACAAAAATTACCACAATTAAAATCAAAACACTCCCACAGGCCCATCATCTTCTTCCATGTAGACACTCCTCATAACCTCTAGCTGGAGGTTTCTATGAGCCCAAGGTAGTGTCCAAAATAAGCTCACTTGCCCCTTATTTGCCTAAAATCATGGTGGCCTGGACACTCTTCCTGTGAACCAGGAGTGATCAAATATTCCTGCTGTTAAAGTGTTCCACTTCTCCAATTTCAGCCTACTGGCTGTAGGGTATAATTCTTTATGTGATTTGGAGTCATGAGAAAACCCAAGCACATATGGGGTAGCCTCTGCACGGATTTCAAGAACTCATTTGACCCAAATGATCCCTATTCTCACTTGATGGAGTTCAGGAACCTAAAACAAGAAGGCAAAAATATTCATCCACAATGACTGCTCTTTTGGACATTTTAGTTTTGAAAGCACATGGGATCTTTCTTTAAATCCATCAGGTGCTGAGAATCTAAGCCACAACCTCATACAAGGACAAGAGGCTGATTCAGACACATCCCATTCCAAAGCAATTAAGCAAAGAGCCACAGGTGGTGTCGATTCATTTCCATATGAAAACAGTGTTCTTCAGGCTACACAAAGGGGTGGCCTGAGGCAAAGACCTTTCTGACATTCAGGGTAATAGAAATAGAATTAAGCAAATGGCCCAAAGAAGGGTTTCTCCACTGAGACTTTACTGGTCACACTGATATCTGAGTTTTCTGAGATGCTCTCATTCCCTTCAGCTATCCAGAACATGGCCATGTCACAGAGCCTTGTGGTGTTACATATCTGGGAAACAAAACCATGAGTCTATTCTGGAGAGTGGCCAGAATTCACGAAGAAAAGTGGAACTTTAGAAGATAATAGATGTTGCCCATCCATAAGGCAAGCTGCAGTCCATTCATCAATTGCGCAGTATGAATCGCGGAAGCTTTCAACTAGAGACAACACATCCATTGATGCATTCTGTTTTCTAATGTCTACAACCATGGATACAGTGGGATACACAGACATAGAAACACTCACAATGTCAAACGACTTACTAGAAACAGTCCACTCCAAACCAAACAAACCACCTTTCCTACCTATTCTCAGAACATGAGAAAAAACCACAAACTCACACCTACAACGGCAAAGGCACTTTCTTCCCCTAAATAGGTCTGTGACTATCCGAAGTGTCTTCTGACTGGTGGGCCATATTATGTTCCCCCAAAATGGCCTGTCCTGTTTCACATCTGGTCTCCTTGTCCAACTCTGTGAAGTTGTAAGGAACCAGCGGTGAGCCACTACCTGCTTTTTCAGGAAAGGCCCCTCTTCAGAGCTCTGCTGGCATTTGGCCATCCTCATATCAGCAGGTACCAAGAAAGACTGACTATGTCTTTGGGAAAAGCAAACAAGTTAGCCCACTGGGTCTGGAGTGGGACTGGCTCTTGGTGCCTGGCTTCCTGGATCCCAAGTTCAGAGAATTCCATTACCGAGGAAGTGAAGTGAGGTCACTTCTTTCAGGAACTGAATATGGTCACTGCCTTGGTAACCACTTTGTCCTAACAGTTGCTTCCAAGGTTCCCATGAGATAGAGGCTGCCCCAACATCCTGTGACACATTCAGAAGTTAGAATGATATATCAACCATAGGCACCCTGGAACAGCTCTCCACAGAGGCCTGGTTTGGTCCATCTTCTCTACATTAAGAAGAGAGAGGCTGACTCAGACACATCAATTCATCCTGACCAGGATGTTTGCCATGGAAGATGACTATTGCTCTCTCAGGTCCTACATAGCTGCCTACATATTCTCCAAGGATCCTTTCTTCATGGATCTTTGAGGTTCTCAGCAGGTGGAAGATCTTCTACATTCCTATATTGTAAGACCCACTCTGTCGCTGCTCTTAAGTTAGTTATATTGAGGGAACAGTGTATGGTTAGGGTTAATAACATGTTCGATTTGGGTTACGAATCATTCTGCAGGATGAATAATGGTATTGGCAACCTGTGATATTTACAAGAGTATACATGTGAAATATAAGTATGAAAGCAGAAATCTAGGTAAGATTTGAAGCCCAGAAGGGCATTGGGGACTTGAGTGGGATACCTAACTTTGAGTAATGTGCTGCACAGATGTCTCAGATAAATC
Source organism: Callospermophilus lateralis (assembly GCF_048772815.1). Lineage (NCBI taxonomy): Eukaryota > Metazoa > Chordata > Mammalia > Rodentia > Sciuridae > Callospermophilus > Callospermophilus lateralis. Next base: position 427,489 of record NW_027518102.1, on the reverse strand, counting down.
AATATACATCGGACCTTGTACCTTGGATGATTGAATGCTGAAGAGAACATCCAGTCAAAAACCGATATTCGGTAGGATTAGGAAGGAAGTTGGTAGGTTTAGAAAGAAGAGTGAGTATAGGATTTGGACCAAAAGTTCTTCAGCAATAGGGTTTCGGGTAGAGAGTGTATGTAAATGTCAGCACATGTGAAGAGTCAGTTATAATGATGAACTGGGGAAAACATGTAGGAAAGCAGATATCAATAGAGATATTAGGAAATCAAGCAAAGTATAAAGTGTGTGATAGGGTTAGACATTTTCAACAGGTTTGAAGTTGAATATATAATCTTAGGAAGAAACAAATATTTAGTCACCAATAGGATTGATATTTGAGAGCATTAGGCAACCTGCACATGGATGTTTTTAGTAATGCATGCTATCTTTCCATTTAGGCTTTGGTACAATTGTAAGAGTGATCTTTGCTTTTTGTGTCCGGAATATTTCTGTGATAAAATGTGTATGTAGATCAGGTGACATGAGTATTTCTTCCACCATTTCTGAGAGCAATATTTTGAAGATTTATAAATTAGTATGGGGGTAGAAATAGGTGTACCCTGCTTCTATTAATATAGACATAATGCATGAATAGACCATACTGTGAATAAATAATATAACTGGATCCACTTTAAATAATGGATTGAATGGATATCTGAAAATATATAAGAAATGTTATATTGATATACAATCATTAATTCCAACCAGTTATATATCTAATGATTATTTTATGGTTATGGTTAATCATGAAGGGTGTGTGAGTTTTTCTTCAAAATTGAAATGGAAATCGAAAACAATATATTTGGAAAAAAAAGTCTCATGAATAGACCAGTCAAGAAACATAGAAAAATACATGTGTTCTGGAGCAGGAAGTGACTAAAAGTGAAACAAATGCCTATAAATTTGCTAACTAGTGAATGAAATATATATCCTATGATGTGCATAAACTGAAGAAATAGTAATGTACCAGTGTGGAAAAAAAAATTAACGTCAAAATACACATCATGTCCCATAGGAACCAACATGCATTGATGTTAAACTGGGTCAGTTAATGCAGACATATTAGAATTTGTATGCACCTTTCACTGAAGTTAGTTCTCAGTACTAGGAAACAACTATGTATTTCATGTGTATGAGTATTTCTAAGAATAATCTTGTGAAAACTTGATTATTAATCCACATCCATGAACATGAATGAATTTAGGGAGTGTATATAAGACACATATTTTTCATATTTTTACAAATCTGGACAGTATATATATATATATATATATATATATATATATATATATATATATATAGATAGATAGATAGATAGATATATACACATATATGGACACATATACACACAAACACAGAAATTAAAAAGTAGCAATATATATGCCAATCGAAATTCATCATGAAATATATATCACAAAGATGCAAAAACATTCATTTTACTGAACATGGGTTTATGTATAATGTTGTTCCACTGGGAAGCTCACCCATAGGTTGAATTTTCAGTTCTAACAGCGTTTAGGACGAGTGATCACTTCTCACAATATGTATCTGCCAAGTCATGTAACTCAAAAGAATGTACGTTTGATACCATGTAGGATTCTATTTGTGCATATAAAAATACATGTGCTGAATAGGCTCCAGAAAATGAGAGACAGTAATTCACATATTTGTTAACTTTAAAAACACATGGAGAACTATTTCAATTAAAAATTGACTAGATTCATAATACCTACCCTTTATCATGCAAAAGGCAAGTCCAACCCTGAACTGCATGTATTTACGTACTGTTTGGGTTATTTTTCTCCATCATATTAGGATTAGTAGTCGGAGTCTATTAGAATATGGGTTAGTGTCAGGGATTCAGAATTGCGAATGGAAAAATAGGAAAATTAATCCAATGTGTATGCAAATATGTGCTAAAACAAATCTTCCGACTCTCATCCAGAACAATGCCTTGAAATTATCTTCACCCCAAGTAAACACAATTAGAGAAGAAAATTTGCAAAATCTGTGATTACATTTCTGTAATGGAAAATGCTCAGGAGTGCACAAACTTGGAGGTGGTATAGGAGTTTTCAAAAGTAAGGACAGGGTACACACTCCACAAGCATGGAGCTCTGCATGCCTACATCTTTTTGAGAAACTGCCACAGAGGTTGGGCACTGATATATAGGTTTTTGTCAGGAGTTAAGCTTCCTTTGTAGTGATACCCTCAAAGCTGGGTCTGCATCTATGTGACCTGGAGGACAAAGTTTCTTATTTTCCAATGAACACGAGGCAGCAGTGCTGAATTCTTTCTTTGTAGATAAACTGTGGCCCCTGGGGGTTTATTTTCTCCCCGTGTGGACTGTGAAACCATTTGGTCATCCTCCAATTTTCGTGGTGTTTCTTGCTGCTGCACTTGGAGTTTTGTACATGCTTCACGAAATACAAGGAGTTCAACTGGGAAACAGTGCTGGAGAGAGTTCTGTCACGTGTGGTGGGTTATGGTCTGCAAGAAAATGCACAAACCAGGTTTCTATCTCTCAAAGATTGCCCCCTTGTTCATAGCAACCTGATTCTGAACATTGCCCTGAAACCTCGCCATATAACAAGATGCCATTACATATAAGGGTCTGAAGTCTTCACTATGTCAGTCACAAGCCATTTGGAAGTAAATGGCAGATCCACATGGACCCACCATGATACTTTATCACACACCTGCCCACCACTGCTCTACGCCCACTACTCAGCAGGCTACAAATTACTGGCATGTCTGTTCTAAACAATTTTCAGAAAACCCTGTCAATCAAGGCACTCTCTGGTACACTCATGATAAGCAATAGGAGATCCAATGTTTCTTGAGTGCCACCGGGTCATGGGAATTTCAAAAATTTCATGGTATTTATCTAGCCATTTTTCAAGGATGACATTGGATGCACTGTGAATTTCAGTTATTCAGAAACCATTAAATGTTGAGAAAGCTCAATTCAAAGAAAATTCTGGAGAACTCTCACAGGCAAGGCTTTCCAAAAAGTGGACAAAAGGTCACTTGAAGCCAGGACCATTGAGGTCTACAATGTGAGGTCCTATATGTTTTGACTCTCTACTATGGCTGCAAAGTCTTTCAGAATATAATCATGTGATATCCAGGCTGAGATTCCCAGTTCTTTGTGGAAAGCCACCCTGGTCCTAGATCTCAGGTTCCAAGGGCGACTCTCATGCGTGGCCTCCTAAAATCCCAACACAATTCATGGCAATACTTCTCTGAGGTCAGTTTCAGAACTCAGTCTCTAAGGGGAAACACACCAGAGTTCAATCCCTGGTGACCCAGTCATCTCTTCCAACCGCCACACAAATGACCAGAATTAAAACCAAAACACTCACACATGCCCCTCATCTTCTTTCATATAGACACTAATCATAACCTTGGCTGGAAGTTTCCATGAGGCACACAGCACAAGACAATGTCAAAATAAGCTCCCTTGCCCTTCATTTGTCTAAAGTCAGTGTTTCTGGACACCGTTCCTGTGAACCAGGGCTGATCAAAGATGCCTGCCATTAATACTGTTCCGCTTCTCCAATTTGAGGCATACTGACTGTCAGGTATAGTTTCTTTATGTGATTTGTAGTCATGAGAAAACCCAAGCACCTATGGGCTAGCCTCTGCAGGGCTTGAAGAACTCAGTTGACCCAAAGGATCCCTCTTCTGACTTGATGGAGATCAGGAACCTTACAGAGGAAAGCAAGAGACTTCATCAACAATGATTGCTCTTTTGGCCATTTTGGAATTGGATGCACACATGGGATCTTTCTTTAGATCCATCAGGTGCTGAGAATCTGAGCCATGGACTCACACTGCACTAAGAGGCGGATTCAGACATATCCCTTTGCAAAGCAATTAAGCAAAGATCCTCAGGTGATGCCCATTTATTTCCATTTGAAAACTGATTTTTTCAGGCTTTCGAAAGGTGTGGCCTTAGGCAAAGACCTTCCTAACATTCAGGGCAACAGAACAATAAGAAAGCAAATTCCCAAAGCAGAGTTTCTCCACTGAGACTTTCCTGGTCACACTGATATCTGAATTTTCTGAGATACTCACCATTCCCTTCAGCTATCCAGTACATGGCCATGTCCCAGATTGTGGAGGAGATACATATCTTGAACACAAAACCATGAGCCTATGGGAGAGTGGCCAGAATTCAGGAAGAAATCAGGAATGTAGAAAGGTAGTAGGTGTTGCCCATCTATAAGGTAAGCTGCAGTCCATTCATAAATTGGACAAGATGAATGCTGCAAAGATTTCTACTAGACAGGACACATCCTTTGATGCATTCTCTTTTCTATTGTCTACAACCACGGACACAGTGGGATACACAGAAACACTCACCTTCTCAAAGGACTTACTAGAAACAGGCCACTCCAAATTAAACAAACCGACTTTCCTACATATTCTTAAAACATGAGACAAAATCACTAACACACAAACACACCCACAAAGGCACCTTCTTTCCCCAAGTAGGTCTGTGACTATCCAGAGCATCCTCTGACTGGTGGGCCATACTATGTTCCCCTGAAATGGGCTGTTGTATGTCAGATCTGGTCTCCTTGGCCAACACTGTGATGTTGTCAGGAGCCAGCGGTGAGCCACTGCCTGCTTTATCAAAAAAAAAAAAAAAAAAGCCCCTCTTCAGAGCTTTCCTGGCATTTGTCCCTCTTCAATTCAGTATTTGCCAAGAAAGAGTGACTCTGTCCTTGGTTAATCCAAACATGTGAGACCACTGGGACTGGGACTGGGCCTGCCTCAGGGTGCCTGTCTCCCTGGATCCAAAGTTCAGAGTGGTACATCAACAAGAAAGTGACGTAGGTCACGTCCTCTAGAACTGAATGAGGTCACTGCCTTGGCAACCACTTTGTCCTAACAGTTGCATCCAAGGGTCCATGAAATGGAGCGTGCTCCTGCTTCCTATGACACTTTTACAAGTTAAAATGGAATATCAACCATAGGCACCCGGGAACAGCTCTCCACACAGGCCTGGTTTGGTCCATCTTCTCTAGATTAAGAAGAGAGAGACTGCTTCAGACACATCCCTTCATCCTTACCTTGTTGTTTGTCATGGAAGATGACTTTTGCTCTCTCAGGTCCTTCATAGCTGCCTATATCTTCTCCAGGGATCATTTCTGCATGGACTTTTGAGGTTCTCTGCAGGTTGAAGATCTCCTACATTCCTGTATTGTAAGACCAACTCTGTCCCTGCTCGTCTATAAAGGTAGATTGAGGGAATCGTGTATGGTTAGGGTTAATAACATTTTTGATTTGGGTTGGGATCATTCTGCTGGATGAATAATGGTATTGGGAACCTGCGATATTTATAAGATTATAGAGGTGAAATATATGTATGAAAACAGAAATTTCAGTAAGATTTAAAGCCCAGAAGGTCATTGGGTCCTTGATTGGAATAGTTAGCTTTGAATTATGTTCTGCCCAGATGTCTCAGATAAATTTATACACAATGGCATAGGATCTTGTACCTTAGATGATTGAATGTTGAGGAGAACATCCATTCAAAAAGGGAGAGTTGGTAAGATTACGAAGATAGTTGGTAAGATTAGAAAAACGTGTGAGTATAGGATTTGGACAAAAAGTTCTTTAGCAATAGGGTTTCAGGTACACAAAAAAATGTAAATGTCAGCACATGTGAAGAGTCAGTCACAATGATGAACTGGGGAAAATATGTAGGAAAGCAGATATCAATAGAGACATAAGGAAATCAGGCAAAGTATAAAATGAGTGATAGCAATAGATATTTTCAACAGGCTTGAGATTGAATATATAATCTTAGGAAGAAACAAATATGTAGTCACCAATAGGATTGACATTTGAGAGCATTAGGCAACCTGGACATGGGTGATTTTCATAATCCATACTCACATTCCATTTAGGCTTTTGTACAATCGTAAGTGTGACTTTGCATTTTGTGGCCAGAATATTACTGTGATAAAATGTATATGTAGATCAGGTGACATGAGTATTTCTACCACCATTTCTTGGAGCAATATTTTGAAGAGGTATAAATTAGTATTGGGGGTACATATATGTGTACCATGTGTGTATGAATATAGAGATAATGCATGAATAGACCATAGTGTGAATAAATAATATAACTGGTTCGAACTTAAGAAATTGGAATAAATTGATATCTGAATATACACAGGGAATCATATGTTGATATACATACATTCATTCCAACCATTTATACATCCAATGGAAATATTACGGGTGTGGTTCATCATAAAGAGTGTGTGAATTTTGCTTCAAAATTGATTATGGAAATCGAAAATAATGTGTTTGGAAAGAAGTCTCATGAAATGACCAGTCAAAAACAAAGAAGAATACATATGTTCTGAAGCAGGAAGTGATAGAATGTGTTACAAATTTCTTTAAATTTATGAAGTTGTGGGTGAAATGTATATTCTATGATGTACAAAAACTGAAGAAATAGTAATGTACCAGTGTTGTATAAAAATGAACGTCAAAATACACATCATGTCCCATAGGAATCTACTTGCATTGATGTTAAAGTGGGTCAGTTACTGTAAAAATATAAGGATTTGTTTGCACCATTTACTGAAGTGAGTTTTCAATACTATAAAACAAATATGTATTTCAGGTGGATGAATATTTCTGAAAATAATCTTATGAAAATTTGAATATAAAACCACATACATGAACAAGAATGAATTTAGGGAGTGTATAATAAGACACATATATTTCATATTTTGAAAAATCTAGAGAGTATATATATATATATATATATATATATATATATATATATATATATATATACAAAACACACACAGAGACATTAAAAAGTAGCAATATATATGCCAATTAAAATTCATCGTGAAATATATATCATCCACAGATCCAAAAATATTAATTTTACTGAACATGGATTTATGTATAATGTTTTTCAACTAAGAAGCTCACTCATAATTTGAATTATCAGTTCCAAAACATTTAGGAGGAGTGATTTCTTCTCACACTTTGTCTCTGCCAAGTTAGCCACCTCTCAAGAATATAGGTGTGATACCAGGTATGATTCTATATGTTCATATAAAAATACATGTGCTGAATTGGCTACAGAAAAAGGGAGACAGGAATTCACATATGTGTTAACTTTAAAAACACATGCAGAACTCTTTCAACAAAAAATTGACAAGATTTATAACTCCTACCCTATATCATGCAAAAGGGAAGACCAACTATACACCATGGCTCCTCTGAAGTGCTAGTATTTCTATTCTGTTTGGGTTATTTTTCTCCATTATATTAGAATTAGTTGTCAGAATCTAGTAGGGTATAGGTTAGTGTCAAGGATTCAGTATTTCAAATGGAAAATTGAAAAATGAATCCAATGTGTATGTAAATATGTGCTACACAAAAATCTTCCCACTCTAATCCAGAACAATGCCTTGACAATACCTTCGCCCCAAGTAAGACACAATTAGAGGAGAAGATTTAGAAAATCTGTGAACAAATATCTGGAATGGAATATGCTCAGGAGTCCACACCTTGGAAGTGGCAGAGGAGTTTCCAAAGGTAAGGGACAGGGTAAACCCTCCACAAACATGGAGGTCTGCTGGCATAGACACTTCTTGAGAAACTGCCTGTGAGGTTGGGCACTTGAAAAATATGTTGTTGTCAGGAGCTTTAGCTTCCTTTCTAGTGAGACCATAAAAGCTTGGTCTGCATCTATGAGACCTGGAGGACATGCTTTCTTATTTCCCAATGAACATGAGGCAGCAGTGCTAAATTCTTTTTTTTAGGTAAACTGTGGCCACTGGGGGCTAAATGTCTTTCCATGTGCACTTTGAAGCCATATGGTCATCCTCCATTTTCGTTTTGTTTCTTCCTGCTGCATTGGGAGTTTGGTATTTGCTTCACGAAATACAAGGAGTTCAATTGGGTCTCAGTGCAAGAGGGAGTTCTGTCATGTGTGGTGGGTCAGGTTCTGCAGGAGGATACAAGAACCAGGATTCTATCCCACATAGCTTGCCCCCTTGACCATAGCAACCTGATTCTGAACAATGTCCTGAAAACTCTCCATATAACAAGTTGCCTTTACATGGAAGGTTCTGTTGGCTGCACCGTGTCAGTCACAAGCCATTTTGAAGCCAATGGAAGATCCACATGGCCCCACCACAGATGTTTTATCACATACCTGCCCACCACTGCTCTAGTACAACTACTCAACAGAGTCCAACTTACTGGCATCTCTGTTCTACACCATTTACATGAAACCCAGTCAATCAAGGCACTGTCTGGTATATTCATGATCAGTAACAGGACATCCAAAGGTTCTCCAGTGCACCTGGTGATGGGAATTTCAAAAATTTTATGGTATTTTTCTAGCCATTTTTCAAGGATGAAGTTGGAGGCACTGTGAGTTTCAATTCTTTCAGGAACCATTAAATGGTTAGGAAGCTCATTTCAATGAAAGTTCTGGAGAACACTCACAGGTAAGGCTTCCCAAAGAGTGGCCAAAAGATCACATGATATTATGCCCATTGAGGTCTACAATGTGAGGTCCATATGAGTTTTGACTCTCAACTATGAGTGCCAAATCTTTCAGAATAAAATCATGTGGTATCCTGGCTGAGAGGCCTAGTGCTCTGTGGAAAGCCATCCTGGGCCTAGAACTTAGTTTCCAAGGGCGACACTAATGCCTGGCTTCATAAAATCTCATCACTATTCATGGCAATACTTCTCTGAGGTCAGTTTGAGAACTCAGTTTCTAAGGGAATCACACCAGAGTTCAAGAACATGTGGACCAAGTCATCTCTTCCAACCGCCACCCAAATGACCACAATTTAAAACAAAACACTCCAATGTGGCGCTCATCTTTTTCCATATAGACACTCATAATGACCTCTGGCAAAAGTTTTCCATGAGGGGCACAGCCCAAGACCGTGTCCAAAATAAGCTCTCTTGCACCTAATTTGCCTAAAGTCAGGGTGGCCTGGACACCCTTCTTGTGAACCAGGAGAGATCAAATAGGCCTCCCATTAATACTGCTTTGCTTTTTCAATTTGAGGCCAACTGACTGTGGAGTTTGGATTCCTTATGTGAATTGGAGTCTTGAGAAAACCCAAGAAACTATGGGCTAGCCTCTGCAGGGCTTTGAAGAACTCATTTGACCCAAAGGATCCCTATTCTGGCTTGATGGAGGTCAGGAAAGTTACAGAAGAGGCGAGAGACTTCATCCACAAGGACTGCTCTTTTGGCCATTTTGGTTTTGGATGTACACATGGGATCTTTCTTTAGATCCATCAGGAGCTGAGAATCTAAGCCACACCCTCACACAAGGCAAATAGGCTGATTCAGACACATCCTTTCCAAAGCAATTAAGCAAAGAGCCACAGGTAATGCCCATTCATTTCCATTTGAAAACTGTTTTCTTCAGGCTTCACAAAGTGGTGGACTGAGGAAAAGACCTTCCTGACATTCAGGGCAACAGAAGAATTGGTAAACAAAAGGCCCCAAGCAGGGTTTCTTCACTGAGACTTTCTTGGTCAAACTGATATCTTAGTTTTCTTAGATGCTCGCCATTCCCTTCAGCTATTCAGTACATGGTCATGTCACAGAGCTTCAAGGTTGTACATATCTTAAACACAAAACCATGAGCCTATTCTGGAGAGTGGCGAGAATTCAGGAAGAAAACAGGAACTTAGGTAGATAGCAGGTGTTTCACATCAATAAGGCAAGCTGCAGTCCATTCATAAATAGGGCAGGATGAATGCTGGGAAGCTTTCTACTAGATAGGACATATTCATTGATGCATTCTCTTTTCTAATGTCTACAACCACGGACATAGTAGGATACATAGACATAGAAACACTCACCTTGTCAAACGACTTACTAGAAACAGCTCACTCCAAACAAAACAAACCGCCTTTCATACCTATTCTCAGAACATGAGACAAAACCACAAACCCACACCCACACCACAAAGGCACCTCCTTCCCCCATGTAGGTCTGTGACTATCCGGAGTGTCCTCTGACTGGTTGGCCATACTATGTTCTCTGGAAATGGCCTGTTCTGTCTCAAATCTGGTCTCCTTGGCCAACTCTGTGAAGTTGTCAGGAGCCAGCGGTGAGCCACTGCCTGCTTTCTCAGGAAAGGCCCCTATTCATAGCTTTACTTGCATTTGGCCATCCTCACATCAGTAGGTTCCAAGAAAGACTGAGTCTGTCCTTGGTAAATCAAAATAAGTTTGACCACTGGGACTGGGACTGGGACTGGCTCTTGGTGCCTGGATTCCTGGATTCCAAGTTCAGAGAGTTCCATCACCAAGGAAGTTAGGTGAGGTCACTTCCTTTAGCAACTGAATGAGGTCACTGCCTTGGCAACAACTTTGTCCTAACAGTTGCTTCCAAGGTTCCCATGAGAAGGAGGCTGCCCCTACTTCCTGTGACACTTTCACCAGTTAGAGTGGTATGTCAACCATAGGCATGCAGGAGCAGCTCAACACATGCCTGCTTTGGTCCATCTTCTATACATTAAGAAGAGAGTGGCTAATTCAGACACATCCCTTCATCCTGAGCAGGTTGTTTGCCATGGAAGACTTCTGCTCTCTCAGGTCCTTCATAGTTGCCTACATCTTCTCCAGGGATCATTTCTGCATGGACCCTTGAGTTTCTCAGCAGGTGGAAGATCCTCTATATTCCTGTATTTTAAGACCAACTCTGTCCCCACTTTTCTGTAAAATTAGATTGAGAGAACAGTGTATGGTTAGGTTTAATAACATGTTCGATTTGGTTTAGAAAGGAAACTACACGGTTGAGCAAACAGGGTCCTACCGTTAGCAATAATATGAGGATTATTAATGGACCGGCCCTGGCAGATAAAAGCGTAGTTAACCAGGTTGACTATGTGAACAAAGACTCAAACCTTCCTTCTGGGGCCTCTGTCTCTCTTTGACGCTCTTCAAGTCGTTTTCTTAATTTACTCATTGATTCTTTTACAACTCCAGTATTGTCGGCATAAAAACAACATTCTTCCCTCAATGCAAGCAAAAAGGCACCTTTCTCTCATGAAGAGGAGGTCCAACACTCGCCTGCTCTATAAAACAACTTCAGAGAGAGAGAGGTTAAAATTCCTGTAAAGCTGTGATGTCGGTTTTTAATGTCTTTAAGCTTTGGTCTATTTCTGCTTCTAATTGTGTCTTTGTTGTGTCTCATGGACTAGGACAGTTCTTCCTGTGCCCAAGCCTTCAGCAATTATTATTCCTAATAGGATGGCTAAAGTGAGGGATACAGGTTCCCGGTGGGACCGGGTTGTATGCCCCCCTATTTGAACTTTAAATGAACCTGCGTCATGATAGAGCACTCTGAAAAACATCTACATCATTACATAATTAATCACATCTATTGACCATTTTATGAAAACATAAATAATGTTAAAGTGTATAGAATTATACTGTTTTATGGATGGACAAGAAAATGCACCTAAGATAGCACCAAAGTGAGGAAAACATTCTTATTTGGTTGCATCCGGATTTAGAGGGCATTGCTTCTTTTGTAATCAATTAATCCCCTGAAACCCAAGTTTTGGTAGTTTTAGAGTTTGTACCCAACATGTAAGGGAAGGGGCTCAGAAGTTCACAGTCTGCAGAAATTCACAAAAATTAGTTTTTGTTTCTGTTTTTTTTTTTTCCTCTGTTCTGGGCAAGTTAACTTTTCAAGGACACCTTGGAAGGGGAGAGCTTTTTTGTCTCTTTTTTTTCTCCCTGCCAGCTGTCACCATGGAGCCCAGTTGCTAACATTTTTATCTTAGAAATGTAGCCATCTCGGTGAAGCCCCAGCTCAAGGCCAGAGGCCTTGTTCGCATATTTTGTGAAAAACTGGTAAGGAGGTGTCTAGCTTAGGGGTGGTGATTTTTCCAGCCAGTGGTCAAGTAGAACAGGGCAACACGAAAAGTGCAAGTTTATGTACATTAACTCTTTCAGAGGGACTCTTTTGCTGAAAGACCTAAAGTAAGCCTTGGTGAAGACTTCTGGAGAAGGTCATTTAAGACATTTCTATGGACCTAGTACAGAGGGGGAAGACGGGGTAGTCGAGGCTGAGAGCAGCTCCGTGGATCTAAGAATGAGGAAAGAGAGATGTAAAAGAAAAATGGGAAAGGGGTTTGGGATTTTCCTAAAACAAAACTTGAGCAGTAGAACAGGTAGAGCAGAGGGGAAGATGGGAGTAAATATTCCAAAAAGCCTTTGAGGGACTTTAAATTCTTAGAAACCTGTTTTCAGTGATGACAAAGCAACTTTAAAGGCCATTTTCATTACATCTTGTATAGGGGTCTGAGGCCTCTTATCAGCTGGTTTGAGCTTTGGGTTAGCTTGCTAGAGGACTTGCTTGGACCTAGTGCAGGCACTGACAGGAAAAGAGAGGAGTGAGTGGGTGAAGGGGTACCTTGGTACCTGCTACCTCAGCAAGGGGGCAATGTTCTGAGAACCAGCGGAGGTTTGGGTTTTTGATTTAGTAATTGGAGAGGAGAAATCAGGTTGCTAAGATGGGAGTGATAGCAGAGAGTCTAGAGCAGAAGGCTGAGGGTGAGGAACTATTGGAGAAGCATAGTACAGGATGTGAGCAAAGGAGGGAAAAGGATTCCACATAGGGAAATTTCCCCCTTTTGAGAACTTGCCAAAGTTAAAAATGTCACACAAAATTTGAGGATCTAGAGAACCCTCTGGGGGCCATAGTATTTGGTTGTCTAATTGGTAATATGGCCAATGCTGTGTACTGAATTTGATGAGGAGTTTGGGTTCCACCAGGCAGCCCCTGTATGCTCACATTCACTTGACTTACACAAGAAGTCGGCTTCTCCCCGACACAGCCGTGGCTGTTTGTGCCTTTGATAGTCCGCTAGGCAAACATAGTAATCTAGGCTAGCCAACCTGAATCTGTCTCGCGTGTCCCTGCATCCATAATGTTTGTTTCCATTATCTATGGTACAGAAGAGATTTAATGGAATTTTAGTGGGATCCTCTTCATCAGGGATATCTCAATAGGAAAGACCTATACCGAGCTGACAAATGTCTGGGTGGATAGATGGCCACCAGGTCTCTAAGGGGGCTGTATGCGAGATAGACCATACTTCTTGTCTAGTAGGATTTGTGATCAGCCATTGCTGCTGAACGGAATGATGAGGGTTAGAACTACTGGTGGCCAAGGGGAGAGTCTATAGTCTTATCCACATAGCGAATACGCAATTTGAAATGGTTAGCAGGCTTTTCCAGTTTCCAACAAGAGTCTGGACACAGCAAAGGATTGAGATGAGAGGCATGGATCCAAAAAGTGATTCCGTCTACTTTTACCGCTTTAGGTTTTATAAGTAGCACCTGGTATGTTCCTTTCCAGTGGGGTTCCAGGGATGACACCTGATGTTGTCTTATGTAGACGAAGTCTCTTACTTGATATTGACTTAGAGTCCCCTCCTCCCAAGGTTGGTAGGCAGTGGCCAGCTGTTTCCACAGGTATCGCTGAGTTCTTTCAATGACTTTAAGTCTGTCAAGCAAGGGGGTGTGGAAGTGATCGTTAGGCCTTAGAGTTGGGGTTAGGTTCCTTACTGGATGATGGGCATCATAGAGAATTTCATAGGGGGTGAGGTTACACAAAGAAAGAGAGGGAGTATTTCTCGCATGAAACAGTGCATAAGGCAGGAGCATAATCCAATCTTTTATGCCAGGCTCTAAGCTTAATTTCGTTAAGGTCTCTTTAATGGTTCTATTTATTTTTTCTACCTGTCCTGAGCTCTGGGGTATATAAGCATAATGTAACTTCAAATTAATCCACAGGGTCCCAGTGAACACCGGACTTACCTGAGCCATGAACACCAGTCCATTATCAGACCCTATTGCCTTAGGCAGACCTTATCTTGGAGAAATATCTTTCAGGATCTTCTTGAAAACCATTTGTGCAGTTTGGTTGTTTTTGTGTGTGTATGTGTGTTTGTGTGTAAGGTTTCAGTCCATCCTGAAAATGTATCTACAAAGACTAGGAGATATTTAAGTCCATACGTTGCTGGCTTAATTTCACTATTGTCCACTTCCCAAAATTGTCATTTTCTGGTTCCTCGTAGGTGCTTTCCTCTAGGAAACTGGAAGGGTAAGCATTAACCAATTGACGGACTCGACAGGCTTTTGTTACCCGTTCAGTTATTTCCTTTCGCTGTGAGTCGGTTAGTGGAAAACTCTGTTCTTAATCCTACAGGAATGCCTGCAGTTTCATTGAACCAAGGTGAGTGAGTTGGTGTACATTTTTAACGTAGTGTAGGGCTTTCTGTAATTGCAGCCTGAGCTCAGTGAAGTTGAGGCGTTCAGTGTCAGTGTCCATAGATGTTATCAAAAACTTCCTGGTGATCAGGGGTCCATTGGAATTGGGCATCTCCCATTAACACCGGGTATAAAGGAGCAGCTAAAGATGCAAACCCAGGTATCCATAACCTGCAAAAGCCAGCAGTACCAAGAAACTCTCTGAGTTGTCTCCTGTTAGATGGGGGTGGTATCTACACAATGGTTTGTTTTCTGGGCTCAGTGAGCCATCATTTACTGCCCCTAAGGTAACAGCCCAGGAAGATTACTTCATGCTAGCAAATTTGGGCTTTTTTGCCGAAACTCTATACCCAAGTTGAGCAAGCTCATATAATAGTGCTTGGGTCCCAGACTCACAGTTTTCCTTGGTGTTGGCTGCCAGTAGCAGGTCATTCACGTATTGAAGCTGGGTGATTTGGGGTGCATAGTTCTGAAATTGCTGAGATCTCTGTGGAGGGCTTCATCAAAGAGAGTGGGGGAGTTTTTGAACCCCAGTGGGAGTCTAGTCAAAGTTAGTTGACCAGACGTTCAGGTTTCTGGGTCTACCCACCCAAAAGCAAACAGCAACTGACTATCTTTATGCAGAGGCAAGCAAAAGAAAGCATCTTTTAGTCCAGAACAGTATACCATTTCCGCTCAGGGTTCAGAGTGCTAAGCAGATTGTACGGATTAGGTACCGTGTGGTGAATGTCCTGCACTCTGTTGTTGATCTCTCTTAGGTCTTTAACGGGACAATAGTCCCCGGTTCCTGGCTTTTTTTTTCTAGTAGCAGGGGAGTGTTCCAGGCCAATTGACAGGGCCTTAGGAGCCCTAAGTCCAGATATTTCTGAATATGGGGCCTTATCTCATCTTTAGCTTTTTTTGCTTAGAGGATATTATTTGACATTGATTGGGGAGGCTGAGGTTTTTAACTCCACTGTTATTGGAGGTTGTTTCACGGCCAGGCCTAACCCAGCAGTTTTTGCCCAGGCATCTGCGTAATCTGTTATCCATTTCTGGTGTAGCTTGCCTGTTTGATCAGTCTTTGGGGGTGTGAAGAGTGGATGTTCATCTTCTACTAATATAGTTAAAGCCGTGACTATAGGAGTTTTTACTGAAGAATTTAGAAATTTCATTTGGGGGCCTTCAGGGTTAAAAGTTATTTAGGCCAAGAGCTTGGTGAGCAGATCTCTGCCCATCAATGGGTCCAGGCATTCCTGGATTACGAGGAAGGAGTGATAGATTTTTCCTTTCCCAAGGTCCATGGTCCTCTTAGTAGTCTAAGCCCGATATTTACTGCCATTAGTTCTTTGAACTACAGACCTTTTATTTGATAGAGGGCCCAATGGGGCCTTAAGGGCTGAGTATACTGCTCCTGTTTTCATTTCAAAGTTTACTGGGGTCCGCTACACTTCAAAAGTTACCCTGAGCTAGGGGAAGTGATCTGAGCCCCAACTTTTTTAGTCATGCTCCAGAGTCAGAATGGCTGGCTGGCGTGGCTGTCTCTTTATAGGGCACTCTTTTGCCCAGTATCCTTTTTTTTTACAGTAGGCACATTGATCTGAGGCCAGGGGTGGCCTCTGGCATTGCCCCAGGTATCCCTTCCTGTCACCTTACGTCTTAATTTCTGGCCTCTTTCTTGTGTGACCAGGATCTTGGTCAATCCCTTAGTCTGTCTTTTGCTTCTCTCATCCTTCCTTTGCTCCCTTTCTTTCTCCCTGTTTCTCTCTTATAGTATATTTTCTCGGCTTCTCTGACTAAATCTCTCTTTTAAATTTTTTTAATATCCATGGCAGCTTGCCCAATTAA
The DNA here is from genome assembly GCF_048772815.1 of Callospermophilus lateralis. Lineage (NCBI taxonomy): Eukaryota > Metazoa > Chordata > Mammalia > Rodentia > Sciuridae > Callospermophilus > Callospermophilus lateralis. The sequence goes on along the minus strand of NW_027518102.1, from coordinate 411,316 downwards.
GGCCATCGTTACAGATGAATTTTGATCCGCTGCCTGAGGATCGAAAGGAGTATATCTCTTATATGCCTCCATAATTCTTTCTAGAAACAAAGAGGGAGATTCATCAGGCCTTTGAATAATTTCTCTTACCATGGCCAAATTAGTTGGTCACCTAGTAGCCCCTTGGAGACCCGCTATTAGAGCCAGGCAATAATTGGACAGATGCTCTTTATCTTCAAAGGTGTTGGGGTTCCAGTTGGTTTGGTTTAAGGGTAAGCTGGCTTTGATTATGTTGGGAAGTTGTGTTGGTCGCCAATCAGGTCCGAGGATTTTTTTTTTTTAGTTTCTTGGAGGTTTTTCTCTTATTCCTCTGTAAAAAAGAAAGTCCCTAGGAGTTGTTGGCAGTTATCCCAAGTAGGCAGGTGTAAAAACGTTGGCGAGTTCTCTGAGTTCTTTTAGCCGGGCCAGCTTCCTCCAGGGAAGGAGGGGCTCTGTGTGCCACGGGACAGTCATCTGGATGGTGCTGGGCCATCCTAGCTTCTTTGAATGGTGGAGAGGCTGAGTCAGCAGCAGGGGAATCACTTAGAGGGTGTTGGGAGTTGGGGGATGAAGGCAGAGGATAAGGAGGGGGAGGAGAGTCCAGTAGAGTCTTGAGACTCATGGAGAACAGAGGGTGCAAGAGGAGGAGCAGAGAGTTAAAGAGATAGAATCATGGGGGAAGGAGTAGGAGCGGGTGCAGGAACAAGGAAAGGCTTCATCCTTGGAGGAGGAGATTTGTAGAGGTCCTGACAAGTTAAGATATATGGCTGTTGATCTGGATGTCTACGTGGCCCCTGCTAAAAGACAATATCTCGAACTTTTCAAATTAGTGCGAAGTAGAAAGATCATTCTAGGGGCCATCCGACTACAAAGGTGGGTCATTCTGAGACACAGAATCTGCCAGATCCGGCATTTTACTGAAAAAGAAAGATTCTGAGCCCTTAAGCAGACTTTGGTCTAGTGATCAAGGGTCAGGAACAGAGGCATTGTAGTGCTCTGTCCCATAATGAAATATACACAGACAATAAAAGCAATGACACATGACACAGACAAGACAAGACAATAAAGACAGGCAATGGACGTCCAATACTGAGACCAGGACTGAGTAGCCGGCAAAACATGATGGGCTGGCAATACCGAATCCGAAACAAAATATCACTGAATCAAGGAGACTATTGTTCCTCGATTTCATGAGTTCATCCCCCAGGGACATGGCCTGTGGCTCTGTGACATGTGTGTCAGTCACCGTGGGAGAGAGCTCACGCTCTTTACCAATAGCCATTTTGTGAAACCCTAACCTGAATCCTGAAACCAGAAAGAGGGGCCTTATTTACCCCAAGAGGAGCCCGTTGGGGGTCTTTCATCTGCGGCTGCCGGATCTCACTGGGGCCACGAGATGTAAAGATCGGGCGAGGGTCGGTTGAAGAGACCACCAAGAGACTGTCTCATGCAACAGCAAAGGCTTTATTGGGAGTCCGGCATGCAAGGGCTCAGAGCTCTCTTGAATAGAGCAGAGAGCCCTGAGAACAGCTTAAGAAGTGCTTATATATTTTCCTTGGAGAGGGCAGAGAGGGAAGTTTATTGATGGGTAAGGGCGAGTGGGCGGTTTGCGTGCAACTGGTTGACCGAGTACATTCTGCAGTTTGGCAGTTGGGGACAGCACATTCTGGGAAAAAGAATAGCAAACAGTTCTCATGATTTCAACAGTGTTTTGTTAAGCATACAGAAAATCAAGAAGTGACAAGTACCTATTTTATTAACCTTTCAATATAAGTATGAAAACAGAAATATAGGTAAGATTTGAAGCCCAGAAGTTCATTGGGCTCTTGATTGGTATACTTAGCGTTGAATTACATTCTGTAGTGATGTCCCAGAAATATGGATATACAATGGCATAGGACCTTATACATTCTCGGAGGTCAATTCCAAAACACAGACTCTAAGGGGAATCACACCAAAGTTCAAGCCAAGGTGGACCCAATTATCTCTTCCAACCGCCACACAAATGACCACAATTAAAACCAAGACACTCCCACATGCCACTCATCTTCTTCCATATAGACACTCACCATAACTTCTGGCAAGAGCATTCCATGAGAGGCGCAGCACAAGACAGTGTTCCAAATAAGCTCCCTTTCCCCTCATTTGCCAATAGTCAGGGTGGCCTGGACACCCTCCCTGTGAACCAGGAGTTATCAAACAGGTCTGCCATTAATACAGCTCTGTTCTCCAATTTGAGGCCTACTGACTGTGGGGTTTAGATTCTTTATTTGAATTGGATTCATTAGAAAACCCAAGAACCTATGGGCTAGCATCTGCAGGGCTTTGAAGAACTCATTTGACCCAAAGGATCCCTATTCTCACTTGATGTAGGTAAGGAACCTTACAGAGGAATGTGAGGGACTTCATCCACAGTGACTGATTTTTGGTCATTTTGATTTTGGATCCACACATGGGATCGTTCTTTAGATCCATCAGGTGCTGAGAATCTAAGCCACAGGCTCACACAGGACCAAGAGGCTGAATCAGACACATCCCTTTACAAAGCAATTAAGCAAAGAGCCACAGGTGATGCCCATTCATTTCCGTTTGAAAACTGTTTTCTTCAGGATTCACAAAGGCGTGGCCTCAGGCAAAGAACTTACTGACATTCAGGGCAACAGAAAAATAGGCAATCAAAAGGCCCATTGCAGGGGTTCTCCACTGAGACTTTCCTGGTCACATTGATATCTGAGTTTTCTGAGATGCTTGTCATTCCCTTCAGCTATCCAGTACATGTCCATGTCACAGTGCTTGGAGGTGGTACATATCGTGGACTCAAAAGCATGAGCCTATTTTGGAGAGTGGCTAGATTTCAGGAAGAAAACAGGAACTTAGGAAGATAGCAGGTGTTGCCCATCGATATGGCAAGCCCTAGTGCATTCATAAATTGGGCAGGATGAATGCTGGGAAACTTTCTACTAGACAGGAAACATCCATTGATGCATTCTCTTTTTCTAATGTCTACAACCATGGACACAGTGAGATACACAGACATAGAAACACTCGCCTTGTTAAACAACTTACTAGAAACAGTTCACTCCAAACCAAAAAAACCGACTTTCCTACCTATTCTCAGAACATGGGACAAAACCACAAACACACATCCACACCCACAAAGGCACCTCCTTCCCCCAAATAGGTCTCTCACTATCCGGAGTGTCCTCTGACTGCTGGGCCATACTATGTTCCCCCGATATGGCCTATCCTGTCTCAGATCTGGACTCCATGTCCAACTCTGTGAAGTGGTCAGGAGCCAGCTGTGAGCCAGTACCTGCTTTTTTAGGAAAGGCCCCTCTTCAGAGTACTCCTGGCATTTGGCCATCCTCACATCAGTAGGTACCAAGAAAGACTGACTCTGTCCTTGCTAAATTGAATCAAGTGAGACCACTAGGACTGGGACTGGAACTGACTCTGTGTGCCTGGCTTCCTGCATCCCAAGTTCAGAGAGTTCCATTACCAAGGAAGTGAGGTGAGGTTGCATCCTTCAGGAACTGAATGAGGTCACTGCCTTGGCAACCACTTTGTCCAAACAGTTGCTTTCAAGCGTACCATGAGAAGGAGGCTTACCCTACTTTCTGTGGCACTTTCACAAATTAGAATGGTATATCAACCATAGGCACCAAGAAACAGCTCTCCACACAGGCCTGATTTGGTCCATCTTCTCTATAATAGGAAGAGAGCCTTTAGTCCGGGGAGCACTGCAGTGAACCTCTGCAATAAAACTATTAGCAAGCACCTGGTGGAGGAGTCCTCCATAGGTAAGTGGCGCCTTTATAACATCTGATATCCTGTTAAGGGAGATCTTATCTGATGACAGAGATGTGGCCTGGGGAGGCTCACATATACTCCTTTCCAGGAGAGTAACGAGAATCTTTCTGTCCTCTGTTCTGTTCTGTAGGGAATTCCTCTGGAACTGTAGAGAGGGGCCTACAGGCACGCACGCGCTCCTACCCTGGAGCTATAGCAAGATGTTGCACTGTTCCACTGTTTTTCTGTTTAGGCGCTGGTTTTCTGTTTTTTGTGTTGTGTTTTGTCTTCTATTTTTTTGATTGTTTGTTTGTTTTTGTTTGTTTTGTTTTGTGATTTCAGTGGTAAAAACTTAAGTATTTTGGACGTAAAAATGGGTAATAAAGAGAGTAAGCCTGACACCCCTTTGGACTGTGTTTTAGGGATCTGCGATGAACTTTACCCCCCTTTGTTAAGCAGGATGACAGAAGCTCCTAGCTTTCTGCCTGGAGCACACCCATTGCAGAGGGCAATGCTTGCTGGGGACCTAAGAACTGAGCATCTCCCAGGTTAACAAGTGAAACTCCTTTAAAACCCCTTGTCGCTCCAGATCAAGAGAGTCACAACATTTGGCAGAGTCCCCTGTGTTTCTCCTTTGTTCGCAAAGCAATAAACCTCCCTTTTTCTTTTTCTCAAAACTCAGTCCTCATTATTAAATTGGTATTAATTGGCTTCAAGTTCAGGAATCGAACTTTAATTTACAAATTTGGTACCCCCCCTCCTCCCCGGAACTTTGTGAGAGCTGTCTATTTTAATATCAGGAGATGAAGCATGCTTGGTGTGGAACTGAACAAGAGGAGCTAATCCTGTAAGTAAAAGGAAGGACTGAGGGACTCCCAGCAGCTGCCAAAGCCCTGTTGATTCAGGGAATTACCTCCTTCCTTTCCGCACTGTAAGAATTATGCCACCTCTGTCTTGTTAAAAAAGAGAAAAAGAAAAAGGGGACACTAAATGCAGTGAAGTCACCATGGAGACACTTTATTTTACATTTCAGGTTGCCCCTCTGTTAAAACATGTGGTCCTCCCCCCCTGTGGATATCTATGGTGCACACTGGTGTAGGAGATTTTTCTCTTATCTGTTCTGGTTTAATGGGTTCTCTCTGACAGCCATAGTCTGGACCTCCTTTCTGTCTGTCTTGTGTCTTTGTATCTGGCGCTTTAAGACATGTGCAATAATGTGTTGATATTATAAATTGTTTCTTGGGAATGATCTTAGCTGAATGTATGTCTAAATGATGATGTTTTATTTTAACAATCTGGTATCTGAATGGGTTTTTGAAGCATTGCACAATCTTGCAGTTAAAAGTCGGGTTTAGGTAATTGTTTAGTTTATGATTTCAGATAATTCATGCCAGAGAACTTAAATACTTAGGATGGAAAACTGAAGAACTCTACTTCCAAGTTGGCAAGTAACTTCCCAATCATACAGTCTTTTTTTCACCAATTTTGAATTGGATAGCCTGGGAAAATATCACTGTGTGTACCAGTGCATTAATTTGGACAAGGATAGTAAATCATAGAATGGTATCTGTTGACAAAACAAGATGTAAAGATATAAAATTTTGTAAATTGTATCTTAAATTTATATCATAATTTTCAACATCCGAACCTCAAAATTATGGTTAAAATGCCTTAGGCCTGAGGTGTCTGCTCAGAATAGCAGTTTTTCCTGCTCCTTCCAGACCTCAGCCATGACTTATGTTGAAATGTAAATGAAAGAAGCCTGCAATCTTAGTAGGAGACTGATTTGAGGCCTAAGGGGGAAAAAAAAGGTAAATTGTATGGTATTTAGTAATTACTAGCCAGTCACTTTTTCTAGGACTCTTTTTTTTTCCTTAGATACTTTTTTTTTGAGCTCATGATTTTGAGCATACAGACCTAGGTTAATGTTTTTCAGATCAGTTCTATCTTTGACCAACTGTAGACATTTTGAAACATTGCAATGGAGATTTCACCTGAGAAAAGCTACAAGGCCTTTACTATTATTATGTGTGCACACTTTTGTTATGTGTTGTATGTCTATATATACATATGTCCGTATATCATATATATGATACACAAACTAACATATACAAGGTGCGCTCATAAAAAAGCACTCATTAAAACAAATTTAAATAGGAGATCCAAAGATCTTTAATTCACGTGATTTAAATGTTTCAATTTAAATTGGATAAACAGATAAAAATCAATGTCTTTAAATTTAAGCTTACAAATTTTTCTAGGTGTTCAAAAATCTAATAAAATATTAATATCTACAAAATGGCTAATATGCCTTGGTACTAGGACCTTTCCTTCAACATAAAAATGGTTTACACTGTCAATACATTTCTCTAATATTTTGATAAATAAATAAAGTAAATTTGATTGGGATTACTCATTCATGAGTACTTTTGTTAGATATCTGATTGATTTACTAAGGTCTGAATAAGTTTTTATTAAAGTCTGTATAAGAATATAAAAATCAGTCATGTGTTAATGAGACAGAAATTTCTTAAAACATAAGTTTACCCATAACGTTGTGTTTATTAAGTTTTATTTTCTCTAGAGCAAGCAACCATAAAAATTAAACAACTGATTAAATAAGAACTGTTATTTTAGAGCACTGTACTGCCATTGCTTTAAAAGCTAAACTTGGTTAATGTAGAAACATCAATGTAATTGTGATGCTATCAATGTTTTCATATCTTATATGTATTCAAGTCTGTAAGGTAGAAACTTTAAAAGAGCATTATATCAAGCTGGTGCTCTCAAGTTTTATGGTAAAAAAATATATTGGGGATTTATTTACCTGTTATCAATAAGATATGTAAACTTTTATGTTACTTTTTACATTGGGGAAAAATTTAAATGTATTTTTTAGTTAATGAGAGCCTAATCGATGTAAAGGTTAAAAACTTTCAGCATTTCTTTAATTCATGTTTTAAATGTGATATCATATGGTGTTAGCTAATGTTCATGTGACCTCAAACAATTTATGTAAACTTTGTCAAATGATATTTATAAATAAAGATTATCTTTAGAACTAAAATACTTAAGATTTATAAAGAGCCCTGCCTTACCTGAGATAAGGCTCTGTGTCCCATCTTACTACATGTGAGAATGACTACAAAACCAGTAGGTCAGATAATATTTCTTTAAAGTTATGTTAAAAAGTTGGTTTTTTTAAGGTCAATATTCCTAGGATCTCAAACAGGGGATATAATGTATAACTCAGCCAAAAATTTCAGGGTAGCTATTACACAAGCTAAGTATTTTTACTTTTGTTAATTTTTTTTTGAAATTATTTTATAAGTGATCTAAAGATTCTCTGTTACTGTTTTACAAACGTGTTGCTTTAAGAACACAACATGGGTTTATTCAAGATAATAAGTCATTACTTACAATACAGACAGAAAAATACAGATCCCAATTAATAAAAAGATAATGATATAGTTATAGACATTAAAGCCCAGTACTCTTAATATAAGGCTGTTAAAATTTATTTGCTGGATGTTTAAGATTAGGATTTAAAATTAAAGTTAAATGAAAAGCGCCAAGAAAACCAATATTTGGCTTTTGCCCTCTGAGTCAGTCTGAATCCAGGGAACAGGGAACTTCTCTAAAGAGCTTTGAAACTCTGAGCCACATAACCTCCTCCTGATCAGGGAGATTAATGAGACCACTGGAGAACAGAAAGCCAATCAGTGTATTTGTTACGAAGAGGAGAGTCATCAAAGAAAGGAGATATCCCTGATGCTTCTGAGGGAAGCCAAATGGTCAAGCAAGATCTGGACCCACCTAGCGCAAATGGCACTAGCAGAACTGAGAATCTGCTCTCAAGTTTCCCCAGAATTGACTCCCATAAAAGCTCAGCTGACTGTTAACAATAGATGGAAACAGAAGTCAGTTTGACTGCTTCATCTTAAACACTTAGCAAAGACAGTTAAGAACAAAATACATCCATTCCTGGGCATTTTAAATTATAATAATAATAATATAATTTTAAGGTATGCACTTTATGTTTGCCTCCCAAAATAAGTAAGACTGGTGGCTACAAAGAAGAATTCTCAGAAAGGAATGCCTGATACTTATAAAAAGAGACTATCAAGAAGACCTGCCACAGGGATAAGTTTTCAGTTTAAGGCCTACAGATATTCCTAACCTACACAGGTAGGCTTGGTGTTTGCTAGTACAATTATCCATCCCTGAGTAACAGAATTAAAGGTTTCTCTAAGAGACACAGAGGTCATACTAGTAAAAAGATTTTACAAGATCAGATGACATTAAATTATTAAACTGTATCTTATGGGGAGGGACAAGTGTAACAGTACAAGTTAAGTTGACAGTCCGGATAACTCGGGATATTAAAGACTGGTGATGGAACTTCTATACAGTGACATGTTCCAGCTGCTGCAACATTTTTTCAGTACTCATGGTTTTTGTTTCTCTCATAGAAGAACCCATCCCCAGATGACTTTAAAACCTGTTCTTCCCCAATCAGACTTCAAACCGAACTGACTTCTAAAAGGCAACTCATGTCCCTCAACTGACTTCTAAAAGGCAACTCATGTCCCTCATGCCATGCCCACTCATGTCACCCTGTCTCAGGTCAGAAGAAGAAAAAATGAGTGACACCACTCTTCTTAAAACAATGGAGAGAAAGATAAATAGACTATCAATATAAGTAATTAATTAAGTCAGGTAAAATCAGGGAGATCGGTTTTGGGTGAGTTCTAAAAATTTGGAGACTCTTACCTGAGGGATTAAAATTTCCTCAGTGCTCTTCCCGTAATCTATCAAAGATTTGAAAGGGACACAAAGAAAAGGGGGGAATGATAGACCCAACCTGATCTTTAATTAAAATTGGGAGCCATCTTGCCAAAAAGCCATGAAAAGATAATTTTGGCTTTAGCATAAATCACTTCAAATTCTAAACCTGCTTGGAATGCCTGCCCACGCCTGGAACTCACCCATGCCCGGCTCTCTGACCAGATAGCAGCCCTCTCTGAAACTTTAGTGACACATCATAAATATTTGCCTTCTCTGGCGAGCAACAACCCTCTCTGAGGCTCTAATGGTCTTCATGAACTCTGATGTAGGGACAGCAAAAAAAAATGTAGACTGCCATTAGTGTGATGTTTGTCAGAGTTCTGTTATCTGTAAACCCCAATTTGTGTAATTTTCTGGGCTATTAAGCTGCCTGTAGGAAAGCTGGGGTTGCTGTCTTATTCCCGCCATTTTGTGAGGGAGAGGCAGCACAGCCGGTGGAAATAATAAGCTTAATTTAATTTGATTTTAATTAGAGTCAGTGGTCTTTTCTTGTGTCCTGGTCTAAGAGGTAATCACTCCAAAAACATGGAGCTCTGCTGGCCTAAACACTTCTTGAGAAACTTCCTCTGAGTTTGGGCACTTGAAATATATGTTGTTGTAAGGAGCTTTAGCTTCCTTTCTAGTGATACCATCAAAGCTGATTCTGCATCTATGTGACCTGGAGGACATGGTTTCTTGTATTCTAATGAACATGAGGCAGCAGTGCTGAATTTTCTGTTTGTAGGTAAACTGTGGCCACTGGATGCTAAGTGTCTCCCCATGTGGACTGTGAAGCCATTTGGTCATCCTCCACTTTTTGTGGTGTTTCTTGCTGCTGTACTGGGAGTTTGGTATATGCTTTATGAAATACAACGAGTTCAACTGGAACCCAGTGTTGGAGGGAGTTCTGTCACTTGTGGTGGGTCAGGGTCTGAAGGAGAATGCACCAACCAGGCTTTTATCTCACAGAGCTTGCCCCCTTGTCCTTAGAAATCTGACTCTGAACTTAGCCCAGAAACCTCTCCATATAACATGATGCCTTTACATAGAAGGGTCTGCTGGCTGCACCATGTCAGTCACAAACCATTTGGAAAGCAATGGCAAATCCTCATGGCCACACCACATATGTATTATCACACACCTACCCACCACTGCAATAGGCCCACTACTCAGCAGGCTCCAACTTACTGGCATCTTTGTTCTACACCATTTTCATGAAACCCGGTCAATCATGGCATTCTCTGGTACACTCATGATCAGCAACAAGACATCTAAAGGTTCTCCAGTGCCACCTGGTTAAGGGAATTTCAAAGATTTCATTGTATTTATCTAGCCATTTTTTTTTGGATGAAGTTGGAGGCACTGTGGGTTTCAGTTCATTCAGGAAATATTAAATGTGAGGAAGCTATTTTCATTAAATTCTCTGGAGAAATCTCACAGGCAAGTCTTCCCATAGAGTGGTCAAAAGGTCACATGAAGCCAGGCCCATTGAGGTCTTTAATGTGACGTCCATGGGTGTTCTGACTGTCAACTATGGCTGCCAAATCTTTCAGAATAAAATCATGTGATATCCTAGCTGATATTCCAAGGCTCTGTGTAAAGCCACCCTGGTATTTGATCTCAGTTTCCAAGGGCGAATCCCATGCGTGGCCTCCTAAAATCTGAATGCAGTTTATGGCAATATTTCTCTGAGATCAGTTCCAGAACTCAGACTCTAAGGGGAATCACACCAGAGTTCAAGCCCAGATAGACCCAGTCATCACTTCCAACCGCCAAACAAATGACCACAATTAAAACCAAAACACACCCACAAGGCCCTCATCTTCTTCCATATAGACACTCATCATAACCTGTGGCTGGAGGTTTCCATGAGGGACTCAGCCCAAGACAGTGTACAAAATAACCTCCCTTGCCCGTCATTTGCCAAAAGTCAGGGTTGCCTGGACACCCTTCCTGAGAACCAGGAGTGATCAAATAAGCCTGCCGTAAATATTGCTCTGATTCTCCAATTTGAGGCCTCCTGACTCTCGGGTATAGATTCTTTATGTGAATTGGAATCATGAGAAAACCCAAGCACCTATGGGCTATCCTCTGCAGGGATTAAAGAACTCATTTGACAAAAAGGATCCCTATTTTCACTTGATGGAGATCAGGAATCTTACAGAGGAAAGCGAGAGACTTCGTCCACAATGACTGCTTTTTTGGCCATTTTGGTTTTGGAAGCACACATGTAATTGTTCGTTAGATCCATCAGGTGCTGAGAATCTATTCAACAACCTCACACATGGCCAAGAGTCTGATGCAGACACATCCCTTTCCAAAGCAATTAAGCAAAGATCTACAGCTGATGCCCATTAATTTCCATTGAAAACCGTTTTCTTCAGGCTTCACAAATGGGTGGCCTGAGGCAAAGACCTTTCTGACATTCAGGGCAACAGAACAATAGGTAAGCAAATGGCCCAAGGCAGGGTTTCTGGAATGATATCTGAGTTTTCCGAGATGATCCCATTCCCTTCAGCTATCCAGTACATAGCCATGTCACAGAGCTTGGAGGTGGTACATGTCTTGGAAACAAAACCATGAGCCTATTCTGGAGAGTGGCCAGAATTCAAGAAGAAAACAGAAATTTAGGAAGACAGTGGTTTTTGCCCATCCATTAGGCAAGCCAAAATCCATTCATAAATTGGGCAGGATTAATGTTGTGAAGCTTTCTACTATTCAGGACACATCCATTGATGCATTCTCTTTTCTAATGTCTACAACCAAGGACACAGTGGGATAAACAGACATAGAAACACTCACATTGTCAAAAGACTTACTAGAAACAGTCCACTCCAATCCTAACAAACCGACTTTCCTACCTATTCTCAGATCATTAGACAAAACCACAAACTCACACACACACCCACAAAGTCACCTCCTTCCCCCAAGTAGGTCTATGACTATCCGGAGTGTCCTCTGACTGATGGGCCATAGTATGTTACTCCAAAATGGACTGTCCTATGTCAGATCTGGACTCCTTGGCCAACACTGTGATGTTGTCAGGTGCCAGTGGTGAGACACTACCTGCTTACTCAGGAAAGGCCCCTCTTCAGACCTTCCTGGCATTTGGCCATCCTCACATCAGTAGTTACCAAGAAAGACTGATGCTGTCCTTGGTAAATCCAAACATGTGAGGCCACTGGGACTGGGACTGGGACTGCCTCTGGGTGCCTGGCTTCCTGGATCCCTAGTTCAGAGAGTTCCATCACCAAGAAACTGATGTAGGTCACTTCCTTCAGGAACTGAATGAGGTCACTGCCTTGGCAACCACTTTGTCCTAACAGTTGCTTCCAAGTGTCCCAATTGATGGAGTCTGCCCCTACTTCCTGTGACACTTTCACAAGTTTGAATGGTATATCAAACATAGGCACCCGGGAACAGCTCTCCACACAGGCCTGGTATTGTCCATCTTCTCTACATTAAGAAAAGAGAGACTGCTTCAGACACACCCCTTCATCCTGACCAGGTTGTTTGTCGTGGAAGATGACTTTTGCTCTCTCAGGTCCATCATAGCTTCCTATATCTTCCCCAGGGTTCATTTCTGCATGGACCTTTTTGTTTCTCAGCAGGTGGAAGATTTCTTACATTCCTGTATTGTAAGACCAACTCTGTCCCTGCTTTTCTGTAAAGTTAGATTGAGGGAACAGAGTATGGTTAGGGTTAATAACATGTTTGATTTGGCTTAGGAATCATTCTGCTGGATGAATAATGTTTTTGGGAACCTGCGATATTTATAAGAATATATAGAGGGGAAATATATGTATGAAAACAGAAATCTAGGTAAGATTTGAAGCCCAGAAGGGAATTGGATCCTTGATTGGGATACTTAGGTTTGAATTATGTTCTGCACATGTGTCTCAGATAAATCTATACACAATGGCATAGGACCTTGTACCTTGGATGATTGAATGTCAAAGAAAACATCCAGTCAAAAAAGGATAGTTGGTAGGATTAGGAGGATAGTTGGTAGGATTAGGAAAAAGAGTGAGTATAGGATTTGGACAAAAAGTTCTTTAGCAATAGGGTTTCGGGTAGAGAGAAAATGTAAATGTCAGCAGATGTGAAGACTCAGTCACAATGATGAACTGGGGAAAATATGTAGGAAAGCAGATATCAATAGAGACATTAGAAAATCAGGCAAATGATAAAGTGATCGATAGGATTAGACATTTTCAACAGGCTTGAGTTTGAATAAATAATATTAGGAAGAAACAAATATGTAGTCACCAATATAATTGACATTTGAGAGCATTAGGCAACCTGGACATGGGTGATGTTCATAATCAATACTCACATTCCATTTAGGCTTTGGTACAGTCGTAATTGTGACTTTGCATTTTGTGGCCAGAATATTACTGTGATAAAATGTATATGTAGATCAGGTGACATGAGTATTTGTTGCACCATTTCTGAGAGCAATATTTTGAAGAGATATAAATTAGTATTGGGGGCACAAATAGGTGTACCATGTGTGTATGAATATAGAGAGAATGCATGAATAGACCATACTGTGAATAAATAATATAACTGTTTCCAAATTTAGAAATTGGAATAAATTGATATCCCAAAATACACAGGAAATCTTATATTGATATACATACATTCATTCCAACCAGTTATATATCTAATGGTAATATTAGGGTTGTAGTTTATCATAAAATGTGTGTGAGTTTTGCTTCCAAATTGATTATGGAAATCGAAAATAATGTGTTTGGAAAGAAGTCTCATGAAATAACCAGTCAAAAACAAGGAGGAATGCAGGAAGTGATTGAATGTGTTACAAACGTCTTTAAATTTGTGAACTTGTGGATGAAATGTATATTCTACGATGTATAAAAACTGAAGAAATAGTAATGTACCAGTGTTGAATTAAAATGAACATCAAAATACACATCATGTCCCATAGAAATCTACTTTCATTGATGTTAAATTGGGTCAGTTACTGTAAAAATATAAGGCTTTGTTTTCACCATTCACTGAAGTGAGTTTTCAGTTCTAGGAAACAAATATGTATTTCTGGTGGATGAATATTTCTAAAAACAATCTTATGAAAAGTTGATTATAAAACCACATACATGAACATGAGTGAATTATTTAGGGAGTGTATAATAAGACATATATATATATATATATATATATATATATATATATATATATATATATATATATATATATCACAGATACATTAGAAATTAGCAATATATATGCCAATCAAAATTCATCATGAAATATATATCATTCACAGATCCAAAAATATTAATTTTACTAAACATGGATTTATGTATAATGTTTTTCAACTAAGAAGCTCACTCATAGTTTGAATTTTCAGTTCCAAAAATATTTAGGAGGAGTGATCTCTTCTCATACTTTGTATCTCCCAAGTTAGCCACCTCACAAAAATGTACGTGTGATACCAGGTAGGATTTTATATGTGCATATAAAAATACATGTGCTAAATTGGCTACAGAAAAAGGGAGACAGAAATTCACATATGTGTTAACTTTAAAAACACATGGAGGACTATTTCAACAAAAAATTAACAAGATTTATAACTCCTACCCTATATCATGCAAAAGGCAAGACCAACTATACGCCATGCCTCCTCTCAACTGCTTGTATTTCTATTCTGTTTGGGTTATATTTCTCCATCATATTAGGATTAGTAGTCAGAGTCTAGTAGGGTATGTGTTAGTGTCAGGGATTCAGTATTTTGAATGGAAAATTGAAAAATGAATCCAATGTGTATGTAAATGTGCTACATAAAAATCTTCCCACTCTCATTCAGAACAATGCCTTGACAACACCTACGGCCCAAGTATGACACAATCAGAGGAGAAGAGTTAGAAAATCCGTGAATACATATATAGAATGGAATATGATCAGGAGTTCACAACCTTGGAAGTGGTAGAGGAGTTTCCAAAAGTAAGGGACAGGGTAAACCCTCCACAAACATGAAGGTCTGCTGGCCTAGAGACTTCTTGAGAAACTGCCTGTGAGGTTGGGCACTTGAAATATATGTTGTTGTCAGGAGCTTTAGCTTCCTTTATAGTGAGACCATAAAAGCTGGGTCTGCATCAATGTGACCTGGAGGACATGGTTTCTTATTTTCCAATGAACATGAGACAGCAGTGCTGAATTTTCCATTGTAGGTAAACTGTGGCCCCTGGGGGCTAAATGTCTCCCTGTGTGGACATTGAATCCATATGGTCATCCTCTATTTTCGTGGTGTTTCTTGCTGCTGTACTGGGAGTTGGGTATTTGCTTCACGAAATACAAGGAGTTCAACGGGGACACAGTGCGGGAGGGATTTCTGTCACGTGTGGTGGGTCAGGGTCTGCAGAAGAATACAAGAACCAGGCTTCTATCCCACATAGCTTGCCCCCTTGACCATAGCAACCTGATTCTGAACAATGTCCTGAAACCTTTCTATGTAACAAGGTGCCTTTACATATAAGGGTCTGCTAGCTTCACCATGTCAGTCACAAGCCATTTGGAATCCAATGACAGATCTACATGGCCCCACCACAGATGTTTTATCACACACCTGCCCACCATTGCTCTAGGCCCACTACTCAGCAGGACCCAACTTTCTGGCATCTCTGTTAAACACCATTTTCATGAAAACCAGTCAATCAAGGCACTGTCTGGTATACTCATTGTTGGGAAAAGTATAAACGGCAGCCATACCCCAGAAAAAAACCCCAACATGGTGCCTAAGGACTTCTTCTTCCTACCTTCTTTTTTCTGCAGTGGTGCGAAATGTTTCCCCCGTGTGAACTCTCTTGCTGGCGCCAATTTGAAATCTCGCTGGTGGGAAACCTTAGCCCCAATAAGAACTAATTCCTGGGTTCCAGAGCTGATATCTGAAAGAACTTACCAATAAACGTTTTGCCTGCCATTTATCTAAGCCCTTCCATCTTCCCCTTAGTTCTATATAAGCACACAGCTTTTTGCAATAAAATTGGAATTCTCCCAGCAAAGTGCCTTTGCGTGGGAAGTTCTTTCATTCTGTTGCCCCGTGTGAGAATATGGGTGAGCTGTTTCTAACAAGAGCCCCGTCCCCTGCCCCGCCAAGACACTCCGCCCTGGTCCACTCTTTTCAGGTGCCGGCTTCCTGCACTCACAACAGATCTGATATATGTAAGCCTCCCCTGACCCTGGCTCTCCAACTCCCTTCAGGCTACCGCTGGTTTTGTGACCTTGATCATCTGGCACACTCTAGACGCCCTGTAGGGGGCAGGAAATTCCTGCCACTAAGACCTTTACTGGTCGCAGTGGACCCTCTGGTGATCCGTTTTCCTTTGGGGCATGAGGCTTCTGAGTTTACATGAGAGGCTCTTTGGTTTTTCTCCTCTGCTGCCGCTGCCGCTACTGGCTAGAGTTGCTGTTTGCTGCAGGGCTGCTGTGTCTGGCTGAAGCTGCCTCTCTGCTCGGGGAAAACTGAACTCCCGTCCTGGAACTGCATTCTGCCGGAACCAGAGTTCTGTTTTCATTACTGACTTTTTCTGCTGCGTTCGAAAACTTTCCTGACGTCAGGTTGCCCGTGGCTCCAAACCCATTGGGTCTCACAGATCGCACTTCACTGGTGACGACCAGGTAGTGCCCTCTGTATTTCCTCATGACGGCTGGTCATTTTGGGGACGCCCACCTGACCACCGTTCGCCCTGAGCTTCCTGGAAGCCGTTCCAGCCCGGGTTTTCTCTTTGTCTCTCTCGCTTACTCTTATTCTCTCTCTCTCTCTCTCTCTCTCTCTCTCTCTCTCTCTCTCTCTCTCTCTCTTCCTTCTCTCCCTGTGACAATGGGCACCTTTTCATCTGTACCTGAAGCCTCACCTCTCAAATGTTTAATAAAAAATCTGACCACACTCTCCCTCACACCAGACATCAAGCCCAAACTTCTAATCAAATTCTGTACCCAAGATTGGCCTACATATCCACTGGATAATGGAAATCATTGGCCTCCAGAAGGCTCCTTACATCCAAACCTTCTCTGGGATCTTTTTAACTACTGCCAGCATCTGAAAAAGTGGAGTGAGATTCCCTGCATTTAAGGTTTTAGCCTTCTCACACAGCACCCTGTCGCTGCTCCTCCTGCCCTCCCTCTCAGGTCCTCCTTGTTTGCAAACACTACTCTTCCCCTACTTCTACTCCTGACTTCACAGATTCTTCCTCATTCAGCCCAGCAGATTAACCCCCACCTTATCCCCCAGTCCTATCTGCCCCTTCTCTCCCGCTATACCCTCCTCTTCCTCTGCCTGATTCCAAGGATCCTCAGCCTTCCATTTCATCCTCCTCCCCTCCGCCCTCTTCTGCCTGCTCCACCTCCTCCTCTTCCAAAGAGACACTCCCTTCCCCTCCCTCTCCTTCCTGTCCGCCTCCTGCCTCTTTCAGTCCTCCTGTTACCAGGTCTAAGGGACTCCTTCCCACCCCCAAGACCATCGCACCCCTTCGTGAGGTAGCTGGTCCCGAGGGTGTCATCAGAGTCCACGTGCCCTTCTCCATGTCGGACATTACTCAGCTAGAGAGGAAGTTAGGCTCATTCACCACTGACCCCACCACTTACATTCACGAGTTTCAATGGGTCCTGCAAGCATATAGCCTCACTCAACATGACATCTACATGCTCTTGGCCAATACACTTCTCCCTGAGGAAAGGCAATGGGTCTGGGAGCTAGCCCAAGCCCATGCTGATGAAAATCATAGGACCAATCCTAACCACCCCACAGGCCCTCATGCTGTCCCAGAGCAGGATTCTCTATGGGATTACAACACCCCTGAAGGCTTACAGTCTCGTGACCTTTTTACATCCTGCCTCTTGGCGGGCCTGAAAAAGGCCATCCGTAAGGCTGTTAACTTTAAAAAGGTGCAGGAGGTCATTCAAAGGAAGGAGGAAACACCTTCAGAATTCCTGGATAGACTAACCAAGGCCCTTCAACAGTACACAAACCTCAACCCAGAAACCCCTGATGGCCGTCATGTCTTAATGACATATGTTCTGGCCAAAAGCTACGCTGACATTAAAGCCAAGCTTAAAAAGCTTGAACAGGGCCCTGCTACTCCTTAGACCAAAATCTTCATTTTCAAGGTTTTTTATGATAGAGAGGATGAAAGTGAATGCCGTAGGCAGAGGGCTGAAAATGCCAAATTCCAAATGTTGGCCCAGGTCATTCAGAGAAGGCCATCACCACGCCATCCCAATATGACACCCCCGGGAGCTTGCTTCAAATGTGGTAAGGAGAGACATTGGGCCAGGGATTGTCCTTCACTGAGGACACCGTACAACCCCTGCCCAAAATGCCATCAAAGGGGACACTGGGGGGCAGACTGCCCAACAACCCAAAAGGGAGATTGGTCAGCTGCCCGGCAACCACAGCCTCTCTTGGGCTTGGCAGAGGAGGATTGACGGAGTCCTGGGCTTTCCCTCCAGGCTATTACGATCAAGAATCAAGAGCCTAGGGTTACCTTCCTGGTGGATGGATGCTTCATTACCTTCCTCTTGGATACTGGTGCCGCTTTATCAGTCTTAAGGGAGTATTGGGGTTCTACCACACCCTCAAAAACTCCTATTGTCAGGGTAGGAGTTAAACAGATTTTAACTCAAACCCCCCCCATCATGTTATATGCAGGGATCCCTTTTGTCCTTCACTCACTTCTTTTTCGTTATGAGCCATTGCCCCATTCCCCTTCTGGGAAGGGACATACTCTCACTATGAAAAGTCACCATTCACATATCACCCCACACCTCTCCTACCTCTCATTTCCTCATGATGTTCCTAGGGGCAGATACACCTCCTTCATGCACTCCTCCATGACTCTCTAAACTAGTTAAGCCTGAGGTTTGGGACACAACTACACCCTTTATGGCTAAATGCAGTCCTATTCATATTGTCTTACGGGACCCTTCAAGATATATTAGTCAACCACAATATCCACTCACAACCACAGCCCTCCTCGAATTAGAACCCATCATCCAGGATTTATTACGAAAGGGGTATCTTAGGCCTACACACTCTCCTTTCAACACCCCCATTCTGGCACTTAAGAAACCTAACGTGTCCTACAGGCTGGTTCAAGACCTTCTCCTTGTCAACTCCTCTGTGGTCCCCATCCACCCGCTAGTGCCCAACCCTTACACCCTCCTCTCTCAGATTCCTGCCACTACTACCCACTACTCGGTCCTAGATTTAAAAGATGCATTCTTTTCTATTCCCTTGTTCTCAGAATCTCAGAATATGTTTGCTTTTACGTGGACTGACTCTCACATCCACCATTCTCATCAGCTTTCCTGGACTGTCCTCCCACGGGCATTCAGCCCCCATCTCTTTTGCCAAGTTCTTGCCCAGGACCTCACATCCTTTCACCCGACCTGTCCTGACTCTATTCTCCTTCAATATGTCAATGACCTTCTTCTATGTAGTCCCTCTGGGAACACTCTCAATCCCACACCGCTCAGCTTCTTAATTTCCTAGCAGAC
This sequence comes from Callospermophilus lateralis, assembly GCF_048772815.1. NCBI lineage: Eukaryota > Metazoa > Chordata > Mammalia > Rodentia > Sciuridae > Callospermophilus > Callospermophilus lateralis. The sequence goes on along the minus strand of NW_027518102.1, from coordinate 392,167 downwards.
AAGGGATATAGGGAGTCTCCCCACAAGGCACAGGTTTCCCAGTCTTCTGTCACCTCTCTTGGTTTTTGCCTTACACCCGGGAAAATGGAAATAACACTGGATAGGAGGCAACTCCTCTCTGATCTTCCAGTGCCCCATATGAAAGCCAAAATACTATCATTCCTAGAAGTAGCAGGTTATTTTAGGGCCTGGATCCCAAATTATTCTCTTCTATCCAAACCCCTGTATGACCTAGCAAATGGACCCCCTAGTGAATCTCTTGTCTTCTCCCCCATCTACCACTTCCGCAGGCTTCAGCAACTCCTCTTAAAGGCACCTGCCCTTCACCTTCCTGATCTTTCAAGACCATTTAATCTATATGTCCATGAAAAAGGGGGGCAAGCACTTAGGGTCTTAGGTCAAAACTATGGGCCTACATTTGCACCTGTGGCATATTTTCCAAGAAACTAGACTCTACCATTCGTGGGTGGGCCCCTTGCTTAAGAGCTCTGGTTGCTGGACAAATTTTACACAAAGAAGCCTCTAAGCTGACTTTTGGGGCACCTTGAACTATCCACTCCCCACATCACTTGAAAGATCTTTCAGCTTATAAGGGCCTTCAAACCCTTCCTCCATCCAGAGTTCTGTCGCTCCTCACTTTCTTTCAGGAAAACCCTAATATTACTTTCCTCCCATGCTCTGCACTGAACCCTGCCTCACTGCTCCCAATGACTCCCACGTCTAACACACCAACTCATAATTGCTTGGAAACCTTAGATGATTTCCTCCGCTGTCATTGTTCCATTTCTGAGGAACCACTCACCATGCCTGACCTTATCTGGTTTACTGACAGCAGTTCCTTTAGGCAGAACGGCACTCATTACTCTGGATACGCTGTAGTTTCAGCCACTGAGATTATAGAGGCCAAAGCTATGCCTTCAGGAACTACCAACCAGCAGATTGAACTTATAGCAGCCACTCATGCCTGCCTACTAGCACAAGGCAAATCCCTCACCCTCTATACTGATTCAAAATATGTCTTCCAGATCTTATTATCCCATGCTTCAATATGAAAGGAGCGAGGCCTACTTACCACCAAAGGTAATGCGATCACTAATTCGGCTCTTTTAACCAATCTGATAGAGGCCTCCCACTTACCCACCCAGTTGGGAGTTGTCCATTGTAGGTCACATCAGAAGGACGGCTCTCTTATCACTGAGGGCAATGCCAAAGCTGACCAGGCGGCACGAATGGCTGCTACCACTTCCAATTATGGCCCCCATGGGGGACATATTATGGCCACTTTAGACAGCTCATCTGAAGCCCCTACTTCTTCCAGTAAGAACAAAAATCTTTTCAAGTTCCTTCATACTCTACACCATTCCAATTCTCAGTCTTTGACCCTTTTTTTACAGAGCTTCTTCTCCTTCAACCCTTCTGACATAGCCATGCTAGAGAATATAGCCTCTAATTGTCAGATCTGTCAGTGGACCAACCCTCATACTCCTTTAAGGCCCAAACCTTTCCCTTTCCACCAAGCCCGGAGACACATTCGCGCTGCTGACTGGCAAGTAGACTTCACCAACATGCCCACAGTATGGCACACTAAATACCTCCTTGTCTTTGTGGACACTTTCTCTGTTTGGGTTGAGGCATTTCCCACTTCCAATAAAAAGGCTTCCACTGTAGCTTCAATCTAACTGACAGACATCATCCCCAGGTTTTGTATGCCGACTTCCCTACAATATGACAATGGCCCTGAGATTATTTCTAGGATCACAAAAAAGGTCTCTCAAGCCCTCTCTTTCAAGTGGCATTTCCACTGTCCATATTTCCCCCAGGCTTCAGGGAAAGTGGAAAGGGTAAATCGTACTCTGAAGGAAGTCCTTACCAAATTGACAATGGAATTAAACTTAGACTGGGTCAAAATCCTTCCCTTGGCTTTGCTTCGAATCAGAGCTCTCCCTAAGAAACCATCTTTACTGTCTCCCTTTGAGATAATGTATGGAAGACCTCTTATACCCCCTGGGTTGGTCATTTCACAAGGACATCTCACCCGAGATTTGTCTTTGCCTCTCTTGTTTCATCTCCTCTCGGAACACTGGAAATATCAGAACTGGCTTCTTCCAGACCCAGTCTCCTGTCCAAACACTCCTCCCTTAACACCTGGGAGTCTAGTCTATTATAATACCCCAGAGGAGAAAGGGACTCTTGCACCAAAATGGGAAGGCCCCTATCCTGTCATTCTCTGTAACCCCACCGCCGCCAAACTCTCCTTATCAGACAACCATCTCACTCCCTGGATTCCCATTTCTAGGTTGAAGCCATATCACCAGGAGGCCCCACCTGCTGACGACAGGACCACCCCAGAGGAACTCCAAGAATCACCTCTGAACCTCCCCTTTACTCCTGCTTTCCACACCCATCTCACCCATTTAAGTTGCGGCTCACACGGTGTTCCCTGCAGCCCAATTCCTCTTAAAGAAGGCACAATGAGCTCTCCCAACACCCTAGTCTTCTCTAACTGCTTGTTTTTTTGTGCTCTGCTTCTTTTCTGTGCTCTGTTGGGACTTGTCTTTACCCTCCTAACCTACCATGTATTTATTCACTCTTCGGGAACGATACTCAGAACATGGCATGCAGAAGGTCCGCGCAGTGGATGCAACAACTTGCTTCATCCACAACTGCACCTCTATTCCCCTAAAATTGTCACCTTCAAGGACCTTCGTCCCTGGTAGCTGGAACTGGCCTTTCATTTGCTTCCTTTTTAATCAAACCAAAGACTATTGTCATTGGTGGCCTGAGATATATAATGGGTGTCCCTATTGGTCATGCAGGTTCCATGATGAACGTGGTAGCTGTTCTTACCACTCACTTGGCTACCCTGAAGGGTGGACTTCTAGTTACCTAAAGTGGCATAAAGGCTCTTCATCTGATAACAATGGATCATATACTTCAGATACACCTGTCCCCAAGGCCAAACGTTGGGCCTATGTTGAGTTTGCTGTCTATGCTCGGACAACCTCAGCCAGACCCACAGGGTGGATGACTGTTGGCCGCACCCTGATTACGCCACCTAAGGCAACCATCCAGGTAGTCGAACACATTAAGGAGTCAGAATCAAAACTTCGAGATCTTATCCATAGCTCATCCAAAGAGGATTCAGAGCCTTCAACCCCCTAAGGTCCCCCTTCCACATGGCTCAATTTGCTACACCAAACTCTTCGATTATTAAACTCCTCCATTCTTTTGGTGCCTACTTTTCTGTGCTTTCTCTGTGCTTCACTTAGTCGTCCACTTCTAGCAGCGGTCCGATTAGCGGCAGGAAATATTTCAGCAAAAACCTACAATTTCTCTAAATAAGGACAACCCCTACATGTGACACATATCCCACTGTGGGAAAGTTATTCCAACAATACTTTATTTCCTTTCATCTGTATCCACCTGCCAATAATGAATCCTTTACCCATTTGTTCCTTGAGCTATAGCACCCCATAGAGCCCTGCGTTTATGCAACCTGGACATTTCATCTGGTGTAATTAGTCTTTAAGTACCTCAACGATCAATGTCTCTGGCACCTGTATCTTGGTTACTGTAGTTCCTCTGCTTTCTTTGTATACTCCCACTGAATTCCGACAGTTGGCCCTACCTTCCCGCACCCGTAGGGCAGTCTTTCTGCCGGTTCTGGTAGGCCTCACTTTAACAACCTCAGTGGCGAGTCTCGGTCTCTCTGGTGGAGCTATAGGTCATGCTCTATGGGCATCCAATGACGTGCAACAAAAACTGCAGGAAGCACTCGATACCACTGCTGAGTCTCTTGGCTCCTTGCAGTGGCAGGTTACTTCATTGGCACAAGTGGCTTTACAGAACCGAAGGGCAATTGATCTTCTCACTGCAGAAAAAGGGGGTACATGCCTATTCCTCAGAGAGAATGTTGCTATTATGTTAATGAATCTGGGCTAATAAAAAAAAAAGTTGTTAAATTGCAGGAATTATCGACCCAATTGCTCAAACCTACCTCCTCCAATCCCATAACGAGGTTCTTCCAATCCTATCTTGCCATGTACTTACTACCTCTCTCTGGGCCCCTTATTGGGATGCTCCTTTTTTGTGCTCTCTTGCCCTGCATAATGAAGTTCCTTCAAACCCAACTGCAAAAAATTCGTGATCAAACTTTCAACCAGCTTCTGCTTAGGCACTAACAGCCTCTGATGACCAACGAACCCCCAACATCTCCAAGAGAACAGTTCACTCCGTGATGAAGCTCACTACCAGGCACGATGGAATGCAATGGACATCAGACAGTGGGAGACAACAAGCTCCGAAAACCTCTTAATCTGCCATCCTGGATTCTTGAATCTTTATGACCTTCTAAGCTTCCTCATGGCCCTTGGCCTCTTCTATGTCACTCCCCCAACATGGAACTTCTGCCAAAAATTGACCTTTGCTTTAATTTTTATCTTCATTCTGTTTTTATTCACTCTGATCTTCTTCAGGTCCTGTGGCACCTTGTCCAGGCAACGCTTCCAGTATTTTCTAGAGTCTCTGTTACAGGACCAGTGGCTGATACCAACAATCTCCTCCATCCAGGACTGGTTCCATGCCATCGACAACTTGTGGCTTCTTGGAACTTTCATTGACTTCACCCCTACGGAATTAGCTGTCTATAGCCACTGGGTTTTATTTCTTGCTGCCATGATATTCCCAGACCTGCCCCCCGAGCATTCCTCCCCTTCCCTTTCTAGGCCTCACAGCACCCCCATACAGCAGGAAGCAGCCGGATCTAAAAACGACGCCCCACTTCCTAAGAAAACAAAAAGGGAGGAATGTTGGGAAAAGTATAAATGGCAGCCATACCCCAGAGAAAAACCCCAACATGGTGCCTAAGGACTTCTTCTTCCTACCTTCTTCATTTCTGCAGTGGTGCGAAAAGTTCCCGCCCTTGTGAACTCTCCCGCCAGCGCCAATTTCAAATCTCACTGGTGGAGAACCTTAGCCCCAATGAGAACTAATTCCTGGGTTCTGGAGATGATATCTGAAAGAACTTGCTTTCAATAAACGGGTTGCTGCCATTTATCTAAGCCCTACCATCTCCCCCTTAGTTCTATATAATCACACAGCTTTTTTGCAATAAAATTGGAATTCTCCCTTTGAAGTGTCTTTGCGTGGGGAATTATTTCACTCATGATCAGCAACATGACATCCAAAGGTTCTCCAGTGCCACCTGGTCATGGAAATTTCAGAAATTTGTTGGTATTTATTTAGCCATTTTTGAAGGATGATGTTGGAGGCACTGTGGGTTTCAATTCATGCAGAAACCATTATATGGTAAGGAAGCTCATTTCAATGAAATCTCTGGAGAACACTCACAGGCAAGCCTTCCCAAAGAGTGGCCAAAAGGTCACATGAAGCCAGGATCATTGAGGTCTACAATGTGAGTTCCATGTGTGTTTAGACTCTCAACTATGGCTGCCAAGTCTTTCAGAATAAAATCATGTGATATCCTGGCTGAGATTCCCAGTGCAATCTGGAAAGCCACCCTGGCCCTCGATCTCAGTTTCCAAGGGCGATTCTCATGCGTGGCCTCCTAAAATCCCAACACATTTCATGGCAATACTTCTCTGAGGTCAGTTTCAGAACTCAGTCTCTAAGAGGAATCACACCAGAGTTCAAGCCCAGGTGGATCCAGTCATCTCTTTCAACCGCTACACAAATGACCACAATTAAAACCAAAACACTCCCACATGGCCATCATCTTCTTCCATATAGACACTAATCATAAACTCTGGCTGGAGTTTTCCATGAGGGGTGCAGCCCAAGACAGTCTCAAAAATAAGCTCTCTTGCCCCTCATTTGCCTAAATTCACGGTGGCCTGGACATCCATCCTGTGAACCAGGAGTTATCAAATAGGCCAGGTGTTAATACTGCTCTGCATCTCCAATTTGAGGTCTACTGACTGTCAGCTATAGATTCTTTATATGATTTGGAGTCATGAGAAAACCCAAAAACCTATGGGCTAGCCTCTGCAGGGCTTTGAATAAATAATTTGACCCAAAGGATCCCTATTAACACTTGATGGGGGTCAGGAAACTTACAAATGAATGTGAGAAACTTCATTCACAATAACTGCTCTTTTGGCCATTGTGGTTTTGGGTGCACTCATGGCATATCTCTTTACATAAATCAGGTGCTGAGAATCTAAGCCACAACCTCACACAGGGCCACGAGGTTTATTCAGACACATTCCTTTCCAAAGCAATTAAGCAAAGAGCAACAGGTGATGCCCATTCATTTGCATTTGAAAACTGTTTTCTTCAGGCTTCACAATGGGGTGGCCTTAGGCAAAGACCTTCCAGACATTCAGGGCAACAGAACAATTGATAAGCAAAAGGCCCAAAGCATGGTTTCTCCACTGAGACTTTCTTGGTCACACTGATATCTGAGTTTTCTGAGATGCTCGCCATTCACTTCAGCTATCCAGTACATGGCCATGTCACAGATCTTGGAGGTGGTACATATCTTGGACACAAAACCATGAGCCTATTCTGGAGAGTGGCTAGAATTCCGGAAGGAAACAGAAACTTAGGAAGATAGCAGGTGTTGCCCATGGATACGGCAAGCCTCAGTTCATTCATAAGTTGGGCAAGATGAATGCTGGGAATCTTTCTACTATACAGGACACATCAATTGTTGCATTCTCTTTTCTAATATCTACAACCACGGACACAGTGGATACACAGACATAGAAACACTCGCCTTGTCAAACTACTTACTAGAAGAAGTCCACTCCAAATCAAACAAACCACCTTTCCTACCTATTCTCAGATCATGAGACAAAACCTGAATCACACCCACAAAGGCACATCCTTCCCCCATGTAACTCTGTGACTATCCGGAGTGTCCTTTGAGTGGTGGGCCAAACTATGTTCCCCCAAAATGGCCTGTCCTATCTCAGATCTGGTCTCCTTGGCCAACTCTGTGAAGTTGTCAGGAGCCAGCAGTGAACCACCACCTGCTTTCTCAGGAAAGGACCCTATTCAGAGCTCTCCTGGTATTTGACCATCCTCACATCTGTAGGTACCAAGAAAGACTGACACTCTCCTTGGTAAATCCAAAAAAATGAGCCAATGGGTATTGGACTGGACTGGCTCCAGGTGCCTGGCTTCCTGGATCCGAAGTTCAGAGAGTTCCATCACCAAGAAAGTGAGGTAGATCACTTCTTCAGGAACTGAATGAGGTCACTGCCTTGACAACCACTTTGTACGAACAGTTGCTTTCAAGGGTCCCATGAGATGGAGGCTGCCCCTACTTCCTGTGACATTTTCATAAGTTAGAATGGTATATAAACCATGGGCACTCGGGAACCGCTCTCCACCTAGGACTGGTTTGGTCCATCTTCTCTACATTAAGAAGAGAGAGGCTGATTCATACACATCCCTCCATGCTGACGAGGTTGTTTGCCATAGAAGATGACTTTTCTCTCTCAGTCTTTCATAGCTGCCTACATCTTCTCAAAAGATCATTTCTGCATGGACCTTTGATGTTCTCAACAGGTGGAAGATGCCCTACATTTCTGTATTGTAAAACTAACCCTGTCCCTGCTCTTCTGTAAAGTTTGATTGAGAGAACAGTGTATGGTTTGGGTTAATAACATGTTCAATTTGGGTTAGGAATATTTCTGCATGACAAATAATGGTATTGGGAAACTATGATATTTACAAGAATATATAGGTGAAATATAAGTATAAAAATAGAAATCTAGGGAAGATATGTAGCCCAGAAGGGCATTGGGCCCTTAATTGGTACACATAGCTTTGAATGATGTTCTGCAAAAATGTCTCAGATAAATCTATATACAATGGCATAGGAGCTTGTACCTTGGATGATTGAATGTCAAAGAGAACATCCACTCAAAAAGAGATAGTCGGTAGGATTAGGAAGATAGTCGGTAGGTTTAGAAAGAAGAGTGAGTATAGGATTTAGAGCAAAAGATCTTAAGCAATAGGGTTTCGGGTAGACAGTGAATGTAAAAGTCAGCATATGTGAAGAGTCAGTCACAATGATCAACAGGGGAAAATATGTAGGAATACAGACATAAATAGAGACATTACTAAATCAGGCAAAGTATAAAGTGAGTGATAGGATTAGACATTTTCAACAGGCTTGAGGTTGAATATATAATCTTAGGAAGAAACAAATATGTAGTCACCAATACGATTGACATTTCAGAGCATTAGGAAACCTGGACATGGAAGGTTTTAGTAATCCATGCTCACTTTTCATTTAGGATTTGGTACAATCTTAAGAGTGACCTTTGCTTTTTTGGTCCAGAATATTACTGTGATAAAATGTATATGTAGATCAGATGACATGAGTAATTCTTCGACCATTTCTGGCAGCAATATTTAAAATATGTATAAATTAGTATTGGGGGTACAACGAGGTGTACCCTGTGTCTATAAATATAGAGATAATGCATGAATAGATCATACAGTTAATAAATAATATAACTGGTTCCACTTTAAATAATGGATTGAATTGATATCTGAAAATATATAAGAAATCATATATTGATATAGAATCATTCATAACAACTAGTTATACGTCTAATTGTAATCTTAGTGTTATGGTTTATCATGAACAGTGTGTGAGTTTTGCTTCAAAAGTGATTATGGAAATCGAAAATAATGTGTTTGGAAAGAAGTCTCATGAAAAGACCAGTCAGACACATGGAGGAATACATGTTTCTGACAGAAAGTGATTGAAAGTGAAATAAATGCCTATAAATTTGTGAACGTGTGGATGAAATATATATGCTATAATGTGCATAAACTCAAGAAATAGAAAGGTACCAGTGTTGAATAAAAATAAACTTCAAAATAAATGTCATGTCCCATAGGAATCTACTTGCATTGATATTAAACTGGGTTAGTTACTGTAGAAATATTAGCATTTATATGCACTATTCACTGAAGTTAGTTTTCAATACTAGGAAACAAATATGTATTTCAGGTGAATGAATATTTCTGAGAATAATCTTGTGAAAATTTGATTATAAATCCACATATATGAACAAGAATAAATTTAGGGAGTGTATAATAAGACACATATGTTAAATATTATGAAATATCTGGAGAGTATATATATATATATATATATATATATATATATATATATATATATATATATATATATGCCAATCTAATTACACAGTGAAATATATATCATCCACAGATCCAAAAATATTCATTTTAGTCGATATGGATTTATGTATAACTTTTTTTAACTAGGAAGCTCCCCCATAGGTTGAATTTTCAGTTCCTACATCGTTTAGGAGGAGTGATCTCTTCTCACAGTTTGTATCTGCCAAGTCATGTAACTCATGAAAATTTGCGAGTGATACCAGGTAGGATTCTATATGTGCATATAAAAATACATGTGCTGAATAGACTACAGAGAAAGGGAGACAGGAATTCACATATTTGTTAACATTAAAAGAACATGGAGAACTATTTCAATTAAAAATGGACTAGATTTATAACTCCTCCCCTATATAATGCAAAACGCAAGTCCAAAAATACAACATGCCTCCTCTGAACTGCTTGTATTTCTATTCTGTTTTGGTTATTTTTCTCCATCATATTATGATTAGTACTCAGAATCTATTAGGGTATGTGTTAGTGTCAGGGATTCAGTATTTCAAATGTAAAATAGAAAAAGGAATCCAATGTGTATACAAATATGTGCTAAACAAAATCTTCCCACTCTCATCCAGAACAATTCCTTGACATTACCTTCGCCCAAAGTAAGACACAATTAGAGGAGAAGAGTTAGAAAATCTGTGAATATATATATGGAATGGAATATGCTCAGGGGTTTACAACCTTGGCAGTGGTAGAGGAGTTTCCAAAAGTATGGGACAGGGTAAAAACTCCATAAACATGGAGCTCTGCTGGCCTAAATACTTCTTGAGAAACTGCCTCTGAGGTTGGGCACTTGAAATATATGTTGTTGTCAGGAGCTTTAGCTGCTTTCTAGTGAGACCATCAAATCTGTGTCGGCATCTATGTGACCTGGAAAAAATGGTTTCTTATTTTCCAAAGAAACATGAGGCAGCAGTGCTGAATTCTCTCTTTGTAAGTAAAAGGTGACCATTGGGGGATAAGTGTCTTTTCATGTGGACTGTGAAGCCATTTGGTCATCTTCTATTTTCGTGGTGTTTCTTGCTGCTGCACTGGGACTTTGGCAATTGCTTCATGAAATTAAAGGAGTTCAACTGGGACACAGTTCTGGAGGCAAATCTGTCATGTGTGGTGAGTCAGCGTCTGCAGGAGAATGCACCAACCAGGCTTCTAACGCACATAGCTTGGCCCCATGTCCATAGCAACCTGATTCTGAACATTGCCCGGAAACATCTCCATATAACAAGATGCCTTTTCATGTAAGGGTCTGCTGGCTGCACCATGTCAGTCACAAGCCATTTGGAAGCCAATGGCAGATCCACATGGCCCAAAAACATATTTTTTTATCACACACCTTCCCACCACTGCTCTAGGCACATTACTCAGCAGGTTCCAACTTACTGGCATCTCTGTTCTACACCATTTTCATGAAGCCGAGTCAATCAAGGCACTGTCTGGTACACTCATGATCAGCAACATCCAAAGGTTCTCCAGTGCCACCTGGTCATGGAAATTTCAAAAATTTCATGGTATTTATCAAGGCATTTTTCAAAGATGACGTTGGAGGCACTGTGGGTTTCAATTCATTCAGGAACCATTAAATGGTGAGGAAGCTCATTTCAATGAATGATCTGGAGAACTCTCACAGGCAAGGCTTCCCAAAGAGTGGCCAAAAGGTCACATGAAGCCAGGCCCATTGAGGTCTACAATGTGACGTCCATGGGTGCTGTGACTCTCAACTATGGATGCCAAGTCTTTCAGAATAAAATCATGTGATATCCTGGCTGAGATTTCCCGGGCTCTTTGGAAAGCCACCCTGGGCCTAGATCTCTGTTTCCAAGGGTGATTCTCATAGGTGGCCTCCTAAAATCCCAACAAAATTCATGGCAATACTTCTCTGAAGTCAGTTCCTGAACTCAGTCTATAAGGGGAATCACACCAGAGTTCAAGCCCAGGTTTTCTCAGTCATGTCTTCCAACCGGACACAAATGACCAAAATTAAAACCAAAACACTCCCATATGGCCCTCATCTTCTTCCATATAGACACTAATCATAACCTCTGGCTGTAGGTTTCCATGAGTGACGGAGTCCAGGAGAGTGGCCAAAATAACTCCCTTGCCCTCATTGGTGTAACATCAGGGTGGTCTGGACACCCTTCATGTGAACCAGGATTGATCAAATATGCTATACGTTAATACTTTTATGCTTCTCCAATTTGTGGAAAACTGAGTATCAGGTATATAGTTTTTTGTGATTTGCCGTCATGAGAAAACACAAGCACCTCTGCAGGTCTTTGAAGAACTCATTTGACCCAAAGGATCCCTATTCTCACTTGATCGAGTTCAAGAACTTTAAAGATAAAGGCGAGAGACTTCATCCACAATGACTGCTCTTTTGACCAATTTGGTTTTGGATGCACACATGGGATCTCTCTTTACATCCATCAGGTGCTGAGAATCTGAGCCACAACCTCACATAGGGCCAAGAGGCTGATTCAGACACATCCCTTTCCAAAGCAATTAAGCAAAGAGCCACAGGAGATGCCCATTCATTTCCATTTGAAAACTTTTTCTTCAGTCTTCACAAAGGGGTGGCATGAGGCAAAGACCTTCCTGACATTCAGGGCAACAGAACAATAGGTTAGCAATAGGCCAAAAGCAGGGTTTCTCCACTGAGACTTTCCTGGTCACACTGATATCTGAGTTTTCTGAGATGCTCGCCATTCCCTTCAGCTATCCTGTACATGGCCATGTCACAGAGCTTGGAGGTGGTACATATCTTGGACACAAAACCATGAGCCAATTCTGGAGAGTGGCCTGAATTCAGGAAGAAATCAGGAACTTAGGAAGATAGCAGGTGTTACCCATCCATACGGCAAGCCGCATTCCATTCATAAATTGGGCAGGAAGAATGCTGGTAAGCTTTCTACTAGACTGGACACATCAATTGCTGCATTCTTTTTTTCTAATGTCTACAACCATGGACACAGTGGGATACACAGACATAGAAACTTTCGCCTTGTCAAAACCCTTATTAGAAACCGTCCACTCCAAACCAAACAAACCGCCTTTCCTACCTATTCTCAGAACATTAGACAAAATCACAAACACACACCCACACCCACAAAGGCACCTCTTTCCTCAAAGTAGGTCTCTGACTATCGTGTGTGTCCTCTGACTGCTGGGCCATACTATGTTCCCATCAAATGGCCTGTCTTGTCTCAGATCTGGTTTCCTTGGCCAACTCTGTGAAGTTGTCAGGAGACAGCGGTGAGCCACTTACTGCTTTCTCAGGAAAGGCCACTCTTAAGATCTTTCCTGTCATTTGGCTATCCTCACATCAGTAGGTAGCAAGAAAGACTGACTCTGTCCTTGGTAAATCAAAAGAAGTGAGACCACTGGGACTGGGACTGGGACTAGATTTGTATGCCTGGCTTCCTAGATCCCAAGTTCAGAGAGTTCCATCACCAAGGATGTGAGGTGAGTTCACTTCCTTCAGGAACTGAATGAGGTCACTGCCTTGGCAACCACATTGTCTTAACATTTACTTCCAAAGGTCCCATGAAATGGAGGCTTCCCCTACTTTATGTGACACTTTCACAAGTTAGGATGGTATATCAACCATTGGTAACTGGGAACAGCTCTCCACACAGGCCTGGTTTGGTCCTTCTTCTCTACATAAAGAAGAGAGAGGCTGATTCAGACACATCACTTCATGCTGACCATGTTGTTTGCAAAGAAAGATGACTTTTGCTCTCTCAGTTCCTTCATAGCTACCTACATCTTCTCTAGAGATCATTTGTGCATGGACCTTTTAGTTTCTCAGCAGTTGGAAGATTTCCTTCATTCCTGTATTTTAAGACCAACTCTGTCCTTGCTCTTCTCTTATGTTAGATTGAGGGAACAGTGTATGGTTAGGGTTAATAACAGGTTCGATTTTGAATAGAAATCATTCTGCTGGATGAATAATGGTATTGGAAACCTGCAATATTTACAAGAATATATAGGTGAAATATATGAGTATGAAAACAGAAATCTAGGTAAGATTTGAAGTCCAGAAAAGCATTGAGCGCTTGATTTCGGTATTAAGCTTTGATTTATTTTCTGCACAGATGGGATACTTTGCTTTGAATTATGTTCTGCAAAGATGTCTCAGATAAATTGATATATAATTGCATAGGACCTTGTAACTTGGATGATTGATTGTAAAAGAGAACTTCCAGTCAAAAAGGAGTAATCGGTAGTATTAGGAAGATAGTCGGTAGGTTTATATAGGAGAGTGGGTATAGGATTTGGACCAAAAGTTCTTTAGCTATAGGGTTTCGGGTATACAGTGAATGTAAATGTCAGAACATGTGAAGAATCAGTCACAATGCAGAACTGGGGAAAATATGTAGGAATGCAGATATCAATAGAGACTTTAGGAAATCTGGCAAAGTATAGTCGGTTGTGAAATGTTAATAAAATAGGTACTTGTCACTTCCTGTTTTTCTGTATGCTTAATAAAACACTGTTGAAATCTTGAGAACTGTTTTCTAATCTTTTTCCCAGAATGTGCTGTCCCCAACTGCCAAACTGCAGAATGTACTCCCTCACCCAGTTGCACGCAAACTGCTCACTCGCCCAGACTCATCAATAAACTTCCCTCCCTGCCCACTTCAAGGAAAGTATATGAGCTCTGCTCTATTCAAATTAGCTCTGAGCCCCAGCATGCTGGACCCCCAATAAACCCTTTGCTTTTGCATGAGAGAGTCTCTTGGTGGTCTCTTCCCCCAACGCTCTCCCGACCTTTATATATGGAGGTTCCTTCGAGATCCGGCAGGGGCGGAAGAGAGACCTCAATGGGCTACTCTCAGGGAAAGTAAGGCGCCTCTTTCTGGTTTCAGGTTTCAGGTTAGGGCTTGGCAAAATGGCTGTTGATGAAGTTGCATGAGCTCTCTTTGACGGTGGCTGGCAGATGTGTCACAGAGCCACAGGCTCTGGGGGACGCCACAGAGGACTCGGGAATCAAGGAACAATAGTCTCCTCGACTCAGTGATGTTTTGTTTCAGATTCGGTATTGCCAGCCCATCGGGTTTTGCCGGCTGCTCAGTCTTGGTCTCAGTGTTGGACGTTCATTGCCTGTCTTTACTATCTTGTCTTGTCTGTGTCGTGAGAGTTGCTTTTACTGTTTGTGTATCTTTCATTATGGGACAGGTCACTTCAATGGCTCTGTCTCTGACCTTGATCACTGGACCAAAGTCCGCTTAAGGGCTCAGAATCTTTCTTTTTCAGTAAAACGCTGGACCTGGCAGACTCTCTGTGCCTCAGAATGGCCCACCTTTGCATTCGGATGGCCCCTAGAAAGATCTTTCTACTTCGCACTAATTTAATAAGTCAGAGATATTGTCTTACAGCCAGGGCCACATAGCCATCCCGATCAACAGCCATATATCTTAACTTGGCAGGACCTCTGCAAATCTCCTCCTCCATGGGTGAAGCCTTTCCTTGCCATGTCCCCGCTCCTACTCTTTTCCGCACGATCTCTCAAACCCTCTGCTCATCCTCCTCCTCCACCCTCTGTTCTCCCTGAGTCACAAGATTTGACTCTACTGGACTCTCATCCCCCTCCTTATCTTCTATCCTCATCCCACAACCCCCAACACCCTCTAAGTGATTCCCCTGCTGCTGACTCAGCCTCTCCGCCATTGGAGAAAGATAAGCCAGCCCAGCGCACTCCAGATAACTCCCCTGCAGCACACACAGCCCCTCCTCCCCTGGAGGAAGCTGGCCTGGCTAAAGAAACTCGACAGCGTCAAATGATTTAAAACCCTGAAACTCCCGTGTTGCTCCCCCTCCATTCCTATGGGCCAATGATTGACAACGGCCATGGAAGAAAAATGCAAGCCTACCAGTATTGGCCTTCTCCTCTTCAGACCTATATAAATGGAAAAATAACAATCCTCCTTTTACCGAGGACCCAACCTGGCTCTCAGGTCTGGTTGAGTCATTGATGTTTTCACACCAGCCTACTTGGGATGACTGCCAACAACTCATAGGGACTCTCTTCATGACAGAGGAACAAAAGAGAATCCTCCTGGATGCTAGAAAACAATATCCTCGGACTAGATGGGTGACCAACACAACTTCCCAACATAATCAAAGCCGGCTTTCTCTTGAAACGACCCAAGTGGGACCCCAACACATTTGAAGGTAGGGAGCATCTGTCCACTTATCACCGGGCTCTAATAGTGGGTATCTTAGTGGCCGCTAGGCGACCAACTAATTTGGCCAAGGTAAGAGAGATTATTCAAGGGCCTGGTGAATCTACCTCTATGTTCCTAGAGAGAACTATGGAGGCATATAGGAGATATACTACTTTCGATCCTCAGGCAGAGGATCAAAAGGCATCTGTCACAATGGCCTTTATTGGGCAAGCTGCCCTAGATATTAAAAGAAAGTTACAATGCTTAGATGGATTACAAGATATGATTTTGAGAGATTTAGTTAGAGAAGCCAACAAGGTATACTATAAGAGTGAAACTGAGGAAGAGAAGGGAGCAAAGGGAGGATGAGAGAAGCAAAAGACAGACTAAGGCATTGACTAAGGTCCTGGTCACAACAACAAACAGGCCAGAAATTAAGAAACAGAGAGACAGAAATGGATACCTGGGCCCACACTAGAGGCCACCCCTGGCCTCAGATCAATGTGCCTACTCTAAAGAAAAAGGACACTGGGCCAAAGAGTGCCCTAGAAAGAGACAGCCACGCCAGCCAGACATTCTTACTCTGGAGGATGACTAAGAAAGTCGGGGCTCAGATCCTCTCCCCGACCTCAGGGTAACTTTTGAAGTGGAGGGGACCCCAGTAAACTTTGAAGTAGATACAGGGGCAATATACTCAGCCCTTAAGGCCCCATTGGGCCCTCTATGAAATAAAAGGTCTCTAATTCCAGGGTCTAAATGCAGTAAATATCAGACTTTGACAACTAAGGGGACCATGGACCAGGGGAAAGGATAAATTCATCACTCCTTCCTAGTAATCCCAGAATGCCCGGCCCCATTGACGGGCAGAGATCTGCTCACCAAGCTCTGGGCCAAAATAACTTTTAACCCTGAAGGCCCCCAAGTGGAATTTCTAAATCCTTCAGTAAATACTCCTATAATCATGGCTCTAACTATGTCAGTAGCAAATGTTCATCAACTCACTCATCTTTGTTCAAAGAAACTGCATTCATTCCTGAAAGATCAAGAACAGAGTTTTCCACTAACCGACTCACAGTGAAAGAAAATAACTGAATGGGTAACAAAAGCCTGTCAGGTCCATCAATTGGTTAATACTTACCCTTCCAAGCTTCCTGCAGGAAAGCACCTACGAGGAACCATACCAGGAAAATTCTGGGAAGTGGACTTTACTGAAATTAAGCCAGCAAGGTATGGACTTAAATATCTTCTAGTCTTTGAAGATACATTTTCAGGACGGATTGAAGCCTTCCCCACAAAAAAAAAAAGAAAGAAAAAAAAAAAAAGAAAGAAACAGAGCAAATGGTTGTCAAGAAGATCCTGGAAGACATTTATTCTCCCCTTGACGACCAGTAGTCTTAACCCTCATCAGCCCCTTAAGCAGCGATGGCTGATCACAAATCCTACTGGAAAAGAAGTATGGTCTATCTCACATACAGCCCCCTTATGGACCTGGTGGCCATCTCTCCACCCAGACATTTGTCAGCTGGCTATAGGTCTTTCCTATTGAGATATCCCTGATGAAGAGGATCCCACTAAAATTCCATTAAATCCCTTCGGTACCATAGAAAATGGAAACAAACATTATGGATGTAGGGACACGTGAGCCAGATGCAGGTTGGCTAGCCTAGATTACTATGTTTGCCCGGCGGAGTATCAAAGCCACAAACAGTCACGGCTGTGCGGGGGGGAGAGCAGACTTCTTCTGTAAGTCATGGGGCTGTGAGCATACAGGGACTGCCAGATGGAACCCAAACTCCTCATCAAATTCTGTAAACAGCATTGGCCATATTACCAATTAGATAACCAAAACCGATGGCCCCAAGAGGGGTCTCTATATCCTCAAATTCTGCGTGACCTTTTAAACTTCTGAAAGTGCTCAAAAGGGTAAAAGGAGATTCCCCTATGTGGAGGCCTTCTCCCTCCTTTGCTCACATCCTGAACTATGCTTCTCCAATAGATGCTTACCCTCAGCCTTCTGCTCCAGACTCTCTGCTGTCACTCCCACCTCAGCAACTTGATTTCTGCCCTCCAATATCTAGATCAAAAACCCAAATCTCCACCAGTTCTCAGACCATTGCCCCCTTGCTGAGGTAGCAGGTACTGAGGTACCACTCCACTCACTCACTACTCTCTTCTCCTGTCAGTGCCCGCACTGGGTCCCTCCAGGTCCTCTTACCAGCTAATGCAAAGCTCAAACCCACTGAGGAGAACCCTCAGACCCTTATCCAAAATGTAATGAAAATGGCCTTTAATGTTGCTTTGTCATCACTGAAAACAGGTTACTAAAAATTTAAAGTCCCTCACAGGCTTTTTGGGATACACACTCCCGTTTCCCCCTCTGTTCTATCTGTTCTACTGCTCAAATTTTTCTTGCTATTAAGATCCCAAAGCCCTCTCCCAATATTCTTTTACATCTCTCCTTCCTCATTCTCAGATCCACGGAAGTTGCTCTCATCCCTGCCTTCCAAGTCGTCCCCCTCTGAACCAGGTCCACAGAAAAGTCTTAATTAACCTTCTCCAGAAGTCTTCACCATGGCTGATTTACGACTTTCAGCAAAAGAGTCCCTATAAAAGAGATCACTGTAGATAAACTTCCTATTTTCGTGTTGCCCTGGTCTCCTTGGAAACTGGCTAAAAAAAACCAGCACTCCTAATCTAGACACACCCTTAATAGTTTTTCACAAAATATGTGAAAAAAAGGCCTCTGGCCTTGAGCTGGGGCTTCACAGAGATGGCTACATTTCTAAGATAAAGAAGTTACAAACTGGGCTGCATGGAAACAGCTGGCAGGTTGAAAAAAAAGAAAGGGAAGAAAAAGCTCTCCCCCACATAGGTGTTCTTGAAAAGTTAACTTGCCCCAAACTGAGGAAAAAACAGAAACGAAAACTGCTTTTTGTGAACTTCTGCAGACTGTGAACTTCTGAGCCCCTTTCCTTACGTGTTGTGTACAAAATTCTGAAACTACCTAAACTTGGGTTTCAGGGGATTAATTGATTACAACAGAAGCAATGCCCCCTGAATCTGGTTGCAACCAAAAAAGACTGTTTTCCTGTCTTTGGTGCTATCTTAGGTGCCTTGCCTTGTCCGTCCCTACAACAGTATAATTCTATATACTTAAACACTGTTTATGTTTTCATGAAATGGTCAACAGATGTGATTAATTGTGTAATGGTGCAGATGTTTCCCAGAGTGCTCTATCATGATGCAGGTTCATTTGAAGATCAAAGAGGGGGGCATAGAACACGGTTCCGCTGAAAACATATGTCCCTCACCTTAGCCATTCTATTACGAATAGTAGTTACTGCAGGGTAGGGCACGGGAACCATTGCTCTGGCCCATGGGACACAACAAATGACCCAAAGCAGCAATAGATCAAAAATTAAAGATATTAGAAACCTCCATCACAGCTTTGAACGAATCTTTAACCTCTCTCTCTGAAGTTGTTTTACAGAACAGTCGAGGGTTGGACCTCCTTTTCATGAGAGAAGGGGGCCTTTGTGCTTCATTGAGGGAAGAATGTTGTTTTTATGTCTACAATACTGGAGTTGTAAAAAAAATCTATGAGTAAATTAAAAAGATGCCTTGAAGAGCGACAACGAGAGAGAGAGAGGCCCAAGAATGGTAGTTTGAGTCTTTTTTTACACAGTCCCCCTGGTTAACTACGTTTTTATCAACCCTAGCCAGTCCAATAATAATCCTCATATTATTGCTAACTATAAAACCCTGTTTTCTCAACCGTGTAATTTCTTTTCTCCAAGCTCAAATTGGACAAATTAAACTTATGGTAATACCCCACTAGCAGACATAGAATGTGACACCCCACAATGATCACTTTTATGATTAAAAGTAGCCAGGAGAAGAAGTGGGGAATGAAAGGTTAATAAAATATGTACTTGTCACTTCCTGTTTTTCTGTATGCGTAACAAAACATGTTGAAATCTTGAGAACTGTTTGCTAATCTTGTTCCCAGAATATGCTGTCCCCAATTACCAAACTGCAGAATGTACTCCCTCACCCAGTTGAATACAAACCATCCACTCTCCCTGACCCATCAATGAACTTCCATCCCTGCCCTCTGCAAGGAAAGTATATAAGCTCTGATTAAGCTGTTGTCAGGTCTCTCTGCTCTATTCAAGTGAGCTCTGAGCCCCAGCATGCTGGACCCCCAATAAAACCTTTGCTGTTGCATGAGATAGTCTCTTGGTGGTCTCTTTCTCCGGCACTCGCCCAAACTTTACTTGGATGATTGAATGTAGAAGAGAACATCTATTCAAAAAGTTATAGTCAGTAGGATTAGGAAGATAGTTGGTAGGTTTAGGAAGAAAACTGAGTATAGGATTTGGAACAAAAGTTCTTTGCCAATAGGGTTTTGGTTAGAGAGTCAATGTAAATATCAACACAAGTGAAGAGTCAGTCACAATGATGAACAGGGGAAAATATGTAGAAAAGCAGATATCAATAGAGACATTAGGAAATCAGGAAAAGAATAAAGTGAGTTATGGGATAAGATATTTTCTACAGGGTTGAGGTTGAATGTATGAGCTTAGGAAGAAACAAAGATGAAGTCAACAATAGGATTGACATTTGAGAGCATTAGCATAGCCCAAGACAGTGTCCAAAATAAGCTCCGTTGCCCTCATTTGCCTAAATTCCCGGTGGCCTGTACATCCTTCCTGTGTACCAGGAGTGATCAAATAGGCCTGACCTTAATATTGCTCTGCTTCACCAATTTGAGGCCTACCGAGTGTCGGGTACACATTCTTTATGTAAATTGGAGAGATGAGAAAACCCAAGCACCTATTGGAAAGCTTCTGAATTAATTTGAAGAAATCATTTGACCCAAATGATCCCTATTCTCACTTGATGGAATTCAGAAACCTTACAGAGGAAGGCAAAAGACTTCATCCACAATGACTGCTCTTTTTTGCCATTTTGGATTTGGATGCACACATGGGATCTTTCTTTAGATCCATCAGGTGCTGAGTATCTAAGTCAAAGAATCACACTGGGCCAAGAGGCTGATTCAGACACACCTCTTTCCAAATCAATTAAGAAAACAGCCAAAGGTGAATCCTATTAATTTCCATTTGAAAAATCTTTTCTTCAGGATTCAAAAAGCTGTGGCCTGAGACAAAAACCTTCCTGACTCTCAGGGCAACAGAACAAAAGGTAAGCAAATGGCCCAAAGCAGGGATTCTCCACTGAGACTTTACTGGTCACACTGATATCTGAGTTTTCTGAGATGCTCGCCATTCCCTTCAGCTATCCAGTACATGGCCATGTCACCGAGCTTGGAGGTAGTACATATCTTGGACACAAAACCATGAGCCTATTCTGGAAAGTGGCCATAATTCAGGAAGAAAACAGCAACTTAGGAAGGTAGCAGGTATTGCCCATCAATAAGGCAAGCCATAGTCAATTCATAAATTGGGCTGGATGAATGCTGGGAAGCTTTCTACGAGACAGGACACATCAATTAATGCATTCTCTTTTCTAATGTGTACAAGTACAAACACAGTGGGATACACAGACATAGAAACACTTGCGCTGTCAAACGACTTACTAGAAACTGTTCACTCCAAATCAAACAAACCGCCTTTCCTACCTATTCTCAGAACATGAGACAAAACCACAAACCCACACCCACACCCACAATGGCACCTCCTTCCCTCAAATAGGTCTGTGACTGTCCGGTGTGTGCTCTGACTGATGGGTCATACTATGATCCCCCAAAATGGCCTGTCCTGTCTCAGATCTGGTCTTCTTGGCCAACTCTGTGAAGTTGTCAGGAGCCAGGATTGAGCCACTACCTGCTTTCTCAGGAAGAGCCCCTCTTCCGAGCTTTCCTGGCATTTGGCCATCCTCACATCAGTAGGTACCAAGAAAGACTGACTCTGTCCTTGGTTAATCCAAAAAAGTGAGACCACTGGGACTAGGACTGGGACTGGCTCTGGGTGCCTGGCTTTCTGTATCCCAAGTTCAGAGAGTTCCATCACAAAGGAAGTGAGATGAGATCACTTTCTTCAGGAACTGAATGAGATCACTGCCTTAGCAACCACTTTATCATAACAATTGCTTCCAACGGTACCATGAGATGGAGGCTGCCCCTACTTCCTGTCACACTTTCACATGGTAGAATGGTATATCACCTGTAGGCAAATGGTAACAGCTCTCCACACAGGCATGGTTTTGTCCATCTTCTCTACATTAAGGAGAGATTGGCTGATTCTGATGCAACCCTTCATCCTGACGAGGTTGTTTGCCATGGAAGATGATTTTTGCTCTCTCAGGTCTTTCATAGCTGCCTACATCTTCTCCAGGGATCATTTCTGCATGGAGCTTTGAGGTTCTCAGCAGATGGAAGATCCACTACATTTCTGAATTGTAAGACCAACATTGTCCCTGCTCTTCTGTAAAATGAGATTGAGGGAACAGTGTATGGTTAGGGTGAATAACATTTTCCATTTGGCTTAGGAATCATTCTGCTGGATGATTAATGGTATTGGGAACATGCGATATTTATAAGACTATAGAGGTGAAATACATGTATGAAAAAATAAATCTAAGTAAGATTTGAAGCTCAGAAAATCATTGGGCCCTTGATTGGGATACTTACCATTGAATTACGTTCTCACAGATGTCTCAGATAAATCGATATACAATGGCATAAGACCTTGTACGTTGGATGATTGAATGTAGAAGAGAATATCCAGTCAAAAAGGGATAGTCAGTAGGATTAGGAAGATAGTCAGTAGGTTTAGGAAGAAGAGTGAGTATAGGATTTGGAAAAAAAGTTCTTCAGCAATAAGTTATCAATTAGAGTGTGAAAGCAAATGTCAGCACATGTGAAGGTTCAGTCACAGTGGTGAACTGTGGAAAATATGTAAGAAAGCAGATGGCAATAGAGACATTATGAAATCAGGCAATGTATAAAGTGAGGGATAGGATTAAACATTTTCAATCGGGTTGAGTTTGAATATATAATCTTAAGAGGAAACAAATATGTAGTCACCAATAGGATTGACATTTGAGAGCATTAGGCAACTTGGACATGGATGATTTTAGTAATCCATATTTACTTTCCATTTAGGCTTTGGTACAATCATAAGTGTGATCTTTGCATTTTGTGTCCAGAATATTTCTGTGATAAAATGTATATGTAGATCAGGTGACATGCGTATTTCTTCCACCATTTCTGGGAGCAATATTTTGAAGACATATAAATTAGTATTGGGGGTACAAAGAGGTGTACACTGTGTCTATGAATATAAAGAAAAAGCATGCATAGACCATACTGTGAATAAATAATATAACTGGTTTTACTCTAAATAATGGATTGAATTGATATCTGAAAATATATAAGAAATCTGATATTGGTATACAATCATTCATTCCAACCAGTTATACATCCATTGGAAATATCAGAGTTATAATTTATCATGAAGGGGATGTGAGTTTTGCTTCAAAAGTGATTATGGAAATCAAAAATAATGTGTTTTGAAAGAGGTCTCAGGAAGAGACCAGTCAAGAAAGATGGAAGAATACATGTGTCCTGAAGCAGGAAGTGATTGAAAGTGAAACAAATTCGTATAAATTTGCGAACTTGTGGATAAAATATATATCCTATGATGTGCATAAACTTAAGAAATAGTAATGTACCAGTTTTGAATAAAAATGAGCGTAAAAATACAAATCATGTACCATAGGAATCTACTTGCCTTCATGTTAAACTGGGACAGTAACTCTAGAAATATTAGGATATGTATGTACCATTCACTGAAGTTAGTTTTCAGTACTAGAAAACAAATATGTATTTCAGGTGGATGAATATTTCTGAGAATAATATTGTGAAAAGTTGATTATAAATCCACATACGTGAACATGAATGAATTTAGGGAGTGTATATAAGACACATATATTTCATATTTTAAAAATCTGGAGATTGTATATATATATATATATATATATATATATATTATATATATATATATATATATATATATATAACAAAACACACACACAGACATTCAAAAGTAGCAATAGATATGCCAATCGTAATTGATCGAGATATATATATCATCCACAGATCCAAAAATATTCAATTTACTGAACATGGATTTATGTATAATGTTGTTCAACTAGGAAGCTCACCCATTGGTTGAATTTTTAGTTCCAGCAGTGTTTAGGATAGTGATCTCTTCTCACAATTTGTGTCTGCCAAGTCAGCCACCTCACAAGAATGTACATGTGATACAAGTTAGGATTCTATATGTGCATAACAAAACACATTTGCTGAATAGGCTACAGAGAAAGGGAGATAGGAATTCACATATTTGTTAACTTTAAAACACATGGAGAGATATCCAAAATGGCGGCGGGTATGGAGAGATCAAGTCTCTGACCTCTTCAGCTGCGCTGGAATAGGGAGTCATAAACTGTCTAAATACTGTTTGCTCAGGATCACTAGGCAATGATGCACTCACATGAATCTGGGGTGAACAGTCTGGGCCACGCACAACACACACCGAGCCCGGATCGGTTGCATTCAACCTCTGGTTTGCCTGCGTTTCGTGACTCAACACTAACAATCCAGCTGAAATAACTGGTCTGCCCTTCTGAACTTACAGAGGTAGAAGCCAACCTAGCCTTCATAGGCAGTGGCCAAAGGATTGAAACGGGGCATGGGAGAGACAGTCAGGACCCACCAGTTGCATCGGTCACCCGGCAAAGGGAATGAATGATCACCATTTGCATGGGATACCACCATGGCATAGAACTGACGTCAAGGATGGAGGAGATAACTTCATTGAAACCAGCGCGACAGGTTTGTAATTCCCTAGCCATCTCTCTCCACACAGCAGGGAATCCTTAAGGGCCCCTCTCAGCTCTCCCGTAAGGGTCCCTCTCAGCTCTACCATGAGCGCGATAGCCAGACCGAGAAAATCAGGAGTGGCGCGGGACTTGTGGCACAGAACTCCAGGCTACCGCTCCCACCAGTGCTGACAACTGAGGTCTCTTGCACCAGCTACTGGGGCGTGGCTCCCGGAGGGCAAACAAATTCGCTTGGGGATCTCAGCCCCAAGCTCTACAAACTTAGGGTCTGAGGGAAGCAAACCGGGAGAGTGTGCCCAGGTATTCATAAAAACAGGTCTCCCAGGAGCAGCAGACCTGGCGTGTTGCCAGTATTGTGGTGAGCGTCGCAGGTGAGCAGGGCATGGCTTGAGGAAACACAAGAGAAGGCCCTAGGGTGTCAGGATTGGACACCCGCCCAGTCTGGAAGGAATAGCAGCTGCATAGTGATTGGTTCCCACCTACTGAGAGGAGAACCTCGGCCCAGTGGGCACAGCACCACCTATTGGAAGAGAAGTTAATCAAACTCTATGACTGCATTTATTATTATCATTATTTATTTATTTTTTAAATTTGGGTTTTTTTTGGTTTTTTTTCTTTTTCTTTCATTTTCATTCTTGTTGTTGTTGTTTTTCTTTAACTTTTTTAATGTTTTTAAGTTTTTAAATTTCTTTATTTTATTATTAATTATTATTATTATTATTAAATTGTAATTTTCATTTTTTATTATCATTATTATTTTTTTAATTTTTCTTTCATTCTTTATTTTCTGTTTTTTTTCTTTTGTCTTTTCATTTCTTTTCAATTTTCTTTTTCCCCCTTCCTTGAATTCTACCTGCCTACTCTCATTCTCTTATTGACTTCTTCCCTTCCCTTCTAATATCTTTCCTCCCAAGCATGAAATAAATTTATAAGACTAATCAGTAACTCAGCACTCAAACAGAACAAGAAGTAACATGAGCAGCATAAGAAAGCAAGAAAGAAAAAGAGTAAAAACAATGAAGGACAGCCTAAATACTCAGGAGGACCTAGAGTCATCAGAAAAATGATCATATAAAGAACTCAAGGAATACCTTAGACAGATGGAATGGAACCTTAAAGAAGATATGAGACAGCAAATCCAAACAGTGAAAGAACACATTGAAAATGAATTACATGAACAGATTAAAAAAAAGAAGTTAAGCATCTTTATACGGAGATAGAGATAATAAAAAAAATCATACAATAATTCTAGAAATGAAGGAAATGAAAAACCAAATTAAAAACTCAATTGAGAGAATTACTAAAAGAGTGGAGCAAGTAGAAGACAGAATGTCACATAATGAAGACAAAATATATCATCTTGAAAAGAGTCTAGCCAACTCAGAAAGGCTGGTAAAAAATCACGAGAAAATCATCCAAGAGATATGGGATAACATATAAAAAACAAATTTATGAGTCATCTAGATAGAGGAAGGTCCAGAGATTCAAACCACGGGAATGAGTAACCTACTGAATGAAATAATTACAGAAAACTTTCCAGAAATAAAAAAAGAAACGGATATACAAATTGTAGATTCATCGAGGACACTGAGCACAAAAAATCACAGTAGACCAACACCAAGACATTTGTTATAAACATATCTAATATACAGAACAAAGAGAAAATATTAAAAGCTACAAGAAAAAGGAGTCAGACTACATTCAGGGGTAAATCAATAAGGTTAACAAAGGATGTTTCATCACAGTTGATGAAAGCGAGAAGATCTTGGAACAATGTATTTTAAACACTGAAAGACAATGGATGCCAACCAAGAATTCTGGATCCAGCAAAATTAACCTTCAGGTACGAAAATGAAATAAAAATCTTTCATGATTAACAAAAGATAAAAGAATTTGCAGCCAGAAAACCAGCATTGCAAAGCATCTTGAGAAAAACACTACATGAGGAAGAAATGAAAAACAACAACCAAAACCATCAGTGGGAAGTGACTGGGTAATGACAGAGTGCAGGGGGAAAGCTAATCATGGAGAAACAAAGTAAATTAAAAACAAAGATAAATAATTAAACATGGCTGGAAGTACAAACCATACATCAATAGTAGCTCTAAACGTTTATGGCTTAAAATCTCCAATAAAGCAACATAGGCTGGTAACTTGGATTAATAAAACAAATCCAACAATATGTTGCCTCCAGGAGACACATCTGAATGGAAAAGACATACACAGGCTGAAGGTGAAAAGTTGGGAAAATTTATACCATGCACACGGTCCTCGTAAGCAAGCAGGGGTGGCCATCCTCATATAGAATAAAATCGAAGTCAAGACTAAGTTAATCAAAAGGGATAAGAAGGACATTATATACTGTTAAAAGAAACCATTCACCAACAAGACATAACAATTTTCAATATTTATGCACCAAATAATGGTGTTGCAATGTTCATAAAACAAATTCTTCTCAAGTTCAGGAATCAAATAGACCACAACCTAATAATTATGGGTGACTTCAACACACCTCTCTCACCATTAGACAGATCCTCCAAACAAAAGTTGAATAAAGAAAATATAGAACTCAATATCACAATCAATATCCTAGACTTAACTGACATATATAGAATATATCAACCATCATCAAGTGGATATACTTTTTTTTCAGCAGCACATGGATCCCTCTCAAAAATAGAGCATATATTATGCAATAGGGCAACACTCAGTAAATATAAAGAGGTGGAGATAATACCATGCATTTTATCTGATCATAATGGAATGAAACTGTAAATCAATGATAAAAGAAGGAAGAAAAAATCCTACATCACTAGGAAAATAAACAATATGTTACTGAATAATCCATGGGTTACAGAAGACATAAAGGAGGGAATCAAAAAATTCTTAAAGATAAATGAAAATGCAGACACAACATATCGGAATCTATGGGACACAATGAAAGCAATTTTAAGAGGGAAATTCATCACCTGGAGGTCATTCATCAAAAAAAGCAAAAACCAACAAATAAATGAGCTCACACTTCATCTAAAAGCCCTAGAAAAGGAAGAGCAAAACAACAGCAAATTTAGCAGAAGGCAAGAAATAATTAAAATCAGAGTGGAAACCAATGAAATTGAAACAAAAGAAACTATTGCAAAAACTAACAAAAATAAAAGTTGGTTCTTCGAAAAAATAAATAAGATCAACAGACTCTTAGCCATGCTAATGAAGAGAAGAAGAGAGAGAACTCAAATTACAAACATACAGGATGAAAAAGGCAATATCAAAACAGATGCTACAGAAATACAGAAGACAATTAGAAATTATTTTGAAAACCTATATTCCAATAAAATAGAAAATATGAAGACATCGGTAAATTTCTTAAGTTACATGATTTGCCCAGACTGAGTCAGGAGGATACACACAATTTAAACATACCAATATCAATGGATGATTTAGAGGAAGCAATCAAAAGACTACCAACCAAGAAAAGCCCAGGACCAGATGGGTATACAGCAGAATTTTACAAAACCTTTAAAGAAGAATTAATACCAATACTTTTCAAGTTATTTCGAGAAACAGATAAAGAGGGAGCTCTGCCAAATTCATTCTATGAGGCCAACATCACCCTTATTCTGAAACAAGACAAAGACACCTCAAAGAAAGAAAAGTACAGACCAATATCTCTGATGAAGCTAGATGCAAGAATCCTCAGTAAAATTCTGGAGAATCGTATTGAAAGGCACATAAAAAATAATTGTGCACCACGATCAAGTAGGATTCATCCCTGGGATGCAAGGATGTTTTAATATATGGAAATCAATAAATATTATTCACCACATCAATTGACTTAAAGATAAGAACCATATGATCATCTTGATAGATGCAGAAAGAGCAGTTGACAAAGTACAGCATCCCTTTATGTTCAAAACATTAGAAAAACTAGGGATAACAGGAACTTACCTCGACATTGTAAAAGCTATCTATGCTAAGCCTCAGGCTAGGATCATTCTGAATGGAGAAAAATTGAAGGCATTCACTCTAAAATCTGGAACAAGACAAGGATGCCCTCTATCCACACTTCAATTCAATATAGTTCTCAAAACACTGGCCAGAGAAATTAGACGAAAGAAATCAAAGCCATAAAAATAGGAAAAGAAGAACGTAAATTATCACTATGTGCTGGTGACATGATTCTATAGAATCATAGAAGACCCAAAAGGGTCTACAAAAAAAACTACTGGAACTAATAAATGAATTCAGCAAAGTAGCAGGATCTAAAATCAACACGCATAAATCGAAGGCCTTTCTGTATATCAGTAACAAATCTTCTGAAACGGAAATGAGGAAAAGCAGTTCATTCAAAACATCCTCAAAAAAATTAAATACATGGGAATCAACCTAACAAAAGAGGTGATAGATTTATACAATAAATCAATATAACCCTAAAAAAAGAAGTAGAAGAAGATATTAGAAGATGGAAAAATATACCCTGTTCATGGATAGGCAGAACTAACATCATCAAAATGGCGATATTACCAAAAGTTATCTATAGGTCTAATGCAATGCCAATCAAAATCCCAATGGCATTTCTTGTAGAAATAGAGAAAGCAATCATGAAATTCATATGGAAAAATATAAGACCCAGAAATACAAAAGCAATTCTAAGCAGGAAGTGTGAATCAGGCGGTATAGTGATACCAGATTTCAAACTATATTACAGAGCAATAGTAACAAAAACAGCATGGCACTGGTACCAAAACAGGCGGGTAGACCAGTGGTACGGTATACAGGTCACAAGAGACTAATCCACAAAGCTACAACTATGTTATATTTGATAAAGGAGCTAAAAGCATGCAATGGAGGAAGGATAGCATCTTCAACAAATGGTGTTGGGTAAACTGAAAATCCATATGCAACAAAATGGAACTTAATCCCCTCCTCTCGCCATGCACAAGAGAGTTAACTCAAAGTGGATCATGGAGCTAGATATCAAATCAGAGACTCTGCATGTGTTAGAAGAAAAAGTTGGCTCTGGTCTACATATTGTGGGGTCGGGCTCCAAATTCTTTAATAGGACACCCATAGCACAAGAGTTAATAACAAGAATCAACAAATGGGACTTACTTAAATTAAAAAGTTTTTTCTCAGCAAAAGAAACAATAAGAGAGGTAAATAGGAAGCTTACATCATGGGAACAAATTTTTACTCATCACACTTCAGATAGAGCCCTAATATCCAGAGTATACAAAAAACTCAAACAATTAGACAATAAGATAACAAATAACCCAATCAACAAATGGGCCAAGGACCTGAAAAGACACTTCTCAAAGGAGGACATACAATCAATCAATAAGTACATGAAAAAATGCTCACCATCTCTAGCAGTCAGAGAAATGCAAATCAAAACCACCCTAAGATATCATCTCACTCCAGTAAGATTGACAGCCTTTAGGAAGTCAAACAACAACAAGTGCTGCTGAGGATGTGGGGAAAAGGGTACTCTTGTACATTGCTGGTGGGACTGCAAACTGGTGCGGCCAATTTGGAAAGCAGTATGGAGAATCCTGGGAAAGCTGGGAATGGAACCACCATTTGACCAAGCTATTGCCCTTCTCGGACTATTCCCTGAATCTTAAAAGAGCATATTACAGTGATACTGCCACATCGATGTTCATAGCAGCGCAATTCACAATTGCTAGACTGTGGAACCAACCCAGATGCCCTACAATAGATGAATGGATTAAAAAAATGTGGCATTTATACACCATGGAGTAATATGCAGCACTAAAAAATGACAAAAAAATGAAATTTGCAGGGAAATGGATGGCACTAGAGCAGATAATGCTTAGTGAAGCTAGCCAATCGTAGAAAACAAATACCAAATGTCTTATTTGATATAATGAGAGCAACTAAGAACAGAGCAGGGAGGAAGAGCAGGAAGAAAAGATTAACATTAAACAGAGATGTGAGTTGGGGGGGGAGGTAGAGAAAAGGTAAATTTCATGGCAATGGAGGGAGACCCTCATTGTTACACAAAATTACATATAAGAGGTTGTGAGGGGAATTGGAAAATAAACAAAGAGAGAAATGAATTACAGTAGATTCGGTAGAGAGAGAAGATGGGAGTGGAGGGGAGCAGGGATAGTAGAGGATAGGAAAGGTACCAGAATACAAGTTACTAATAGGGCATTATGTAAAATGTGGATGTGTAACCGATGTGATTCTGCAATCCATATTTGGGGTAAAAATGGGAGTTCATAACCCACTTGAATCTAATGTATAAAATACGATATGTCAAGAGCTTTGTTATGTTTTGAACAACCAACTAATAAAATAAAATAAAATAAAATAATCGAAAGAAAAACACATGGGGAACTATTTCAACACAAAATTGACTAGATGTATAACTCCTACCTTATATAATGCAAAATGCAAGTCCAACTATACACCATGCCTCCTCTGAAATGCTTGTAATTCTATTCTGTTTGGGTTGTTTTTCTCCATCTTATTAGGATTAGTAGTCAGAGTCTAGTAGATTAGGTGTCAGTGTCCGGTATTCAGTATTTCGAATGGAAAATTGGAAAATGGACCAAATGTGTATGCAAATATATGCTACACAAAAATTTTCCCACTCTCATCCAGAACAATGCCTTGACATTACCCTCGTCCCAAGTAATACATCATTAAAAGTCAAGAGTTAGAAAATCTGGGAATAAATATCTGGAATGGAATATGCTCAAAAGTTAACAACCTGAGAGGTGGTAGAGTAGTTTCCAAAAGTAAGGGACAGGGTAAACACTACACAAACATGGAGCTGTGCTGACATAAAGACTTCTTGAGAAACTGCCTCTGAGTTTGAGCACTTTAAATATATGTTGTTGTCAGGAGCTTTACCTTCCTTGTAGTGAGACCATTACAGCTGGGTCTGCATCTATGTTACCTGGAGGACATGGTTTAATATTTTCCAATGAACATGCTGTAGCAGTGCTGAATTCAATCCTAGTCGGTAAACTGGGGCCACTGGGGTCTAAGTGTCTCCCCTTGTGGACTGTGAAGTCATTGGGTCATCCTCCACATTTTGTGGTGTTTATTGCTGCTTCACTGGGTGTTTAGTATTTGCTTCACGAAATACAAGGAGTTCAACTGAAAAACAGTGCTGAAGGGAGTTCTGTCATATGTGGTGGGTCAGGGTCTGTAGGAGAATGCACCAACCAAGGTTCTATCCCTCATAGCTTGCCCCTTGACCATAGCAACCTGATTCTGAACATTCCCCTGAAACCTCTCCATATAACAAGGTCCCTTTACTTGTAAGGGTCTGTTGGCTGCACCATGTCAGCCACAAGCCATTTGGAAGCCAATGGCAGATCCACATGGCCCCACCATAGATATTCCATCACACACCTGCCCACCACGGCTATAAGCCCACTAGTCAGCAGACTCCAACTTACTGGCATCTCTGTTCTACACCATTTTCTTGAAACCCAGTCAATCAAGGCACTGTCTGGTATACTCATAATCATCAACAGGATATCCAAAGGTCCTCCAGTGCCACCTGTTCATGAAAATTTAAAAAAAAAATCATGGTATTTATCGAGCCATTTTTCAAGCATGAAGTTGGAGGCAATGTGGGTTTCAATTCATTCAGGAACAATTAAATGTTGAGGATGCTCATTTCCATAAAAGCTTTGGAGAACTCTCAGAGGCAAGTCTTCCCAAAGAGTAGCCAAAAGGTCACATGAAGCAAGGTGCATTGAGGTCTACAACGTGAGGTCCATGTGTGTTTTGACTCTCAACTATGGCTGCCAAGTCTTTCAGAATAAAATCATGTGATATCTTGGCTGAGATTCCCAGTGCTCTGCGGAAAGCAACCCTGGGCCTAGATCTCAGTTTCCAAGGGCAAATCTCATGCGTGGCCTCCTAAAATTCCAACACAATTCATG
The DNA here is from genome assembly GCF_048772815.1 of Callospermophilus lateralis. Taxonomy (NCBI): domain Eukaryota; kingdom Metazoa; phylum Chordata; class Mammalia; order Rodentia; family Sciuridae; genus Callospermophilus; species Callospermophilus lateralis. Next base: position 360,024 of record NW_027518102.1, on the reverse strand, counting down.
GAAATACTTCGATGACGTCAGTTCCAGAATGCAGTCTCTTAGGGTAATCACACCAGAGTTCAAGCCAAGGTGGACCCAGTCGTCTCTTCCAACCGCCACAGAAATGACCACGATTCAAACCAAAACAATCCCACATGACCTCATCTTCTTCCATTTAGACACTCATCGTAACTTCTGGCTGGAGGTTTCCATGAGGTGTTCACCCCAAGACAGTGTCCAAAAAATCTCCCTTGCATCTCATTTGCCTAAAGTCAGGGTGGCCTGTACACCCTTCCTGAGAACCAGGAATGATCAAAAAGGCCTGCCATTAATACTGCTCTGCTTCTCAAATTTGAGGCCTACTGACTATGGGTTTTAGATTCTTTATGTGAATTGGAGTCATGAGAAAATCTAAGCACCTATGGGCTAGCCTCTGCAGGGTTTGAGGAACTTATTTGACCCAAAGAATCCCTATTCTCACTTTATGGAGGTCAAGAAAGTTACAGAGCAAGGTGAGAGACTTCATCCACAAGGACTGCTCTTTGGCCATTTTGGTTTTGGATGTACACATGGAATCTTTCTTTAGATCCATCAGGTGCTGAGACTCTAAGCCACCACCTCACACAGGCTCAAGAGTCTGAATAAGACACATTCTTTTCAAAGAAATTAAGCAAAGAGCCACAGGTAATGCCCATTTATTTCCATTGCAAAACTCTTCTTCTCAGGCTTCAAAAAGGTGTGGCCTGAGGCAAAGGCCTTCCTGAAATTCAGGGCAACAGAACAATAGGTAAGCATAAGGCCCAAAGCAGGGTTTCTCCACTGAGACTTTCCTGGTCCCAGTGATTTCTGAGTTTTCTGAGATGCTCGCCATTCCCTTCAGCTATCCAGTACATGGCCATGTCAAAGAACTTGGAGGTGGTACATAACTTGGACAAAAAACCATGAGCCTATTCTGGAGAGTCTCCAGAATTCAGGAAGAAAACAGGAACTTAGGAAGATATCAGGTGTAGCCCATCGATCAGGCAAGCCGCAGTCCATTCATAAATTGGGCAAAATGAATGCTGTGAAGCTTTCTACTAGACAGGACACATCCATTTATGCATTCTCTTTTGTAATGTCTACAACTATGGACACAGTGGGATACACAGACACAGAAACACTCGCCTTGTCAAGGGACTTTCTAGAAAATGTTCACTAAATCCAAACAAACCACTTTTCCTACCTATTTTCAGAACAAGGGAAAATCACAAACCTACAACCACACCCACAGAGGCACCTCCTTACCCCAAGTAATTCTGAGACTATCTGGAGTGTCCTCTGACTGGTGGGCCATATTATGTTCCCTCAAAATGGCATGTCCTGTCTCAGATCTCCTCTTCTTATCCAACTCTGTGAAGTTGTCAAGAGCAAGCTGTGAGCAACTACCTTTTTTCCCAGGAAAGGCCCGTCTTCAGAACTCTCTTGGCATTTGGCCTTCCTCACATCAGTAGGTACCAAGAAAGACTGATTCTGTCCTTGGTACATCCAAACAAGTGAGAACACTGGGACTGGGACTGGGACTGGCTCTGTGTGCCTGGCTTCCTGGATCCCAAGTTCAGAGAGTTCCATCAACAAGAAAGTGAGGTGAGGTCACTTCCTTCAGGAACTGAATGAGGTCACTGCCTTGGCAACCACTTTGTCCTAACAGTTGCTTCCAAGGGTCCCTTCAGATGCAGGCTGCTCCTACTACCTGTGACAGTTTCACAAGTTAGAATAGTATATCAACCATAGGCACCAGGAAACAACTCTCCACACAGGCCTGGTTTGGTCCATCTTCTCTACATTAAGAAGAGAGAGGCTGATTCAGACACAACCCTTCATCCTGACCAGGTTATTTGCCATGGAAGATGACTTCTGCTCTCTCAGGTCCTTCATAGGTGCCTACATCTTCTCCAGGGATCATTTCTGAATAGACCTTTGAATTTCTCAGGAGGTGAAAGATCCCCTATATTCCTGTATTATAAGACCAACTCTGTGCCTGCTCTTCTGTAAAGTTAGATTGAGGGTAGATGGTATGGTTAGGATTAATAACATGTTTGATTTGTGTTAGGAATCATTCTGCTGGATGAATAATGGTGTTGGGAACCTGAGATATTTTTAAGAATATAGAGGTGAAATATTGTAATGATCAGGCGAGTATAGGAGGAAGAGATAACCAAGAGACTGTCTCATGCAACTACAAAGGGTTCATTGTGGGTCCAGCATGCTGGGGCTCAGAGCTCAGTTGAATAGAGCAGAGAGCCCTGAGAACAGCTTAAGCAGAGCTTATGTACTTTTCTTGGAGAAGGCAGGGATGGAAGTTTATTGATGGGTCAGGACGAGTAGGCCGTTTGCTTTCAACTGCGTGACTGAGCACATTCTGCAGTTTGGCAGTTGGGGACAGCACATTCTGGGAACAAGATTAGCAAACAGTTCTCAAGATTTCAACAGTGTTTTGTTAAGTGTACAGAAAAACAGGAAGTGACAAGTACCTATTTCATTAACCTTTCATTCCCCACTTCTTCTTCTGGATACTTTTAATCATAAAAGTCATCACTGATGGGTGTTACATTTTATGTCTTCTAGTGTGGTATATTGTTGTCTGATTACCATAAGTTTAACTTGTCCAATTTGAGCTTGGAGAAAGGACACTCCATGGTTTATCCAACAGGGTCCTACAGTTCGCAATAATATGAGGATTATTAATGGACCAGCCAGGGCTGATGAAAGCATATTTAAGCAGACGGACTGTGTGAACCAAGACTCAAACCACCCTTTTTGGGCCTCTCTTTCTCGTTGACGCTCTTCAATGCGTTTTCTTTATTTACTCATAGATTCTTTTCAACTCCAGTGTGGCCGACACAAAAACAACATTCTTCCCTCAATGCACTACAAATTCCCCCTTCTCTCATGAAGAGGAGGTTTTATCGCTCGCCTGTTCTGTAAAACAGATTCATAGGCAGAGGTTAAACATTCCTGTAAAGCTGTGATGGATGTTTTATTATCTTTAAGTTTTGGTCTATTGCTGCTTCTAATTAAGGCATTGGTTGTGTCCTTTGGACTAGGGCATTGATTCCTGTGCCCACTCATGCAGCAACTCCTATTCCTAATAGGATGGCTAAAGTGAGAGATACAGGTTCCCAGCGGAACTGAGTTGCATGCCCTCCTATTTGATCTTTAAATGGACCTGCGTCATCATAGAGCACTCTGGGAAACATCTGCACCATAACATAATTAATCACATCTGTTGACTATTTCATGAAAACATAAACAATGTTTAAGTATATAGAATCTTTCTGTTATAGGGACGGACGAGGCAAAGCACCTAAGATAGCACTGAAGACAGGGAAAAAGTCCTATTTGGTTGCAAACGGATTTAGAGGGCATTGCTTCTGTTGTAATCAATTAATCCCCTGAACCCCAAGTTTAGGTAGTTTCATAATTTGTACCCAACATGTAAGGGAAGGGGCTCAGAAGTTCAAAGTCGGCAGAAGTTCACAAAAAGCTGTTTTTCTATCTTTTATTTTATCCTCTGTTCTGGGCAAGTTAACTTTTCAAGGACACCTGAAAGGGGGAGAGATTTTTTTCTCTTTTTTTTTTTTGCCCTGCCAGCTGTTACCATGGAGCCTAGTTGGTAACTTCTTTATCTTAGCAATGTAGCCATCTCTGTGAAGCCCCCACTCAAGGCCAGAGGCCTTGTTCACATATTTTGTGAAAAACTAGTATGGGTGTGTCTAGCTCAGGAGTGCTGATTTTTTTTCGCCAGTTGCCAAGTAGACCAGGGCAACACGAAAAGAAGAAGTGTATCTACAGTGAACTCTTTTAAAGGAACTCTTTTGCTGAAAGTCCTAAAGTCAGCCATGGTGAAGAATTCTGGAGAAGGTCATTTAAGACTTTTCTGTGGGCCTGGTAGAGAGGGGAAAGACGTGGAAGGCAAGGCTGAGAGCAGTTTCATGGATCTGAGAATGAGGAAGTAGAAATGTAAAAGAATATTGGAAAAGGGGTTTGGGATTTTCCTAGCAACAAAAACTTGAGCAGTAGAACAGGTAGAGCAGAGGGGACGACGGGAGTGAGTATCCCAAAAAGCATGTGAGGTATTTTAAATTCTTAGTCACCTGTTTACAGTGATGACAAAGCAACTTTAAAGGCCATTTTAATTACATCCTGGATAGGGGTCTGAGGGATCTCCTCAGCTGGTTTGAGCTTTGGGTTAGCTGGTAAGAGGACCTTATGGGACGCAGTGCGGGCACTGACAGGAGAAGAGAGGAGTGAGTGTGTGGAGGGGTACCTCAGTACCGGATACCTCAGCAAGGGGGCAATTGTCTGAGAACCGGCAGAGGTTTTGATTTTTGATCTAGTAATTGGAGGGGAGAAATCAGGTTGCTGAGGCGGGAGTGCCAGCAGAGAGTCTGGAGCAGAAGGCTGAGTTTGAGGAACTATTGGAGAAGTATAATTCAGGATGTGAGCAAAGGAGGGAAAAAACCTCCACATAGGGGAATCTCCTTTAACCCTTTTGAGCACTTGCAGAAGTTAAAAAGGTCATGCAGAATGTGAGGATCTGGAGACCCCTCTGGGGGTCACAGGTTTTGGTTGTCTAATTGGTAATATGGCCAATTCTGTGTATTGAATTTGATGAGCAGTTTGGGTTCCACCAGGCAGTCCCTGTATGCTAACATCCCCATGACTTACAGAAGAAGTCGGCTTTCCCCCCACACAGCCGTGGCTGTTTGTGGCTTTGATAGTCTTCCAGGCAAACATAGTAATCTAGGCTAGCCAACCTGCATCTGGCTCACGTGTCCCTACATCCATAATATTTGTTTTCATTATCTATGATACGAAAGGGATTTAATGAAATTTTATTGGGATCTGCTTTTTCAGGGATATCCCAATAGGAAAAACCTATAGGCAGCTGACAAATGTTGAGATGACCAACAGGTCCCTATGTGGGCTGTAAGCGAGATAGACCATTCTTCTGGTCTATGAGGATTTGTGATCAGCCATTGCTGCTGAATTCGCTGATGAGGGTTAGGACTAGTGGTGGCCAAGGGGAGAGTCTATAGCCTTATACACATGCCAAATACACAATTTGAAAGGGTTACCAGTCATTTCCAGTTTCCAGCCAGAGTCTGGACAGGGCGCAGGCTTGAGATGGAAGGCATGGATACAGGAAAGGATTCCGTCTACATTTACTGCTGTAGGTGTTATAAGTAGCACGTGGTATTTCCTTTCCAGCGGGGTTCCAGGGATGACACCTGATGTCATCTTATGTAGATGAAGTCTCTTACTTGATATCGATGTGGAGTCTCCTTGTCCCCAGGTTGGTAGGCCGTGGCCAGCTGTTTTAACAGGTATCGCTGAGTTCTTTCAAGAGCTTTAAGTGTGTCAAGCAAGGGGGTGTGGAAGGGATCCTTAGGTCTTAGAGTTGGGGTTAGGTCCCTTACTGGAGGAGGGGCAACATAGAGAATTTCACAGGGGGAGAGGTTACACAAAGAAACAGAGGGAGTATTTTTTAGATGATACAGTGCATAAGGCAGGAGTATAGTCCAATCTTTTAGCTGGTTTCTAAGCTTAATTTCATTAAGGTCTCTTTAATGGTTCTATTTATTTTTTCTACCTGTCCTGAGCTCTGGGATCTATAAGCATAATGTAACTACCAATTAATCACCAGGGTACAGGTTAACCCATGACTTACCTGGGCCATGAACACCAGTGCATTGTCAGACCCTATTACCTTAGGCAGGCCGTATCTTGGAAAAATATCCTTCAGTATCATCTTGACCACGATTTGAGCCATTGTTTTTTTTTTTTTTGGGGGGGGGCGGAAGGTTTCAATCCATCCTGAAAATGTATCTACAAAGACTAGGAGATATTTAAGTTCATACGTTGCTGGCTTAATTTCAGTAAAGTTCACTTCTGAAAATTTTTCTGGTCTGGTTCTTCGAAGGTGTTTTCCTGCAGGAAGCTTAAAAGGGTAAGCATTAACCAATTGATGGACCTGAGACGCTTTTGATACCCATTCAGTTATTTCCTTTCGCTGTGAGTCGGTTAGTAGAAAACTCTGTTCTTGATCTTTCAGGAATGCCTGCAATTTCTTTGAACCAAGGTGAGTGAGTTGATGTACATTTTCTACTGACATTGTTAAAGCCATGACTATAGGAGATTTTACTGAAGGATTTAGAAATTCCACTTGGGGGCCTTCAGGGTTAAAAGTCATTATGGCCCAGAGTTTGGTGAGCAGATCTCCACCCATCAATGGGGCCGGGAACTCTGGGATTACTAGGAAGGAGTGATGGATTTTTCCTTTCCACAGGTCCATGTACCTCTTAGTTGTCCAAGCCCGATATTTACTGCCATTAGCCCCTTGAACTAGAGACCTTTTATTTGATAGAGGGCCCAATGGGGCCTTAAAGGCTGAGTATAATGCCCCTGTATCTACTTCAAAGTTTACTGGGGTCCCTTCAACTTCAAAAGTTATTTACTATAACTGTGAGTTGGTTAGTGGAGTTGGTTAGACTTCATCCACAATGAGTGCTCTTTTGGAGATGTTGGTTTTGGATGCACACAAGGGATCTTTCTTTAGATCCATCACGTGCTGAGAATCTAAGCCACAGCCTTACACAGGGCCAAAATGCTGATTCAGACACATCCCTTTCCAAAGCAATTAAGGAAAGAATCACAGGTGATGTCCACTCATTTCCATTTGAAAACTGTTTTCTTCAGGCTTCACAAAGGGGTGGCTTGAGGCAAAGACCTTCCTGACATTCAGGCCAACATAACAATAGGCAAGCAAAAGGGCCATTGCAGGGTTTCTCCACTGAGACTTTCCTGGTAACACTAATATCTGAGTTTTCTGAGATGCTCCCATTCCATTCAGCTGTCCAGTACATGGCCTTGTCAAAGATCTTGGAGGTTATACATATCTGGGGCAAGATGAATCCTGGGAAGCTTTCTCCTAGGCAGGAAACATCCATTGATGCATTCTCTTTTCTAATTTCTACAACCACAGACACAGTGGGATACACAGAAATAGAAACAATCGCCTTGTCAAATGACTTACCAGAAACAGTTCACACCAAACCAAACAAACTGCCTTTCCTACCTATTCTCAGAACATGAGACAAAACCACAAACACACACCCACACCCAGAAAGGCACCTCCTTCCCCCAAGGAGGTCTGTGACTATACAGAGTGTTCTCTGACTGGTGGGCCATACTATGTTTCACGGAATTGGACTATCTTGTCTCAGATCTAGTATCCTTGGCCAACTGTGTGAAGCTGACAGGAGCCAGCAGTGAGCCATTACCGGCTTTCTCAGGAAAGGCCCCTCTTCTGAGCTCTTCTGGCATTTGGTCATCTTCACATTAGTAGGCACCAAGAAAGACCGATTCTCACCTTGGTAAGTCCAAACAAGTGAGACCACTGGGAGTGGGACTGGGACTGGATCTGGGTGCCTGCCTTCCTGGATTCCAAGTTCAGAGACTTCCAAAAACAAGGAAGTGAGGTGAGGTCACTTCCTCCTGAAATGAATGAGGTCACTGACTTGGCAACCACTTTGTGCTAACAGTTTCTTCTTATGGTCCCTTGAGATGGAGGCTGCCCCTACTTCATGTGACACTTTCACAAGTTAGAATGGTATATAAACCATAGGCACCTGGGAAGAGCTCTCCACAAAGGCCTGGTTTGGTCCATCTTTTCTACATTAAAAAGAGAGAGGCTGATTCAGACACAAACCTGTATCCTGACCAGGTTGTTTGCTATGGAAGATGACTTTCACTTTCAAAAGTCCTTCATAGCTGCATACATCTTCTCCAGGGATTATTTCTGCATGTATCTTTGAGGTTCTCAGCAGGTGGAAGATCCCCTACATTCCTGTATTGTAAGACCAACACTTCCCCTGCTCTTCTGCAATGTTAGATTGAGGGAACAGTGTATGGTTAGGGTTAAAAATGTGTTCGATTTGTGTTAGGAATAATTCTGCGGGATGATTAATGGTATTGGAAACCTGCGATATTTACAAGAATATATAGGTGAAATATAAGTATGAAAACAGGAATCCTGGTAAGATTTGAAGCTCAGAAGGGCATTGGGCCCTTGATTGGGAGATTTAGTTTTGCATTATGTTCTGCACACATGCCTCAGCTGAATCGATATAAAATGGCATAGGACCTTTTTTCTTGGATGATTGAATGTCGAAGAGAACATCCAGTCAAAAAGGGACAGTAGGTAGGATTAAGAAGATAGTCAGTAGGTTTAGAAAAAAGCGTGAGTATTGGATTCGGACCAAAATATTTTTAGCAATAGGGTTTTGGTTAGAAAGTAAATGTCAATGTAAGCACATGTAAAGAATGAGTTACAATAATGAGCTGGGGAAAATATGTAGGAAAACAGATATCAATAGAGACATTACGAAATGAGACAAAGTATAAAGTGAGTAATAGGATTAGACATTTTCAACAGGCTTGAGTTTGAATATATAATCTTAGGAAAAAACAAATATGTAATCACCAATAGGATTTTCATTTGAGCACATTAGGCAACCTGGACATGGATGTTTTTAGTAATCCATGTTCAATTTCCGTTTAGGTTTGGTACAATCATAAGTGTGACGTTTGTGTTTTTTGTGTCCTGAATATTACTGTGATAAAATGTATATGTAGATCAGGTGACATGGGTATTTCTTCCACCATTTCTGGGAGCAATATGTTGAAGATGTATTAATTAGTACTGGAGTTCAATGAGGTGTATCCTGTGTCTATGAATATAGAGATAATGCATGAATAGACGATATTGTGAATAAATAATATAACTGATTCCACTTTAAATAATAGATTGAATTAATATCTGAAAATAAATAGGAAATCTTATATTGATAAACAATCATTCATTCCAACCGGTTATACATCTAATTTTAATATTAGGTTTATGGTTTATCATGAAGAGTGTGTGGGCTTTGTTTCAAAATTGATTATGGAAATCAAATATAATGTGTTTGGAAAGAAGTCTCATGAAAAGACCAGTTAAGAAACCTGGAGGAATACATGTGTTTTGAAGCAGTAAGTGATTGAAAGTGAAACAAATGCCTATAAATTTGTGAACTTGTGGATGAAATATATATCCTATGATGTGCATAAACTGAAGAAATAATAATGTACCAGTGTTGTAAAAAAATGAACGTCAAAATACACATTATGTCCCATACAAATCTACAGGCAATGATGTTTAAGTGGGTCAGTTACTGTAGAAATATTAGGATTTGTATGCAACATTAACTGAAGTTAGTTTTCAGTACTAGAAAACAAATATGTATTTCAGGTGGATGAATATTTCTGAGAATAATCTTGTAAAAAGTTGATTATAAATCCACATACATGAACATGAATGAATTCAGGGAGTTAATGTAAGACACATATATTTCATATTTTGAAAAATCTGGAGAGTGTGTATATATATATACACAGAACATTAAAATGTAGCAATATTTATGCCTATCGAAATTCATCATTAAATATATATCATCAACAGATGCAAAAGTATTTATTTTAGTAAACATGGATTTATGTATAATGTTTTTCAACTAGGAAGCTCACCCATAGTTTGAATTTTCAGTTCCAAAATCATTTTGGAGGAGTGATCTCTTCTCAAAATTTGTATCTTCCTAGTAACTGTAACCTCAAAAGTATGTATGTGTGATACCAGGTAGGATTCTATATGTGCATATAAAATTACATGTGCTGAATAGGCTACAGAGAAAGGGAGACAGGAATTCACATATTTGTTTACTTTAAAACACATTGAGAACTATTTAAACAAAAAATTTACTGGATTTATAACACCAACCCTTTATCATCCAAAAGACCAGTCCAACTGTACACCATTCCTCCTCTGAACTGCTTGTATTTCTATTCTGTTTGGGTTATTTTTCTCCATCATAATGGTTTAGTAGTCAGAGTCTAGTCAGCTATTGGTTAGTGTCAGGGATTCAGTATTTCGAATGGAAAATTAGATAATGAATCCAATGTGTATGCAAATATGTGCTACACAAAATTTTTCCACTCTCATCCAGAATAATGCCTTCATATTACTTCGGCCCCAAGTAAGACACAATTAGAGGAGAACAGTTAGAAAATCTGTGAATACCTATCAGGAATGCAAAATCCTCAGGAGTTCACAACCTTGGAGGTGGTAGGGGAGTTTCCAAAAGTAAGGGACAGGGTTGATAGATCCAACCTGATCTTTCATTAAAATTGGGGGCCATCTTGCCACAAAGCCATGAAAAGATAATTTTGGCTTTACTATAAATTAGCGCAAATTCTGAACCTGCTTGGAATGCCTACCAGTGCCTTGAACTCACCCATGTCTGGATCTCTGACCAGATAGCAGCGCTCTCTAAAACTTTAATGATACCTCATAAATATTTTTCTTTCCCTGGCCAGACAACGTGTCTCTGAGGCTCTAATGATCCTCATAAATTCTGATGTTAGGGCCAGCAAAAAAAAAATGTAATATACCATTAGTGTGATGCTTGTCAAAGTTCTCTTATCTGTAACCCCCCTTTTGTGTATCTTTCTGGGCTACATATCTGGGCTGTAGGAAAGTTGGGTTGCTGTGTTGTTCCCGCCATTTTGGGAGGGAGAGGCAGCCTGGCCGGTTGAAATAATAAGCTTGCCTTAATTTGATTTTAATTGGAGTCAGTGGTCTTTTCTTGCATTCTGGTCTTACATTTTGGAGTTCCAAAGCGAGATAACCCTGCCCGACCAGATCACAAGACCAGATTGTGGAAATTCTGAAGCTGGCCTGCCCTCTAGGGCTCCACACTGGAGAGCCACTCTAGGGGGTGTGCAACTTAAGACGTTCCAAGGCCTTGGATTGAGCCTTCAGTCCGTGGAGCACTGCAGAGAACCAAAGCACTAAAACTATTAGCAAGCTCCTGGTAGAGGAGGCCTCCATAGGTAAGTGACGCCTTTATAACATCTGCTATCCAGTTAAGGGAGAGTACTTCTGATGACAGGGAGGTGGCCTGGGTAGGCTAACATATACCCCTCTCCGGGACAGTAATGAGAATGGTTCTGTCCTCTGTTCTGTTCTGTAGGAAATTGCTCTTTAAATTTAAGCTCACAAGGTTTTCTAGGTGTTCAAAAATCTAATAAAATATTAATGTCTACAAAAGGTCTAATATGCCTTTGTTCAAGGACTTTTCCTTCAACAACAAAAAAATGGTTTACAATTTTCAATACAATTGTCTAATATTTTAATAAATAAGTAAAGTAAATTTCATATGGGATTACTCATTCATGAGTAGTTTTGTTTGATATCTGATTGATTTACTAAGGTCTGTATAAGTTTGTTCTAAAGTGTGTATAAGATTGTAAAATTCAGTCATGTGTTAAAGAGACAAAAATTTCTGAAAACATAAGTTTACCCATAAAACTGTGTTATTAAGTTTTATTTTTTTCTAGAGCAAACAACCATAAAAATTAAACAACTGAATAAATAAGAACTGTTATTTTAGAGAACTGTACTGCCATTTCTTTAAAAGCTAAACTTGGTTAATGTAGAAACATCAATGTAATTGTGTTGCTGTCAATGTGCTCATATCTTCCAGGTATACAAGTCTGTAAGGTAGAAACTTGAGAAGAGCATTATATCAATCTGTTGTTCTAAATTTATATGGTAAAAAAATATATTGGGGATTTATTTACCTGTTATCAATAAGATATGTAAAGTTTTATGTTACTTTTTACATTGGGGAACCATTTAAATGTATTTTTAAGTTATTGAGAGCCTAATCTATGTAAAGGTTAAAAACTTTCAGCCTTTCTTTAATTCATGTTTTAAATCTGATATCATACGGTGTTAGCAAATGTTCATGTGACCTGACACAATTTATGTAAACTTTGTAAAATGATATTTAAAAAACAAAGATCACCTTTAGATCTAAAACACTAAAGATTCATATAGAGCCCTGCCTTAACTGAAATAAGGCTGTGTGTCCCATCTTACAACATGTGAGAATGACTACGAAAGCAGTAGGTCAGATTTTATTTCATTTAAAGTTATGTTCAAAAGTTTCTTTGGTTTTTTATTTGTGTCAAGATTACTAGGATTTAAACAGGGGATATAGTGTATAACTCAGCCAAAAAATTTAGGGTAGCTGTTACACGAACTAAGTATTTTTACTCTTGTTAAAAATTTTTATTTTGTAATTTCCTTATAAGTGATCTAAAGATTCCCTGTTAGTGTTTTACAGAAGTGTTGCTTTAAGAACACAACATGGGTTAATTTAAGATAATAAGTCATCACCTATTAGACAGAATAATACAGATCCCAATTAATTAAAAGATAAATAATTATAAAGTTATAGACATTAAATCCCAGTACTTGTAATATAAGGCTGTTAAAATTTATTTGCTGGATGTTTCAGATTAGGATTTAATTAAAGTTAAATGAAAAGGGCCAAGAAAACCAATATTTGGCTCTTGCCCTCTGAGTCAGTCTGAATCCAGGGAACAGGGGACTTCTCTAAAGAGCTTTGCAACTCTGGGCCAAATAACCTCCAGATCAGGAAAAATAATGAGACCACTGGTGAACATAAAGCCAATGAGTGCATTTGCCATGAAGAGGAGAGTTATCAGAGAAGGGAGACATTCTTATGCTTCTGAGGGAAACCACATGGTCAAGCAAGACCTGGACCCACCTAGCGAAAATGGCACTATCAGAACTGAGAAGCTGCTCTCAAGTTTCCCCAGAATTGACTCCCATAAAAGCTCAGCTGACTGTGAAAAATAGATAGAAACAGAAGTCAGTTTGACTGTTTCATCTTAAACAGTTAGCAAAGACAGTTAAAACGAAAATACAGCCATTCCTGGGCATTTTAATTATTAATAATCATCATCATCATCATCATCATCATAATAATAATAATAATAATAAAATTTTAAGGTATACAATTTATGTTAGCCTCCCAAAATAAGTAAGACTGGAAACTAAAAGAAGGATTCTCAGACAGGAATGCCTGATAACTATAAAAAGAGACTATCAAGAGGAGCTGCCAGAGGCAGATTTTTTAGGTTAAGACCTACTTATATTCCTAACCTAAACAGGTAGTCTTCGTGTCTGCTAGTACGATTATCCAGCCCTGAGTAACAGAAGTGAAGATTTCTCTATTAGACACAAAGGTCATACTAGTAAAAGGATTTTGCAAGATCAGATGACATGAACTTATTACACTGTATCTAATGGGGAAGGACAACTGTAACACTAAAATTAAAAGGTTACATTGACAGTCCAGATAACTGAGGAAACTAAAGTCTGGTGAGGGAACCTCAATACAGCGACATGTTCCAACTGCTGCAACATTTATTCAGTACTCATGGTTTTTGTTTCTCTCAACTTTCAGGGCAGCTGAACAATAGGTAATCTAAAGGCCCAAAGCAGGGTTTCTCCACTGAGACTTTCATGGTCACACTGATATCTGAGTTTTCTGACATGGTCGCCATTCCTTTCAGCTATTCAGTACATGGCCATGTCACAGAGATTGGAGGTGGTACATACCTTGGACACAAAACCATGAGCCTATTCTACAGAGTGGCCAGAATTCAGAAAGAAAACAGGAACTTAGGAAGATAGCAGGTGTTGCCCATCGATAAGGCAAGCTGCAGTACATTCATAAATTGGGCAGGATGAATGCTGGGAAGCTTTCTACTAGACAGGACACATCCAATGATGCATCCTCTTTTCTAATATCTGCAACCACGGACACAGTGGGTTACACAGACATAGAAACACTCACCTTGTCAAATGACTTAGTAAAAGCTGTTCACTCCAAACCAAGTAAACCGCCTTTCCTACCTATTCTCAGAATATGAGACAAAACCACAAACCCACACCCACACCCACAAAGACACCTCCTTCCCCCAAGTAGGTCTGTGACTATCCGGAGTTTACTCTGAGTGGTGGACCATGCTATGTTCACCAGAAATGGCCTGTCCTATCTCAGATCTGGTCTCTTTGGCCACCTCTCTGAAATTGTCAGAAGCGAGCACTGAGCCACTACCTGCTTTCTCAAAAAAGGACCCTCTTCAGAGCTTTTCTCACATTTGGCCATCCTCACATCAGTAGGTACCAAAAAAGACTGTCCCTGTCCTCGGTAAATCCAAACAAGTGAGACCAATGGGACTTGGATTGGGACTGCTTTTGGGTGCCTGGCTTCCCGAATCCCAAGTTCAGAGAATTCCATCACCAAGGAAGTGAGGTGAGGTCACTTCCTTCCTGAACTGAATGAGGTCACTGCCTTGGCAACCAGTTTGTCCTAACAGTTGCTTCCAAGGGTTCCATGAGATGGAGGCTTCCCCTACTCTCTGTGACACTTTCACAAGTTAGAATCATAAATCAAACATAGGCACCCAGGAACAGCTCTCCATAATTGCCTGCTTTGGTCCATCTTCTCTACATTAAGATCAGAGAGGATGATTCAGACACAACCCTTCATCCTGACCAGGTTGCTTTCCATGGTAGATGACTTTTGCTCTCTCAGGTCCTTCATAGCTGCCTATATCTTCTCCAGGGATCATTTCTGCAAGGACCTTTGTGGTTATTAGCAGGTTAAAGATCCCCTACATTCCTGTATTTTAAGACCAACTCTGTCCCTGCTCTTCTGTAATGTAAGATTGAGGGAACAGTGTATGCTTAGGGTTAATAACAGATTCAATTTCAGTTAGGAATCATTCTACAGGATAAATAAAGGTATTGGGATCCTGCAATATTTACAACAATATATAGGTGAAATATAATTATGAAAACAGAAATCTAAGTAAGATTTGAAGCCCAGAAGGTCATTGGGCCCTTGATTGGTATACTTAGCTTTGAATTACTTTCTGCACAGATGTCTCAGATAAATCGATATACAATGGCATAGTATCTTGTACCTGGGATGATGGAATGTAGAAGAGAACATCCAGTCAAAAAGTGATAGAAGTTAGGATTAGGAAGATATTCGGTAGGTTTAGGAAGGAGGGAATAATAGATTTGGAACAAATGTTCTTTAGCAATAGGGTTTCGGTTAGAGGGTGAATGTAAGTGTCACCACATGTGAAGATTCAGTCACAATGATTAACTGGGGAAAATATCTAGGAAAGAAGATATCAATTGAGACATTACAAAATCAGGCAAAGTATAAAGTGAGTGACAGGATTAGACTTTTTCAAAAGGGTTGAGTTTGATTATATAATCTTTGGAAGAAACAAATATGTAGTCACCAATAGGATTTTCATTTGAGCACATTAGGCAACCTGGACATGGATGTTTTTAGTAATCCATGTTCAATTTCCGTTTAGGTTTGGTACAATCATAAGTGTGACGTTTGTGTTTTTTGTGTCCTGAATATTACTGTGATAAAATGTATATGTAGATCAGGTGACATGGGTATTTCTTCCCCCATTTCTGGGAGCAATATGTTGAAGATGTATTAATTAGTACTGGAGTTCAATGAGGTGTATCCTGTGTCTATGAATATAGAGATAATGCATGAATAGACGATACTGTGAATAAATAATATAACTGATTCCACTTTAAATAATGGATTGAATTAATATCTGAAAATATATACGAAATCTTATATTGATATACATTCATTCATTTCAACCAGTTGTACATCTAATGTTAACATTAGGGTTATGGATTATCATGAAGGGTGTGTGAGTTTTGCTTCAAAAGTGATTATGGAAATCAAAAATAAAGTGTTTGGAAAGAAGTCTCACTGAAAGACCCGTCAAGAAACCTGGAGGAATACATGTGTTCTAAAACAGGAAGTGATTGAAAGTGAAACAAATGCCTATAATTTGCGAACTTGTGGATGAAATATATATCCTATGATGTGCATAAACTGAAGAAATTGTAAAGTACCAGTGTTAAATAAAAATGAATGTCAAAAGTTACATCATATCCCACAGGAATCTACTTGCATTGATGTTAAACAGGATGAGTTACTGTAGAAATATTAGGATTTGTATGCACCATTCACTGAAGTTAGTTGTCAGTACTAGGAAACAATATGTATTTCGGGTTGATGAATATTTTTGAGAATAATCTTGTGAAATATTGATTATAAATCCACATACATGAGCATCAATGAATTGATAGAGTGTACAGTAAGACACATATATTTCATATTTTGAAAAATCTGGAGTGTGTGTGTGTGTGTATATATGTATATATATATACATATAACACAGAGACATTAAAAAGTAGCAATACATATGACAATCAAAATTTGTTGTGAAATATATATCATCCACATATATTTGGATATACATATAACACACAGACATTAAAAAGTAGCAATATATATGACAATCGAAATTTGTTGTGAAATATATATCATCCACAGGTCCAAATATATTTATTTTACTCAACATGATTTATGTATAATGTTGTTCAACTAGGAAATTCACGAATAGTTTGAATTTTCAGTTCCAACAGCGTTTAGTAGGAGTGATCTCTGCTAACAATTTGTATCTGCCAAATCAGCCATCTCAAAAGAATGTACATGTGATACCAGGTAGGAATCTATATGTGCATATGAAATTACATGTGCTGAATAGGCTACAGAGAAAGGGAGACAGGATTTTTTTTATTTGTTAAATTAAAAACACATGGAGAACTATTTCAACAAAAAATTGACAAGTTTTACAAAAGCTACACTTTATCATGCAAAAGGCAATTCCAACTGTACTTCTGAACTGCTTGCATTTCCAATCTGTTTGGGTTATTTTTCTCCATCATATTAGGATTAGTAGTCAGAGTCTAGTAGGGTTTGGGGTAGTGTCAGGGATAAAGTACTTCCAAAGGAAAATTAGAAAAAGAATTCAATGAGTAGGCAAATATGTGCTACAAAAAATCCTCCCACACTCATCCAGAACAAAGCCTTGACATAACCATTACCCCAAGTATGACACAATTAGAAGAGAAGAGTTTGAAAATTCGTGATTATATATCTGGAATGGAACATGCTCAGGAGTTTACAAACTTGGAGGTGGTAGAGGAGATTCCAAAAGTAAGGGACAGGGTAAACACGCCACAAACATGGAGCTCTGGTGGAATAAAGACTTATTGAGAAACAGCCTCTGAGTTTGGACACATGAAATATATGTTGTTGTCAGGAGATTTAGCTTCCTTTGTAGTGAGACCATCAAAGCTGGGTCTGCATCTATGTGACCTGGAGGAAGTGGTTTCTTATTTTCCAATGACCATGAGGCAGCAGTGCTGAATTCTATCTTTTTAGGTCAACTGTGGCCATTGGGGACTAAGTGTCTCCCCCCCCTGTGGACCGTGAAGTCATTTGGTCATCCTCCATTTTTCCTGGTGTTTCTTGCAGCTGCACTGGGAGTTTGGTATTTGCTTCACGAAATACAAGGAATTCAACTGGGACACAGGGCTGGAGGGAGTTCTGTCACGTGTGGTGAAACAGGGTCAGCAAGAGAATGCACCAACTAGGCTTCTATCCTATATAGCTTGCCCCCTTGACTATAGCAACCTGATTCTGAACATTGCCCTGAAACCTCTCCATATAACAAAATGCCTTTACTTATAAGGGTCTGTTGGCTGCACCATGTCAGTCACAAGCCATTTTGAAGACAATGGCAGATCCACATGGCCCCACCGCAGATGTTTTATCACACTCCTGCCCACCACTCCTCTAGGCCCACTACTCTAGGCACCAAGTTACTGGCATCTCTGTTCTACACCATTTTCATGGAACCCAGTCAATCAAGGCACTGTGTGGTACACTCATGATCAGAAACAGGACATCCAAAGATTCTCCAGTGCCACCTGTTCATGGGAATTTCAAAAATTTCATGGTATTTATCAGGAAACATTAAATGGTGAGGAAGCTCATTTCATAGAAAGCTGTGGAGAATTATCACAGGCAAGACTTCCCAAAGAGTGGCCAAAATGTCACATGAAGCCATGCCCATTGAGGTTTACAATGTGAGGTCCATGTGTGTTTTGTCTCTCAACTCTGGCTGTCAAGTTTTTCAGAATAAAATCATGTGATATCCTAGCTGAAATTCCTAGTGCTCTGTGGAAAGCAAACCTGGCCCTAGATCAGTTTCCAAGGGCAACTCTTATCCGTGGCCGCCTAAAATCCCAAAACAGTTCATGGCAATATTTCTCTGATGTCATTTCCTGAACTCAGTATCTAAGGGGAATCACACCAGAGTTCAAGCCAAGGTGGACCCAGTCATCTCTTCCAACTGTCACACAAATAACCAAAATTAAAACCAAAACACTCCCACATGGCCCTCATCTTCTTCCATATAGGCACTCATCATAAACTCCGGTTGGTGGTTTCCATGAGGGACACAGCTCAAGACAGTGTCAAAAATATGCTCCCTTGCCACTCATTTGCCTAAAGTCAGAGTGGCCTGGACACACTTCCGGTGAACCAGGAGTGATCAAATAGGCCTGCCATTAATACTGCTCTGCTTGTCTAATTTGAGGCCTACTGACTGTCAGGTATAAATTCTTTATGCGATTTGGAGTAATGAGAAAACCCATGAACTTCTGCATGGCTTTGAAGAACTCATTTGACCCAAAGGATCCCTATTCTCACTTGATAGAGGTCAGGAACCTAACAGAGGAAGGCAAGAGACTTCATTCACAATGACTGATCTTTTTGCCATTGTGGTTTTGGATGCACATATGGGATCTTTCTTTAGATAAATTAGGTGCTGAGAATCTAAGCCACAGCCTCACACAGGGTGAAGAGGCTGATTGAGACACATCCTTTTCCAAAGCATTTAATCAAAGAAACACAGGTGATGCCTATTCATTTCCATTTGAAAACTGTTTTCTTCAGGATTCAAAAAAGGGTGGCCTGAGGCAAAGACCTTCCTGACATTCAGGGCAACAGAACATTAGGTAAGCAAAAGGCCTAAAGCAGAGTGGCCAGAATTCAGGAAGAAAACATTAACTTAGGAAGGTAGCAGGTGATGCACATCAATAAGGCTAGCCACACTCTATTCATAAATTGGGCAGGATGAACGCTGGAAAGCTGTCTACTAGACAGGAAACAATCATGGATGCATTCTCTTTTTTAATGTCTGCATCCACAGACACAGTGTGATACACAGATATAGAAACACTCCCCTTGTCAAATGACATTCTAGAAGCAGTCTAGTCCAAACCAAACAAACCGCCTTTCCTACCTATTCTCAGACCATGAGACATAACCACAAACACACACCCACACCCACAAAGGCACCTCCTTCCAGCAAGTAGGTCTGTGACTAACTGGAGTGTCCTCTGACTGACAGACTTTCCCTGAAATGTCCTGTCCTGTCTCAGATCTGGTTTTTTGGGCAAGTCTCCGAAGTTGTCAGTAGCCAGTGCTGAGCCACTACCATCTTTTTCAGGACAGGCCCCTCTTCAGAGCTTTCATGGCATTTGCCGATCCTCACATTAGAAGGTACCAAGAATGACTGACCCTATCCTTGTTATTTCCAATCAAGTGAGCACACTGAAACTGGGACTGGGACTGGCTCTGGATGCCTGGCTTCCTGGATCCCATGTTCAGAGATTTAAATCAACAAGAAAATGAGGTGAGGTCACTTCTTTCAGGAACTGAATGAGATCACTGCTTTGGTAACCATATGTCCTAACAGTTGCTTCCAAGAGTCCCATGCGATGGAGGCTGCCCCTATTTCCTGTGACACTTTTACAAGTTAGAATGGTATATCAACCATAGGCACCCTGTAAAAGCTCTCAACACAGGCCTGGATTGGTCCACCTTCTCTACATTGAGAAGAGAGTGCCTCATTCAGACAATCCACATCAAGTTGTTTGCCATGGATGATGACTTTTGCCCTCTCAGGTTCTTCATAGCTGAATACATCTTCTCCAGGGATCATTTCTGCATGGACCTATGAGGTTCTCAGCAGGTGGAAGATCCCCTACATTCCTGTATTTTAAGACCAACTCTGTCCCTCCTCTTTTGTAAAGTTAGATTGAGGAAACAGTGTATGGTTAGTATTAATAACATGTTCAATTTGGATTAGGAATCATTCTGCTGGATTAATAATGGTATAGGGAACCTGCGATATTTATAAGAATATAGAGGAGAAATATACGTATGAAAACAGAAATCTAGGTACGATTTGAAGCCCAGAAGGGCATTAGGCCCTTGATGGGGATACTTAGCTTTGAATTACTTTCTGCACAGTTGTCTCAGATAAATCGACATACAATGGTATAGGACCATTTACCTTGGATGAATGAATGTAGTGAAAGAGGAAGAGTCGGCAGGATTAGGAAGGTAATCGGTATATTTTGAAAGAAGAGTGAGTATAGGATTTGGACCAAAAGTTCTTTAGAAATAGGGTTTCTTGTAGAGAATGACTGTAAATGTCAGCACATGTGAAGAGTCAGTCACAATGATGAACTGGTGAAAATATGTAGGAAAGCAGATATCAATAGAGACATTAGGAAATCAGGCAAAGTATAAAGTGAGTGATTGGATTAGACAATTTCAACATGCTTGAGAGAATATATAATCTTAGGAAGAAACAAATATGTAATTACCAATAGGATTGACATTAGAGAGCATTAGGCAAACTGAACGTGGATGTTTTTAGTAATCCCTGCTCACTTTCCATTTAGATTTTGGTAGAAGCATAAGTGTGACCTTTGGTTTTTGTGTCCAGAATATTACTGTGATAAAATATATTTGTAGATAAGGTGACATGAGTATTTCTTCCACCAGTTCTCAGAGCAATATTTTGAAGACTTATAAATTAGTATTCGGGATACAAATAAGTTTACCCTGTATCTATGAATACAGAGATAATGCATTAATAAATCATAATGTGAATAAATAATATAACTAGTTCCAATTTTAAATAATGGATTTAATTGATATCTGAAAATATACAGGAAATCTTATATTGATATACATACATTCATTCCAACGAGTTAAACATCTAATGGTAATATTAGGGTTATGGTTTATCAGGAAGAGTGTGTGAGTTTTGCTATTGTGGGTGAAGGAAAACGTGAGCCAGATGCAGGTTGGCTAGCCTAGATTACTATGTTTACCCGGCAGTTATCAAAGCCACAAAAGCCAAGGCTGTGTGAGGAAAAAGCCGACTTCTTCTGTGAGTCATAGGGATGTGAGCATATAGGGGCTGCCTAGAGGAACCCAAACTTTTCATCAAATTCAGTACACAGCATTGGCCATATTACCAATTAAAAACCAAAACCGATGGCCCCCAGGGGGGTCTCTATAACCTCAAATTCTGTGTGACCTTTTTAACTGCGGCAAGTGCTCAATAGCGTGGAAGGAAATTCCCCTATGTGGAGGCCTTTTTCCTCCTTCACTCAAATCCTGAACTATACATCTCCAATAGATCCTCACCCTCTGCCATCTACTCCAGATGCTCTGCTGTCAATCCCACCTCAGCAACCTGATTTCTCCTCTCCAATTACTAGATCAAATACCCAAACCACCGCTGGTTCTCAGACAATTGCCCCCTTGCTGAGGTAGCAGGTACTGAGATACCCCTCTTCCCACTCACTCCTCTCTTCTCCTGTCAGTGTCCACACCGGGTCCCAACAGGTCCTTTTACCAGCTAACCCAAAGCTCAAACAGGCAGAGGAGAGCCCTCAGACCCCTATCCAAGATGTAATGAAAATGGCCTTTAAAGTTGCTTTGTCAACACTGAAAACAGGTTACTAAGAATTTGAAGTCCCTCACAGGCTTTTTGAGATACTCACTCCCATCTTCCCCTCTGGTCTATCTGTTCTACTGCTCAACTTTTTGATGCTAGGAAAATCCCAAAGCCCTTTCCCATTATTCTTTTACATCTCTTCTTCCTCATTCTCAGATCCACGGAGCTGCTCTCACCACCCGCCTTTCACGTCTTCCCCCTCTGTACCAGGACCACAGAAAATTCTTAACTGACCTTCTCCAGAAGTCTTCACCATGGCTGAATTTAGGACTTTTAGCAAAAGAGTCCCAATGAAGGAGTTCAATGTAGATAAACTTCCTCTTTTCTTGTTGCCCTGTTCTACGTACCATGGGCTGGAAAAATCAGCTCTGCTATGCTAGACACCCCTTTACTAGTTTTTCACAAAATATGTGAACAAGGCCTCTGGCCTTGAGCTGGGGCTTCACAGAGATGGCTACATTTCTAAGATAAAGAAGTTACCAACTGGGCTTCATGGTAATAGCTGGCAGGGAGAAAAAAAAAAGAGAAGACAAAATCTCTCCCCCTCCCAAGTGTCCTTAAAAACTAAACTTGCATAGAACAGAGGAAATACAACAGAAACAAAAACAGCTTTTTGTGAACTTCTGCAGACTGTGAACTTCTGAGCCACTTTACCTACATGTTGGGTACAAAATTCTGAAACTACCTAAACTTGGGGTTCAGCGGATTAATTGATTACAACAGAAGCAATGCCCTCTAAATCCGTTTGCAACCAAATAGGATTGTTTCCCTAGCTTCGGTGCTATCTTAGGTGCCTTGCCTTGTCTGTCCCTACAAAAGTGTAATTCTATACAATTAAACATTGTTAATGGGTTCATAAAATGGTCAACAGATGTGATTAATTATGTAATGCTGCAGATGATTCCCAGAGTGCTCTATCATTAAACAGGTTCATTTAAAAATCAAATAGGGGGGCAAAAAACTCGGTTCCGCTGGGAAGCTGTATTCCTCACTTTAGCCATCCTATTCGGAATAGGAGTTGCTGCAGGGGTGGGCACAGGAACCACTGCCCTAGTCCATGGGACACAACAAATAACCCAATGACAAGTACCAATAGACCAAAACTTAAAGATATTAAAAACCTCCATCACAGCATTACAGGAATCTTTAACCTCGCTCTCTGAAGTAGTTTTACAGAACAGGCGACATTTGGACCTTCTCTTCATGAGAGAAGGGGCCTTTGTGCTGCATTGAGGGAAGAATATTGTTTTTATGCTGACGATACTGGAGTTGTAAAAGAATCTATGAGTAAATTAAAAAAAAAAACGCCTTGAAGAGTGTCAACGAGAGACAGAGGCCCAAAAAGGGTGGTTTGAGTCTTGGTACACACAGTCCCCGTGGGTAACTACACTTTTACACTTTTATCAGCCTTGGCCGGTCCTTTAATAATCTTCATATTATTGCTAACTGTAGGGCCCTGTATGCTCAACCGTGTAGTTTCTTCTCTCCAAGCTCAAATTGGACAAGTTAAACTTATGGTAATCAGACAACAATGTTTCCGACTAGCAGACATGAATTGTGACACCCCCCAATGATCACTTTTATGATTAAAAGTAACCAGAACAAGAAGTGGGGAATGAAAGGATAATAAAATAGGTACTTGTCAATTTCTGTTTTTCTGTATGCTTAACAAAACACTGTTGAAATCTTGAGAACTGTTTGCTTATCTTGTTCCCCAAATGTACTGTCCCCAATTGCCAAACTGCAGAATGTACTCCCTCACACATTTGCAAACAAACCGCCCACTTGCCATGACCCATCAATAAATTTCACTCCCTGCCCTCTCTAAGGAAAGCATATAAGCTCTGCTTAAGCTGTTCTCAGGGCTCTCTGCTAAATTCAAGTGAGCTCTGAGCCACAGCATGCTGGACCCCCAATAAACACTTTGCTGTTGCATGTGACAGTCTCTTGGTGGTCTCTTACTCCAACGCTCGACCAACCTTTACATTGGTACAATCATAAGTGTGACCTTTGCTTTTTGTGTCCAGATTATTACTGTGATAAAATGTATACATAGGTCAGGTGACATGAGTATTTCTTCCACCATTTCAAGGAGGAATATTTTGAAGACATGTAAATTAGTATTGGGGGTATAAAGAGGTGTACCCTTTGTCTATGAATATAGAGATAATGCATGAATAGACAATATTGTGTATAAATAATATAACTGGTTCCACATTAAATAATGGATTGAATTGATATCTGAAAATATATAAGAAATCATATATTGATATACAATCATTTATTCTAACCAGTTATACATCTAATCGTAATATTAGGGTTATGGTTCATCATGTAGGGTGTGTGAGATTTGCTTCAAAAGTACTTATGGATATCAAAAATAATGTGTTTGGAAAGAAGTCTCATGAAAAGACCAGTCAAGAAACATGAAGAAATATATGTGTTCTGAAGTAGAAAGTGATTGAAAGTGAAACAAATGCCTATAAATTTGCAAACTTGTGGATGAAATCTATATCCAATGATGTGCATAAACTAAAGAAATTGTAATGCACCAGTGTTGAAAAAAATTAACATCAAAATACACATCATGTTCCATAGGAGTCTACTTGCATTGATGTTAAACTTGGTCAGTTACTGAAGAAATATTAGGATTTGTATACACCATTCACTGAAGTTAGTTTTCAGTAGTAGAAAACAAATATGTATTTCAGGTGGATGAATATTTCTGAGAATGATCTTGTGAAAAGATAATTATAAATCCACATACATGAATATGAATGAATTTAGGAAATGTATAATAAGACAGATATATTTCATATTTTGAAAAATCTGGATAGTATATATATACGGATATTAAAAATTAGCACTATATGCCAATTGAAATTCACCATGAAATATATATCATTCACAGATCAAAAATATTCATTTTACTGAACATGGATTTATATATAATGTTGTTCAGCTAGGAAACTCACCCATAGGTTGAATTTTCAGTTCCATCAGCATTTAGGAGGAGTGATCTCTTCTCACAATTTGTATCTGCCAAGTCAGCAACCACAAAATAGTGTACGTGTGGTACCAGGTAGGATTGTATATGTGCTTATAAAAATACATATGCTGAATAGGCTACAGCGAAAGGGAGACAGGAATTCACATATTGATTAACTTTAAAAACAACTGGAGAACTATTTCAACAAAAAATTGACTAGATTTATAACTCCTACCCTATACAGTGCATAAGGCAAGTCCAAATATACACCAGGCCTCTTTTGAAATGCTTGTATTTCAATTTTTTGGGGATTATTTTTCTCCATCATATTAGGATTAGTACACAGAGTCTAGTAGGGTATGGGGTAGTGTCAGGGATTCAGTATTTCAATTGGAAAATTGGAAAATGAATCCAATGTGTATGCAAACATGTGCTACACAAAAATCCTTCCAGTCTCATCCAGAACAATTCCTTCACATTTCCTTCGCTCCAAGTAAGACACAATTTGAGGAGAAGAGTTATAAAATCTGTGAATATATATCTGGAATGAAAATTGCTCAGGAGTTTAGAACTTTGAAGGTGGTAGACCAGTTTCCAAAAGTAAGGGACAGTGTAAACTCCACAATCATGGAGCTCTGCTGGCCTAAATACTTCTTCAGAAACTGCCTCTGAGGTTGGGCACTTGAAATATATGTTGTTGTCAGGAGCTTTAGCTTCCTTTGTAGTGAGACCATCAAAGCTGGGTCTGCATCTATGTGACCTGGAGGACATGGTCTCTTATATTCCAATGAACATTAGGCAGCAGTGCTGAATTCTCTCTTTGTAGATAATTGTGGCCACTGGGGGCTAAGTGTCTCCCCATGTGGAGTGTGAAGCTATTTGGTCACCTTCCACTTTTTGTGGTGTTTCTTGCCGCTGCACTGGGAGTTTGGTATTTGCTTCACGAAATTCAAGAAGTTCAACTAGGACAAGCTGCTGGAGGGAGTTCTGTCACGTGTCGTGGGTCAGGGTCTACAGGAGAATACACCAATCTGGCTTCTATCCCACATAGCTTGCCCCCTTGACCATAGCAACCTGATTCTGAACATTGCCCTGAAACTTCTCCATATAACAAGATGCCTCTACATACAAGGTTCTGCTGGCTGCTCCATGTCAGTCACAACCCATTTGAAAGCCAATGGCAGATCCACATGACCGCACCACAGATTTTTTAACACACACGTGCACAACACTTCTCTACAACCACTAATCAGCAGGCTCCAACTTACTGACATCTCTGTTCTACATCATTATCATGAAACCCTGTCAATCAAGGCAGTGTCTGGTACACTCAAATCAGCAACAGGACATTCATTGTTGTCCAGTGCCACCTGGTCATGGGAATTTCAAAAATGTCATGGTATTTATGTAGCCATTTTTCAAGGATGAATTTGGAGGCACTCTGGGTTTCAATTCATTCAGGTACCGTTAAATGGTGAGGAAGCTCATTTCAATAAATGCTCTAGAGAACTCTCACAGGCAAGGTTTCCCAAAGAGTGGCCAAATGTTACATGAAGCCAGGCCCATAGAAGTCTACAATGTGAGGTCCATGTTTGTTTTGACTCTCAACTATGGCTGCCAAGTCTTTCAGAATAAAATCACATGATATCATTGCTGAGATTCCCTGTGCTGTGTGGAAAGCCACCCTTGGTCTAGATCTCAGTTTCCAAGGGTGACTCCCATGTGTGGCCTCCAACAATCTCAACACATTTCATGCCAATAATTCTCTGAGGTCAGTTTTACAACACAGTCTCTAAGGGGAATCACACCAGAGTTTAAACCCCGGTGGACCCAGTCATCTCCCAACCGCCACACAAATGACCAGAATTAAAACCAAAACACTCCCACATAGCCCTCATATTCTTCCATATATACACTCATCATAAACTGTGGCTGGATATTTCCATGAGGGGCACATCCAAAGACAGTGTTCAAAAAAAGCTCCCTTGCCCCTCATTTGCCTAAAGTCATTGTGGCCTGGACACCCTTCCTGTGAACCAGGAGTGATCAAGTAGGCCAGCTCTTAATACTGCTCTGCTTCTCCAATTTGAGGCCTACTGCCTGTCAGGTATAGACTCTTCATGTGATTTGGAGTCATGAGGAAACCCAAGCACCTCTGCATGGCTTTCAAGAACTCATTTGACCCAAAGGATCCCTATTCTCACTTGATAAAGGTCATGAAACTAAGAGAGAAAGGCAAGAAACTTCATCCACAAAAACTGAACTTTTTGCCATTTTTTTTGGATGCACACATGGGATCTTTCTTTAGATCCATCTGGTGCTGAGAATTTAAGCCACAGCCTCATACAGGGCCAAGATGCTGATTCAGACGCATCCCTTTCCAAAGCAATTAAGCAAAGAGCCACAGGTGATGCCCATTCTTTTCCATATGAAAATTAATTTCTTCACGCTTCACAAAGTGTGGCCTGAGGCAAAAACCATCCTGACATTAAGGGCAACAGTACAATAGGCAAGCAAAAGGCCCAAAGCAGGGTTTCTCCTCTGAGACTTTCCTGGTCACCCTGATATCTGAGTTTTCTGAGATGCCCCCATTCCCTTCAGCTATTCAGTACATGGCCATTTCACAGAGTGTGGAAGTGGTTTATATCTTGGACACAAAACCATGAGCCTATTCTGGAGAGTTTCCAGAATTCAGGAAGACAACTGGAACTTGGGAAGATAATAGGTTTTGCCCATCTATAAGGCAAGCTGCAGTCCATTCATAAATTGGGCCGGATGAATGATGGGTGCTTTCTATTAGACAGGACACATCCATTGATGCATTGTCTTTTCTAATGTCTACAACCACGGACACAGTAGGATACACAGATATAGAAACACTTGCCTTGTCAAATGACATACAAGAAACAGTCCACTCCAAACCAAACAAACTGACTTTCCTATCTATTCTCAGAACATGAGACAAAACCGCATACTCACACCCATACTCAAACGGCACCTCCTTCTCCCAAGTAGGTGTGTGAATATATGGAGTGTCCTCTGACTGGTGGGCCATACTCTGTTCCACCGAAATGCCCTGTAGGGTCTCAGATCTTGTCTCCTTTTCCAACTCTGTGAAGTTGCCAGGAGCCATTGGTGAGCAACTATCTGCTTTCCCTGGAAAGGCCCCTCTTCAGAGCTCTCCTGGCATTTGGGCATCCTCACATCAGTAGGTACCAAGAAAGACTGACCCTATCTTTGGTAAATCCAAACAAGTGAGCCCAATGTGACTGAGACTGGGACTGGCTCTGGATGCCTTGCTTCCTGGATCCCAAGTTCAGAGATTTCAAACACCAAGGAAGTTAGGTAGGTCAATTCCTTCAGAAACTGAAAGAGGTCACTGCCTTGACAATCACTTTGTGCTAACAGTTGTTTCATAGGGTCCCATGAAATGGAGGCTGCCCCTACTTCCTGTGACACTTTCAAAAGTAAGAATGGTATTTCAAACATAGGCACCTGGGAACAGCTCTCCACAGAGGCCTGGTTTGGTCCATCTTCTCTATATTAAGAAGAAAGCGGCTGTTTCAGACACATCCCTTCGTCCTGACCAGGGTTTTTGCCATGGAAGATGATTTTTGCTCTCTTAGGTCCTCCATAGCTGCCTACATCTTATCCAGGGATCATTTCTGCATGGACCTTTGAGGTTCTCAGCAGGTGGAAGATCCCCTACATTCTTGTATTGTAAGACCAACTCTGTACCTGCTCTTCTGTAAAGTGAGATTGAGCGAACAGTGTATGGTTAGGGTTAATAACAGGTTCGATTTGGGTTAGGAATCCTTCTGCGAGATGAATAATGGTATTGGAACCAACAGAAATCTAGGTAAGATTTGAAGCCCAGTAAGGCATTAGGCCCTTGAGTGGGATACTTAGTTTTGAATTATATTCTGCACAGACGTCTCAGATGAATCGATATACAATGGCATAGGACCTTGTATCTTCGATGATTGAATGTTGAAGAGAACATCCAGTCAAAAAGGGATAGTAAGTAGGATTAGGATGATAGTTGGTAGGTTTAGAAACAAGAGTGAGTATAGGAGTGGCACCAAAATTTCTTTAGCAATAGGCTTTTGCGTAGAGATTGAATATAAATGTCAGCACATGTGAAGAGTCAATCACAATAATGAACTGGGATAACATCCTCACTCCATGGGTGCATCCTCCGCCAAGTGGAGGGGCCCATGGGGGACGAACCGTTAGGGCAAGGGCAGAAGATAGTTGGTCAGAGCTGTTACTCATAGTTTTATATAAGAAAGAGAGATCTGTGGGGATGTAAACTTAAGAAATAAGCCTGTGAGAAGGGTAGTACATCCTTTTAAATGTTGGCAGCACGGTCTTCCATCTCCAGACGATGATGGACCTGTATGGGTTTAGAGGCCAAAATATTAATCTGTTCTTTAATAAATTGTACCAGCCTGTTTATAATGCAGGGTCCTATGGACCCAATTATAAGTAAACCCAACAAAGGGCCTAATAGGGGAAGAAGGTAGGGTAGAAATCCATAAAGCCCAGTCCAGAGGGGATTTTCAAATAGTTCGCGTCATCTCTTTCTAGATCTTATTGAAGGTGCTTAATTTTAGTGCATACTATGCCTGATTTATTGGCATAAAAGCAGCATCGTTCCCCTAAGCCCAAGCAAATACCTCCCTGGTTATCTGTCAGCAAATCTAAGCCTCCTCTTTTTGAAGGAACACTTCTGCCTGGGAGTCTATTTGGTCCTGCAGATCTTTAATGGTTCCTGATAGAGTTTGTACATCATTTATAAGTTGTTGAGACAGGCGATGGTAAGAGTGTATAGCTGTGCCTAAGCCAGTGTACCTGTGCCCACAGCAGCTGTTATTCCAAAGCTGGCAATGAGTGGTAAGGCCTGTATTGCCCGCCTGTGTCTTTTGACTAAGGTGTCTAGGCTAGGAATGGGTAGAGGTTCATCTCCTGGGACTATAGTTATATCAGGGAGTAATAAGGCAAGAACAGAGCCACCGGTCCAATTCGCTGGAAGCCTGGGGAAGGCCAAGTTTCCTCCACCCATTAAAACTCTGCCATTGGGAGAACAAAGAGTTGGGGTGGGTGAGGAATAATTTTGTATGTTGAGCAATTTTCAAAGAAAGTAACTCCAACATCAATATCATAGGTGTTATTCTGCATCGCGCCTAAAAGACATAATGTAATAGTGCCTATAAGTTGTACTTAAAAAGGAAATCCGGGTTGGCATGTATTATCATTGTCTATGATAGAATTAATAGGAACTGCCATAGTCATAATTGCCCCTGTTGTCATGCAGAGCCAGCAATCACCAGCAAGGTTGTGGTTGGAATTATTAAGCAAGTAGAAGGTAGTTTCCAAAATATCTAATGTATTGGTATCTAAACCTGGGAGCTGAGATTTAGGCAACATTAAGGGATGATATGTGAGCTCAGGGATTTGGGGTTTCAAAAGTTTGATTATGTGAGGATGTTTGACAGCATCAGTGGTTCTTCCACCATCAGTGACCCCTGTAGGGGCCTTAATGGGCCAGCAGGAGGGTTTACCGACAGGGCCTTGGCAACCAGCTGACTGTAGCTTGGTGTATTTGCCTTCTACTCCCTGGTCAAATAGAACGGAGGTATAATGAATAGTGGTCCCCCCTGCTGCATGAGTTTTAGTTTGGGAGGCTTCAAAAAATTGTTCTCCCTGCTTGTTAACACAAATTGAGGGCGACACATAACAAGAGTCATGCCTCGCCTGGGTATGCGAACAGGTTGCAGAAGAATTTTGGAGAGCTTTACTTGTACTAGGGGGAATAAACTTTGGCTTGTTAACACATACCCATTTAGGCTGATGAACTCCTCCAAGTTTATGGTCAACCTCGGCATGGAGGTAAGCCACCTTAGTCACGCAGTCAGCAGTCTCGGTCCAACTAGTGGGAGCCTGAGTCCAAGATCATCACTTGCATTCACAGGGGGGCCCAAAAACTTACACCATGATGTTGGAACGTGGAGGGCCAAGGCCTCCATGTACAAACCTGTTAAGCAGAAGTGCCTAAATCAGGATCCTCACACAGATTGTTGGCTGCATCTGAAAAAGAACAAAATTTGTCCTCAGGGGGAGGCCCTCCATCCCTGTGTTGAGGTAAGTCATTAACCTGTTTAACCAGGCATTCTGGTAACCATCTTGGGGCTGATTGCTCTTGGTCCAAAAGACAAGCTGAGCCTCGTCCCCAGATGAGAACAGGATCTGGACCTTTCCATTTATTTGTAAGGGAATTACACCACATAAGAGGTGGGCGAACAGAATTGGACAAGGGATGCCAGTTTCTGTCTGCGGCCGAATGGCCTTCACTGTCTAGGGTAAGAAAAATAAGGGGAAGTAAGGCATGGTTAAGGCGATGCCTGGGAGTGGTAAATACAAAAGCGTAAGCCTTATGGAGGGTTATCCAAGTCTATAAGGTAAGGTGGGCATGTTCCACAACGCCTTGGCCCTGAGGGTTGTATGGAATTCCAGTAGTATGACGAATTTGCAAGGTAGCACAAAACTATTTAAACTTGGCACAGGTATATGCAGGATAATTATCTGTTTTAATATGTATTGGTTTACCCATTATGGAAAAGGCTGAAATAAGAGGAGAAAGAACATATTTGGTAGCCTCTCCTGAATGTGGTGATGCAAAAATAAAGTCGCTGAAGGTATATATAGAAACGTGTATATATTTGGTAATTTCAAATTCAGGAAAATGAGTAACATCCATTTTCCAAAACTGATTGGGCAGTAATTCTCGGGGGTTAACTCTCATGTGTTGAATGGGGAGGGAGACAGTGCAACCTGGGCATGCTTTTACTATTTCTCGTGCCTGTTGCATGGTAATTTTACAAAGTAATTGAAGGCTCTTGGAATTTAGATGGTGAAGATTGTGTAACTCTGTGGCCTTTTGAATGGAGCCCACAAAAATTGGAAAGATGGAACGAGTTGCTGCATCAGCTTGGGCATTACATTGTGTTAGAGGCCTGGGATGATCAGAGTGTGCCCTGATGTGTTCTAAGAAAAATGGGTGTTGTCTGGCCTGAATTAGCTGCTGAAGCTGATGAAAAAGAAAGGCCACATTGGAAGAAGCCTTAATGGTGGGGGAAATGTCCAGCAGGGGCACAGAATGAGCAATGTAGGCACTGTCTGTATAAATATTAACAGGATTATCAAAAAATATTATAAAAACTTGTGTTATGGCAAACAATTCCACAACCTGTGCTGACTGATAGATAGTATCAAAGATGGTAGGCTGGGTATTGACAACAAAGAGCGCTCAGCCATTACTGGAACCGTCTGTAAAGACATTAAGGGCTTGAGGAATGGGAGCCTTTTGAATAATTTTGGGAAAAATAAATGGATGTAACTGGACAAAATGTAAAAGGGGGTCATTGGGGAGGTGGTTATCAATTGTTCCCCAAAAGCCTGATAGGGCAATACCCCATTCATCCCGTGTCTGTATTAAAAATTTGGTTTGGTCCTTCATATATGGAATTAAATTATTATGAGGTTCTTTGCCAAAATGTTGTCGAGAATCAAATGACCTTTAATAATAATAGAAGCTACCTGAGCAAGATTAACAGTAATAACCTTGGAGGATGCGGTGGGTAAATGGACCCAAAGCAAGGGGCAGCCTTTATTTTTAAAATGTGGATCTCGCTGCCAAATTATTCCTGTGGGTGTATGAGGAGTTTGTTAAATAACCAGAACCAGAGGAAGGTTATAAGAAATTTGTGTAACAAACTGTTGGGCAATGGCTTCTGTGACTTGGTTTAATGCCTGTAATGCCTCGTGTGTAAGCTTTTGAGAGGAGGAGGGGTGGGAATCACCTCTCAAAATATAATTATGGGACAAAAGTACACAAGTGGGTAATTTTAAATATGTTCTTAGCCATTTTATATCCCCCAGTAATTTTTGAAAATCATTAAGAGTGTGAAGATGGTGCACATGTAGTTGTATTTTAGGAATTTGAATCTGATTATCTTGAAGTTTAAGGCCCAAATAGGTATAACAGTCCTGTGTTTGAACCTTATCAGAAGCTATCTGCAGTCCCAAGGTAGTGAGGGTTTTGTAAAGGTCCAGGTAACAATTATTAACGTCATGGATATTAGGTGCAGCAATTGACAAATCATCCAATTAATGTAAAATATGAATTTGTGAACATTGCTCTCTCACAGGGTCTACTGCTTGAGCAACGTATTTTGGGCTAAGACTAGGGCTGTTGGCCATACCATGGGGAAGAACCTTCCATTGAAATCTGTGCATAAGGCCCTGAAAATTAATGTGAGGGAGACTAAAGGCAAAATAGGGTCTATCCTCAGGATGTAAAGCAATGGTAAAAAAGCAATCTTTTAAGTCAACAACCATTTTACAATAGTTTTTGGGAATAGCCACTGGTGTGGGAATGCCTGGCTGTAGTGCTCCCATCAGGCATATAACTTTATTAATGACACACTAATCTTGTAAAAGGCGCCACTTGCCTGATTTTTTCTTGATAACAAAAATAGAATTATTCTATGGTGAGCTTGATGGCTCTACATAGCCAGCTGCCAGCTGTTCCTGCACTAACATGGAGGCAGCCTCCAATTTTTCTTGGGTAAGAGGCCACTGATCCACCGACACAGGAGTCTGAGTCTCCCAAATAATTTTATCTGCATGGGGTACAGGAGGGTCAGGGACCAACACTAAAAATCCAAATACCCAAGTCTATATGTATTTGTTTTTTGTAAGGGTTGTATAGGCTCAACCAGTCCTTGTCTCAGTCTCCCCATGCCTGTACCAGGGACAAAATTCATATGAATCATTTGATGAGTCACCATGGAATTGGGACTGGAAAGAATAACTTACATTTGACTCAAAATATCTCGGACGTATAGGTTAAGATGAAGGTCAGGAACAAAGAAAAGGAATGACAGTTCCCATATTACCCTCTTTATCAGTCCAGCTAAGAGCCCTAGAGCTGACCAGAGGATTTTTTGACTGTCCTATCCCTTTAAGGTCTGTCAAGGATGGGGTGAGGGGCCAACCTTTTGGCCAGTATTTTTGAGAAATAATTGTGACATCAGCTCAAGTATCAAGAATTCTTTGGAATTCCTTTCCTTCAATAAGTAAGATAAGGGTGGGTCTATTGTGAGAAATGGGCTGAACCCAATATACATCAGAGGAGCCCAAGGAGGTAGTCCCCCTCGGTAGGTTTGAGTGGTGGAAGTGCCTCCTGAATCCAAGGGAAGGAGTATTAATTGTGCAAGTCTTGTTCCTGCTGGGATGGCCGCAACTCCATTAATAGCTGTGGCCAGTATTTTTATTTCTCCAGTGAAATCATTATCTTTAATGCCAGGGAAGACCTGAACACCTTGTAAGGTAGTAGAGGCTCTTTCAAGAATAAGGGCACACATATGAGATAGAGTGGGACCCATAATTCCAGTGGGTATTATCTGGGGCCCTTGCATTGAGTCTAATATTGTATCGGTGGCGGCAAAAAGGTCCAATCCTGTGCTGCCTGGGCTGGCTAATTGGAATGAGGCAATTGTGGAGAAGGATTTTGAAATAGGCTGCTGAGGGCATTTGTCTTAGATCTACACTCACTGGCCCAGTGATGACCTTTACCTCATCTAGGGCAAAGGGTAGCTGGGGGCAGTTTAGCCTCAGTTTGAAAAGACACTATTCTTAGGCTTTGTTTGCCTGTCGGACACTCACGTGCAAAATGGCCAGGTTGTTTACAAGTAAAGCAACTACGTGAGCCAGGATTGTGAAAGGCCTTGGTAAAGGCGGCACCGAGGGTGAGACCCATGGTAAGGGCTACACCCAACCCTGCACAGAGTCCAATAAAGTCAGAAAGTTTCACTTTTTTCTTATGTGGTCGAAGAACATCCTGACATGCCAGGTTGGCATTTTCAAAGGCAAGATGTTTTACAAAGGTGCTTTCGCTTTCACTTGGTCCAAGCAAGAATCCCGCAGCTAGGTTAAGCCGGGGAACAAAGTCGCTATAAGGCTTGTCGGGCCCTTGTCGAATTTTTGCCAGGGAAGTCGTAGCAGAGGCCTTTTGAGGGAGGCGTCTCCAAGCATGTAAGCCAGCCATCTGAATCTGTGTCAAAAGTACAGCAGGGAAACGTGCCAGTTAAGTTTTAGTGTCAAAAGGCGCATTGCCCACTAGCTAAACATAAGTCCAGGAATTAGAGGAGGGCTTAGTTAAAGTTTTCTGAGCAGTTTCCTGACAGTGCTCTTTGAAATCTGCATTCCATAACAGGAAGTCTGCGGCATTGAGGGTAGCTTGGTCTAAAAATTTCCAATCATTGGGAGTAAGACATTGTGTCATGTAGCTTTCTAATAAAGCCTACGTGTAGGGTGCAATGGGTCCATAGTGAGCACAAGACTTTTTAAGTTTTTTCAAGAAAACGCAGGCTTAATGTTTTGTAGACACTCTGGGTTCCTTCCTGCCTGGGGATGAAGTCCTCATCCTCTGAGTCCTGATCTCCTTGATCCATTTCCCCCGCTTCCTCCTCTTGATCCTTGTCTAAGTCTTTGACATCAACCTGGGCAGGCTTAACTATCTAACTGAGGGTGACTGAGAAGTGAGAACAGTCCAATGGAGCGGCTTAGCCTTTGTATTAGACCACTTTGGGCCAGCTTGTGTTGACTCCAGCAATAAGGCTAATGAATAAAGCTCAGAGTCAAGGGATCTTAATTCTTTTTAAACTTGGATCTCTTCCAGTCTATGTTGGAGAGACTCTCCCAAGGGAGCCAGGTTAGGCAAGGGAATTGGGGAAAAAATATCTTGTGGGGGGATTTGGCCCCTGAAGGGCCAGAGCACAAAAAGCAGGAGAGATATAGGAGGGAGGTGGATGTGTAAGTCCTATAGGCTGTGGCTGGGTCCTAAGCAGTGGCAGGTCTTCTGTATCATAGGGAGTTGCTTCCTTCTCCAAGTTAGCCTTCTCCCCAGGGGTCAATGTGTCTCCAGGATTTAAAACTGGATAAAGGCGGTTGGTAACCATTGGAGCCCTATTCATTAGGGTGGTATTTTGAGGGGGACCAGGAAGGTTTCCAGGGTCCTGGGGAGACTGAGAATGGTCTATGTCTATACTAACTGATGGGCATGCGAGGGGGGACGAGAGGTCTTTTGCATAGTCTCTTTCCTAATCCTGAAAAGTTTTAAGGTACCATTGTCAAAGGGTGAACTTTTAAGAAATTCATTAATTAATTTCCAGTAAGAAAAGGTGGGAACAGGCAATTTTTCTGTCCAAAGGATTCATAATAATCTTTTAAACAGTCTCCTACTCTAAGCCATCTTTTACCATTAATGGTCCCTTCAAGGTGAAATCATAGACACAATTCCCCTATGTATGAAAAGAAAAATTTTAAGTCCTTTTTCTTAACACGTGCCCCCCATGTCTTGAAGGAATCCTTGAGGCCCTACAAATACAAATCATGTGACAAAACTGCTTGACCCATGGTGGGTCACTCCCCGTGCGTCATCCCCACTCTCCTCCTGGATCTGTCTCTCGGTGGTGTCTGCTGAGGCAATTGTGAGCTCCGCTTGACCAAGTTTTCCAGGAGGACGGGGTTCCCTATGACTCAAAGGCTTGAGCCCCAGTCAGTGGGCTCCAGATGTCCCGGCTGGCAGGACACATCGACGTGGGCAGCGAACCAAGATAGGGAGGAATGAAGGGACAAGAGACACGAGAGATGACAGCAAGACAGGAGTTCTGATCAACCTTCAAAATACATTGTTCACACAGGGGATTTTATATGCTGGAGATGGGAAAGCTCTCTTATCGGCAGTTCCTGGATGTCTACACAAGGTGAGATAACCTCAGGATATTTCAGGAAGACAGATGGCCACAGGATGTCTCAGGGACACAGATGGCTAAATGATGTCTCCAAGAGATGATGTCTCCCTGGGTGTTGTTTCTTGTAAGTGTGAGGCTATTCTTTGAAGGAGAATTCCTTCTACCACTGACAGTCAGGGATTCAGTATTTCCAATGGAAAACTGAAAAAAGAATGCAATGTGTATGCAAATATGTGCTACCCCAAAATCTTCCCACTATCATTCAGAACAATGCCTTGACATTACCTTCACCCCAAGTAAGACACAATTAGAGAAGATTTGAAAATCTGTGAATACACATCTGGAATGGAAAATGCTCAGGAGTTCACAAACTTGAAGGTGGTAGAGGAGTTTCCAAAAGCAAAGAACAGGGTAATAACTCCACAAACATGGAGCTCTGCCGGCATAAAGATTTCTTGAGAAACTGCTTCTGAGGTTGGGCACTTTAAATATATGTTGTTTTCAGGAGCTTTAGCTTCCTTTCTATTGAGACCATCAAATCTGGGTCTGCATCTATGTGACCTGGAGGACATGGTTTCATATTTTCCAATGGATATGAGGCAGCAGTGCTGAATTCTCTCTTTGTAGGTAAACTGTTGCCAATGGGGGCTAAGTGTCTCCCAGTGTGGACTGTGAAGACATTTAATCATCCTCCACTTTTGTGGTGTTTCTTGTAGCTGCACTGGGAGTTTGGTATTTGCTTCTCGAAATGCAAGGAGTTCAACTGGGACACAGTGCTTGAGGGAGTTCTGTCATGTGTGGTGGGTAAGGGTCTGCAAGAGAATGCACCAACCAGGCTTCTATCCCACATAGCTTGCCCCCTTGACCATAGCAATCTGATTCTAAACATTGCACTGAAACCTCTCCATATAACAAGATGCCTTTACATACAAGGATCTAGAGGCTACACTATGTCAGTAACAAACCATTTGGAAGCCAATGCAAATCCAAATGACCCCACCACAGATGTTTTAACACACACCTGCACTCCACTGCTCTAGGCCGACTACTCATCAGGTTCCAAATTACTGGCATCTCTCTTCTACACCATTTTCATGAACACGAGTCAATCAAGGCACTGTCTGATACACTCATGATCATCAATAGGACATACAAAGTTTCTCCAGTGCGACCTGGTCATGGGAATTCAAAAATTTAATGGTATTTATCTAGCCATTTTTCAACGATGACATTGGAGGCACTGTGGGATTCAATTCACTCAGGAACCATTAAATGGAGAAAAAGCTCATTTCAATGAAAGCTCTAGAAAACGTTAACAGGCAAGGCTTCCCAAAGACAGGCCAAAAGGTCACATGAAGCCAGGTCCATTAAGGTCTACAATGTGAGGTCCATGTGTGTTTTGACTTGCAACAATGGCTGCCACGTCTTTAAGAATAAAATCATGTAATATCATTCCTGAGATTCCCAGTGCTCTGTGGAAAGTCACCCTGGGCCTAGATCTCAGTTTCCAAGGGCGAATCTCATGCGTGGCCTCCTAAAATCCCAACACAATACACAGCAATACTTCTTGGAGGTCAGTTCCAGAACTCAGTCTCTAGGGGAATCACACCAGTGTTCAAGCCCAGGTGGATCCAGTCAACTCTTCCAACCATGACTTAAATAAAAACAATTAAAACCAAAACACTCCCACATGGCCCTCATCTTCTCCCATATAGACACTCATCATAACCTCTGGCTGGAGTTTTCCATGAGGGTCGCAGGCCAAGACAATGTCCAAAATAATCTCCCTTGCACCTCATTTGCCTGAATTCAGGGTGGCCTGGACACCCTTCCTGTGAACCAGAAGTAATCAAATAGGCCTGCCCTTAATACTGTTCCATTTCTCCAATTTGAGGCCTTCTGACTGTGGGGTTTAGATTCTTTATGTGAATTGGAGTCATGAGAAAACCAAGGTCCTCTGCAGAGATTTGAAGAACTCACTTGACCCAAAGGATCCCTATTCTCAATTGATGGATTTTAGGAACCTAAAAGGGGTAGGCAATAGAATTCATTAACAATGACTAAACTTTTTGCCATTTTGGTTTTGGATGCTCACATGGGATCTTTCTTTAGATCCATCAGGTGCTGAAAATCTAAGCCACAGCCTCACACAGGGCCAAGAGCCTGATCCAGACACATCCCTTTCCAAAGCAATTAAGCAAAGAGCCACAGGTGATGCCCATTCATTTCCATTTCAAAACTGTTTTCTTCAGGCTTCACAAAGGGGTGGCCTGAGGCAAAGACTTTCCTGACATTCAGGGCAAAAGAACAAGAGGTAAGCAAAAGGCCCAAAGCAGGTTTATACACTGAGATTTTCCTGGTCACACGGATATCTGAGTTTTTTGATATGCTGGCCATTCCCTTCAGCTATCCAGTACATGGTCATGTAACAGACCTTGGAGTTGGTACATACCTTGGACAGAAAACCATGAGTGTATTCTGGAGAGTGGTCAGAATTCAGGAAGAAAACAGGGACTTATGAAGGTAGTAGGTGTTGCCCATCCATAAGGCAAGGCACACTCCATTCATAAATTGGGCAGGATGAATGCTGGGAAGCTTTCTACTAGACAGGACACATCCATTGTTGCATTCTCTTTTCTAATGTCTACAACCAGGGACACAGTGGGATACACAGACATAGAAACACTCACCTTGTAAAAGAATCTACTAGAAACAGTTCACTCCAAACCAAACAAACCACCTCTCTGATCTGGTTTCTTTGGCTAACTCTGTGAAGTTGTCAGGAACAAAGTGTTGAGCCACTACCTGCTTTCTCAGGAAATGTCCCTCTTCAGAATTCTCCTGGCATTTGGCTATCCTCACAGCAGTAGTTACCGAGAAAGACTGACTCTGTCCTTGGAAAATCCAAACAAGTGAGCCCACTGGGACTGGGATTTGGACTGCCTCTTGGTGCCTGGCTTCTTGGATACCAAGTTCAGAGAGTTCAATCACCAAGGAAATGAGGCATGTCACTTTCTTTGGAACTGAATGAGGTCACTGCCTTGGAAACCACATTGTCCTAAGAGTTGCTTCCAAGGGTCCCATGAGATGGAGGCTTCCCCTACTTTCTGTGACACTTTCACAAGTTAGAATGATATATCATCCATAGGCACCCAGGAACAGCTCTCCACACAGGCTGGTTTGATCCATCTTCTCTACAATAAGAAGAAAAAAGCTGATTCAGACACATTGCTTCATCCTGACCAGGTTGCTTGCCATGGAATATGACTTTTGCTCTCTCAGGTCCTTCGTACCTGCCTACAACTTCTCTGGGTATCATTTCTGTATGGACCTTTGAGGTTCTCAGCAGGTGGAAGGTCCCGTACTTTCCTGTATTCTAAGAACAACTCTGTCCCTGCTTTTCAGTAAAATGAGATTTAGGGAAGAGTGTATATTTAGGGTTAATAACAGGTTCAATTTGGGTTAGGAAATATTCTCTGTGATGAATTATGTTATTGGGAACCTGCGATATTTACAAAAATATAGAGGTGAAATATAAGAATGAAAACAGAAATCTAGGTATGATTTGAAGGCCAGAAGGGCATTGGGCCCTTGATTGGGATACTTAGCTTTGAATTATGTTCTGCACAGATGTCTCAGAAAATTTGATATACAATGGCATAGGACCTGTACCTTGGAAGATTGAATGTAGAAGAGAACATCCACTCAAAAAAGGATAGTCATTAGGATTTGAAAGATAGTCGGTACGTTTAGGAAGAAGAGTGAGTATATGATTTGGACCAAAAGTTCTTTAGCAATAGGGTTTCTTATTTTCCAATAAACATGAGGAAGCAGTGCAGAATCCTCTCTTTGTAGGTCAACTGTGACCACTGGAGACTAAGTGTCTCCCCGTGTGGACTGTGAAGCCATTTGTTCCTCCTCAATGTTTTGTGGTATTTTTGCTGCAGCACTGGGAGTTTGGTATTTGCGTCACAAAATACAAGGAGCTCAACTGGGACACAGTGCTGGAGGGAGTTCTGTCACGAGTGGTGGGTCAGAGTCTGCGAGAGAATGCACCAACCAGGCTCTATCCCTCATATCTTGTCCCATTGCCGCCTTGTCCATATCAACCTCATTCTGAACATTGCCGTGAAACCTCTCCATATAACAAGATGCCTTTACATATAAGGGTCTGCTGGCTGCACCATGTCAGTCAAAAGCCATTTGGAATCCAATGGTAGATACTCATGGCCCTACCACTGATGTTCTTTCACACACCTGCCCACCACTCCTCTAGGCCCACTACTCAGCAGGCTCCAACATACTGAAATCTCTGTTCTACACCATTTTCATGAAACCCAGTAATTCAAGGCACTGTCTGGTACCCTCATGATCAGCAACAGGACATACAAAGCTTCTCCAATGAATTTCCAAAATTTTATGATATTTTTCTAGCCATTTTTCAAAGATGAAGTTGGAGGCACTGTTGGTTTCAATTCATTCAGAAAACATTAAATGTTGAGGAAGCTCATTTCAGTGAATGCTCTGGAGAACTCTCACAGGCAAGTCTTCCCAAAGAGTGGCCAAATGGACACATGAAGCCAGGCCCATTGAGGTCCACAATGTGAGGTACGTGTGTGTTTTGACTCTCAACTATGGTACCGAAGTCTTTCAGAATAAAATCATGTGATATCCTGGCTGAGATTCCCAGTGATCTGAGGAAAGCCACCCTTGGCCTAGATCTCAGTTTCCAAGGGCGACTCTCATGCGTGGCCTCCTAAAATCCCAACAAAATTCATGGCAATACTTCTCTGAGGTCAGTTCCAAAACCCAGTCTCTAAGGGGAATCACACCAGAGTTCAAGCCCTGGTGGACCTAATCATTTCTTCCAACCGCCTCACAAATGACCAAAATTAAAACCAAAACTCTCCCACATGGCCCTCATCTTCTTCCATATAGTCACTCATCGTAACCTTTGCCAGGAGTTTTCCATGAGGGGCACAGCCAAAGACAGTGTCCAAAATAAACTCCCTTGCCCCTCATTTGCCAATATTCAAGGTGGCCTGGACACCCTTCCTGTGAACCACGAGTGATCAAATAAGCCTGCCGTTA
The DNA here is from genome assembly GCF_048772815.1 of Callospermophilus lateralis. Lineage (NCBI taxonomy): Eukaryota > Metazoa > Chordata > Mammalia > Rodentia > Sciuridae > Callospermophilus > Callospermophilus lateralis. Next base: position 318,405 of record NW_027518102.1, on the reverse strand, counting down.
ATACTTCTCTATTTCTCCAATTTGAGGCCTACTGACTTTTAGGTATAGATTATTTATGTGATTTGGAGTCATGAGAAAACACAAGAACCTCTGCGGGACTTTGAAGAACTCATTTGACCCAAAGAATCCCTAATACGTTAATCCCTAATACTCGTTAATACGGCACTGCTTCTCCAATTTGAGGCCTATTGACTGTGGGGTTTAGATTCTTTATGTGAATTGGAGTCATGAGAAAAACCAAGCACCTATGGGCTAGCCTCTGCAGGGTTTTGAGGAACTCATTTGACCCAAATGATCACTAGTCTCACTTGATGAAGGTCAGGAACCTTACAGAGGTAGGCAAGAGACTTCATTCACAATGACTGCTCTTTTGGCAATTTTTGTTTTAGATGCACACATTGGATCTTTTTTTTAGATCCTTCAGGTGCTGAGAATCTAAGACATAACCTCACACAGGGCCAAAAATCTGATTCAGACACATCCCTTTCCAAAGAAATTAAGTAAAGAGCCACAGGTGATGCCCTTTCATTTCCATTTGAAAACTGTTTTCTTCATGCTTCACAAAGGTTTGGCCTGAAGAAAAGACCTTCCTCACATTCAGAGCAACAGAACAATTGGTAAGCACAGAGCTTGGAGGTGGTACAATTCATGGAAACAAAATCGTGAGCCTATTCTGAGAGTGATCAGTTTTCAGGAAGAAAACAGGAACTTAGGAAGATAGTAGATGTTGCCCATCCATAAGTCAAGCCGCAGTCCATTCATACACTGGACAAGATAAATCCTGGAATGCTTTCTACTAGACAGGACACATCCATTGATGCATTCTCTTTTCTAATGTCTACAACCACGGACACAGTGGATGCACAGAAAAAGAAACACTCGCCTTGAGAAACGTCTTACCAGAAACAGTTCACTCCAAACCAAACAAACCACCTTTCCTAACTATTCTTAGAACATGAGACAAAACCTCAATCCCACACCCAAACCCACAAAGGCACCTCCTTCCCCCAAGTAGGTCTGTAACTATCGGGAGTGTCCTCTGAATGGTGGGCCATACTATGTTCCGCTGAAATGGCCTGTCCTGTGTCAGATCTGGTCTCCTTGGCCAACTCTGTGAAGTTTTCATGAGCCAGCGGTGATCTACTACCTGGTTTCTCAGGAAAGGCCCATCTTCAGAGCTTTCCTGACATTTGGCCATCCTCACATCAGTAGGTACCAAGAAAGACTGACTCTGTCCTTGGTAAATCCAAACAAGTGAGAACACTGAGACTGGGACTGGGACTGGCTCTTGGTGCCTGGCTTCCCGGATCTGAGACTTCCATCACCAAAGAAGTAAGGTGAGGTTACTTCCTTCAATATCTTAATGAGGTCACTGCTTTGGCAACCACTTTGTCCTAACAGTTCCTTCCAATGGTCCTATGATGGAGGTTGCCCCTACTTCCTGTGATACTTTCACAAGTTAGAATGGTATATCAACCATAGGCATCCGGGAACAGCTTAACACACAGGACTGGTTTGGTCCATCTTCTCTACATTAAGAAGAGAGAGGCTTATTCAGAAGCTACCCTTCATCCTTACCAGGTTGTTTCCCATGGAAGGTGACTTTTGCTCTCTCAGGTACTTCATAGCTGCCTGCATCTTTCCCTGGGATCAAATCTGCATGGACCTTTGAGGTTCTCAGCAGGTGGAAGATCCCCTACATTCCTGTATTTTAAGATGAACTCTGACCCTGCCCTTTTGTAAAGTTAGATTGATGGATCAGTGTATGGTTAGGGTTAATACCTTGTTCGATTTGGGTTATAAATCATTCTGCAGGATGATTACTGCTATTGGTAACCTGCAATATTTATAAGATTATAGAGGTGAAATATAAGTACAAAACCAGAAATCTATGTAAGATTTGTAGCACAGAAGGGCATTAGGCCCTTGATTTGGATACTTAGCTTTGAATTACATTCTGCAGAGATGTCTCAGATAATGCGATATACAATTGCAAAGGACCTTGTACTTTGGATGATTGATTGTAGAAGAGAACATTTACTCAAATTGGGAGAGCCAGTAGGATTAGGAAGATAGTCTGTAGGTTTAGGAAGAAGAGTGAGTATAAAATTTGGAACAAATGTTCTTTAGGAATAGGGTTTCGGTTATAGAGTGAATGTAAATGTCAGCACATGTGAAGACTCAGTCACAATGATGAACTGGAGAAAATATAGGAAAAAAGATATCAATAGAGACATTACAAAATCAGACAATTATAATGTGAGTGATAGGATTAGACATTTTCAACATGCTTAAGATTGAATGCATAATCTTAGGAAGAAAAAAAATATGTAGTTACCAATAGGAATAACATTTGAAAGCATTAGGCAACCTGGACATGGATGTTTTTAGTAATCCATGTTCACTTTCCATTTAGGCTTTGGTACAATCATAAGTGTGACCTTTGCATTTTCTGCCCAGAAAATTATTGTGATAAAATGTATCTGTGGATCATGTGATATGAGTATTTCTTTCACCATTTCTGGGAGCAATATTTGAAGACATATAAATTAGTATTGGGGGTACAAAGTGGTGTACCCTGTGTCAATGAATATAGAGATAATGGATGAATAGAATATACTGTGAATAAATAATCTAACTGGTTCCACTTTAAATAATGGATTGAATTGATATCTGAAAATATATAAGATATCATATATTGACATACAATCATTCATTCCAACCAGTTATATATCTAATGGTAATCTTAGGGTTATTGTTTATCATGAAGTGTGTGTGAGTTTTGCTTCAAAAGTGATTATGGAAATCGAAAATAATGTGTTTGGAAAGAAGTCTCATCCAAAGACCAGTCAAGAAATATGGAGGAATACATGAGTTGTGAAGCAGGAAGTGATTGAAAGTGAAACAAATGCCTATAAATTTGCTAAATTGTGGATGAAATATATATCCAATGATGTGCATAAACTGATGAAATAGTAGTGTACCAGTGTTGAATACAAATGAATGGCAAAATACATATCATGTCCCATAGGAATCGACTTGCATTGAAGTTAAACTGAGTCAGTTACTGTAGAAATATTAGGATTCGCGTGCATCATTCACTGAATTTAGTTTTCTTTTTTTAAAACTTTTTATTAATGGTTGTTCAAAACATTACATAGTATTGTGGTGAGCGTCAAAGGTTGGGGGGCCTGTCTTGAGGAAACAAAAGAGAAGGCCCTAGACACTCAGGATTGGAGATCCGCCCATTCTGGGATAAAGAGTTGCTGCACAGTGATTGCTTCCCACCTATTGAGAGGAGAAGCTTGGCCCAATGCACACAGCTCCACCTACTGGAAGAGAAGTTAATTGAACTCTATTACTGCATGTATTATTATTATTTTTTTCTTTTTATTTTCTTCTTTTTCTTTCATTTTCATTTTTTTGTTGTTGTTCTTTAACTTGTTTTAATGTTTTTATTTTTTAAAATTTTTAAAATTTATTATTTTATGATTCTTTTAAATTTTAATTTTCATTTTTATAATTATCATTATTATTTCTAAAAAATTTTATTTATTTCTTTATTTTCTATTTTTTTTCTTTTGTCTTTTCATTTCTTTTCAATTTTCTTATTCTCCCTTCCTTGAATTCTACCTGCCTACTCTCATTCTCTTTAGTGACTTCTTCCCATCCGTACTACTATCTTTCCTCCCAAGCTTCAAATAAATTTATAAGAGTAAGCAGTAACTCAGCAGTCAAACAGAACAAGAAGTAACATTAGCAGCATAAAAAAGCAAGGATGAAAATGTGTACAAACAATGAAGGACAACATAAATAATCAGGAGGACCTAGAATCATCAGGAAAATGGTCATATAAAGAACTCAAGGAATACCTTAGACAGATGGAATAGAACCTTAAAGAGGATACGAGACAGCAATTCCAAACAGTGAAAGAACACATTGAAAATGAATTACATAAACAGATAAAAGAAGAAGTTAAGCGTCTTTATCAGGAGATAGAGATTATAAAAGAAATCAAACAATAATTCTAGAAATGAAGGAAACGATAAACCAAATTAAAAACTCAATTGAGAGTATCAATAACAGAGTGGAGCAAGTAGAAGCCAGAACGTCAAATAATGAAGAAAAAATATATCATCTTGAAAGGAATCTAGCCAACTCCGAAAAACTGGTAAAAAATCATGAGAAAAACATCCAAGAGATATGGGATAACATAATAAAACAAACTTATGAGTTCTGGATAGAGGAAGGTACAGAGATTCAAACCAAGGGAATGAGTAACCTGCTGAATGAAATAATTTTAGAAAACTTTCCAGAAATAAAAAAGGAAACGGATATACAAATTGTAGATGCATACAGGACACCGAGCACACAAAATCACAGTAGACCAATGCCAAGACACATTGTTACGAAAATATCCAATAAACAGACCAAAGAGAAATTATTAAAAGGTACATGAGAAAGGAGGCAGATGACATTCAGGGGTAAACCAATAAGGTTAACAACAGATTTTTCATCACAGACGCTGAAAGCGAGAAGATCCTGGAACAATGTATTTCAAATACTGAAAGACAATGGATGCCAACCAATAATTCTGTATCCAGCAAAATTAAGCTTCAGGTACAACAACAAAATAAAAATATTTCATAATTAACAAAAGCTAAAAGAATTTGCAGCCAGAAAACCAGCATTGCAAAGTGTCTTGAGCAAAACACTACATGAAGAAGAAATGAAAAACAACAACCAAAACTATCACTGGGAAGTGCCTCAGTAATAACAGAGGGCGGGGGAAAAGCTAATCATGGAGAAACAAACTAAATTAAAAAAAAATAAATAATCAAAATGGCTGGCAGTACAAACCATATATAAATAGTAACTCTAAACCTTAATGGTTGAACTCTCCAATAAAGCGACATAGGCTGGTAACTTGGATTATAAAAACAAATCCAACAATATGTTGCCTCCAGGAGACACATCTGAATGGAAAAGGCATACACAGGCTGAAGGTGAAAGGTTGGGAAAAAATATACCATGCACACGGTCCTCGTAAGCAACCAGGGGTGGCCATCCTCACATAGAATAAAATCGACTTCAAGACTAAGTTATTCAAAAGGGATAAGTATGGATATTATATAACATTAAAAGGAATCATTCACCAACAAGACATAAAAATTATCAATATTTATGAACCAAATAATGGTGCTGCGACCTTCATAAAACAAATTCTCCTCAAGTTCTGGAATCAAATAGACAAGAACACAATAATTATCGGTGACTTCAACACAGCTCTCTCACCATTGGACAGATATTTCAAACAAAAGTTGAATTAAAAAAATATAGAATTCAATATCACAATCAATAACCTAGACTTAACTGAAATATATAGAATATACCAACCATCATCAAATGGATATACTTTTTTTCAGCAGCACATGGATCCTTCTCAAAAATAGACCATATATTATGCCATAGGGCAACCCTCAGTAAATATAAAGGGGTGGAGATAATACCATGCATTTTTTCTGACTATGATGGAATGAAACTCTAAATCAATGATAAAAGAAGGAAGAAAAAGTCCTACATCACATGGAAAATGAACGATATGTTACGGAATGATCAATGGGTTACAGAAGACATAAAGGTGGAAATCAAAAAATTCTTAGAGATAAACGAAAACACAGACACAACATATCGGAATCTACGGGACACAATGAAAGCAGTTTTAAGAGGGAAATTCATCGCCTGGTGGTCATTCCTCAAAAAAAAAAAAGGAAAAACCAACAAATAAATGAGCCACAACACACGTTACAGAACTCTCTCCAGCACTCTGTCCCAGTTGAACTCCTTGTATATTTTGAAGCAAAAACCATATTACCAGTGCAGCAGCAAGAAGCACCACAAAATGTGAAGGATGACCAAATGTCTTCACAGTCCCCACCAGGAGACACTTGGCTTCCTGTGGCCACAGTTTACCTACAAAGAGAGAATTCAGCACTGCTGCCTCAGGTTCATTGGAATATAAGAAACCATGTCTTCCAGGTCACATAGATGCAGACCCAGATTTGATGGTCTCACTACAAAGGAAGCTAAAGCTCATGACAAAAACATATATTTCAAGTGCCCAACCTCAGAGGCAGTTTCCCAAGAAGTCATAGGCCAGCAGAGCTCCATGTTGGTGGAGTGTTTACCCTGTCCCTTACTTTTGGAAGCTCCTCTACCACCTCCAAGGTTGTGAACTCCCGAGCATATTCCATTCAGATACATAATCACAGATTTTCACACTTTTCTCCTCTTATTGTGTCTTACTTGGGGCGAAGGTAATATCATGGCACTTCTCTGGATGTGAGTGGGAAGATTTTTGTGTAGCACATGTTTACATACACATTGGAGTCATTTTCCAATTTTCCATTTGAAATACTGAATCCCTGACATTAACCCCTACCCTACTGGACTCTGACTAATAATCTTAATATGATGGTGAGAAATAACCCAAAAAGAATAGAAATACAAGCAGTTCAGAGGAGGCATGTTGTGTAGTTGGAATTGCCTTTTGCATTATATAGTGTAGGAGTTATAAATCTAGTCAATTTTTTGTTGAAATAACTCTACATGTGTTTTTAAAGTTAACAAATATGTGAATTCCTGTCTCCCTTTCTCTGTAGTCTATACGGTGCATGTATTTTTATATGCACATAGAAAATCCTATCTGGTATCACACGTATATACTTGTGAGGTGGCTGAATTGGCAGATACAAATTGTGAGAAGAGATCACTCCTCCTAAACGCTGTTGGAACTGAAAATTCAACCTATGGGTGAGCTTCCAAGTTGAATAACATTATACATAAATCCATGTTCAGTAAATGAATATTTTTGCGTCTGTGGATTATATATATTTCATGATGAATTTCGATTGGCATATATATTGCTACTTTTTTTCTTTTATTGGTTGTTCAAAACATTACAAATCTCTTCACATATCATATTTCATACATTAGATTCAAGTGGGTTATGAACTCCCATTTTTACCCCAAATACAGATTGCAGAATCACATCGGTTACACATCCACATTTTTACATAATGCCCTATTAGTTACTTTTGTATCCTGCTACCTTTCCAATACTGTACTATCCCCCCTCCTCTCCCCTCCCATCTTCTCTCACTACCCCATCTACTCTAATTCATTTCTCTCCTTGTTTATTTTCCCATTCCCCTCACAACCTCTTACATGTAATTTTGTGTAACAATGAGGGTCTCCTTCCATTACCATGCAATTTCCCTTTTCTCTCCCTTTCCCTCCCACCTCATATCTTTGTTTAATGTTAATCTTTTCTTCCTGCTCTTCCTCCCTGCTCTGTTCTTAGTTGCAATCCTTATATCAAAGAAGACATTTGGTATTTGTTTTTTAGGATTGACTAGCGTCACTAAGCATAATCTGCTCTAGTACCATCCATTTTCCTGAAAATTCCATGATGTTGTCATTTTTTAGTGCTGCGTAATACTCCAGGGTGTATAGAAGCCACATTTTTTTTTATCCATTCATCTACTGAAGGACAACTGTGTTGGTTCCACAGTGTAGCAATTGTGAATTGTGCTGCTATGAACATCGATGTGGCAGTATCCCTGTAGTACACTATTTTAAGGTCTTAAGGGAATAGTACAAAAAGGGCAATAGCTGGGTCAAATTGTTGTTCCATTCCCAGCCTTCCCCAGAATCTCCATACTGATTTCCAAATTGGCCGCACCACTTTGCGGGAACATCTCTCCACACAGGCCTGGTTTGGTCCTTCTTCTCTACATTAAGAAGAGAAAGGCTTATTCAGACACAACCCTTCATCCTTAAAAGGTTGTTTCCCATGGAAGATGACTTTTGCTCTCTCAGGTCCTTCATTGCTGCCTACATCTTCTTCAGGGATCAAATCTACATGCAACCTCAAAGGTTCTCAGCAGGTGGAAGATACCCTAAATTCCTGTATTGTAAGATGAACTCTGTACCTGCTCTTCTGTAAAGTTAAATTGAGGGAACAGTGTATGGTTAGGGTTAATAACCTGTTCGATTTGGGTTAATAATCATTCTGCTGGATGAATAATGGTATTGGAAAACTGCCATATTTACAAGAATATACAGCTGAAATATAAGTATGAAAACAGAAATCTAGGTAAGATTTGAAGTCCACAAGGGGATTAGGCCCTTGTTTGGGATATTTAGCTTTTAATTACGTTCTGCAAAATTGTCTCAGATAAATCGATAATCCATGGCATAGGACCTTGGACCTTGGATGATTGATTGTAGAAGAGAACATCCACTCAAAATAGGATAGTCGGTAGGTTTAGGAAGAAGAGTGAGTATAAAATTTGGACCAAATATTCTTTAGCAATAGGGTTTTGGTTATAGAGTGAATGTAAATGTCAGCACATGTGAAGAGTCAGTCACAATGATGAACTGGAAAAAATATAAGAAAGAAGATATCAATAGAGACAATACAAAATCAGGCAATTATAATGTGAGTGATAGGATTAGACATTTTCAACAGGATTGAGATTGAATACATAATCTTAGGAAGAAAAAAATAGGTAGTCACCAATAGGAATGATATTTGAAAGCATTAGGCAACCTGGACATGGATGTTTTTAGTAATCCATGTTCACTTTCCATTTAGGATTTGGTACAATCATAAGTGTGACCTTTGCATTTGTGCCCAGAAAATTATTGTGATAAAATATATATGTAGATCATGTGACATGATTATTTCTTCCACTATTACTGGGAGCAATATTTGAAGACATATAAATTAGTATTGGGGGTACAAAGTGGTGTACCCTGAGTCTATGAATATAGAGATAATGCATGAATAGAACTTACTGTGAATAAATAATATAACTGGTTCCTCTTTAAATAATAGATTGAATTGATATCTGAAAGTATATTAGAAATCATTAATTGACATAAAATCAGTCATTCCAACCAGTTATGTATCTAATGGTAATCTTAGGGTTATTGTTTATCATGAAGTGTGTGTGAGTTTTGCTCCAAAAGTGATAATGGAAATGGAAAGTATTGTGTTTGGTAAGAAGTCTCATGAAAAACCAGTCAAAAAATATGGAGGAATACATGTGTTCTGAAGCAGGAAGTGATTGAAAGTGAAACAAATGCCAATAAATTTGCTAAATTGTGGATGAAATATACATCCTATAATGTGCATAAACTGATGAAATAGTAGTGTACCAGTGTTGAATAAAAATGAATGTCAAAATGTATGTCATGTCCCATAGGAATCTACTTGCATTGATGTTAAACTGGGTCAGTTACTGTAGAAATATTAGGATTCGCGTGCATCATTCACCTAAGTGAGTTTTCTTTTTTTTTAATTTTTATTTATGATTCTTCAAAACATTACATAGCTCTTGATGTATCATATTTCACACTTTGATTCAAGTGGGTTATGAACTCCTATTTTTACCCTGTATACAGATTGCAGAATCAAATCAGTTACACATCCATTGATTCACATATTGCCTTACTACTGTATGTTGTATTCTTCTGCCTTTCCTATCCTCTACTATCCCCCCTCCCATGCCCTCTCCTCCCCTCTTCTCTCTCTAATCCCACTACTCTAATAAATTTTCCCCCTTGTATTATTTTTCCCTTTCCCCTCACTTCCTCTTGTATGTAATTTTTTATAACCCTGAGGGTCTCCTTCCTTTTCCATGCAATTTCCCTTCTCTCTCACTTTCCCTCCCACCTCACATCCCTGTTAAATGTTAATTTTCTTCTCATGCTTTTCGTCCCTTCTCTGTTCTTAGTTACTCTCCTTATATTAAAGAAGACATTTGGCATTTGTTTGCTAGGGTTTGGCTAGCTTCACTTAGCATAATCTCCTCTAATGCCATCCATTTCCCTGCAAATTCTATGATTTTGTCATTTTTTAATGCAGAGTAATACTCCGTTGTGAATAAATGCCACTTTTTTTTTTTATCCATTCATCTATTGAAGGGCATCTAGGTTGGTTCCACCGTCTTGCTATTGTGAATTGTGGTGCTATGAACATCGATGTAGCAGTTTCCCTGTAGCATGCTCTTTTTAGGTCTTTAGGGAATAGAATGAGAAAGGGAATAGCTGGGTCAAATGGTGGTTCCATTCCCAGCTTTCCAAGAAATCTCCATACTGCTTTCCAAATTGGCTACACCAATTTGCAGTCCCACCAGTAATGTACAAGTGTACCTCTTTCCCCACATCCTCCCCAGCACTTGTGTTTGTTTGGCTTCATAAATGCTGCCAATCTTACTGGAGTGAGATGGTATCTTAGGGTGGTTTTGATTTGCATTTCTCTGATTGCTGGAGATGGTGAGTATTTTTTCATGTACTTGTTGATTGATTGTATGTCCTCCTCTGAGAAGTGTCTGTTCAGATCCTTAGCCCATTTGTTGATTGGGTTATTTGTTATCTTATTGTCTAATTTTTTGAGTTCTTTGTATATTCTTGATATTAGGGCTCTATCTGAAGTGTGAGGAATAAAGATTTGTTTCCAGGATGTAGGCTCCCTATTTAACTCTCTTATTGTTTCTCTTGCTGCGAAAAACCTTTTTAGTTTGAGTAAGTCCCATTTGTTGATTCTAGTTATTAACTCTTGTGCTATGGGTGTCCTTTTGAGGAATTTGGAGCCCAACACCACAGTATGTAGATCGTAGCCAATTTTTCTTCTATCAGACGCCATGTCTCTGATTTGATATAAAGCTCCTTGATCCATTTTGATATAACTTTTGTCCATGGCGAGAGAAAGGGATTCAGTTTCATTTTGTTACATATGGATTTCCAGTTTTCCCAGCACCATTTGTTGAAGATGCTATCCTTCCTCCATTGCATGCTTTTAGCTCCTTTATCAAATATAAGACAGTTGTAGCTTTTTGGATTAGTCTCTGTGTCCTCCATTCTGTACCATTGGTCCACCTGCCTGTTTTGGTACCAGTACCATGCTGTTTTTTTTTTTTTACTATTGCTCTGTAATATAGTTTGAAATCTGGTATCGCTATACCGCCTGATTCACACTTCCTGCTTAGAAATGCTTTTGCTATTCTGGGTCTTTTATTTTTCCATATGAATTTCATGATTGCTTTCTCTATTTCTACAAGAAATGCCCTTGGGATTTTGATTGGCATTGCGTTAAACCTATAGAGAACTTTTGGTAATATCACCATTTTGATGATGTTAGTTCTGCCTATGCATAAACAGGGTATATTTTCCATCTTCTAAGATCTTATTCTACTTCTCTTTTTAGGATTCTGTAGTTTGCATTGTATAAATCTTTCACCTCTTTTGTTAGGTTGATTACCAAGATTTTTTTTTTTTGAGGATATGTGAATGGAGTGTTTTTCCTCATTTCTGTTTCAGAAGTTTTGTCGCTGATATACAGAAATGCTCTTGATTTATGCATGTTGATTTTATATGCTGCCACATTGCTGAATTCATTTATTAGTTCTAGTAGTTTTTTTTGTAGACCCTTTTGGGTTTTCTATATAAAGAATAATGTCATCTGCAAATAGTGATATTTTAAGTTCTTCTTTTTCTATTTTTATGCCTTTAATTTCTTTCGTCTGTCTAATTACTCTGGCCAGTTTCGAAAACTATATTGAATAGAAGTGGTGATAGAGGACATCCCTGTCTTGTTCCAGATTTTAGAGGGAATGCCTTCAATTTTTCTCCATTCAGAATGATACTAGCCTGAGGGTTAGCATAGATAGCTTTTACAGTGTCGAGGTAAGTTCCTGTTATCCCTGGTTTTTCTAATGTTTTGAACATAAAGGGATGCTCTACTTTGTCGAATGATTTTTCTGCATCTATCTAGATGATCATATGCTTCTTATCTTTAAGTATATTTATGTTGTGAATAACATTTATTGATTTCTGTATATTGAACCGTCCTTGCATCTCAGGGATGAATCCTACCTGATCATGATGCACAATTTTTTTGATGTGCCTTTGTATCCAATTCGCTAGAATTTAATTGAGGTTTTTTGCATCTAGGTTCATCAGAGATATTGGTCTGTAGTTTTCTTTCTTTGAGGTGTCTTTGTCTGGTTTCGGAATCAGAGTGTTCTTGGCCTCATAGAATGAATTTGGCAGAGCTCCCTCTTTTTCTATTTCCTGAAATATCTTGAAAATTATTGGTATTAATTCTTTTTTAAAGGTCTTGTAAAACTCCGCTGTATACCCATCTGAACCTGGACTTTTCTTGGTTGGTAGTCTTTTGATTGCTTCTTCTATTTTATCCATTGATATTGGTCTGTTTAAATTGTGTGTATCCTCCTGACTCAGTTTGTGCAAATCATATGACTTAAGAAATTTATCAATGTCTTCACTATTTTCTATTCTATTGGAATATAGGTTTTCAAAATAATTTCTAATTGTCTTCTTTATTTCTGTAGCATCTGTTGTTATATTGCCTTTTTGATCCCATATGTCAGTAATTTCAGTTCTCTCTTTCTTCGCTTAAATCCAAAACACTCCCACATGACACTCATCTTCTTCCATATAGACACTCATCATACACTGTGGCTGGAGGTTTCTATGAGAAGCAAGGCCAAGAAAGTGTCCAAAATAAGCTCACTTGCCCCTCATTTGCCTAAAATCATGGTGGCCGGGGTACTCTTCCTTTGAACCAGGAGTGATCAAATATTCCTGCTGGTAAAGTGTTCCGCTTTTCCAATTTGAGGCCTACTAGCTGTCAGGTATAGATTCTTTATGTGATTTGGAGTCATGAGAAAACCCAAGCACCTATGGGATAGCCTCTGCAGGGATTTGAAGAACGCATTTGACCCAAAGGATTCCTATTCTCACTTGATGTAGGTCAGGAACCCAACCTAAGAAGGCAAAAAAATTTATCCACAATGACTGCTCTTTTGGCCATTTTGGTTTGGAAGCACAGGGGATTTTTATTTAGATCTATCAGGTGCTGAGAATTTAAGCCACAACCTCACACAAGGACAAGAGGCTGATTCAAGCACATCCCATTCCAAAGCAATTAAGCAAAGAGCCACAGGTGATGCCCATTTATTTCCATATGAAAACAGTTTTCTTAAGGCTTCACAAAGGGGTGGCCTGAGGTAAAGACCTTCTTGACATTCAGGGTAATAGAAACATAAGTAAGCAAAAGGCCCAAAGCAGGGTTTCTCCACTAAGACTTTCCTGGTCACACTGATATCTGAGTTTTCTGAGATTCTCCCATTCCCTTCAGCTATCAGTACATGGCCATGTCACAGAGCCTTGTGGTGGTACATATGTTGGACACAAAACCATGAGCCTATTCAGGAGAGTGGCCAGAATTCACGAAGAAACAGGAACTTAGAAAGATAGTAGGTATTGCCCATCCATAGGCAAGCCACTCTCCATTCTTAAATTGGGCAGGATGAACGCTGGGACACTTTATATTAGACAGGACACAACCATTGATGCATTCGCTTTTCAAAGGTCTACAACCACGGATACAGTGGGATACACAAACAAAGAAACACTCGCCATGTCAAATGACTTATTAAAAACAGTCCACTCCAAACCAAACAAACTGCCTTTCCTACCTATTATCATAACATGAGACAAAACCAAACTCACATGCACACCCACAAAGGCACCTCCTTTACCCAAGTAGGTCTGTGACTATCCAGAGTGTCCTCAGACTGATTGGCCATACTATGTTCCCACGAAATGGCCTGTCCTGTCTCAGATCTGGTCTTCATTACCAACTCTGTAAAGTTGTCAGGAGCCGTCAGGGAGTCACTACCTGCTTTCTCAGGAAGGCCCCTCTTCAAAGCTTTCCTGGCATTTAACCATCCACAGATCAGTATTGACCAAGAAAGACTGACTCTGTCTTTGGTAAATCCAAACAAGTGAACCCAATGGGACTGGGACTGGGACTGGCTCTGGGTGCTTGGCTTCCTGGATCCCGAGTTCAGCAAATTGCATCAACAAAGAAGTGAGGTAGGTCAATTCCTTCAGGAACTGAATGAGGTCACTGCCTTGGTAACCACTTTGTTCTAACAGATGCTTCGAAGGTTCCCATGAGATGGAGGTTACCCCTACATCCTGTGACACATTCAGAAGTTAGAATTGTATATCGACCATAGGCACCCAGGAACTGCTCTCCACACAGGCTGTGGTGAGCCGTTTCTGCAGATTATGGTCGCTATTAGAAGATGGCGCTGGCTCCACTGTGGTCTGTAATAAACAACTCCTTGTTTGGGAGAGTTGGTGCATGGTTTCTCAGCACCCTGTGAGAAAGTTCCACGTGGCAGCTTCGCATTGGGGCTTGGGATGTTTTATTAAGGCTGGGAGGGGCATCCGACGGGGAATTAGAAGAAATATCAAGGGCCTGAATAAACTGCTGAATGAAGATTCCTGAGTTGCGTCTTCCTTGCGGGCAAGGGGTCGCGACAAGTGTTGCTGAAAACCCGGGAACCAGAACTTTCAGCAGTCAGGGGTGGTGCACCAATTAGTCCCAGGTAAGTAGGACCCACGGTCAAAGCGGAGATCAGTCCTAGATAAGTAGGACCCGCTATCAAAGCGGAGATCAGTCCTAGGAAAGTGGGACCCGCGGTCAAAGTGGAGATTAGTCCCAGATTAATTGGGACCCGCGGTCAAAGCGGAGATTAGTCCCAGATTAATTGGGACCCGCGGTCAAAGCGGAGATTAGTCCTAGGTAATTAGGACCCGCTATCAAAGCGGCAGCTCCTCTGTAAAGCCAGAGAGAGCATTAAATCTTATTGCAGCTGCACTGTGTACTTTTGCTCTTACTTTCACTTTTGTTTGTTGTGTGTCTTTTGTTGTGTCATGGGTGCCATATCTTCAAGTCCGCTTCTCCTGGCCCTAGATAACCTGTTACGTTCCAAGGGCCTAAAAGTGAAACGTAGTACTTTACAGAGATTTTTACAGAAGACAGATATTGTTGCCCCATGGTTCGCATTTTCTGGCAGCCTCACTATACCTAGCTGGGATAAGTTAGGCACAGATCTTGACTTTGCTTCTGAGCAGGGCATATTAGAGGGTGGGGTGATACCCCTTTGGAAGATGATCCGTAGTTGCCTCGCAGATGGCAGATGTCAGGAAGCACTTACTAAAGGACAAGAAGTTTTAGAGCAATTACATGAAGAAAGATCAGAAATGGCAGGCAGTGAGGTATTTCAGGAGGGTGGGAGTGTGCGAAGCGAGAAACAGGGGAGGAAACAATTATCTCCGGCAGGCAGTGACGTATTTCAGGAGGATGGCAGTGTGCGGAGCAAGAAACAGGGGAGGAGGCGATTGTCTCTGGCACGGAGTGAAATATTTCAGGAGGAAGGGAATGTGCAGAGCGAGAAACAGGGGAGGAGGCGATTGTCTCTGGCACGGAGTGAAATATTTCAGGAGGAAGGGAATGTGCAGAGTGAGAAACGGGGGAGGAAACGCTTGTATCCATATCTCAGTACACTGCGCACACTCCCATGCAAAAGTGGGTCAGAAGAGGAGGAGGATGAGAAGGAGGAGCTCGGGAGACTGTCTCGGCAGCTAGGGAGTTTAACTATGGGAGAAGGGAACAAAAATAAACAGGAGCTCAAGAAAAATGATCCTCCGGACCCGCCGCCGTACTGTGAGGGTGTTTCGAGGAGAGCTTTCCATGCCCAAGCATGGAGGGCTGTTAACGCTGAGATGGGTCTTGCTTATCCAGTTTTCCAGGATGACAATAGGGGAAGATTCCATGAGCCTTTAGATTTCAAAATTGTGAAGACCCTGGCAGAGTCTGTGCGCACTTATGGGGTGGATGCCGCCTTCACATTAACTCAGGTGGAGAGTCTGTCTAGATACTGTATGACTCCCTCTGATTGGGCTAGCCTTGTTCGGGCTTGTGTTTCTCCAGGCAAATATTTGGACTGGAGAACCTTTGTGCTAGAGGGCGCTGTAGAGCAAGCTGCCCAAAACTATGCGGCCGGACACCCCCATTGGGACAAAGAAATGCTTTTGGGACAAGGCAGATTTGCTAATCAACAAACAGGATACCCCCCTGAGGTATACGAACAGATCAATAACATTTGTATCCGTGCATGGAAATCACTCCCAAATAGAGGAGAAGTGTCTGGCAATTTAACAAAAATCATGCAAGGCCCCACAGAACCTTTCTCGGACTTTGTTGCTAGGATGGTGGATGCCGCAGGAAAAATCTTTGGTGACCCTGGTAGAGCAATGCCCTTGATTAAACAACTTGTTTTTGAGCAATGCACCAAAGAATGTAAAGCAGCCATCGCTCCTTATAAAAACAAGGGCATAGAAGCTTGGATGAAAGTGTGTAGAGAGCTTGGAGGACCTTTAACTAATGCAGGTCTTGCAGCTGCTGTCCTTCGGATCACAAAAGGGGGCGGTCCTGGTGCCGTAACATGCTTCCATTGTGGTCAATCCGGCCATTTCAAACGTGACTGTCCCAAAAAATGCAATTTTACTGGACCTCCTCGCGGTGGCCCTTCTAATAGCCCTCGTCAACCGGGGCTGTGTCCAAAATGCAAAAAGGGGAAGCATTGGGCAAGAGAGTGTAGATCAGTGAGGGACATCCATGGACAGCCTATTTCAGCTGGGCCAAAAAACGACCCCAGGGCCCACGAATATATGGGTCAATGGAGAATGTCACACCCGAACCCGAGACATGGCCTTCACTGTGCCATCCCACGAGATGCAGAGAGCCACTAAAGGTGCCGCAGGATTGGACCTCTGTTCCACCTCCAGACTCGTATTAACACCTAAGATGGGAATCCAATTGGTGGAAACTGAGTTCAAAGGGCCTTTACCCCCTGGCACTGTATGTTTGTTAATTGGACGTGCATCCTCTGTCCTACAAGGTCTTCATGTTTTCCCCGGAGTTATAAACCCTGATACTGTAGGGGCAGTAAAAGTTATGGTGGAAGCTCCAAGGGGCATTGTGTCTATCTCCCCAGGGGATCGGATAGCTCAATTGCTAATTTTGCCTAGTTTGCATAATCACTTCCCTGCTGACTCAAGGTCACGGACAGGAAATCAGATTGGTACCACCGGAGGAAATTGTGCCTATTTGTCACTGGATATGAGCAATCGCCCCACTTTGGAATTAAGCATAGAAGGTAAATATATTGTGGGATTGCTGGACACAGGAACAGATCGTAGTATCATAGCCCTTAAGGACTGGTCTAGGGGATGGCCAGTGCAGGCTTCTGATCAATCCTTAGAGGACTTGGATATGCCCAAGCCCCTCAAATCAGCTGTAGACATCTATCTTGGAAGGACTCGGAAGGACATGATGGTACCTTTCAGCCTTATGTACTTGATTTACCCATTTCTTTATGGGGCCGTGATCTGATGAAAGACATGGGGTTCACTCTTAGTAATGACTATTCCCCAGTGTCTCAACATATCATGCAAAATATGGGGTATAGGCCAGGTCAAGGACTAGGAAGGCACCTACAGGGATGTAAGCATCCTGTGCAAGGTCATCAAAAGCTTAACAGGTTTGGTCTGGGTTTTTCCTAGGGGCCACTGGGGCTCAAATACCTATAACATGGCTCACCGAGGAGCCTGTTTGGGTGCCTCAGTGGCCTCTTCCCTCAGTTAAACTGGCAGCAGCCCATGATCTAGTCAAAGAACAACTTGATTTGGGTCACATCCAACCTTCTACTTCTCCATGGAATACTCCCATATTTGTCATTAAGAAAAAATCAGGGAAGTGGCGCCTACTGCATGATCTACGAGCAGTTCATGCTCAGATGCAGCTTATGGGGCCCATTCAAAGAGGGCTGCCTCTGCTCTCCTATGTTCCTCAAGGCTGGCATATAATTGTTATTGACATTAAAGACTGTTTCTTTTCCATTCCTTTGCATCCTAAAGATTCACAACGTTTTGCTTTCACCCTTCCCTCGTGTAATCACGAAGAACCAGATCAAAGGTTTGAGTGGGTGGTGTTGCCACAGGGGATGGCTAACAGTCCCACGATGTGCCAGATGTATGTGGGGAAGGCACTCGCACCTCTCAGACGTAAGTATTCCTCCACCAAGATCATTCACTATATGGATGATGTGTTATTGGCCGCAAAATTAGAACAGACAGTTAATGAGGCTTATAAAGAACTCGTGATGCTGTTGGCTCAACATGGACTGCACATCGCACCTGAAAAGGTTCAAACGGGGGATTCTATCAGGTTTTTGGGAGTGACAATTGGGTATGACAAATTAAAACCACAAAAAATTACCATCGGGACTCAAGATCTCCAAACTCTAAATGATTTTCAAAAATTGCTGGGAGATATTAATTGGATAAGAGGATATTTACATATTCCTAATATTGTGCTCCAGCCTTTGTATGCTACTCTTAAGGGTGATCCAGATCTTGCTTCCCCTAGTAGCCTCACTACTGAGGCTAGAGCGGCCCTTATAAAAGTAGAACAAGCTATACAGCATGCCACTCTATGCAGGCTCCAGAGTGATAAACCTTTCCAGTTATGTGTGCTTGCCACTATGCGGCAGCCTACTGGAGTACTGTGGCAAGATGGGCCTTTACTATGGATCCACCCACATGTATCCCCAGGAAAATCCTTAGAATATTATCCTGATGCTGTTGCAGCATTGGCACTTAAAGGGATTCAACAAAGCATTCAATTTTTCGGCCAATCACCTTCTTCTCTTATCATACCCTACACTAAAGCTCAACTTAATATTTTATGTGCTACTCTAGACAACTGGGCTATTCTGTGTTGCTCGTTTCAAGGGGGTATTGATAATCACTACCCTTCTCATCCATTACTCCATTTTGTTAAAGAACGTCCCATCATTTTCCCTAAGGTAACTTCATCCAGTCCAATTCCGGGGGCTGTTAACATTTTTACTGATGGTTCCAAGTCTGGAATGGGAGCTTATGTAATTAATGACTCTCCCCCTATCCAGCATCAATTTGCTCCTGGAAATCCACAATGGGTACAACTACAAATTGTTATTGAAGTTTTTAAACAGTGTTCTTTTCCTTTTAATCTTATTTCGGACTCCTGCTATGTGGTACAAGCACTAAAAGTCCTGGAGACCGTGGGAACTATTAGTGATGCCCACAATGTGTCTGTTTACTTTACTCAGCTTCAACAGCTTATCTCTAACCGCACTGCTTCTTTTTATCCAATGCACATCAGGGCTCACACCTCTCTTCCTGGTCCGTTATCCCAAGGTAATGCCTGTGCGGACTTAGCCACTAGAGGCCAATTGATATGCTTGGCTTCCTCCTTAGAGAGGACTAAGTTGTTTCACCAAAACTTCCATGTTAATGCATTAATGCTGCGCAGGCCTTTTTCCATTTCATGAGCGGATGCTCGGCAGATAGTATTGCAATGTCCCCATTGTGTCACATTTCTTCATCCCCCTAATTATGGAGTAAACCCACGGGGATTAAAGCCATTGATTGTTTGGCAAATGGATGTGACACATATACCTGACTTTGGTAACCTTAAGTATGTGCATGTTTCCGTTGATACGTGCTCTGGAATTATCCATGCTTCTGCTTTATCAGGAGAAAAGGCACGTAATATCATTACTCACTGTTTAGAGGCATGGGCAGCATGGGGTGCACCTGCATCCCTTAAGACTGATAATGGACCTGCTTATACTGGCAGACAATTTATAGTTTTTTGTTCTACTATGGGAGTGCAACTTACTCATGGTTTGCCTTATAATCCTCAAGGACAAGGCATTGTTGAGCATGCTCATCGCACCTTAAAGGAAACTTTACAAAAACAAAAAGGGGGAATAGGAGCTGAACACACTCCTAAAGAACGCCTGTCCTTAGCTCTCTTTAGCATTAATTTTTTGAATTTGGATATTCATGGTCGCTCTGCGGCCGATAGACATGTGTCCGCTCAGCCCTCTGTGTTTGGCTATGTTAAGTGGAAGGATGTTCTTACGGGCCAATGGAACGGCCCTGACCCCGTGCTGACATGGGCACGAGTATCTGTATGTGTTTTTCCCCAGGATCGTACGGAACCGTTGTGGGTCCCTGAACGCTTGACAAGAAGAGTCTCAACATCAACTGACCAGCAACAAGAGATACCACAACAATCCTGTGATGAGGATCTTCATTCTGCTAAGTGCTCTGGCTCTGGTGCTGGTGCCGATGGCACAGGCGACACCAATGCGGTGGTGGGCAGTGGCACGGGCATGGCCAATGCCGATGCCGGTTCATGGTAATTCTAGTGTCCTCCCCACTCTTTTTTCTACCTCATGTGAGATGTCTGCTCCCTGTGCCTCTCCTAGAGGGGACATGGAGAGAATTTTTAATCAATCTCAAGTTAATCTCACAGGAGTTTTTTGTTTCAGCCTTAGAAACGCTAATTGCATTAGCCTTAAGACCAAAAATTTGACTAACTGGGAGGACCCATTGCGGTCCAATCAGGTCTCAGGAAGCATTATCAGTGCTGTATTGAGCAAGGTAGCTTCGGGGAATCAATCAGGCTCAGAGACCCCTGCAAACAACAGCTCTGCTCTTAACATAACTACCTTGGCTATTATCTCCGAGGTACTAATCCCAGTGCCTCCTTTTTCTAGTAGTATTTATAATGCCACTCATTTCAAGGCCTCTCCTTACTGTTCCCCTAATCTTGGTTCCCCCCAATATTTACGCCTTGTCAGGATCATTCTTGGGAGAAACATCAAGTTGCTAAAGGTTTCTCCCTTTCCCCCTCTCTTGATAGGTATGTTTATAACTTTAACAATAGTGCCACCTCCTCTACAGGAGTAGGTTTGTCCTGGTTTTAATGGCTGATTTCCAATGAAAAGGGGGCTTCAGCCGATATTTCTGCACTGGCTCAGTTGGTAGGAGCCAAAAGTTGGCTGGCTAATATTTCTGGTACTGTTAGGGAAAGTGAACAAGGTAATAGACTTACATCTGTTTCATTCAACTCTCTGTTGTATAATGCCACATTGCCTCCTGCAATGGTCTGTGTCCAATCCCCCTTCTTATTCCTTTTGGCTAAGGCCGCCTCATCGGGGATGCTGATTGTTCTCATACTACCTGTCTCTTATCTGAGTGTTGGAATGGTTCCTGGACTGTAGCAGTGTTTATGAAGATTCCAACTTTTGTCCCAATCCCGGTCACTGCGGATCCTGATAAATTCCCTATTGTTGAGCTACTTAGAGTCCACAGAGATTTTGGAATCACAGCGGCTATAGTGACAGCCGTGGCGGTATCTGCTGCTGCAGCGGTTACGGCCGGAGTGGCTATGGCCAATCAAGTACAAACTGCTGCCACTATTAATCAAGTTGTCCAACAAACTTCCACCATACTTGAATCCCAAAATACAATTAATCAACATATTTTGTCAGGGATTTTAGCTGCCAACCAAAGAATAGATTTACTCTAAGCTCAGGTAGAAGAATTGGCTGACTTAGTGCTTTTGGGTTGTGTTGACCAACGTGCACATTTATGCATAACCTCTGTCAGATTTAATGATTCCAGGAATGCTTCCCGCACCATTGGCGAATATTTGGCTGGAAATTGGTCCATGGAAGCGGAAGACATGATCCAGTCTCAACTAACCCAGATAGCTGTCTTGAATAGCAGCCGTGTTGATCCCGTGACTTTGGGTCAATTCACCGATTGGATATCTTCTGCCTTTTCCTTTTTTAAAGAGTGGGTGGGGGTAGGCATTTTTGGTGCAATGTGTTGCTTCGGTATGTTTCTCTGTTTGTGGTTTCTCTGTCGCCTCAAGGCCCGCAATGCTCACGATAAGGCTATGATCATCCAAGCTCTTGCAGCTTTAGAAAATGGCAATTCACCTCAAGTTTGGCTTGCGCATCTTAAACAGTAAATCTTTGACATGGCCATTGCACCCCAAGTTATTATAACATTGCACTGGGATCGGCATGTCTTTCCTCGTTATTCTCTTAGTGTTGGAAAGCCCTTGCACTCTGCCGGTCTTGCTGCCATTGCACGCAGGTGGGTTTCCACACTAATGCTTCTCTATCGCCTTAAAGTCCGTGCCTTTCTTTCGGGGTGCTGTCAACTCGTTTGTCGTTGTGTACAGCCACAGTTCAGCCTTAGCTGTCCCCCTTCGTCCACCTTCGTCACGATACAGGATGCGAGGCAAGGCACTGCACTTGAGTGATCCTTGAAGTGGACCTCAAGGAGAGCATGTCCTATTGCATGCGGGTTTGATGTCCATGCCCCGCCCCACGAAAAAAGGCGTCGGCTGATATGGCTTCAGATCTGGGGAAGGGCCCTCCTTAGGACTGAGCCATACTATGCAGCCACTTCTGCACAGTGGGATAGGACCTCTACTCTCGCCTGTATTGTTTTCAGAAAACAGAAGGGGGGAACTGTGGTGAGCCGTTTCTGCAGATTATGGTCGCCATTGCAAGATGGCGCTGGCTCCACTGTGGTCTGTAATAAACAACTCCTTGTTTGGGAGAGTTGGTGCATGGTTTCTCAGCACCCTGTGAGAAAGTTCCCCGTGGCAGCTTCGCATTGGGGCTTGGGATGCTTTATTAAGGCTGGGAGGGGCATCCAACGGGGAATTAGAAGAAATATCAAGGGCCTGAATAAACTGCTGAAAGAAGATTCCTGAGTTGCGTCTTCTTTGCGGGCAAGGGGTCGCGACAACAGGCCTTGTTTGGTCCATCTTCTCTACAATAAGAAGAGAGAGACTGATTCAGACACATCAATTCATCCTGACTTTGTTGTTTGCTGTGAAAGATGACTATTGCTCTCTCAGGTCCTACATAGCTGCCTACATCTTCTCTAAGGATCATTTCTTCATGGATCGTTGAGTTTCTCAGCTGGTGAAAGATCAGCTACATTACTATATTGTAAGATGAACTCTGTCCCTGCTCTTCTGTAAGTTATATTAAGGGAAGAGTGTATGGTTAGGTTCAATAATAGCATCGATTTTGGTTAGGAATCATTCTGCGGGATGAATAATGGTATTGGCAACCTGCGATATTTACAAGAGTATATAGGTGAAATATAAGTATGAAAGCAGAAATTTGGTAAGATTTGAAGCCCAGAAGGGCATTGGGCCCTTGAGTGGGATACTTAGCTTTGAATTATGTCCTGCACAGTTGTCTCAGATAAATCAATATACAATGGCATAGGACCTTGTAACTTGGATGATTGAATGTTGAACAGAACATCCAGTCAAAAAGCAATAGTCGATAGGATTTGGAAGGTATTCGGTAGGCTAAGAAGAAGAGTGAGTATAGGATTTGGACCAAAAGTTCTTAACAATAGGGTTTCGGGTAGAGAGTGAAGGTGAATGTCAGCACATGTGAAGAGTCAGTCGCAATGATGAACTGGGGAAAACATGTATGAAAGCACATATCAATAAAGACATTAGGAAATCAAGTAAAGTATAAAGTGAGTGATAGGATTACACATTTTCAACAGGCTGGAGCTTGAGTTTATAATCTTAAGAGGAAACAAATATGTAGTCACAAATAGAATTGACATTTGAGAACATTAGGCAACATGGACATGGATGATTTTAGTAATCCATGTTCACTTCCCATTTAGGCTTTGATACAATTGTACATGTGACCTTTGCTTTTTGTGTCCAGAATATTTCTGTGATAAAATGTATATGCAGATCTGGTGACATGAGTATTTCTTCCACCATTTCAGGGAGCAATATTTTGAAGACGTATAAATTAGTATGGGGGTACAAATAGGCGTACCCTGTGTCTATGAATATAGAGATAATGCAAGAATACACCATTCTGTGAATAAACAATATAACTGGATCCACTTTAAATAATGGATTGAATAGATATCTGAAAATATATCAGAAATGTTATATTGATATACAATCATTCATTCCAACCAGTTATATATCTAATGGTCATCTTAGGGTTATGGTTTATCATGAAGGGTGTGTGAGATTTGTTTCAAAATGATTATGGAAATCGATTATAATGTATTTGGAAAGAAGTCTCATTAAAAGACCAGTCAAGAAACATAGAGAAATACATGTGTTCTGGAGAAGAAAGTGATTAAAAGTGAAACAAATGCCTATAATTTTGCTAACTAGTGGATGAAATATGTATCCTATCATGTTCCAAAACTTTAAAATAGTAAGGTACCACTGTTGAATAAAAATGAACATCAAAAGATGCATCATGTCCCATAGGAATCTACTTGCATTGATGTTAAACTGGGTCAGTAACTGTAGAAATATTAGGATTTGTATGTACCTTTCACTGAAGTTAGTTTTCAGTACTAGGAAACAAATATATATTTCAGGTGAATGAATATTTCTGAGAATAATGTTGTGAAAAGTTGATTATTAATCCACATACATGAACATGAATGAATTTAGGGAGTGTATATAAGACACATACATTTCATATTATGAAAATTCTGGAGAGTGTGTGTGGGTATATATATATATATATATATATATATATATATATATATATATATATATATACACACACACACACAAACACACACACACACACACACACACACACACACACAAACAACCACAGACAATGAACATACCAATTCATATGCCAAACAAAATTCACCATGAAATATATATCATCCACAGATCCAAAAACATTCATTTCACTGAACATGGATTTATGTATAATGTTGTTCTACTAGGAAGCTCACCTATAGCTTGAAATTTCAGTTCCAACAGCTTTTAGGAGGAGTAATCTCTTCTCACAATTTGTAACTGCCAAGTGAGGCACCTCACAAAAATTTACTTGTGATATCACGTAGGATTCTATATGTGCATATAAAAATACATGTGCTGAATAGGCTACAGAGAAAGGGAGACAGGAATACACATATTTTTTAACTTTAAAAACACATGAAGAACTATTTCAATTAAAAATTGACTAGATTAATAACACCTACCCTTTATCTTGCAAAAGGCAAGTCCAATATACACCATGTCTCCTCTGAACTGCTTGTATTTCAATTTTGTTTCGGTTATTTTTCTCCATCATATTAGTATTAGTTGTTAGAGTCTCATAGAGTATGGGTTATTGTGAGGGATATAGTATTTTGAATGGAAAATTGAAAAATGAATCCAATGAGTATGCATATATATGGTATACAATAGTCTTCCCACTCTCATCCAGAACAATGCCTTGACATTACCTTCGCCCCAAGTAAGACACAATTAGAGGAGTAGAGTTAAAATGTCTGTGAATACATATCTGGGATAGAAAATGCTCAGGAGTTCACAAACATGGATGTGGTAGAGGAGTTTCGAAAAGTAAAGGACAGGGTTGATCTCCCAACCTGATCTTTCAATAAAATTGGGAGTCATCTTGCCACACAGCCATGAGAAGATAATTTTTTCTTTACTATAAATTAGTGCAAATTCCAAACCTACTTGGAATTCCTGCCCATGCCTTGAACTCACCCATATCTGGCTTTCTGACCAGATTGCAGCCCTCTCTGAAACTTTAGTGACACCTCATAAATATTGGCCTTCCCTGGCCAAAGACCCTCTCTAGGCTCTAATGGTCCTCATAATTTTTGATGCTGGGGCCAGCAAATAAAAAATGTAACCTATAATTAGTGTGATGCTTGTCAAAGTTCTGTTTTCTGTAACTCCCCTTTTGTGTAACTTTCTGGGGTATAAAGCTGGGCTGTAGGAAATGTGGGGATGCTGTCTTGTTTCCGCTGTTTGAGAGGGAGAGGCAGCCCACCCAGATGAAATAATAAGCTTGCTTTAATTTGATTTTAATTGGACTCAGTGGTCTTTTCTTGCATTCTGGTCTAATATTTTAGAGTTCCCCAGTGAGATGACCCTACCAGATCACAAGACCAGACTCCTGGAAATTCTGAAGCTGGCCTTTCCTCCAAGGCTCCGGGCTGGAGAGCCAAGTTCAAAGGCCTTGGAGTGAGCCTTCAGTCCGGGGAGCACTGCAGTGAACCATCGCACTATAACTATTAGCAAGCACCTGGTGGAGGAGGCCTCCATAGGTAAGTGGTATCTTTATAACATCTGATATCCGGTAAAGGGACATCTCTTCTGATGACAGAGAGGTGGCATGGGGAGGCTCACATATACTCCTGTCCGGGACAGTAACAAGAATCATTCTGTCCTCTTTTCTGTTCTGTAGGGAATTCCTCTGAAAGGGTAGAGAGGTGCCAACGGGCACGCAGGAGCTCCTTCCCCGGAGCTTTAGCAAGACGTTGTATTGCTCCTCTGTTTTTCTGTTTCTTCACCGGTTTTCTGTTTCTTTGTGTTTTTTTCTGTGTTCTGTATGTTTTTGGTTTGTTACTTTTTGTGCGTTTTGTTGTGTGATTTCTTTGGTAAAAACATAATGATATTGGACGTGAAAATGGGTAATAAAGCAAGTAAGCCTGACACCCCTTTGTACTGTGTTTTAAGGAACTGTGATGAACTTTCCCCCCCTTTGTCAAGCAGGATGAGAGAAGCCCCTAGCTGGTTGCCTGGAGCACACCCACTGCAGAGGGCAATGCCTGCTGGTGACCTAAGAACTGAGTATCTCTTAGGTGAAAAAGTAAAAATCCTTTAAAACCTCTTGTCCCTCCAGATCAAGAGAGTCACAACCTTTCGGCAGAATCCCCTGTGTTTCTCCTTTGTTAGCAAAGCAGTAAACCTCCCTTTTTCTTTTTCTCAAACGCTGTCCTCATTATTAAATTGGTATTAATTGGCTTCAACATCAGGAACCAAAATTTAAGTTACAAATTTTGATACCCTCCCCCGGACTCTGGGACTTTTTGAGAGCTGACTACTGAAATATTAGGAGACGGAGCGTGCTCGGGGTGGAACTGAACCAGAGGAGCTAATCCTGTAAGTAAAAGGAGGGACTGAAGGACTCCCAGCAGCTGCCAAAGCCCTGTTGCTTCAGAGAATTCCCTCCTTCCGTCCCTGCACTGTAAGAATTATGCCACCTCTGTCTTATTAAAAAAGAGAATAAGAAAAAGGGGACACTAAATGCAGTAAAGTCACCATGGAGACCCTTGATTTCACATTTCAGGTTGCTCCTCTTTGAAAACATCTGTTCCCCTTGTGGGGACATCTATCGTGCTACAGGTGTAGGAGATTTTTCTCTTATCTGTTATGTTTTAAAGGCTTCTGTCTGTCAGCCATAGTCTGGAGCTCCTTTCTGTCTGTCTTGTGTCTTTGTTTCTGGCCCTTAAAGACATGTGCAATAATGTGTTCATATTATAAATTGTTTCTTGGGAATGATCTTAGCTCAATGTGTGTCTAAATGATGACGTTTTATTGTAACAATCTGGTATCTGAATGGGTTTTTGAAGCATTGTACAATCTTGCAGTTAAAAGTCTGGTTCATATAATTGTTTAGTTTATTATTTTAGATAATTCATGCAAGAGAACTTAAATACTTAGCATGGAAAACTAAAGAACTCTATTTCCAAGTTGGCAAGTAACTTCCCAAACATTCAGTCTTATTTTTCACCAGTTTTGAATTGGGTAGACTGGGAAAATATCACAGTGTGTACCAGTGCATTAATTTGGAAAAGGATAGTAAATCATAGTATGGTATCTGTTGACAGAACAAGATGTAAAGATATAAAATTTTGTGAATTGTAACTTAAAATTGTACCATAATTTTCAACATCCAAACCTGAAAATTATAGTTAAAATGCCTTAGGCCTGAGGTGTCTGCTCAGAATAGCAGTTTTTCCCTGCTCCTTCCAGACCTCAGCCAGGCCTTATGTTGAAATGCAAATGAAAGAAGCCTACTAGCTCAGTAGGAGACTGATCTGAGGCCTAAGGGGGGGGGGGGAGAAAAAATTACATTGTATGGTATTTACTAATAACTGCCCAGTCACTTTTTCTAGGACTCTTATTTTTTTCCTTAGATTCTGTATTGTTTTTAACTCATGATTTTGATCCTACAGACCTAGGTTAATGTTTTTCTGATCAGTTCTATCTTTGACCAACAGTGGAGTTTTTGAAACATTGCAATGGAGATTTCACCTGCGAAAAGCTACAAGGCCTTTACTATAATTATGTGTGCACACTCTTGTTATGTGTTGTATGTGTATATATACATATGTCCGTATATCATGTATATTATATACAAATTAACATACATAAGGAGCGCTCATAAAAAAAGGAGCACTCACAAAAACAAATTTTAAAAAGCGGATCCAAAGATCTTTAATTTACGTGATTTAAATGGTTCACTTTAAATTGGATAAACAGATAAAAATAAATGTCTTTAAATTTAAGCTTACATGTTTTTCTAGGTGTTCAAAAATCTAATAAAATATTAATGTCGACAAAAGGTCTAATATGCCTTGGTTCTAGGACTTTTCCTTCAACAAAAAAATGGTGTACACTGTTCAATACTTTTGTCTAATATTTTGATAAATAAATAAATTAAATTTGATATTTGATTACTCATTCATGAGTATTCTTGTTAGATATGTTATTGATTTACTAAGGTCTGTATAAGTTTGTTCTAAAGTCTGTATAAGATTGTAAAAATCAGTCATGTGTAAAAGACACAAAAATTTCTTAAAACATACGTTTACCAATAACATTGTGTTTATTAAGTTTTATTTTTCTAGAGCAAGCAACCATAAATATTAAACAACTTATTAAATACGATCTGTTATTTTAGAGCACTGTACTGCCATTTCTTTAAAAGCTAAACTTGGTTAATGTAGAAACATCAATGCAATTGTGATGCTATTAATGTGCTCATATCTTCCAGGAATACAAGTCTCTAAGGTAGGAACTTTAAAAGAGCATTATGTGAAGCTGGTGTTCTGAAGTTGTATGGTAAAAAAAAAATATATATATTGGGCATTTATTTACCTTTTATCAATAAGATATGTAAACTTTTATGTTACTTTTTACATTGGGGAACAATTTGAATGTATTTTTATGTTAATGAGAGCCTTAGCTATGAAAAGGATAAAACTTTCAGCGTTTATTTTATTCATGTTTTAAATGTTATATTATATGGTGTTAACTAATGTTCATGTGACCTCAAACAATTAATGTTAACTTTTTAAACTGATATTTAAAAACAAAGATCATCTTTAGAACTAAAACACTTAAGATTTATAAAGAGCCCTGCCTTACTTGAGATAAGGCTCTGTGTCCCAACTTACTACATGTGAGAATGACTACGAAAGCAGTGGGTCAGATGTTATTTCATTTAAAGTTACATTCAAAAGTTCTTTTTTTTCATATCAAGATTATTAGGATCTCAAACAAGAAATATAATAAATAACTCAGCCTAAAAATTCAGGGTAGCTATTACACGAACTAAGTATATTTACTCTTGTTAAATTTATTTTGTAATTTCCTTATAAGTGATCTAAAGATTCCCTGTTAGTGTTTTACAGAAGTGTTGCTTTAAGAACACAACATGGGTTAATTAAAGATAACAAATCATCACCAAAAGACAGACAGAAAAATACAGATCCCAATTAATAAAAAGATAAATAATTTTAAATTACAGACATTAAAGCCCAGTACTCTTAATATAAGGCTGCTAAAATTTATTTGCTGGATGTTTAAAATTAGGATTTAAAATTAAAGTTAAATGAAAAGGGCCAAGAAAACCAATATTTGATTCTTGCCCTCTGAGTCAGTCTGTATCCAGGGAACAGGGGACTTCCCTAAAGAGCTTTGCAACTCTGAGCCACTGGAGAACAGAAAGCCAATCAGTGCATTTTCTATGAAGAAGACAGTCATCAGAGAAGGGAGACATCCCTGATGCTTCCGAGGGAAGCCACAGGGTCAAGCAAGACCTGGACACACCTAGCGAAAATGGCACTAGCAGAACTGAGAAGCTGCTCTCAAGTTTCCCCAGGAATGACTCCCGTAAAAGCTCAGCTGACTGTTCATAATAGATAGAAACAAAAGTCAGTTTGACTGCTTCATCTTAAACATTTAGGAAAGACAGTTAAACGCAAAATACAGCCATTCCTGGGCATTTTAAATAATAACAGTAATAATAATATTTTAAGGTATACACTTTATGTTAGCCTCCCAAAATAAATAAGACTGGAGGCTACAAAGAAGTGTTCTCAGAGAGGAATGCCTGATAACTATAAAAAGAGACTATCAAGAGGAGCTGCCAGAGGCAGAAGTTTTTAGTTTAAGGCCTACAGATATTCCTAACCTACACAGGTAATATTGGAGTTTGCTAGTAGAATTATCCAGCCTTGAGTAACAGAATTAAGGGTTTCTCTATTAGACACAGAGGTCATACTAGTAAAAGAATTTTGCAGGATCAGATGGTATTAAATTATAACACTGTATTTTATGGGGAGGGACAACTGTAACCCTAAATGTTAAATATTAAGTTGACAGTCCTGATAACTGGGGATATTTAAGACTGGTGAGGAAACTTCTATACAGTGACATGTTCCAGCTGCTGCAACATTTATTCAGTACTCATGTATTTGGTTTCTCTCGTAGAAGAACCCATCCCCAGATGACTTTACAACCTGTACTTCCCCAACCAGACTTCAAACCGAACTGACTTTGAAAAGGCAACTCATGTCTCTCAGACCGTACCCCCTCACGTCACCCTCTCTCAGCTCAGAAGAAGTCAAAATGAGTGACGCCTCGCTTCTTACTACAATGGAACCAAAAATAAATAGACTATCAATATAAGTAATTAATTAAGTCAGTAAAATCAGGGAGACCGGTTTTGGGTGAGTTCAAAAAATGGGGAGACTGTTACCTGAGGAATTAAATTTCCCTCAGTGCTCGTCCCCTACCCTATCAAAGATTTGAAAGGGACACATTAGAAAATGGGGGAATGATAGACCCAACCTGATATTTTATTTAAATTGGAGCCATCTTGACACAAAGCCATGAAAAGATAATTTTGGCTTAACTATAAATTACAGCAAATTCTGAACCTGCTTTGAATGCCTGCCCATGCCTCGAACTCATCCATGCATGGCTCTCTGACCAGATAACAGCCCTCTCTGAAACTTTATTTACACCTCATAAATATTGGCCTTCCCTGGCCAGACGACACTCTCTGAGGCTCTAATGGTTCTCATAAATTCTGATGTTGGGGCCAGCAAAAAAAAAAAAAAATGTAAACTATCATTAGTGTGATGCTTGTCAGAGTTCTGTTATCTGTAACCACCCTTTTCTGTAACATTCTGCGCTATAAAGCCATTCTGTAGGAAAGGTGGGGTTGCTCTCTTGTTCCCGCGGTTTTGGGAGGGAGACACAGCCCGGGTGGTGGAAATAATAAGTTTGCTTTAATTTGATTTTAATTGGAGTCAGTGGTCTTTTCTTGCATCCTGGTCTAAAAGGTAAACACTCCACCAACATGGAGCTCTGCCTGCCTAAAGACTACTTGAGAAACTGCCTCTGAGGATGGGCACTTGACATATATGTTGTTGTCAGGAGCTTTAGCTTCCATTCTAAGGAGACCATTAAAGCTGAGTCTGCATCTATGTGACCTGGAGGACATTGTTTCTTATTTTCCAAATAACATGAGGCAGCAGTGCTGACTTCTCTCTTTGTAGGTAAACTGTGGCCACTGAAAGCTAAGTGTCTCCGCATGTGGACTGTGAAGCCATTTGGTCATCCTCCACTTTTCATAGTGTTTCTTGCTGCTGCACTGGGAGTTTGGTATTTGCTTCACGAAATACAAGGAGTTCAACTGGGACACAGTGCTTGAGGGAGTCCTGTCACGTGTGGTGGGTCAGGGTCTGCAGGAGAATGCACCAACCAGGCTTCTATTCCACATAGCTTGTCCCCTTAACCATAGCAACCTGATTCTGAACATTGCCCTGAAACATCTCCATATAACAAGATGCCTTTTATGGAGAGGATTCAGACATATACGTGATTCCTGTCTGCACCATGTCAGCCACAAGCCATTTGGAAGTCAATGACAGATCCACATGGCTTGACAAGAGATGCTTTATCACACACCTGCACATCACAGCTCTGGGCCCACTACTCAGCAGCCTCCAACATACTGGTATCTGTGTCATACACCGTTTTCATGAAACCCAGTCAATCAAGGCACTGTCTGGTACCCTCATGATTAGCAACAGGACATCCAAAGATTCTCCAGGGCCACCTGGTCATGGGAATTTCAAAAATTTCATGGTATTTATCTAGCCAATTTTCAAGGATGAATTTGGGGAAACTGTGGGTTTAAATTTATTCAGGAACCATTAAATTTTGAAGAAGCACATTTCAAGGAAAGCTCTGGTGAACTCTCAGAGGCAAGGCTTCCCAAAGAGTGGCCCAAAGGACACATGAAGCCAGGCCCATTGAGGTCTCCAATGTAAGGTCCATGTATGTTTTGACTCTCAACTATGGCGGCCAATCTTTCAGAATAAAGTCATGTGATATCCAGGCTGAGTTTGACAGTACTCTTTGGAAAGCCACCCTTTTCTATATCTCAGTTTTCAAGGGTGAATCTCATGCATGGCCACCTAAAATCCCAACACAATTCATGGCAATACTTCTCTGAGGTCAGTTCCATTACTCAGTCTCTATGGGAAATCACACCATAGTTCAAGCTCAGGTGGACCCAGGCATCTTTACCAACCACCACACAGCTGACCACAATTAAAACCAAAACACTCCCACATGGCCCTCATCTTCTTCCACATATACACTCATCATAACCTCTGGCTGGAGGTTTCCATGAGGGGCACAGCCCAAGACACTGTCCAAAATAAGCACACTTGTGCCTCATTTGCCTAAAGTCAGCTTGGCCTGGACACCCTTCCTGTGAACAAAGAGTGATCAATTAGTCCTGCTCTATAACTGCTCCGCTTCTCCAATTTGAGGCCTACTGACTGTCTGGTATAGATTCTTCATGAGAATTTGTGTCATGAGAAAACTCAAGCACCTATCGGCTAGCCTCTAGAGGGCTTTGAAGAACTCATTTGACCCAAAGAATTCCTATTTTCACTTGACGGAGGTCAGGAACGTTACAAAAGATGGCGAGACACTTCATCCACAAAGACTGCTCTTTTGGCCATTTTGGTTATGAATGCACACTTGGAAACTTTCTTTAGATGCATCAGATGCTGACAATCTAAGCCACTGCCTCACAAAGGGCCAAGAGGCTGATTCAGCCACATCCCTTTCCAAAGCAATTAAGCAAAGAGCCACAGGTGATGCCCATTCATTTCCGTTTGTAAACTGTTTTCTTCAGGCTTCACAAAGGGGTGGCCTGAGGCAAAGACCTTCCTGACATTCAGGACAACAGAACAATAGGTAAGCAAAAAGCCCAAAGCAGTGTTTCTCCACTGAGACTTTACTGGTAACACAGAATTCTGAGTTTTTGAGATGCTTCCATTCCCTTCAGCTATTAAGTACATGCCCATGTCAGAGAGCTTGGAGGTGGTTCATATCTTGGAAAAAAAAAAAAAAACATGAGGCTATTCTGGAGAGTGGCCCGTATTCAAGAAGAAGAGAGAAACTTAGGAAGGTAGTAGGTGTTGCCCATCCATAAGGCAAGCCACTCTCCATTCTTAAATTGGGCAGGATGAATGCTGGGAAGCTTTCTACCAGACAGGACACAACCATTGATGCATTCTCTTTTCAAATGTCTATAACCATGTATACAGTGGGATACACAGACATAGAATCACTCATGTTGTCAAACAAATTTCTAGAAACATTCCACTCCAAACAAACAAACCGACTTATTCTCAGAACATGAGACTAAACAACAAACTCATAGGGACACCCACAACAGCACCTCCTTCCCCCAAGTATGTCTGTGACTCTCCTCAGTGTCCTCTGACTGGTGGGCCATACTATGTTCCCCGAAGTGGCCTGTTCTGTCTCAGATCTGGTCTTCTTTGCCAACTCTTTGAAGTTGTCAGGAGCCATGGTTGAGCCACTACCTGCTTTCTCAGAAAAGGCTTCTATTCAGACCTCTCCTGGCATTTGGCCACCATCACTTAAGTAGGTACCAAGAAAGACTGACTCTGTCCTTGATAAATCCAAACAATTGAGACCACTGGGACTGGGACTGGGAATTCTCTGGGTGCCTGGCAGTCAATCACCAAAGAAGTGTGGTAGGTGACTTCCTTCAGGAAATGAATGAGGTCACTGCCTTGGCAACCACTTTGTACTAACAGTTGCTTCCAAGGGTCCCATGAGATGGAGTCTGCCCCTACTTCCTGTGACACTTACACAAGTTAGAATGGTATATCAACCACAGGCACCCAGGAACAGCTCTCCACACAGGCCTGGGCCTGGTTTGGTCCATTTAATCTACATTAAGAAGAGAGAGGCTGATTCAGTCACATTCCTTCATCCTGACCAGGTTGTTTGACATGGAAGTTGACTTTTGCTCTCTCACATGCTTCATAGGTGCCTACATCTTCTTCAGGGATGATTTCTGCATGGAACTTTGAGGTTCTCAGCAGGTGGAAGATCGCCTACATTCCTGTATTGTAAGATCAACAATTTCCCTGTTCTTTTGTAAAGTTAGATTGAGGGAAGAGTGTATGGTTAAGGTTAATAACAGGTTCGATTTCGATTAGGAATCATTTTGCAGAATAAATAATGGTATTGGAATCCTGTGATATTTACATGAATATGCGGTGAAATATAAGTATGCAAACAGAAATCTAGGTAAGATTTGAAGTCCATAAGGGCGTTGGGTGGCCTGGACCCCATCCTTTGAAGCAGGAATGATCAAATAGCCCTGCTGCTAATACTGCTCTTCTTCTCCAATTTGAGGCCTACTGACTGTCAGGTATATATTCTTACTGTGATTTTGAGTCATGAGAAAACCCAAGCACCTATGGGCTAGCCTCTTCAGGTCTTTGAAGAACTCATTTGACTCAAAGGATTGCTATTCTCACTTGAAGGTAGTCAGGAACTGAAAAGGTCATCGAACGTTGGAGGAAAAGACCAACAAGAAACTGTCTCATGCCAAAAGAAATGGTTTATTGGGGGTCCAGCATGTGGGGCTCAGAGCTCACTCCAGAGGAGGAAAGAAAAAAGATCCCCGAGAACAACTTGAGCAGAGTTTATATACATTCTTTAGAGAGGGCAGGGACTTTACATACATCATAGCCTCCTTTAGGAAATCATCATACGCCGCAGGAAAATCAAATAGCAACTCTAAAACAAGATTAGCACATCCATTGGCGGGAACAGGTCGGGCAGGGGGTGATTTTTTAGCCCTGAGAAAGGGTATACATTTAAACTGGTTGTTTGAAGCCCTGAGATGTATTCGTGCTGAGCTGCAGGGTTTCTGGGAAGGGGTTGTTTAGCTACTAGGTGGTCAGGGAAGATTTCAACACACATCTAATGGGCAGTTCTGGGAATTGTCTTAACTGCCACAGGAATTTCAGGTTCTGAGTGCAGCTTGGAAACTTTACAAAACCTGGTTCTTTACGTTTCAATTTAAATTTCTTTTATTCTTTCATTTTCCACTCCTTTTTCTGACTACTTTTAATCTTAAAAGTAATGAATCATAATTATTGCGGGTTCTCAGATTTTATTTCTTCCAGTGGATAGTATTTTTATCTGATTACCATGAGTTTTTTCCTGCCCAATCTGAACCTGGAGAAAGGAAACTATGCAGTTTAGCAAACAAGGTCCCACATTTAGTAACACCATAAGGATGATCAGGGGTCCAGCTAAGTCTGATAAAAGTTTAGTTAAACAAGAGGACTGGGTAAACCATGACTCAAAACACCCTTGTTGAATCTCCCTTTCTCTCTGGTGCTCTTCAAGGCATTTTCTCAATTTACTCATGGATTCTTTAAAACTCCACTATGGTCAGCATAAAAACAGCATTCTTCTCTCAGTGAAGCACAGATGCCCTCCTCCCTCATGAAGAGGAGGTCTAATCCTTGCCTTTCCTGTAAAACAACCTCAGAGAGAGAGGTTAAGGATTCCTGCAAAACTGTGATGGAGGTCTCTAACGTTTTCAAGTCTTGATCTATTGCTGTTTCTAATCGGGCCATTTGTTGTGACCCACGGATCATAGCAGCTGTTCCCGTACCCACTCCTGCAGTAACTCCTATCCCCAGTAAGATGGCTAGAGTAAGAGACACTGGCTCCCTGTGAAATCAGGTTGTTAGTCCCCCTAGTAGACCTTCAAATTATTCTGCATCATCATAGAGCACCCTGGGGAGTATCTGCACCATTACACAATAATTTACAGAGCTATCTAATACCTGGGCTGAAATGCAAGGAGTTCTGATTGTGTGGAGTTCAGTACCATAATGGTTCCTTTAATTAGTTCCCAGGGGGAGGAGTCAGCTGTATTCTGGACTGGGAAAGTAGGCAAAGACCGAAACCAGGAGGTATGAGATGGTAGAGGGGTTCTGGTAGATCAAGGCATGGGAGGTTTAGGAGGTTTAATTCCTGGCTTGAGGGGATTGGGCCCTATTGCTGTGGGCTTTTCTTCCTTTTTAAGCTGGATGGTGAACCAGAGAGCAAAGTCATAACCAGGGCCATAAATATAAAATCGCATTCCCCTAGTATTTCCCATAGGCCATGTTGTTCTGAGGTATCCCCTTCCTTTGGAAGTGAAAGTTATTTGAGGGGGTAACATAGACTATTCTTTCCACAGCGAGTTTTTGACACCGCTTGGCTAGCGGCACATTTCTTGGGATCAATCCAGGTGTCATTTGGTCCTACCTGAATCATACTGTCTGGAGATTTTGGGTTCCACCATGCACTCCCGTTTGTTCACATCCCCAAGATCTACAATAAAAGTCAATGGGTCCTCCACAGGTTTGGGCCTGTTTGAAACTTCGGAAATCAGCTGGGCACACATAAAAATCAAGACTGGCTAGTTTACACCTCAGTTGGGGAGATGACATCCATAATTCATGGGGTAAGGTGGTCTATGTTGCCCTGGTTTGGGTTTGAGTGGGATATGTGTGGGGTCCTCTATGTCAGGGAGATCCCAGTCAGAGAGGCCTATAACAAGCTGACAAATGTCTCGGTGGAGAGATGGCCACCTAGTCCATAAGGCGGCTGTATGTGAAATAGACCACACTACTTGCCCAGTAGGATTTATAACTTGCCATTGTTGCTGAACAGGCTGATGGGGATTAGGAATGCTGGTGGCCAGGGGACGAATCCATAGCCCTATCCACACGACAGACACGCAACTTGAGAGAGTTACCAGTCAGTTTCAGTTTCCAGCCGGAATCTGTACAGGGCACAGGCTTGAGATGTGAGGCATGTATCCAGGAAGTGATCCCATCCAATTTCACCACCGTAGGTGTTATAAGAAACACCTGGTATGGTCCTTTCCAGCGGGGTTCCAGGGATGACACCTGATGCCGTCTCACGTAGACTAAGTCTCCCACTTGATAACAATGTGGGGTTTCTTTGTCTCCAGGCTGATAAGCAGTGGCCAACTATTTCCACAGGTATCGCTGGGTGCTGGGTTTGTTCAAGGGCTTTAAGTCTGTCAAGCAAGGGTGTGTGAAAGGAATCATTAAGTCTCGAGTTGGGGTTAGGTACCTTACTGGAGGAGGGGCACCATAGAGAATTTTATAATTGGTGAGGTTACACAAAGAGGCATAGAGGTTATTTCTTGCAGGAAACAGTGCATAAGATAGGAGCATAGTCCAATATTTTATGCCGGTCTCCAGGCTTAATTTCGTTAAGGTCTCTTTGATGGTTCTATTCATCCTTTCTACCTGTCCTGAGCTCTGGGGTCTATAAGCACAATGTAACTCCCAATTAATCCCCAGGGTCCTGGCGAATCCCTGACTTACTTGGGCTACAAATGCCGGTCCATTGTCGGACCCTATTACCTTAGGCAAGCCGGACCTTGGAAAAATGTCTTCTAGGATCTTTTTGACCACCATCTGAGCCGTTTTTTTCCTCATGGGGAAGGCTTCGACCCATCCTGAAAAATTACCTACAAAGACTAGGAGATATTTAAGTCCATAACTTGCTGGCTTAATTTGAGTAAAGTCCACTTCCCAGAATTGTCCTGGTCTGGTTCCTCGTAAGTGCTTCCTGCAGGAAGCTTGGATGGGTAAGTATTAACTAATTGACAGACTTGACAAGCTCTAGTCACCTGCTCAGCTATTTCTTTCCTCTTTGAGTCAGTCAATAATAAGTCCTTTCTTTGGTCCTTTAAGAGTGCCTACAACTTCTTTGAGTCTAAGTGGGTGAGCTAGTGTAAGTCTTTGACATAAAGGTGGCCTTTTTGAAATTGTAAACTTGGCTCTGTAGGGTCCCAGAGTTCTGTATCTGTCTCCTCAGATGATAAGTTGCCTGAAGGTTCCGGAGCTGCCAAGTCTCCTGATTTTTGTTCCCCCCCATGTGGAAAAAGTTAACAGAGTCACTTCGTTTAGGGCTGGCAATTAAGCTTCCTCATCTGCCCTTCTGTTTCCAACCACCACGGGGTCGTTTCCCTTCTGGGGCCCTGGACAGTGCCCTATAGCTAGTTCTTTAGGGCCCTGCACTGCTGAGAGAAGGTGGAGGATCTCATCTTCATTCTTTATTTCTTTCCTGGAAGAGGTTACTATTCTCTTTGCTGGTAAATAGCCCTGTGCACATGAGCAGTGGCAAATGCATAGCGGCTGTCAGTGTATATGGTTGCCCTTTTGCTTGTTGCTAGTTCCAATGCTTTCGTAAGAGCAATCAGTTCTGCTTTTTGGACTGATGTCCCTTCTCGGAGACCAGAGGACCAGATGACATTAGTTTTGCTAAGTACTGCTCGTGCAGCCCGCCGCTTACCGTCTTGGAGAAAGCTGCTGCCGTCCGTAAACCATACGACTTCAGGGCGAGGCAGTGGCTGATCCTTCAAGTCTTGTCGTATACTGGTTTTCTCTGCCAGTATGTTTTGACACTCATGAGCGACGGGTCCTGATGATACTTCTGGCAGCAGTGTAGCTGGGTTGAGTGGAGCAGGGGGTCCCAGCATTATACTGTCTTTGTCAAGCAAGAGGCTCTGGTAGTGCTTAATTCTGGAGTTTGATAGCCACCTCTCTGGAGGCTGGCAGATGATGCTCTCCAGGGCATGGGGGACTATAATGGTGAGCTTCTGTCCCAACGTTCATTCATGAGCATCTTTTATTAGAAGGGCTGCCACTGCTATAGATCTTAAGCAAAGGGGCCACACGCTAGCCACTGGGTCCAGTTTTTTTTATAAGAATGCTACTAGCCATTTCCAAGGTCCCAATGTCTGAGTGAGCATTCCCCGTGCTATTCCTTTCTTTTCTTCTATGTAGAGATTGAAGGGTTTATCTACATCTGGTAGTGCTAAGGCTGAAGCAGAGAGCAGCACCTTTTTTTGACATTATCAATAGCTTGTTTGTACTCAGGGGTACATTGGAAGTGGGCATCCCCTTTTATCAGAGTGTATAAAGGTGCAGCCAGAGATGTGAACACAGGAATCCATAACCTGCAAAAGCTGGCAGTCCCAAAAAACGCTCTGAGTTGTCTCTTATTAGAAGGGGGAGGTATCTGCACAACGGTTTGTTTTCTGGGCTCAGTGAGCCATCGTTTGCCACCCCTAAGAGAATAACCCAGGAAGATTACTTCTTGCTGACAAAAGTGGGCTTTTTGGCAGAAGCCCTATATCCAAGTCGAGCAAGCTCGAATAATAGTGCTTGGGTCCCAGACTCAGAGTTCTCCTTGGTGTCGGCTGCCAGTAGCAGATCATCCACATATTCGAGTGGGGTGACTTCAGGGTGGGCAGTTCTGAAGTCGTTGAAGTCCCTGTGGAGGGCTTCATCAAAGAGAGTGAGGGAGATTTTGAACTCCTGTGGGAATCTAGTCCTGGTTAATTGGCCAGATGTTCCAGTTTTTGGGTTTATCCACTTGAAAGCAAACAGCAACTGACTGTCCTTATGTAGGGGCAAGCAGAAGTAAGCATCTTTTAAGTCCAGCACAGTGTACCATTCCCGCTCCAGATTCAGAGTGCTAAGCAAATTATATGGGTTGGGTACTGTGGGGTGAATGTCCTGCACTCTGTTGTTGATCTCTCTTAGGTCTTAAACAGGATGGTAGTCCCCAGTTCCTAGCTTTCTAACTGGTAGCAGCAGGGTATTCCAGGGTGATTGACAGAGCCTTAAGACCCCAAGAGTCAGGTATTTCTGAATATGGGGCCTTATCCCATCCTTAGCTTCTTTGCTTAGGGGATATTGTTTAACACTGATTGGAGAGGCAGAGGCTTTTAATTATACTGCTATTGGAGGTTGTTTAAGGGCTAGACCTAACCCAGCAGTTTCTGCCCAGACATTAGGATAATCTTTTATCCATTTCTGTGTGAGTTTGCTTTGTTGATCAGTTCTAGGGGACACGAAGAGTGATGTTCACCTTCTACGGACATAGTCAAAGCCGTGACTATGGGAGCTTTTACTGAAGGCTTTAGAAACTCCACTTGGGGACCATCAGGGATAAAGGTTATTTTAGACCAGAGTTTGGTAAGCAGATCCCTGCTCATCAATGGGGCTGGACATTCTGGGATTACTAGAAAAGAGTGTGGACTTTTCCATTTACTAGGTTCATAATCCTCTTTTTTGTCCAAGCCTGATATCTACTGCCATTAGCCCCTTGAACTAGGGACCATTTATTTATTTATAAAGGGCCCAGTGGGGTCTTAAGGGCTGAGTATCCTGCTCCTGTATCCATTTCAAAGTTCACTGGAATCCCCTCCATTTCAAATGTTACCCTGAGATCGGGGAGGGGATCCAAGCCCCGACTTTCTTAGTCCTCTTCTAGAGTCAGCATGGCGGGCTCGTGTGGCTGCTCCTTTTTGGGCCACTCTTTGGCTCAGTGTCCTTTTTCTTTTCAGTAGGCACATTGGTCTGATGCCAGGGGCAGCCTTTGGCGTGGGCCCAGGTATCCCTTTCTGTCTCCCTGCATTTAACATTCTGGAGTATTTTTTGCTGTGAACAAAACCTTAGCCAATGCTTTAGTCTGCCTTTTGCTCCTTTCATCCTTCTTTTGTTCCCTTTCCTTCTCTCTCCTCTGTTCCTTCTCCTCCTCAATTTCTCTCTTATAATATACTGTCTCAGGTTCTCTGACTAAATCTCTTAACATCATATCTTGTAATCCATCTAGACATTGTAACTTTCTCTTAATATCTAGGGCAGACTGCTCGATAAAGGCCATTGCAACAGATGCCTTTTGGTCCTCTGCCTGAGGATCAAAAGAAGTATATTTCCTTTATGCTTCCATAATTCTCTCCTGAGACATACAGGGAGACTCATTAGGCCCTTGGATAATCTCTCTTACATTGGCCAAATTAGTCGGCCCTCTGGCGGTCGCTTGGTGACCCGCTATACCCGCTATTAGAGCCCGGCGATAAGTGGACAGATGCTACCTACCTTCAAAGTTGTTGGGTTCCCAGTTGGGACGGTTCATTGGCCCGTAGGGACGGAGAGGGAGCATCACAGGGGATTCTGAGTTTTCTATTATCCATCACCGCCGGGTTCCTTTAGGTGGCCCAGCTTCCTCCAGGGGAGGAGGGGCTGCTGCTGCTGCAGGGAAGTCCCCTGGAGGGCTTGAGTCTGGCCCAATTGCCTCTAGCAGCTGAGAGGCTGAGTCAGCGGCGGGAGGATCATCTGGAACATGTTGGGGGTTGGGGAGCGAGGGTAGAGAATGAGGAGGGGGAAGAGTATCCAGTCTTGTGACTCAGGGAGAATGGTGGGGAGAGCGGGAATTGTGGAAGGTTTGAATGATATAATCATGAGGGAAGGGGTATATGTCTGTTGATCTGGGTGGCCACGTGGCCCCAGCTAAAAGACAATATCTCTGACTTTTCGGATTAGAGGGAAGTGGAAGGATCCTTCTGGTGGCCATCCGACGCCCAGGATGGGCCATTCTGAAGCTCAGAGAGTCTGCCAGCTCTGGCGTTTTACTGAAAAAGAAAGATTCTGGGCCCTTGAGCGGACATCAGTCCAATGATCAAGGGTCAGGGACAGAGGCATAGAAGTGCTTTGTCCCATAATGGAAGTTACTCAAACAGGGACAGTGAAGACACAAACTCGACACACACAATGACAAACAGTAAACGTTTACCATGAGTCCAAGACAACGATTAGAACTGAGTAACTGGCAAAACCTGATGGGTTAGACAATAAATACAGACAGTAAACTCAACCTGAGTTCAGGACAATGAACAAAACTGAGTAGCTGGCAAAAACTTTTGGGCTGGAAAACCGAATCCTGAAGCAAAATATAACCCAGTTGAGGAAACTACTATTCCTTGATTTCCCTAGTCCTCTGGAGTGCCCCCAGGGACGTGACCTTTGGCTCTGTGACACTTCTGTCAGCCAACATAGGAGAGACCTAATGCCCTCACCCACAGCAACTTTGCCACGCCTTAAACGGAAACCCAAAACAAGAAACAGGCGCCTTACTTACCCTAAGAGAAGTCAGTTGGCGTCTTTGGTCCGCTGCTGCCGAATATCTCACCTGGGGCCTCCAGATGAAAAGGTGGGGCGAAGGTTGGAGAAAAACACCACCAAGAGACTTTCTCATGAAACAGAAAAGGGTTTATTGGGGGTCCAGCATGCTGGGGCTCAGAGCTCACATCAGAAAAGCAAACAACAAAGAGCCCAGAGAACAATTTGAGCAGAGTTTATATACATTCTTTAGAGAGGGCAGGGACTTTACATACATCATAGCCTCCTTTAGCAAATTACCATGTACCCTGGGAAAATCAAATAACAACTCCAAAACATGATTAGCACATTCATTGGCGGGAACAGGTCGGGCAGGGGGTGATTGGTCAGCCTTGTGAAGGGGTAGACATTTAAACTGATTAGTTGAAGCCCTGAGATGTATATGTGCTGAGCTGCACGGTTTCTGGGAAGGGGTTGTTAAGTAACAAGGTCGTCTGGGAAGATTTCAACTCACATCTAATGGACACATCAAAGAATTGTCTTTACTGACTCAGGAATTTCAGGTTCTCAGTGCAGCTTATAAACTTTACAAAACCTGGTTCTTTACGTTTCAATTTCAATTACTTTTATTCTTTCTGAACTTTACAAAGGAAGGCCAGAGACTTCATCCACAATGGCTGCTCTTTTTGCCATTTTGGTTTTGGATGCATGCATGGGATCTTTTTTAGATCCATTTTGTGCTGATATTCTAAGCCACAGCCTCACACAGGGTCAAGAGGCTGATTAAGACACATCCCTTTCCAAAGCAATTACTTCTCCGAGGTCAGTTACAGAACTTAGTCTCTGAGCAGAATCACACCAGAGTTCAAGCCCAGATGGACCCAGTCATCTCTTCCAACCGCCACACAAATGACCACAATTAAAACCAAAACACTACCCCAAGGCCCTCATCTTTTTTCATATATACACTCATCATAACGTCTGGCTGGAGGTTTCCATGAATGGCGCAGTCCAAGAGAGTGTCCAAAATAAGCTCACTTGCCCCTCATTTGCCTAACCTCAGGGTAGCCTGGACACCCTTCCAGTGAACCAGAATTGATCACATAGGTCTGCCGTTAATACTGCTCTGGTTCTCCAATTTGATGCCTACTGACTGTCAGGTATAGATTCCTTATGTGATTTGGAGTCATGAGAAAACTGAAGCACCTCTGCAGGGCTTGGAAGAACTCATTTGACACAAAAGATCACTGTTCTCACTTGATGGACATCAGGAAAATAACAGAGGAAGGTGAGAGACTTCATCCACAATGACTGATATTTTTGCCATTTTGCTTTTGGATGCACACATTGGATCTTTCTTT
Source organism: Callospermophilus lateralis (assembly GCF_048772815.1). Classification (NCBI taxonomy): domain Eukaryota; kingdom Metazoa; phylum Chordata; class Mammalia; order Rodentia; family Sciuridae; genus Callospermophilus; species Callospermophilus lateralis. Next base: position 274,765 of record NW_027518102.1, on the reverse strand, counting down.
AGATCCATCAGGCACTGAGAATCTAAGCCATAGCTTCACAAAGGGCCAAGAGGCTGATTCAGACACATCCCTTTCCAAAGTAATTAAGCAAAGAACCACAGGTGATGCCCATTTATTTCCATTTTAAAACTGTTTTCTTCAGGCTTCACAAAGGGTGGCCTGAGGCAAAGACCTTCCTGACACTCAGGACAACAGAACAATAGGTTAGCAAAAGGCCCAAAGCATGGTTTCTCCACTGAGACTTTCCTGGTCACACTGATATCTGAGTTTTCTGAGATGCTCGCCATTCCCTTCAGCTAACCAGTACATGGCCATGTCACAGAGCTTGGAGGTGGTACATATCTTTGACACAAAAATATGAGCCTATTCTGGAGAGTGGCCAAAATTCAGGAAGAAAACAGGAAATTAAGAAGGTTGTAGGTGTTGCCTTTCTATAAGGCGAGCCACAGTCCATTTATAAATTGGGAAGAATGAATGCTGGGAAGCTTTCTACTAGACAGGACACATCTATGGATGCATGCTCTTTTCTAATGTCTACAACCACAGACACACTGGGATACACAGACCTAGAAACACTCACCTTGTCAAAGGACTTTCTAGAAACAGTTCACTCCAAACCAAACAAACAGCCTTTCCTACCTATTCTCAGAACATGAGACAAAACCACAAACTCACAACCACACTCAAAAAGTCACCTCCTTCCCCCAAGTAAGTCTGTGACTATCCGAAGTGTCCTCTGACTGGTGGGCCATACTATGTTTCCCCAAAATGGCCTGTCCTGTCTCAGATCTGTTCTCCTTGTCCAACTCTGTGAAGTTGTCAGGAGCCTGTGCTGACCACTACCTGCTGTCTCAGGAAAGGCCCATTTTCAGAGGTCTACTTGAATTTGGCCATCCTCAAATCTTTAGGTACTAAGAAAGACAGACTCTGTCCTTGTTAAATCCAAACAAGTGAGCCTACTGGGAATGGGACGGGTACTGGCTCTTTGTGCCTGGCTTCCTGGATCCCAAGTTCAGAGAGTTCCATCCCCCAAGAAGTGAGGTAGGTCAATTCCTTCAAGAACGGAATGAGATCACTGCCTTGGCAACAACTTTGTCCTAACAGTTGCATTCAAGGGTCCCTTGAGATGGAGGCTGCCACTACTTCCTGTGACACTTTCAGAAGTTCGAATTGTATATCAACCATAGGCACCCAGGAGAAGCTCTCCACACAGGGTTGGTTTGGTCCATCTTCTTTATATCAAGAGGAGAGAGGCTGATTCAGATACATCCCTTCATCCTGACTAGGTTGTTTGCCTTGGAAGATGACTTTTGCTCTCTCAGGCCCATCATAGCTGCCTAAATCTTCTCCAGGGATCATTTCTGCATCAACCTTTGAGGTTCTCAGCAGGTGGAAGATCCCGTACATTCCTGTATTGTAAGACCAACTCTGTCCCTGCTCTTCTGCAAAGTTAGATTGAGGAACAGTGTATGGTTAGGGTTAATAACATATTCTATTTGGGTTAGAAATTATTCTGCTGGACAAATAATGGTATTGGGTACCTGCGATATTCACAAGAATATATAGGTGAAATATAAGTATGAAACCAAAATTCTAGGTACGATTTGAAGCCAGAAGGACATTGGGCCCTTTAGTGGTATACTTAGCTTTGAATTATGTTCTGCACAGATGTCTCAGATAAATCAATATGCAATGGCATAGGACCTTGTACCTTGGATGATTGAATGTTCAAGAGAACATCCAGTCAAAAAGGAATAGTCGGTAGGAATAGGAAGATGGTCAGTAGGTTTAGAAAAAAGAGTGAGTATAGGATTTGGACAAAAGGTTCATTAGCAATAGGGTTTCGGGTAGAGAGTGAAAGTAAATATGAGCACATATAAAGAGTCAGTCACAATGATGAACTGGGGAAAATATGTAGGAAAGCAGATATTAATAGAGACATTAGGAAATCAGACAAAGTATAATGTGAGTGATAGGATTAGGCATTTTCAATATGGTTGAGGTGGAATATATAATCTTAGGAAGAAAGAAATATGTAGTCACCAATAGGATTGACATTTGAGAGCATTAGGCAACCAGGACATGGTTGTTTTTAGTAATCCATGCTCACTTTTCATTTTGCTTTGGTGAAAGTTTAATAAAATAGGTATTTGTCACTTCCTGTTTTTCTTTATGCTTAACAAAACACTGTTGAAATCTTGAGAACTGTTTGCTAATTTTGTTCCCAAAATGTGCTGTCCCCAACTGCCAAACTGCAGAGTGTACTCCCTCACCCGGTTGCACAAAAACTGCCCACTTGCCCTGACCCATCAATTAATTTCCCTCCCTGCCCTCTCCAAAAAATTATATAAGCTCTGTTTAAGTTGTTCTCAGGGCTCTCTGCTCTAGTCAAGTGAGCTCTGAGCCCCAGCATGCTGGAACCCCAATAAACACTTTGCTGTTGCTGAGTGAAAATGGTATACTGTTCTGTACTTAAAAGATGCTTTCTTTTGCTTGCCTCTACATAAAGATAGTCAGTTGCTGTTTGCTTTCGAGTGGGTAGACCCAGATAACGGAACTTCTTGTCAACTAACTTGGACTAGACTCCCACAGGTGTTCAAAACCTCCCCCAGTCTCTTTGATGAAGCCCTCCACAGAGATCTCAACAACTTCAGAATTACGCACCCCAAAGTCACCCTGCTTCAATATGTGGATGTCCTGCTACTGGCAGCTAACAACAAGGAAAACTGTGAGTCTGGGACCCAAGCACTATTATCCGAGCTTGCTCAACTCGGGTATAGAGCTTCTGCTAAAAAGGCCCAAATTTGCCAGCAAGAAGTAATCTTCCTGGGTTATTCCCTTAGGGGCGGAAATGATGGCTCACTGAGCCCAGAAAACAAACCGTTGTGCAGATACCACTTCCATCTAACAGGAGACAACACAGAGAGTTTCTTGGGACTGCTGCCTTTTCAGGTTATGGATACCTGGGTTTGTGTTCTTAGCTGCTTCTTTATACCCGTTGTTAAATAAGGATGCCCAATTCCAATGGACCCTTGAGCACCAGCAAGCTTTTGATAACATTTAAGAACACTGACACTGAACTCCTCAACTTCACTGAGCCCAGCCTGCAATTTCAGAAAGCCCTACACTACGTTAAAAATGTACATCAACTTACTCACCTTGGTTCAAAGAAACTGCAGGCATTCCTGAAAGATCAGGAACAGAGATTTCGACTAACTTACTCACAGTGAAAAAAAATAACTGAACGGGTAACAAAAGCCTGTCGGTTCTGTCAATTGGTTAATGCTTACCCTTCCAAGCTTCCTGCAGGAAAGCACCTACGATGAACCAGACCAGAACAATTCTGGGAAGTAGACTTTACTGAAATTAAGCCAGCAAGGTATAGACTTAAATATCTCCTAGTCTTTGTAGATAAATTTTCAGGATGGATTGAATCCTTTCTCCCCCCCAAAAAAAAAAAACCGGCTCAAACGGTGGTCAAGAAGATCCTGAAAGATATTAAGATATTTTTTCAAGACAAGGCCTGCCTAAGGTAATAGGGTCTGATAATTGAACAGTGTTCATGGCCCGGGTAAGTGAGGGCTTAGCCAGGACCCAGGGGATTAATTGGAAGTTACATTGTGCTTCTAGACCCCAGAGCTCAGGACAGGAAAAAAAATAAATTGAACCATTAAAGAGACCTTAACGAAATTAAGCTTAGAGACCGGCATAAAATATTAGACTATGCCCCTGCCTTATCCACTGTTTCATGCAAGAAATACTCCCTCTGTTTCTTTGTGTAAACTCACCCCCTATGAATTTCTCTATGGTGCACCTCCTCCAGTAAGGCATGTAACCCCAACTCTAAGACCTAACGATGCCTTCCACACCCCCTTGCTTGACAGAATTAAATCTCTTGAAAGAACTCAATGATACCGGTGAAAACAGCTGACAACTGCCTTGCAACCTGGGGACAAGGGGACTCCACATTGATATCAAGTAAGGGACTTCATCTACATAAGACAACATCAGGTGTCATCCCTGGAACCCTGCTTGAAAGGACCATACCAGGTGCTAATTATAACACCTACAGCGGTAAAAGTAGACAGAAACACTTCCTGGATCCATGCCTCTCATCTCAAGCCTGCGCCCTGTCCAGACTCTGTCTGGAAACTGGGAAAGACTGGTAACCATTTCAAATTGCATATTCGCTATGTGGATAAGGCTGTAGACTCTCCCCTTGGCCACCAGTACACCTAACACTCATCAGCCCGTTCAGCAGCGATGGCTTATCACAAATCCTACTAGACAAGAAGTATGCTCTAACTCGTATACAGCTCCCTTAGGGACCTGGTGGCTAGCTCTCCACCCAGACATTTGTCAGCTGGCTATAAGTCTTTCCTATTAGGATATCGCTGATGAAAATCCCACTAAAATTCAATTAAATCCCTTCCATACCATAGATAATGGAAACAAACATTAGGGATTTAGGGACACGTGAGCCAGATGCAGGTTGGCTAGACTAGATTAGTATGTTTGCCCAGCAGACTATCAAAGCCACAAACAGCCATGGCTGTGTGGAGGGAAAGCCAACTTCTTCTGTAAGTGATGGGGATTTGAGTATACAGGGGCTGCCTGGTGGAATGCAAAATCCTCATCAAATTCAGTACACAGCATTGGCCATATTACCAATTAGACAACCAAAACTGATGGCCCCCAGAGGAGTCTCTAGATCCTCAAATTCTGTGTTACCTTTTTAACTTCTGCAAGTGCTCAAGAGGATGAAAGGAAATTCCCCTATGTGGAGGCCTTTTACCTCCTTCGCTCACTTCCTGAACTATGCATCTCCAATAGATCCTCACCCTCAGGCTTCTGCTCCAGACTCTCTACTGTCAGTCCCACCTCAGCAACCTGATTTCTCTCCTCCAGTTACTAGATCAAAAACCCAAACCTCCGCCAGTTCTCAGATCATTGCTCCCTTGCTGAGGTAGCAGGTACTGAGGTAACCCTCTAAACACTCATTCCTCTCTTCTCCTGTCAGTGCCTACACCCGGTCTCCCCAGGTCCTCTTACCAGGTAACCCTCAGAAGAGCCCTCAGACCCCTATTCAAGATGTAATAAAAATGGCCTTTAAAGTTGCTTTGTCATCACTGAAAACAGGTTACTAAGAATTTAAAATCCCTCCCAGGCTTTCTGGGATACTCACTCCCGACTTCCCCTCTGTTCTACCTGTTCTACTGCTCAAGATTTTGTTCCTAGGAAAATCCCAAACCCCTTTTCCATTATGCTTTTTCATCTCTCTTTTCTCATTCTCAGATCCCCGGAGCTGCTCTCATTCTTCGCCTTCCCCGTCTTTCCCCTCTATACCAGGCCCACAGAAAAATCTTAACTGAACTTCTCCAGAAGTCTTCACCATGGATGACTTTAGAACTTTCAGCAAAAGAGTCCCTATAAAAGAGTTCAGTGTAGATAAACTTGCTCTTTTTCTGTTGCCCTGTTATACTTGACCACTGCTTGGAAAAATCAGCACTTCTAAGCTAGACAACCCCTTAATAGTTTTTCACACAATATGTGAACAAGGCCTCTGGCCTTGAGCTGGGGCTTCACAGAGATGGCTACATTTCTAAAATAAAAAATACCAACTGGGCTTCATGGTAACAGCTGAAGGAGGATAAAAGAAAAGGAAGAAAAAGCTCTCCCCCTCCCAGGTGTCCTTGAAAAGTTAACTTGCCCAGAACAGAGGAAATAACAGAAAAAAAATCTTTTTGTGAAGTTCTGCCGACTGTGAACTTCTGAGCCCCTTTTCTTTCATGTTGGGTACAAAATTCTGAAACTACCTAACCTTGGGGTTCAGGGCGTTAATTGATTACAACAGAAGCAATGCACTCTGAATCCGGTTGCAACCAAATAGCACTGTTTCCCTGTTTTCGGTGCTATCTTAGGTGCCTTGCCTTGTCTGTCCCTACAACAGTATAATTCTATATACTTAAACATTGTTTATGTTTTCATGAAATGGTCAACAGATGTGATTAATTGTGTAATGGTGCAGATGTTTCCCAGAGTGCTCTATAATGATGCAGGTTCATTTGAAATTCAAACAGGCGGGCATACAACACGGTTCCGCTGGGAACATATATCCCTAACTTTAGCCATCCTATTAGGAATAGGAGTTGCTGCAGGGGTGGGCACAGAAACCCCTGCCCTAGTCCATGGGACACAACAAATGACCCAATTAGAAGCAGCAATAGAACAAATCTTAAAGATAGTAGAAACCTCCATCACAGCTTTGCAGGAATATTTATCCTCTCTGTCTGAAGTTGTTTTACAGAACAGTCGAGGGTTGGACCGCCCATTCATGAGAGAAGGGGGCCTTTGTGCTGCATTGAGGGAAAAATATTGTTTTTATGCCGACCATACTGGAGTTGTAAAAAAAATCTATGAGTAAATTAAAAAGACACCTTGAAGAGCGTCACTGAGAGACGCCCAAAAAGGGTGGTTTGATTCTGATCCATACATTCCCTCTGGTTAACTATGTTTTTATCAACCATGGCCGGTCCAATAATAATCCTCATATTACTGCAAAGTATAAAACCCTGTTTGCTCAAACGTGTAATTTTTTTTCTCCAAGCTCAAATTGGACAAGTTAAACTTATGGTAATAACCCACTTGCAGACATAGAATGTGACACCAGCCTTGATCACTTTTATAATTATAAGTAGCCAGAAGAAGAAGTGGAGAATGAAAGGTTAACAAAATAGGTACTTGTAACTTCCTATTTTTCTGTATGCTTAACAAAAACACTGTTGAAATATTGAGAACTGTTTGCTAATTTTGTTCCCAGAATGTGCTGTCCCCAACTGCCAAATTGCAGAATGTATTCCCTCACCCGTTTACATGCAAACCGCCCACTCACCGTGACCCATCAATAAACTTCCGTCCCTGCCCTTTCCAAGGAAAGAATATAAGCTCTGCTTAAGCTGTTCTCAGGGCTCTCTGCTCTATTTCTGTGAGCTCTGAGCCCCAGCATGCTTGACCTCCAATAAACCTTTTGCTGTTGCATGAGACAGTCTCTTCGTGGTCTCTACCTCTGATGCTCGCACGAACATTACTTGAATGATTGAATGTATAAGAGAAAATCCAGTCAAAAAGGGATAGCCAGTAGGATTAAGAAGATAGTCGGTAGGTTTGGGAAGAAGACTGAGTATAGGATTTGGAACAAAAGTTCTTTAGCAATAGGGGTTCTGTTAGAGAGTGAATATAAATGTCAGCACATGAGAACAGTCACAATAATGAACTGAGGAAAATATGTAGGAAAGCAGATATCAATAAAGACATTACTAAATCAGGCAAAGTGTAAAGTGAGTGATACAATTAGACATTTTCAACAGGGTGAGTTTGAATATATAATCTTAGGAAGAAACAAATATGTAGTCACCAATAGGATTGACATTTGAGAGCATAAGGCAACCTTGACATGGATGATTTTTGTAAACCATGCTCACTTTCTATTTAGGCTTTGGTACAATCTAAGTGTGACCTTTGCATTTGTGTCCAGAATTTTACTGTGATAAAATATATATGTAGATCTGGTGACACAAGTATTTCTTCCACCATTTCTGGGAGCAATATTTTGAAGGCATATAAATGGGTATTGGGTGTACAAAGAGGTGTACACTTTGTCCATGAATATAGAGATAATGCATGAATAGACCATACAGTGAATAAATAATATAACTGTTTCCACTTTAAATTATGGATTGAATTGATATTTGAAAATATATAAGAAATCTTATATTGATTTACAATCATTCATTCTAACCAGTTATACATCTAATATTAATATTATGGTTATGGTTTATCATGAAGATATGTTAGTTTTGCGTCAAAAGCGATTATGGAAATCCAAAATAATGTGTTTGGATAGAGTCAGTCACAATGCTGGCAATATGTGAACAAGGCCTCTGGCCTCAAATTGAGGCTTCACAGAGATGGCTACATTTCTAAGATAAAGAAGTTACCAACTGGACTCCATGGTAACAGCTGGCAGGGAGAAAAAAGAAAGAGAAGAAAAAAGCTTGCCCCCTCCCAGGTGTCCTTAAAATGTTAACTTGCCCAGAACAGAGAAAAAAAAAACAGAAACAAAAACTGCTTTCTCTGAACTTCTGCAGACTGTGAACTTCTGAGCCGCTCCCTTACATGTTGGGTACAAAATTCTGAAACAACCTAAACTTGGGGTTCAGGGAAGTAACTGATTACAACAGAAGCAATGCCCTTTAAATCTGGTTGCAACCAAATAGGACTGTTTCCCTGTATTCGGTGCTATCTTAGGTGCCTTTCCTTGCCTTGTTCATCCCTTTTCTCATTTAAAGACCAGTCAAGAAACATGGAGAAATACATGTGTTCTGAAGCAGAAAGTGATTGATAGTGAAACAAATGCCTATAAATTTCCTAACTTGTGGATGAAATTTATATCCTATGATGTGCATTAATTGAAGAAATACTAATCTACCAGTGTTGAATAAAAATGAACGTCAAAATACACATCATGTCCGATTGGAATCTACTTGCATTAATATTAAACTGGGTCAGTTACTGTAGAAATATTAGGATTCTTATGCACCATTCACTGAAGTTAGTTTTCAGTACTAGGAAACAAATATGTATTTCAGGTGAATGAATATTTCTAAGAATAATCTTGTGAAAAGTTGATTATAAATCCACATACATGAATATGAATGAATTTGATGAGTGTAAAATAAGACACATATTTCATTTGTTGAAAAATCTGGAGAGTTTATGTATATATATATATATATATATATATATATATATATATATATATATATATATATATATATACACACACACACACACACATTAGAAACAGCAATATATATGCCAATTGAAATTTATAATGAAATATATATCATCGACAGATAGAAAAATATTTATTTTACTGAACATGGATTTATGAATAATATTGTTCAAGTAGGAAGATCACCCATAATTTAAATTTTCGGTTCCAACATCGTTTAAGAGGAGTGATCCCTTACAATTTGTATCTGCCAAGTCAGCCACCTCACAAGAATGTACGTGTGGTACCAGTTAGGATTCTATCTGTGCATATAAAAATACAGGTGGTGAATAGGCTACAGAGAAAGGGAGAAAGGAATTCATAGGTGGTTAACTTTAAAAAAAACATGGAGAACTATTTCAACAAAAAATTGACTAGATTTATAAATCCTACCCTATATAATGCAAAAGGTAAGTCCAACTATACACCATGCCTCCTCTGAAATGGTTGTATTTTCATTCTGTTTGGGTTATTTTTCTCCATCATATTAGTATTAGTAGTCAGAATATAGTAGGGTAGGGGTTAGTGTCAGGGATTCAGTATTTCAAATGGAAAATTGGAAAATGAATACAATGTGTATGTAAACATGTGCTACACAAAAATGTTTCCACTCTTATCCAGAACAATGCCTTGACAGTACCTTCGCTCCAACTAAAACATCATTAGAGGAGAAGAGTTAGAAAATCAGTGATAACACATCTTGAATGGAATATGCTCAGGATTTTGAAACCTTGGAGGTGGTAGAGGAGTTTGCAAAAGTAAGGGACAGGGTGAACACTCCACAAACATGGAGTTCTGTTGGACTAAAGACTTCTTGAGAAACTGCCTCTGAATTTGGGCACTTGAAATATATCTTGTTGTCACAAGCTTTAGCTTCCTTTGTAGTGAGACCATCAAACCTGGGTCTGGATCTATGTGATCTGGAGGACACGGTTTCTTATTTTCTAATGAAAATGAGGCAGCAGTGCTGAATTCTCACTTTGTAGGTAACCTGTGGACACTGGGGGCTAAGTGTCTCCCAGTGTGGGCTGTGAAGCCATTTGGTCATCCTCCAATTTTCGTGGTGTTTGTTGCTGCTGCATTGGGGATTTGGTATTTGCTTCACGAAATACAAGGAGTTCAACTGTGTCACAGTGCTGGAGGGAGTTCTGTGACGAGTGGTGGGTCAGGGTCTGCAGGAGAATGCACCAACCAGGCTTCTATCCCACATAGCTTGCCCCCTTGACCATAGCAACCTGATTCTGAACATTGCCCTGAAAGCTCTCCATATAACAAGATACCTTTACACAGAAGTATCTACTGGCTGCACCATGTCAGTAACAAGCCATTTGGAAGCCAAATGCAGATCCACATTGCCCCACCACATGTTTTATCACAAACCTGCCAAGCAGTGTTCTAGGCCCACTATTCAGCAGGCTCCAACGTACTGGCATCTCTATTCAACACAATTTTCATGAAACCTAGTGAATCCAGGCACTGTCTGGTGTACTCAAGATCAGCATCAGGACATCCAAAGGTTCTCCAGTGCCACCTGGTCTTGGGAATTTCAAAAATTTCATGGTATCTGTTTAGCCATTTTTCAAGGATGATGTTGGAGGCACTGTGGGTTTCAGTATATTCAGGACCTGTTAAATGGTGAGGAAGCTCATTTCAATGAAAGCTCTGGGGAACTCTCAAGGGCAAGGCTTCCCAAAGAGTGGCCAAAATGTCGCATGAAGCCAGGCCTATTGAGTTCTACAATGTGAGGTCCATGTGTTTTTTGACTCTCAACTATGGCTGCCAAGTCTTTCAGAATAAAATAATGTGATTTCCTCACTGAGATTCCCAGTGATCTGTGGAAAGTCAATCTGGGCCTAGATCTCAGTTTCCAATGGTCACTCTCATGTGTGGTCTCCTAAAATCCCAAAACAATTGATGGCAATACTTCTCTGAGGTCAGTTCCAGAACTCAGTCTCTAAGGGGAATCACACCAGAGTTCAAGCCCAGGTGGACCCAATCATCTCTTGCAACTGCCACACAAATGACCACAATTAAAACCAAAACACTCCCACACGGCCCTCATCTTCTTCATAACCTTTGGCTGGAGTTTTCCATTAGGGGCGCAGTCAAAGACAGTGTCCAAAATAAGCTCCCTTGTCCCTCATTTGCCTAAAATCTCAGTGGCCTGGACACCCTTCATGTGAACCAGGAGTAATCAAATAGGTCTGCCATTAATACTTTTCCACTTCTACAATTTGAGGCTTTCTGACTGTGGGGTTTAGATTCTTTATGTGATTTGGAGTCATGAGAAAATCCAAGCACACATGGGCAAGCTTTGCAGGGATTTGGAGAATTCTTTTGACCCAAAGGATCCCTATTCTCACTTGATTGAAGTGAGAAACCTTACAGAGGAAAGCTAGAGACTTCATCCACAATGACTGCAATTTTTGCCCTTTGATTTTTGGATGCACACATGGGATCGTTCTTTAGATTCATCAGGTGCTGATAATCTAAGCCACAGCCTCACACAGGGCCAGGAGGCTGATTCCGACACATCCCTTTCCAAAGCAATTAAGCAAAGAGCCACAGGTGATGCCCATTCATTTGCATTTGAAAACTGTTTCTTAGGGCTTCACAAAGGGGTGGCTGGAGGCAAAGACCTTCCTGACATTCAGGGCAAAAGAAAAATAGGTAAGCAAAAGGCCCAAAGCAGGGTTTCTCCACTGTGACTTTTCTGGTCTAACTGATATCTGAGTTTTCTGAGGTGCTCACCAGTCCCTTCAGCTATCCAGTACATGGCCATATCACAGAGCTTGGAGGTGGTACATATCTTTTACTCAAAACCATGAGCCTATTCTGGAGTGTGGCCAGAATTCAGGAAGATAATAGGAAATTAGGAAGATAGCAGGTGTTGGCCATCCATAAGGCAATCTTCTGCCTAATCATAAATTGGGCAGGATGAATACTGGGAAGCTTTCTACTAGACAGGACACATCCATTGATGCATTCTATTTTCTAATGTCTACAACCACGGACACAGTGGGACACACAGACATAGAAACACTCGCCTTGTCACATGACTTACTAGAAACAGTCCATACCAAACCAAACAAACCGCCTTTCCTATCTATTCTCAGAACATGAGACAAAACCAAAAACTCACACCCACAACCACAAAGGCACCTCCTTCCCCCAAGTAGGTCTGTGAGTATCCAGAGGGTGGTCTGACTCGTGGGCCATAATATATTCCCCCAACATGGCCTGTCCTGTCTCAGATCTAGTCTCCTTAGCCAACTCTGTGAAGTTGTCAGGAGTCCACGATGAGCCACTACCTGCTTTCTCTGGAAAGGCCAGTTTTCAGAGCTTTCCTGGCATTTGGTCATCCTCACAACAGTAGGACCAAAAAATAATATCTCTGTCCTTGTTCAATCAAAACAAGCGAGCCCAATGGGACTGGGACTGGGACTGACTCTGGGTTCCTGGCTTCCTGGATCAAAAGTTCACAGTGTTCCATCACCAAAAGTGTGAGGTGTGGTCATTTCTTTAAGGAACTGAATGAGGTCACTGCCTTGGCAAACACTTTGTCCTCACAGTTGCTTTCAATTGACCAATGAAACGGAGGCTGCCCCTACTTCCTTTGAAATTTTCACAAGTTAGAATGGTAGATCAACCATAGGCTCCTGGAACAGCTCTCCACACAGGCCTGGTTTGGTCCATCTTCTCTACATTAAGAAGAGAGAGGCTGATTCAGACATATCCTTTCATCCTGACCAGGATGTTTGCCATGGAAGATGACTTTTGCTTTCTCAGGTCTTTCATAGCTGCCTACATCTTCTCCAGGGATCATTTCTACATGGACCTTTGAGGTTCTCAGCAGGTGGAAGATCACCTACATTTCTGTATTGTAAGTCAAACTCTGTCCCTGTTCTTCTGTAAAATTAGATTGAGGGAACGGTGCATTCTTAGGGTTAATAACATGTTCCATTTGGGTTAGGAATCATTCTGTGAGATGAATAATGGTATTGGAACATGCAATATTTATAAGAATATATTGGTGAAATATAAGTATGAAAACAGAAATCTAGGTAAGACTTGAAGCCCAGAAGGGCATTTTGCCCTTGATTGGGATACTTAGCTTTGAATTACATTCTGAACAGTTGTCTCACATAATTCGATATCGAATGGCAAAAGACCTTGTACCTTGGATGATTGAATGTAGAAGAGAACATCCACTCAAACTGGGATAGTCAGTAGGTTTAGGAAGAAGAGTGAGCATAGGTTTTGGAAGAAATTTCATTAGTAATAGGTTTTTGGTTAGAGAGTGAACGTAAATGTCAGCACATGAGAAGAGTCAGTCACATGATGAACAGGGGAAAATATGTAGGAAAACAGATATCAATAGACACATTAGGAAATAAGGCAAAGTATAATGTGAGTGATAGGATTAGACATTTCCAACAGGGTTGAGTTTGAATATATAATCTTAGGAAGAAACAAATATGTAGTCACCAATAGGATTGATATTGAGCATTAGACAACCTGGACATGGATGTTTATAGTAATACATGTTCAATTTCCATTTAGGCTATGGTACAAACATAAGTGTGAGCCTTGCGTTTTGTGTCCAGAATATCACTGTGATAAAATATATATGTAGATCAGGTTACATGAGTAATTCTTCCACCATTTTTTGAAGCAATATTTTGAAGATGTATAAATTAGTATTGGGGGTACAAAGAGATGTACCCTGTGTATATGAATCTAGAGAAAATGCATGAGTAGACCACACTGTGAATTAATAATATAACTAGTTCTACATAAAATAATGGATTGAATTGATATCTTAAAATATATAAGAAATCTTATATTGAAATACTATCATTCATTCCAACTAGTTATACATCTAATGGTAATATTATGGTTATGGTTTATCATGAAGGGTGTGATTTTTGCTTCAAAAGTGATTATGTAATTCAAAAATCATGTGTTTAGAAAGTAGTCTCATGAAACGACCAGTCAAGAAACATGGAGGAATACATTTGTTCTGAAGCAGGAAGTGATTGAAAGTGAAACAAATGCCTATAAATATGCTAACTTGTGGATGAAATATATATCATATGATGTGCATAAACTGAAGAAATAGCAACATACAAGTCTTGAATAAAAATGAACGTCAAAATACATGTCATGCCCCATAGGAATCTACTTGCATTGATGTAAAACTGAGTCTGTTACTGTAGAAATATCAGGATATGTATGCATCGTTCACTGAAGTTAGTTGTCTGTATTAGGAAACAAATATGTATTTCAGGTGGATGAATATTTCTGAGTATAATCTTGTGAAAAGTTGATTATACATCCACATATATGAACATAATAGAATTTAGAGAGTGTATAATAAAACACATATATTTTGAAAAATCTGGATAGGAGATATATATATATATATATATATATATATATATATATATATATATATATATATATACAAAAAAAACAAAGACATTAAAAAGTAGCAATATGTATGCCAATTGAAATTCATAGTGAAATATATATCATCCACGGATGCAAAAATATTTATTATACTGAACATGGATTTATGTATAATGTTGTTCAACTAGGAAAATTAATCCAAAGTGTATGCAAAATTGTGATACAAAAAATCTTTCCACTCTCATCCTGAACAATGCCTTGACTTACCCTCACCTTAAGTAATTCACAATTATATGAAAAGAGGTAAAAAATCTGTGAGTACATATCTGGAATTGAATATGCTCATGATTTCACAACTTTGCAAGTGGTTGATGAGTTTCCAAAAGTAAGGAACAGGGTAAACACTTCACAAACATGGAGCTCTGCTGGACTAAAGACTTCTTGAGAAACTGCCCCTGAGGTTGTGCACTTGAAATATATGTTTTTGTTAGGAGCTTTACCTACCTTTGTTGTGAGACCATCAAAGCTGGGTCTGCATCTATGTGACCTAGAGGACATGGTTTCTTATTTTCCAATGAACATGAGGCACCAGTGCTGAAGTCTCTCTTTGTAGGTAAACTGTGCCCACTTCGGGCAATGTGACTCCCCGTGTGGACTTTGAAGCCATTTGGTCATCCTCCACTTTTCGTGGTGTTTCTTGCTGCTACACTGGGAGTTTGGTATTTGCTTCATGACATACAAGGAGTTCAACTGGCACACAGTGCTTGAGGGAGTCTTGTAACGTGTGGTGGGTCAGGCTCTGCAGGAAAATGCACCAACTAGGCTTCTATCCCACATTGCTTATCGCCTTGACCATAGAAACCTGATTATGAACATTGCCCTGAAACCCCTGCATATAACAAGATGTCTTTTCATATAATGGTCTCCTGGCTGCACCAAGTCAGTCACAAGCCATTTGGAAGCCAATGGCAGATCCACATGGCCACAACACAGATGTATTACCACACATCTGCCCACCACTGCTCTAGGCCCACTACTCAGCAGCCTCCAACTTACTGGCATCTCTGTACTACACAATTTTCATGAAACCCAGTCAATCAAGGCACTGTCTGTTATACTTATGATCAGCAACAGGACATCCAATGGTTCTCCAGTGCCACCTGGTCATTGGGAATTTCAAAAATTTCATGGTGTTTATCTATGCATTTTTCAAGAATGAAGTTGGAGGCACTTTGGGGTTTCCATTCATCTAGGAACCATTACATGGGGAGGAAGCTAATTTCAATGAAAGCTCTGAGGAACTCTCATAGGCAAGGCTTCCCAAACAGTGGCCAAAAGGTCACATGAAGCCAGGCCCATTGAGGTCTACAACGTGAGGTCCATGTGTCTTTTGACTCTAACTATGGCTGCCAAGTTTTTCAGAATAAAATCATGTGATATCTTTGCTGAGATTTTCAGTTCTCTGTGGAAAGCCATCCTGGGCCTAGATCTCAGGTTTCAAGGGCAACTCTCATGTGTGGCCTCCTACAATCCCAACACAATTCATGGCAATACTTCTCTGTCGTCAGTTCCCAAACTCAGTCTCTAAGGGAAATCACACCAGAGTTCAAGCCCATGTAGACCCAGTCATCTCTTCCAACCGCCACACAAATGACCACAATTAAAACCAAAACATTTCCACATGGCCCTCATCTTCATCCATATAGACACTCATCATAAACTCTGGCTGGAGGTTTCCATGAGGGGCACAGCCAAGACAGTGTCCAAAATATGCACCCTTGCCCCTCATTTGTCTAAATTTAGGGTGGCCTGAAAACCCATCCTGTGAACAAGGAGTGATAATATAGGCCTGCTGTTAATACTGCTCTGCTTCTCCAATTTGAGGCCTACTGAATGTCAGGTATAGATTGCTTATGTGATTTGGCATCATGAGAGAACCCAAGTACTTCTGCAGGACTTTGAAGAACTCATTTGACCCAAAGGAATCCTATTCTCACTTGATGGAGTTCAGGACCTAACACAGGAAGACAAGAGACTTCATCCACAATGACTGATCATTTTGCCATTTTGGTTTTGGATGCACACATGGGATCTTCTTTAGATTTATCAGGAGCTGAGAATCTTAGCCACCCCCTCAATCAGGGCCTAGTGTCTGATTAAGACACATCCCTTTCCAAAGCAATTAAGCAAAGAGCCACACGTGATACCCATTCATTTAAATTTGAAAACTCTTTCTTCAGGCTTCTAAAAGGGGTGGCCTGAGGCAAAGACCTTCCTGACATTCAAGGCAACAGAACCATAGGTAAGCAAATGGACCAAAGCAGGGTTTCTCCACTGAGACTCTACTGCTCACACTAATATCTGAGTTTTCAGAGATGTTCCCATTCCCTTCAGCTATCAAGAACATGGACATGTCACAGAGCTTGGAGGTGGTACATATCTTGGACAATAAATCATGAGCTTATTCTGGAGAGTGGCCAGAATTCAGGAAGAAAACAGGAACTTAGGAAGTTAGTAGTTGTTTCCTATCCATAAGGCAAACCACAATCCATTTATCAATTGTGAACGATGAATGCTGGGAAGCTTTCTACTAGACAAGACACCTCCATTGATGCATTCTCTTTTCTAATGTCTAAAACCACGGACACAGTGGATACACAGACATAGAAACACTTGCCTTGTCAAAAGAGTAACTAGAAACAGTCGACTCCAAACCAAACCAACCACCTTTTCTACCTATTCTCAGAACATGAGACAAAACCATAAACTCACACCCACACACATAAAGGCACCTCCTTCCCAAAAGTGGGTGTGTGACTATCCAGAGTGTCCTCTGACTGGTGGGCCATACTATGTTCCTCTCGAAATGGCCTTTCCACTTTCAGATCATGTCTCCTTGGCCAACTCTGTGATGCTGTGAGGAGCCTGCAGTTAGCCACTACCTGCTATCTCAGAAAAGGCCCCTCTTCAGAGCTCAACTGGCATTTGGCCATCCTCACATCAGTAGGTACCAAGAAAGTCTTACTTGTACTTGGTAAATCCAAACAAGTGAGCCCACTGGGACTGGGACTGGGACTGGCTCTCGGTGTGCCTGGCTTCTTGCATCACAATTTCAGAGAGTTCCATCACCATGGAAGTTAGCTAGGTCACTTCCTTCAGGAACTGAATGAGGTCCCTCTCTTGGCAACAACTTTGTTCTAACAGTTTCTTCCAAGGGTCCCTTTATATGGAGGCTGCTCCTACTTTGTGTGACAATTTGACTAGTTAAAATGGTATATCAAAATAGGCACCTGGGAACAGCTCTCCACGCAGGCCTGGTTAGGTCCATCTTCTCTACATTAAGAAGAGAAAGGCTGATGAATGCACATCCCTTCATCCTGTTCAGGTTGTTTGCCATGGAAGATGGCTTTTGCTCTCTCAGATCCTTCATAGCTGCCTACATCTTCTCCAGGGATCATTTCTGCATCGAACTTTGAGGTTCTCAGCAGTTGGAAGATACCCTACATTACTGTATTGTAAGATGAACTCTGTCCCTGCTCTTTTGTAATTTTAGATTGAGGGAACAGTGTATGGTTAGGGTTAATTACAGGTTCGATTTGGGTTAGGAATCATTCTGCGGGATGAATAATGGTCTTGGGAACCTGCAATATTTATAGGAATATAGAGATAAAATATAAGTATGAAAACAGAAATCTAGGTAAGATTTGAAGCTCAGAAGTGCATTGGGCAACTGATTGTGATATGTAGCTTTGAATTACGTTCTGCATACATGTTTCAGAAAAATCGATATACAATAGCATAGGACCTTGTACCTTGGATGATTGAATGTAGTAGAGAACATCCACTCAAAAAGGGATAGTTGATAGGATCAGGAAGATAGTCAGTATGTTTCGGAAGAAGAGTGAGTATAGGATTTGGACCAAAGTTCATAAGCAATAGGGTTTCGGTTAGAGAGTGAATGTCAATGTCAGCACATGTGAAGGGTCAGTCACAATGTTGAACTGGAGAAAATATGTAGGAAAGTAGATATCAATAGAGACATTAGGAAATCAGGAAAAGTACAAAGTGAGTGAAAAAATTAGACATTTTCAATGGTATTGAGGTTGAATATATAATCTTAGGAAGAAACAAATATGTAGTCACCAATAGGATTGACATTTGAGAGCATTAGGCAACCTGGTCATGGATGTTTTTAGTAATCCATGTTCAGTTTCCATTTAGGCTTTGGTACAGTCATACGTGTGAATTTTGCATTTTGTGTCCAGAATATTACTGTGATACCATGCATATGTAGATCAGGTGATATGAGTATTTCTTCCACCATTTCTGGGAGCAATATTTTGAAGATGTATAAATTAGTATTGGGGATACAAAGAGGTGTAACCTGTGTCTATTAATATAGAGATAATGCATGAATAGACCATACTGTGAATAAATAATATAACTGGTTCCACTTTACAAAATGTATTGAATTGATATCAGAAAATATATAAGAAATCTTTTATTGATATAAAATCATTCATTCCAACCAGTTATACATCTAATAGTGATATTATAGTTATGGTTTATCATAAAGTGTGTGTCCGTTTTGCTTTAAAAGTGATAAAGGAAATCGAAAATAATGTGTTTGGAAAGAAATCTCATGAAAAGATCAGTCAAGAAACATGGAGGAAAACATGTGTTCTGAAGCAGGAAGTGATTGAAATTGAAACAAATGCCTATAAATTTGCTAAATTGTGGAGGAAATATATATCCTATGATGTGCATAAACTGAAGAAATTGTAATGTCCCAGTGTTGAATAAAAATGAACGTCGATATACACATCATGTCCCATAGGAATCTACTTGCATTGATGATAAACTGTGTCAGTTACTGTAGAAATGTTAGGATTTGTATGCACCATTCACTGAAGTTAGTTTTCAGCACTAGGAATCAAATATGTATTTCAGGTGGATGAAATTTTCTGAGAATAATCTTGTGAAACGTTGATTATAAATCCACGTTCATGAACATGAATGAAATTAGGAAGTGTATATAAGACACAAATATTTCATATTTTGAAAAATATGGAGAGAGTGTGTATATATATATATATATATATATATATATATATATATATATACACACACACAGAGAGAGAGAGACATTAAAAATAGCAATATATGCCAATCAAAATTCACCATGAAATATATATCATCCACAGATCCAAAAATATTCATTTTACTGAACAAAGATTTGTGTATAATTTTGTTCTCTAGGAAGCTCACCCATAGGTTGAATTTTCAGTTCCAACGGCGTTTATGAGGAGTGATCTCTTCTCTCAATTTGTATCTGCCAAGTCAGCCACCTCACAAGAATGTACATGTAGTACCAGGTAGGATTCTCTATGTGCATATAAAAATTTATGTGCTGAGTAGGCTACAGAGAAAGAGAGACAAGAATTCACATATTTGTTATCTTTAAAATCACATGGACAACTATTGCAACAAAAATTGTCTAGATTAATAACTCCTAACCTTTATAATGCAAAAGGCAAGTCCAACTATACACCATGCCTCCTCTGAACTGTTTGTATTTCTATTATGTTTGGGTTATTTTTCTGCCTCATATTAGGATTAGTAGTCAGACACTAGTAGGGTATGGTTTAGTGTCAGGGATTCAGTATTTCAAATGGAAAATTGGAAAATGAATCCAATATGTATGCAAATATGTCCTACACAAAAGTCTTCCCACTCTCATCCAGAAAAATCCATTGACATTATCTTCACCCTATGTAAGATGCAATTCGAAGAGAAGAGTTAGAAAATCTGTGAATACATATCTGGAATGGAAAATGCTCAGGAGTTCACAACCTTGGAGGTGGTAGAGGAGTTTCCAAAAGTAAGTGACTGCGTAAACACTCCACAAACATGGAACTCTGCTGGCCAAAAGCCTTCTTGAGAAACTGCCTCTGAGTTTGGACACATGAAATATATCTTGTTGTCCGGAGCTTTAGCTTCATTTCTGGTGAGACCATCAAAGCTGGATCTGCATCTATGTGACCTGGAGGACATCGTTTCTTATTTTCCATTGAACATTAGGTACCGGTGTTGATTTCTCTCTTTGTTGGTAAACTGTGGCCACTGGAAGCTTAGTGTCTCCCTGAGTGGACTGTGAAGCCATTTGGTCATCCTGAACTTTTTGTGGTGTTTCTTGCTGCTGCACTGGGAGTTTGGTATTTGCTTCACGAAATACAAGGAGTTCAACTAGGATATAGTGCTAGAGGGAGTTCTGTGACGTGTGTTGGGTCAGGGTCTGCAGAAGAATTCACCAACCAGGGTTCTATCCCACATAGCTTGCCCCCTTGACCATCGCAACCTGATTCTGAACATTGCTCAGAAACCTCTCCATATAACAAGATGCCTTTTCATATAATAGTCTGCTGGCTGTACCAAGTCAGTCACAAGCTATTTGGAAGCCAATGGCTGATCCACATGGCCACACCACAGTTGTATTATCACACACCTGCCCACCACTGCTCTAGGCCCACTACTCAGCAGGCTCCAACTTACTGGCATCTCTGTTCCACACCATTTTCATGAAACCCAGCCAATCAAGGCACTGTCTGTAACACTAATGATCAGCAAGAGAACAACCAATGGTTCTCCAGTGCCACTTGGTCATTGGGAATTTCAAAAACATCATTGTATTTATCTATCCATTTTTCAAGAATGAAGTTGGAGGCACTTTGGGGTTTCCATTCTTCCAGGAACCATTACATGGGGAGGACTCTCATTTCAATGAAAGCCCTGAAAAACTCTCACAGGCAAGGCTTCCCAAACAGTGGCCAAAAGGTCACATGAAGCCAGGCCCATTGAGGTCCACAACGGGAGGTCCATGTGTCTTTTGACTCTTAACTATGGCTGCCAAGTTTTTCAGAATAAAATCATGCCATATCCTTGCTGAGAATTTCAGTTCTCTGTGGAAAGCCACCCTGGGCCTAGATCTCAGGTTTCAAGGGCAACTCTTATGCGCGGCCTCCTAAAATCCCAACACAATTCATGGCAACACTTCTCTGAGGTCAGTTCCAGAACTCAGTCTCTAAGAGGAATCACACCAGAGTTCAAGCCCATGTGGACCCTGTTATCTCTTCCAACCGCCACACAAATGACCACAATTAAAACCAAAACATTCCCACATGTCCCTCATCTTCATCCATATAGACAGTCATTATAAACTCTGGCTGGAGGTTTCCATGAGGGGCACAGCCAAGACAGTGTCCAAAATATGCACCCTTGCCCCTCATTTGTCTAAATTCATGGTGGCCTGGACACCCTTCCTGTGAACCAGGAGTGATCAAAAAAGCCTGCCGTTAACGCTGCTCTGCTTCTCCAATTTGAGGCCTACTGACAGTCAGGTATAGATTCATTATGTGATTTGGCATCATGAGAGAACCCAAGTACTTCTGCAGGACTTTGAAGAACTCATTTGACCCCAAAAAAAATCCCTATTCTTACTTGATGGAGGTCAGGAACCTATCGGAGGAAGGCAGGAGACTTCATCTACAATGACTGATCTTTTTGCCATTTTGGTTTTGGATGCACACATGGGATCTTCTTTACATCTATCAGGAGCTGAGAATCTTATCCACAGCCTCAAACAGAGCCTAGTGTCTGATTAAGACACATCCTTTTCCAAAGCAATTAAGCAAAGAGCCACAGGTGATGAACATTCATTTCCATTTGAAATCTGTTTCTTCAGGCTTCACAAAGGGGTGGCATGATGCAAAGACCTTCCTGACATTCAAGGCAACAGAACCAAAGGTAAGCAAATGGACAAAAGCAGGGTTTCTCCACTGAGACTTTACTGCTCACACTGATATCTGAGTTTTCTGAGATGTTCCCATTCCCTTCAGCTATCAAGAACATGGACATGTCACAGAGCTTGGAGGTGGTACATATCTTGGACAATACATCATGAGCTTATTCTGGAGAGTGGCCAGAATTCAGGAAGAAAACAGGAACTTAGGATGTTAGTAGGTGTTTCCTATCCATAAGGCATACCACGGTCCATTCATCAATTGTGCAGGATAAATGCTGGGAAGCTTTCTACTAGACAGGGCTCCTCCATTGATGCATTCTCTTTTCTAATGTCGACAACCACGGACACAGTGGATACACAGACATAGAAAGTCGCCTTGTCAAAAGACTTACTAGAAACAGTCGACTCCAAACAAAACCAACCACATTTCCTACCTATTCTCAGAACATGAGACAAAACCGCAAACTCACATCCACAAACAAAGGCAACTCCTTCACAAAAGTAGGTCTGTGACTATCCGGAGTGTTCTCTGACTGGTGGGCCATACTATGTTCTCCACAAAATGACCTCTCCTGTCTCAGATCTTGTCTCCTTGGCAAACTCTGTGATGCTGTGAGGAGCCAACGGCTAGCCACTACCTGCTATCTCAGGAAAGGCTTCTCTTCAGAGCTCTCCTGGCATTTGCCCATCCTCACATCAGTAGGTACCAAGAAGGTCTGACTCTGTACTTGGTAAATCCAAACAAGTGAGCGCACTGGGACTGGGACTGGGACTGGCTCTCGGTGCCTGGCTTCTTGCATCAAAATTTCAGAGTGTTCCATCACCAAGGAAGTTAGGTAGGTCACTTCCTTCAGGAACTGAATGAGGTCACTGCCTTGGCAACAACTTTGCCCTAACCATTGCTTCCAAGGGTCACATTGGATGGAGGCTGCCCTTACTTCCTTTGACAATTTGACTAGTTTCAATGGTATATCAAAATAGGCACCTGAGAACAGCTCTCCACGCAGGCCTGGTTAGGTCCATCTTCTCTACCTTACAAAGAGAGAGTCTGATGCATACACATTCCTTTTTCCTGTCTAGATTGTTTGCCTTTGAAGATGGCTTTTGCTCTCACAGGTCCTTCATAGCGCTGACATCTTATCCAGGGATTATTTCTGCATCGAATTTTCAGGTTCTCAGCAGTTTGAAGATACCCTACATTCCTGTATTGTAAGACGAACTCTGTCCCTGCTCTTTTGTAATGTTAGATTGAGGCAACCGTGTATGGTTATCGTAAATAGCAGGTTTGATTTGGATTAGGAATCATTCTGCAGAATGAATAATGATCTTGGGAACCTGCAATATTTATAGGGATATAGAGATGAAATATACGTATGAAAACAGAAATCTAGGTAAGATTTGAAGCTCAGAAGTGCATTGGGCAACTGATTGCGATACGTAGCTTTGAATTACGTTCTGCATACATGTTTCAGAAAAATCGATATACAATGGCATAGGACCATGCACCTTGGATGATTGAATGCAGTAGAGAACATCCACTCAAAAAGTGATAGTCGATAGGATCAGGAAGATAGTCAGTATGTTTTGGAAGAAGAGCTAGTATAGGATTTGGACCAAAGTTCATTAGCAATAGTGTTTCCGTTAGAGAGTGAATGTCAATGTCAGCACATGTGAAGGTTCAGTCACAATGTTGAACTGGAGAAAATATCTAGGAAAGTAGATATCAATAGAGACATTAGGAAATCAGTCAAAGAGTATCAAGTGAGTGAAAAAAATTAAACATTTTCAACAGTTTTGAGGTTGAATATATAATCTTATGAAGAAACAAATATGTAGTCACCAATAGGATTGACATTTGAGAGCATTAGGCAACCTGGTCATGGATTTTTTTAGTAATCCATGTTGAGTTTCCCTTTAGGCTTTGGTACAATCATACGTGTGACTTTTGCATTTTGTGTCCAGAATATTACTGTGATAACATGCATATGTAGATCAGGTGACATGAGTATTTCTTCCACCATTTCTGGGAGCAATATTTTAAAAATGTATAAATTAGTATTGGGGGTACAACGAGGTGTACCCTGTGTCTATGAATATAGAGATAATGCATGAATAGACCATAATGTGAATAAATAATATAACTGGTTACACTTTAAATAATGTATTGAATTGATATCAGAAAATGTATAAAAAATCTTTTATTGATATATAATCATTCATTCCAACCAGTTATACATCTTATGATGATATTACAGTGATGGTTTATCATGAAGTCTGTTTCAGTTTTGCTTCAAAACTGATAAAGGAAATCGAAAATAATGTGTTTGGAAAGAAGTCTCATGAAAAGACCAGTCAAGAAACACGGAGGAATGCATGTGTTCTGAAGCAGGAAGTGATTGAAAGTGAAACAAATGCCTATATATTTGCTAACCTGTGGAGGAAATATATATCCTATGATGTGCATAAACAGAAGAAATTGTAATATGCCAGTGTTGAATTAAAATGAACATCAATATACACATCATGTCCATTGGAATCTACTTGCTTTGATGATAAACTGTGTCAGTTACTGTAGAAATATTAGGATTTGTAAGCACCATTCACTGAAGTTAGTTCTCAGGACGAGGAAACAAATATGTATTTCAGGTGGTTGAATGTTTCTGAGAATAATCTTGTGAAAAGTTGATTATATATCCACATACATGAATATGAATGAATTTAGAGAGTGTTTAAGAAGACACATTTTTTTTCATATTTTGAAAAATCTAGAGAGTGTATATATATATATATATATATATATATATATATATATATATATATATATATATGTAAAACTCATGGAGAAATATTACAATTAAAATTTGACAAGATTTATAATACATACCCTTGATAAAGCCGAAGGCAAATCCAAGTATATACCATGCCTCCTATGAAAGGCCTGTATTTCTATTCTGTTACGTTTCTTTTTATCCATCATATTAGCATTAGTAGTCAGAGTCTATTAGGGTATGTGTTAGTGTCAGGGATCATTATTTCAAATGAAAATAGAAAAATGAATCTAATGTGTATGCAAATATGTGCTACACAAAAATCTTGCCACTCTCATCCAGAACAATTCCTTGACATTTACTTCGCTCCAAGTAAGACACAATTAGTGGAGAGGAGTTCGAAAACCTGTGATTACATATGTGGAACTGAAAATGTTCAGGAGTTCACAACATTGGAGGTGGTAGAGCAGTTTCCAAAAGTAAGGGAGAGGTTAAACACTCCACAAACTTGGAGCTCTTCTGGCCTAAAGACTCTTTGAGAAAATGCCTCTCAGATTGGGCACATGAAATATATGAAGTTGTCAGGAGATTTAGCTTCCTTTGTTGTGACACCATCAAATGTGGGTCTGCATCTATGTGACCTGAAGGAAATGGTTCCTTATTTTCTAATGAACATGAGACAGCAGTTCTGAATTGTCTTTTTCTTGGTAAACTGTGGCCACTGGGAGTTAAGTTTCTCCCCGTGTGGTCTGTGAAGCCGTTTGGTCATCCTCCATTTTCGTTGTGTTTCTTACTGCTGCACTGGGAGTTTGGAATTGGCTTAATGAAATACAAGGAGTTCAACTGGCACACAATTCTGGAGGGAGCTCTGTCACGTGTGAATGGTCAGGGTCTTCAGGAGAATTTTCAAAACATGGATCTATCCCACATAGCTTTCCCCCTTGACTATAGCAACCGAATTCTGAACATTGCCCTGAATCATCTCAATATAACAAGATGCCTTTACATATAAGGGTCTGCTGCCTGCACCATGTCAGTCACAAGTATTTTGGAAGCCAATGGCCGATCCACGTGGTCCCACAACAGATATTTATTCACAACCATATAGTCCACTGCTCTAGCCCCAATACTCAGCAGGCTCCAACTTATGACATCTCGGTTCTATACCATTTTCATGACAACCAGTCAATCAAGGAACTGTCTGGTACACTCATAATCAGCAACAGGACATCCAAAGTTTCTCCAGTGCCACCTGGTCATGGGAATATTAAAAATTTCATGGTATTTATGTAGCCATTTTTCAAGGATGATGTTGGAGGCACTGTGGGTTTCAATTCATTCAGGAACCATTAAATGGTGAGTAAGCTCATTTCAATGAAAGCTCTGGAGAACTCTCACAGACAAGGCTTCCCAAAGAGTGGCCAGAAGGTCACATGAAGCCAGGCTCATTGAGGTCTACAATGTGAGGTACATGTGTGTTTTGAGTGTCAACTATGACTTCCAAGTCTTTCAGTAAAAAAATCATGTGTTATCCTGGCTGAGATTCCCAGTGCTCAGTGGAAAGCCACCCTGGGCCTAGATCTCAGTTTCCAAGGGCTAATCTCATGTGTGGCCTCCTATAATCCCAACACAATTCATGGCAATACTTCTCTCAGGTGAGTTCCAGAACTCAGGCTCTAAGGAGTATCAGAGCAGAGTTCAAGCCCTGGTGGACCAAGTCATCTCTTCCAACCGCCACACAAATGACCACAATTAAAACCAAAACACTCCTACATGGCCCTCATCTTCTTCCATAAAGACACTCATCATAACATATGGCTGGAGGTTTCCATGAGGGGCACAGCCCAAGACAGTGTCCAAAATAAGCTCCCTTGCCCCTCATTTGCCTAAAGTCAGGGTGGCTTGGACACCCTTCTTCTGAACCAGGAGTGATCTGTAAGGGTAAAAGAAATTGAAATTAAAGTGTTAAAGTTAAAGTGTAAAAGACCGGGTGTTGTAAAGTTTCTAATCTTCAAGGCCTGGTTTAAAATGTAAAGGACCAGGTATTTTTAAGTTTCCATGCTACACGCAAAACCTGAAATTCCTGTAAATTGTAGGACAATTTCTGGACTGCCCAGTAAATATTCCCCCTGACCGCCTGGTTGTTTAATAACCTAGGACCCTGTGTGGCCTACCACATATGCATCGCAGGGCCTAAATCAATCAATTTCAATGTGTACCCCGCTTTAGAATTGACCTATCACTCCCGCCTGACGTGTTCAAGCCAATGAATGAACTAATCATGTTTAGGATTTGTTGTTTCATTTTCCCACAGTGTATGATGATTTGCTAAAGGAGACTGTGATATATGTAAAGTCTCACACTCCCCAAATTGTGTACTTAAGCACTGCTCAACCCCTGCTCGGGGATCTGGGCTGCTCTCCCTTCTTGAGTGAGCACAGAGCACCAGCATGCTGGATTGGATCCTCAATAAATGTCTTTTGCTGTTGCATGAGCCTTGGTCTCATACATGAACATGAATGAAATTAAGGAGTGTATAGTAAGACACATATATTTCATATTTTGAATAATCTATAGAGTGTAGATTTTTCACAAAACACATACAGAGATATTAAAAAGTAGCAATATATATGCCAATCAAAATTCATCATGAAATACATATCATACACAGATCCAAAAATCTTTATTTTACTGAACATGGATTTATGTGTAATGTTGTTCAACTAGGAAGCTCACGCAAATGTTGAATTTTCAGTTCCTACAGCGTTTAGGAGGAGTGATCTCTTCTCAAAATTTGTATCTGCCTAGTCAGCCACCTCACAATAATGTACGTGTGGTACCAGGTAGGATTCTATTTGTGCATATAAAAATACATGTGCTGAATAGGCAACAGAGAAAGGGAGAAAGGAATTCACATATCTGATACCTTTCAAAACACATGGAGAACTATTTCAATTAAAAATTAACCAGATTTTTAACAACTACCCTTTATCATGCAAAAGGCAAGTCCAACTATACACTATGCCTCCTCTGAATTGCTTGTATTTCTATTCTGTTTGGGTTATTTTTCTCCATCATATTAGCATTAGTAGTCAGAGTCTAGTAGGGTATGCTTTAGTGTCATGGATTCAGTAATTCAAATGAAAATAAAGGAAAATGAATCCATTGTTTACGCAAATATGCACTACAAAAAATCTTTCCACTCTCATTCAGAGCAATGCCTTGACATTACCTTCACCCCAAGTAAGACACAATTAGAGGACAAGAGTTAGAAAATCTGTGAATACATATCTGGAATGGAAAATGCTCAGGAGTTCACAAGCTTGGACATTTTAGAGGAGTTTTCAAAATTAAGGGACAGAATAAACAGTCCACAATCATGGAACTCTGCTGGCCTAAAGACTTCTTGAGAAACTGCCTCTGAGGTTGGGCACTTGAAATATATTTTCTTTTCAGGAGCTTTAGTTTCCTTTGTAGTGATACCATCAAAGATGGGTCTTCATTTATCTGACCTGGAGGACATGGTTTCTTATTTTCCAAAGAACAAGAGGCAGCAGTGCTCAATCCTACCTTTGAAGGTAAACTGTGGCCACGGAGGGCTAAGTGTCTCCCCGTCTTGACTGTGAAGCCAATTGGTCATCCTACAATTTTCGTGGTGTTTCTTGCTGCTGCACTGGGCTTTTGGTATTTCCTTCATGAAATACAAGGAGTTCAACTGGGACACAGTGCTGGAGCGAGTTCTGTCACGTGTGGAGGGTCAGGGTCTACAGGAGAATTCACCAACCAGGCTTCTATCGCACATAACTTGCAACATTGTCCATAGCAAACTGATTCTGAACATTGTCCTGAAACCTTTCCTTATAACAAGATGCCTTTACATATAAGGGTCTGCTAGCTGCACCATGTAAGCCACAAGCCATTTAGAAGTTAATGGCAGACTCACATGGCCCCACCACAGATATTTTATTATACACCTGCACACCACAGCTCTGGGCCCTCTTCTCAGCACTCTCCAACTTACTTACATCTCTGTTCTACACAATTTTCGTGAAACCCAGTCAGTCAAGGCACTGTCTGGTACACTCATGATCAGCAACAATACATCCAAAGGTTCTCCAGTGCCACCTGGTCAGGGGAATTTCAAGGTATTTATGGAGCAATTTTTCAAGGATGAAGTTGGAGGCACTGTGGGTTTCAATTCATTCAGGAACCATTAAATGTTGAGGAACCTCATTTCAATGAAAGCTCTAGAGAACTCTCACAGGTAAGGCTTCCCAAAGAGTGGCCAAAATATACATATATTTCATATTTTGAAAAATCTTGACAGTGTATATCTACATCTATATCTATATCTACACACACACACACACACACACACACACACAAACACACACAGACATTAAAAACTAGCAATATATATGCCAATCGAAATTCATCATGAAATATATATCATCCACGTATTCAAAAATATTCATTTTACTGAACATGGATTTATGTATAATGTTGTTCAACTAGAAAGCTCACCCATAGGTTGAATTTTCAGTTCCAACAGCGTTTAGGAGGACTGAACTTTTCTCACAATTTGTATCTGCCAAGTCAGCCACCTCAGAAGAATATATGTGTGATACAAGGTACAATTCTATAAGTGCATATAAAAATATATGTGCTGAATAGGATACAGAGAAATGGGGGAGACAGGAATTCACATATTTGATAAGTTTAAAAATACATGGACAACTCTTTCAACAAAAAAATTGACAAGATTTATAACTCCTACCCTATATAATGGAAAAGGCAATTCCAACGGTACACCATGGCTCCTCTGATGTGTTTGTATTTCTATTCTGTTTGGGTTACTTTTCTCCATCATGTTAGGATTAGTTGTCAGAGTCTTGTAGGGTATGGGTTAGTGTCAGGGATTCAGAATTTCGAAAGGAAAATTGGAAAATGAATCCAATGTGTATGCAAATATGTGCTACACAAAAATCTTCCGACTCTCATCCAGAACAATGCCTTGACCTTAACTTCGTCCCAAGTAACACATGTAGAGAAGATGAGTAAGAAAATCTGTGAGTACATATCTGGAATTGAATATGCTCAGGAGTTCACAACCTTGCAGGTAGAAGGGGAGTTTCCAAAAGTAAGGGACAATGTGAACACTCCACAAACATGGAGCTCTGCTATCCTAATGACTTCTGGAAAAACTGCCTCAGATGTTGGGCTCTTGAAATATATGTTGTTGTCAGGAGCTTTAGCTTCGTTTGTAGTGAGACCATAAAAGCTGGGTCTGCATCTATGTGACCTGGAGTAGATGCTTTCTTATTTACCAATGAAAATGAGGCAGTATTGATGAATTCTCTCTTTCTGGGTCAACTGTGGCCACTTGGGGCTCAGTGTCTCCTCATGTGGACTCTGAAGCCATTTGATCATCCTCCAATTTTTGTGATGTTTTTTGCTGCTGCACTGGGAGTTCAGTATTTGCTTCACGAAATACAAGGAATTTAACTGGGACACAGTGCTGGAGGGGGTTCTGTCACGTGTGGTGGAACAGGGTCTGCAGGAGAATGCACAAACCAGGCTTCTTTCCAACATAGCTTGCCACCTTGACCATAGCAACCTGATTCTGAACATTGCCCTGAAACTTATCCATATAACAAGAATCATTTACATATAATGGTCTGCTGGATACACCATGTCAGTCACAAGGCATTTGGAAGCCATTGGCAAATCCAGATAGAAGCACCACAGATGTTTTATCTCACACATGCCCACCTTTGCTCTAGGTCCACTATTCAGCAGGCTCCAACTTACTGGCATCTCTGTTCTACACCATTTTCGTGAAACCCAGCCAATCAAGGCACTGTCTGGTACACTCATGATCACCAACAGGATATCCAATGGTTCTCCACTGCCTCCTAGATATGGGAATTTCAAAAATTTAATGGTATTTATCGAGCCCATCTTTCAAGGTTGAAGTTGGAGTCACTGAGTGTTTCATTTAATTCAGTAATCATTAAATGGTGAAGAAGCTCATTTCAATGAAAGCTCTGGAGAACTCTAACTGCTAAGGCTTCTAAAAAAGTGGCCAAAATGCCACATGAAGCCAGGCCCATTGAAGTCTACAATGTTAAGTGCATTTGTGTTTTGACTCTCAACTATGGCTGCCAAGTGTTTCAGAATAAAATTATGTGATACCCTGGCTGAGATTCCCAGTGCTCTGTGGAAAGCCACCCTGGGAATAGATCTCTGTTTCCAATGGCGACTCCCATGTGTGGCCTCCTAATATCCCAACACAATTCATTGCAATACTTCTCTGAGGTCAGTTCCAGGACTCAGTCTCTATGGGGTATCACACCAGAGTTCAAGCCCAGGTGGACGCAGTCATCGCTTCCAACTGCCACACAAATAACCACAGTTAAAACCAAAATACTCCCACATGGTCCTCATCTTCTTCCATAAAGACACTCCTCATAATCTCTGGCTGGATGTTTCCATGAGGGGCGCAGCCCAACACAGTGTCCAAATAAGCTCGCTTGCCCATCATTTTCCTAAAGTCAGGGTGGATTGTACACCCTTCCTGTGAACCAGGAGGGATCAAATATGCCTTCCAGTAATACTGCTCTGCTTCTCCAATTTGAGGCCTACTGACTGTCGGTATAGATTTTTTATGTGATGTGGAGTCATGAGAAAACACAAGCATGTATGCAATTGCCTTTGCAGGGCTTTGAAGAACTCATTTGATTCAAAGGATCCCTATTCTCACTTGATGGTGGTAAGGAACCTAACAGAGGAAGGCGAGAGACTTCATCAACAATGACTAATCTTTTTCCCATTTTGGTTTTGGATGCACACATGGGATCATTCTTTAGATCCATCAGGTGCTGAGAACCTAAGCCACAGCCTAACACAGGGCCAAGAGACTGATTCAGACACATCCATTTCCAAAGCAATTAACAAAGAGCCACAGGTGATGCCCATTTAATTCCATTTTAAAACTGTTTTCTTCAGGCTTCACAAACTGTGTCCTGAGGCCAAGACCTTCCTCACATTCAGGGTAAGAGAAGAATTGGTTAGCAAAAGGCCCAAAGCAGAGTTTCTCCACTGAGGCTTTCCTGGTAACACAGATATCTGAGTTTTTTGAGATGCTAGCCATTCCCTTTAGCTATCCACTACATGGCCTTGTCACAGAGCTTGGAGGTGGTACATATCTTGGACACAAAACCATGAGCCTATTCTGGAGAGTGGCCAGATTTAGGAAGAAAACAGGAATTTAGGAAATTAGTAGGTGTTTTCCATCCATAAGGGAAGCCACAGTCCATTCATCAATTGGGCAGGATGAATGCTGGGAAGGATTCTACTAAACAGGACACATCCATTGATGAATTCTCTTTTCAAATGTCGACAACCACGGACACAGTGGGATACACAGACATAGAAACACTCACTTTGTGAAACGACTTACTAGGAACAGTCCACTCCAAACCAAACAAACCACCTTTTTTACCTATTCTTAGAACATGAGACAAAACCACAAACTCACACTCACACCCACAAAGGCACCTCCTTCCCCCAAAGAGGTCTGTGACAATCCGGAGTGTCCTCTGACTTGTGGGCCTTATTATGTTCCCTGAAATGTCCTGTCCTGTCTCAGATCTGGTCTCCTTGGCCAAATCTGCGAAGTGGTCAGGAGCCAGCTGTGAGCAACTACCTGCTTTCTCAGGAAAGGCCCCTCTTCTGAGCTCTCCTGAAATTTGGCCATTCTCACATCAGTAGGTACAAAGAAAGACTGACTCTGTTCTTTGTAAATCCAAATAAGTGAGCCCACTGGGAATGGTACTGGGACTGCCTCTGGTTGCCTGGCTTCCTGGATCCCAAGTTCAGAGAGTTCTATCACCAAGGAAGTGAGGAAGGTCACCTCCTTTGTGAACTGAATGAGGTCACTGCTTTGGAAACCACTTTGTCCTAAAATTTGCTTCCAAGGTTCCCATGAGATGGAGGCTGCCCCTATTTCCTGTGATACTTTCACAACTGAGAATTGTATATCAACCATAGGCAGCCGGGAACAGCTGTCCACACTGGCCTGGTTTGGTCCATCTTCTCTACATTAAGAAGAGTGAGGCTGATTCTGACACATCCCTTCATCCTGACCGGGTTATTTGCCATGGAAGATGACTTTTGCTCTCTCAGGTCCTTCATAGCTGCCTAAATCTTCTCCAGGGATCATTTCTGCATGGAACTTTGAGGTTCTCAGAGGTGGAAGATCCCCTACATTCCTGTATTGGAAGACCAATTCTGTCCCTCCTCTTCTGTAAAGTTAGATTGAGGGAACATTGTATGGTTAAGGTTAATAACAGGTTCCATTTTGGTTAGGAATCATTCTCTGGGATGAATAATGGTATTGGGATTTTGCGATATTTTCAAGAATATATAGGTGAAATATAAGTATGAAAAAAGAAATCTAGGTAATTTTTGAAGGACAGAAGGGAATTGGCCCCATGATTGGGATTCTTAGCTTTCAATTATGTTCTGCACAGGTGTCTCAGATAAATTGATATACAGTGGCATAGGATCTTGTCTTTTGGATGATTGAATGTCGAAGAGAACATCTGGTCCAAAAGGGATAGTTGGTGGATTAGGAAGATATTCGGTAGG
The DNA here is from genome assembly GCF_048772815.1 of Callospermophilus lateralis. Taxonomy (NCBI): domain Eukaryota; kingdom Metazoa; phylum Chordata; class Mammalia; order Rodentia; family Sciuridae; genus Callospermophilus; species Callospermophilus lateralis. The sequence continues at coordinate 241,299 of NW_027518102.1, read as the reverse complement.
TTTAGAATGAAGAGTGTGTATAGAATTTGGAACAAAAGATCTTTAGCAATAGGGATTTGGGTAGAGACTGAAAGTAAATGTCAGCACCTGTGAAGAGTCAGTCACAGTGATAAACTGGGGAAAAAATACAGGAAATCAGATATCAATAGAGACATTAGGAAATCAGGACAAGTATAAAGTGAGTGATAGGATTAGAAATTTTCAACGGGGTTGAAGTTGAATATGTAATTTCAGGAAGAAACAAATATGTAGTCACCAATAGGATTCACTTTGAGAGCATTAGGCAACCTGGATATGGATTTTTTTTTTTTAATCCATGCTCACTTTCCATTTAGGATTTGGTACAATCGTAAGTGTGACCTTGCTTTTTGTTTCCACAATATTACTGTGATTAATGTATATATAGATCAGATGACATGAGTATTTCTTCCACCATTTCTGGGAGCAATATTTTGAAGACATATAATTTAGTATTGTGGGTACAAATAGGTATAGGCTGTGTTATACGAATATAGAGATAATGCATGAATAGACCATACTGTGAATAAATAATATAACTGGTTCCAAATTTAAATAATGAATTGAATTGATATCTGGATATATACTGGAAAACTTATATTGATATTCATACAATCATTCGTACCAGTTATACATCTAATGGTAATATTAGTGTTATGGTTTATCATGAAGTGTCTGTGAGTTTTGCTTCTAAAATGATTATGGAAATCAAAAATAATGTGCTTGGAAAGAAGTCTCATTAAAACAACAGTCACGAAACCTGGGGGAATACATATGTTCTGAAGCAGGAAGTAATTGAAAGTGAAAAAAAATCCTATGAATTTGTGAATTTGTGAATGAAAAATGTATTCTATTATGTGCAAAAACTGAAGAAATATTAATGTACCAGTTTTGAATAAAAATGAACGTCAAAGTACATATCATGTCCCATAGGAATCTACTTGCATTGATGTTAAACTGAGTCATTTACTGTAGCAATATTAGGATTTGTATGCACCATTCACTGAAGTTAGCTTTCAGTACTAGGAAACAAATATATATTTCAGGTGGATTAATATTCCAGAGAATATTCTTATGAAAAGTTTAATAAAAATCCACATTCATTAACATCAATTAATTTAGGGAGTATATAATAAGACACATACATTTCATATTTTGAAAAATCTGGAGAGTTTATACATATATATATGCACACACACACACACACACATATACATTAAAATGTAGCAATATAAATGCCAATCGAAATACATCATGAAATATATATCATCCACAAATCCAAAAATCTTCACTTTTCTGAACATCAATTTAAGTATAATGTTGTTCAACTAGGAAGCTCACCCATAGTTTGTTTTGTAAGTTCCAACAGCATTTAGGAGGAATGATCTCTTCTCACAATTTGTATTTGCCAAGTCAGCAACCTCACAAGTATCTACGTGTGATACCAGGTAGGATTCTATATGTGCATATAAAAATACATGTGCTGAATAGGGTACAGAGAAATGGAGACAGGAATTCTCATATTTGTTAACTTTAAAAACACATGGAGAAGGGAGGGGCAGAGCCGCCAACCGCGCCTGTAAGATAGGCGGACCTGCGAGCCACCGGTAGAACAGGCCTAGCGGCCCGCAATCGTACAAAACACATCGCCCTGGTTGGGGGTTGGGCAGAGCCGCTGCGCGCCTGCAAGGAACGCGGACATGCGACCCACAGGGAGTACAGGCCCAGCAACGCGCGGAGGGGCAGAGACACCCCTTGCAACTTCTAGATAGGTGAACCTGTGACCCACCGGCAGAAGAGGCCCAGCTGCCTTCAGAGGGACAGAGCCGGCCCCCGCGCCTGCGAAGTAGGCAGACCTGCGAACACCGACAGACCAGGCGCTAGGCCCCGCCACGGTGCTAGACACATAACCAGGTTTGGGGAGGGGCCGAGCCACTGCCCGTGCCTGGAAAGCAGGTGGACCTCTCACCCTCTGACAGAACAGACCCAGCAACCTACCAGCCTGGTAGATATATCGCCCCGGTTTAGGGAGGGGCAGAGCTGCCACTCGCGCCTGCAATGTAGACAGCCCTGCAATCCACAGACAGAAGGGGCCCAGCGGCACGCGGAGGGGCAGAGCCGACACCTGCGCCTGCAAGATAGGTGGACCTGTGACCCACTGGCTGAACAGGAGAAGCGCCCGAAGAGGGGTAGAGCAACTGCCTGCTCCTGCAAGGTAGGCGGACAGGCTACCGACCGGCAGAACAGGTCCAGAGGGCTGCTGGTGTGGTAGGCACATTGCCCCAATTGGAGGAGGGGCAGAGCCACCGCCCACACCTGTGAGGGAGACTTTTCATGAATACAATAGCAATATAAACATTTAGGGGTAAAATTCAATAACACAAAAGTTCCACCAAACAGAAAAAAACGCGAACAGTAGGAAAAGACAAGGAAAGAAAGGACCACAAGCAATGCAGGTCAACTCAACATTAGAAGAGGTAATATCTGCAGCAGATGGAATGTCAGATAAAGAATTTAGGATATACTTGCTTCCGATGATCTGAGTCAACAGGGAGACATTAGACAGCAAAATCAGACAATGAAAGATCACTTCAACAATAAATTACATAAACAAATCCAAGAAGCAAAAGATCAACTATACAGGGAGATAGAGGTTATAAAAAAAAACAAACAGAAATCATAGAAATGCAGGAAGCAATAAACCAACTTAAAAACTCAATTGAGAATACTACCAGCAGAGTAGATCACGTAGAAGATAGAACATCAGACAATGAAGACAAAGTATTTCAACTTGAAAAGAACATAGACAGCTCAGCAAGACTGTTAAGAAACCATGAGCAGAAAATCCAAGAAATATGGGATAACATGAAGAGACCAAACTTAAGAGTAATTGGGATACAGGAAGGTATACAGGTGCAAAACAAAGGAATGAGCAATCTATTCAATGAAATAATATGAGAAACCTTCCCAGACATGAAGAATGAGACAGAATCCCAAATCATAGAAGCCTACAGGATGCCGAATGTGCAAAATCATAAGAGATAAAGACCTAGACATATTATAATGAAGATGCCAAACATACAGAATAAAGAGAGAATTTTAAAAGCTACAAGAGAAAGGAAGCAGATTGCATTTAGGGGTAAACCAATCAGGATAACAGCTGATCTTTCAACACAGACTCTGAAAGCTAGAAGATCCTGGAATTACATTTTTCAAACACTGAAAGAAATTGGGTTCCAACCAAGAATTGTGTATCCAGCGAATTTAAGCTTCAGGAAGGAAGATAAAATTAAAACCTTCCATGATAAACAAAAGTTAAAAGAATTTGCAGCTAGAAAACCCTTTCTTCAAAAGATCCTTGGCAAAACATTATAGGAAGACGAAATGGAAAATAACAATGAAAACCAACAGTGGGAGGTAGTACAGTAAAGGGGGGAAAAATAATCAAAGAGGAAAAAAAAAATATGGTTAGTAACATAAATAAACAAATATGGCTGGAATAACAACCCATATCTCAATAGTAACCCTAAATGTTAATGGCTTAAACTCACCAATTAAGAGACACAGGCTAGTAGAATGGATCACGAAAGAAGACCCAACAATTTTCTGCCTGCAGGAGACGCATTTGATAGGAAAAGAGAAACATAGACTGAAGTTGAAAGGTTGGGAGAAATCATATCCCTCTATGGACTTCGGAAACAAGCAGGAGTGTCCATACTCAGATCAAATAAAATAGATGTCAAGCCAAAGTTAAGCAAAAGGGATAAAGAGGGACACTACATACTGCTCAAGGGAACCATACACCAACAAGACATAACAATCATAAATATATATGCCCCAAACAATGGTTCAGCTATGTTCATCAAAAAAACTCTTCTCAAGTTCAAGAGTCTGATAGACCACAATACAATAATCATGGGAGACTTCAACACACCTCTCTCACTACTGGACAGATCTTCCAAACAAAAGTTGAATAAGGAAACTATTGAACTGAATAACACAATTAATAACATAGACTTAATAGACATATATAGAATATACAACCCAACATCAAGCAGTTACACTTTTTTCTCAGCAGCACATGGATACCTCTCAAAAATAGATTATATATTATGTCACATGGCAACTCTTAGACAAAATAAAGGAGTATAGATAATACCAGGCATCTTATCTGATCATAATGGAATGAAACTGAAAAATCAACAATAAAAGAAGGAAGGAAACTTCATGCATCACTTGGAGAATGAACAATACGTACTGAATGATCAATGGGTTATAGAAGACATCAAGGAGGAAAATAAAAAATTCTTAGAGATAAATGAAAAAGACAGACGGAATATATCAGAATCTATGGGACACATTGAAAGCAGTTCTAAGAGGAAAATTCATTGCTTGGAGTTCTTTCCTTAAAAAAAGAAAAAAAAAACAACAAATAAATGATCTCATAGTTCATTTCAAAATCCTAGAAAAAAAAAAGAGCAAAACAACAGCAAAAGAAGTAGAAGGCAAGAAATAATTAAAATCAGAGCTGAAATTAATAAAATCAAAACAAAAGAATCAATTGAAAAATTTGACAATACTAAAAGTTGAAAAATAAATAAAATTGACAGACTCTTAGCCATGTTAACAAAGAGAAGAAGAGAGAGAACTCAAATTACTATCATACTGGATGAAAATGGCAATATCACAACAGACACTTCTGAAATACAGAAGTTAATCAGAAATTATTTTCAATCCTTATACACCAATAAATTAGAAGATAGTGAAGGCATTGATAAATTTCTTAAGTCATATGATCTGCCCAGATTGAGTCAGGAGGATATAGACAACCTAAGCAGACCAATATTAATTGAGGAAATAGAAGAAACCATCCAATGACTACCAACTAAGAAAAGAACAGGACCGAATGGGTATACAGCAGAGTTTTTCAAAACTTTTAAAGAGGAACTAATACCAGTACTTTTCAAGATATTTCAGGAAATAGAAAAAGAGAGAGAACTTCCAAATTCATTTTAGGAGGCCAATATCACCCTGATTCATAAAACAGACAAAGACACTCCAAAGAAACAAATCTACAGACCAATATCTCTAATGAACCTAGATGCAAAAATCCTCAATAAAATTCTGGCGAATCAGATACAAAAACATATTTAAAAAATTGTGCAACATGATCAAGTAGGATTCATCCCTGGGATACAAGGCTGGTTCAATATACGGAAATCAATAAATGTTATTCACCACATCAATAGACTTAAAAATAAGAACCATATGATCACCCCAATAGATGCAGAAAAAGAATTCAACAAAGTACAGCATCCCTTTATGTTCAAAACTCTAGAAAAACTAGGGATAACAGGAACATACCTCAATATTGTAAAAGCAATCTATGCTAAGCCTCAGGCTAGTATCATTCTGAATTGTGAAAAAATTGAAAGCATTCCCTCTAAAATCTGGAACAAGACAGGGATGCCTTCTCTCACGACTTCTGTTCAACATAGTTCTCGAAACACTGGCCAGAGAAATTAGACAAATGAAAGAAATTAAAGGCATAAAATTAGGAAAAGAAGAACTTAAATTATCACTATTTGCAGATGACATGACTCTATACCAAGCAGACCCAAAAGGGTCTACAAAGAAACTATTAGAGTTAGTAAATGAATTCAGCAAAGTGGCATGATATAAAATCAACAATCATAAATCAAAGGCATTCCTGTATATCAGCAACAAATCCTCTGAAATGGAAATGAGGACTACCACTCCATTCAGAATATCCTCAAAATAAAAATAAAATACTTGGGAATCAACGTAACAAAAGATGTGAAAGACTTACACAATGAAAACTACAGAACAATAAAGAGAGAAATAGAAGAAGATCTTACAAGATGGAAAAATATACCCTGTTCATGGATAGGCAGAATTAACATCATCAAAATGGCGATATTACCAAAAGTTCTCTATAGGTTTAATGCAATGCCAATCAAAATCCCAAGGGCATTTCTTGTAGAAATAGATAAAACAATTATGAAATTCATATGGAAAAATACAAAACCCAGTATATCAAAGACAACTCTAAGCAGAAAGTGTGAATCAGGTGGTATAGCGATACAAGTCCTCAAATTATACTACAGAGCAATAGTAACAAAAAGAGCATGGTACTGGTATCAAAACAGGTGGGTGGACCAATGGTACATAATAGAGGACACAGAAATCAATCCACAAAATTACAGCTATCTTATATTTGATAAAGGAGCTAATAGCATGAAATGAAGGAAGGATAGCATCTTTAAAAAATGGTGCTGGAAAAACTGGAATTCCATATGTAACAAATGAAACTGAATCCCTTTCTCTCTCCATGCACAAAAGTTAACTCAAAATGGGTCAAGGAGCTTGATATCAAATCAGAGACACGGCATCTGATTGAAGAAAACTTTGGCTATGATCTACATACTGTGGGGTCGGGCTCCAAATTCCTCAATAGGACACCCATAGCATAAGAGTTAATAACTAGAATCTACAAACTGGACGTACTCAAACTAAATAGATTTTTCTCAGAAAAAGAAACAATAAGAGAGGTAAAAAGGAAGCCTACACCCTGGGAACAAATCTTGACTCCTCACACTTCAGATAGAGCCCTAATATCCAGAGTTATACAAAGAAATCAAAAAAATTAACAATAAGAAAATGAATTACCCAATCAACAAATGGGCCAAGGACCTGAACAGACACTTCTCAGAGGAGGACATACAATCAATCAATAAGTACATCAAAAAATTCTCACCATCTCGAGCATTCACAGAAATGCAAAACAAACCCACCCTAAAATACCATTTCACTGCAGTAAGCTTAGCAGCCTTTATGAAGTCAAACGACAACAAGTTCTGGCGAGGATGTGCGGAAAAGGGTACACCTGTACATTGCTGGTGGGACTGCAAATTGGCGCAGCCAATTTGGAAAGCAGTATGGAGATTTCTTGGAAAGCTGGGAATGGAACCACCATTTGACCCAGCAATTCCCCTTCTCGGTCTAATCCCTATAGACCCAAAAAGAGCATGCTACAGGGACACTGATAAATCTATGTTCATAGCAGCACAATTCACAATAGGAAGACTGTGGAACCAACCTAGATGCCCTTCAATAGATGAATGGATTAAAAAATGTGGCATTTATACACAATGGAGTATTACTCTGCATTAAAAAATGACAAAATCATACAATTTGCAGAGAAATGGATGGCATTAGAACGTATAATGCTATGTGAAGATAGCCAATCACTAAAAAACAAATGCCAAATGTTTTCTTTGATATAAGGAGAGTAACTGAGAACAGAGTTGGAAGGAAGAGCATGAGAAGATGATTAACATTAAACAGGGGTGAGAGGTGGGAGGAAAAAGGAAAGAGAAGCAAAATTGCATGGAAATGGAAGGAAACCCTCATGGTTATACAAAATTAAATACAAGATGAAGTGAGCGGAAAGGGGACGAAAACAAGGGGAAGAAATGAATTACAGCAGATGGGGTACATTGAGAGGATTGGAGGGGAGGGGATGGGAGATAGTAGAGGACAGGAAAGGCAGCAGAATACAACAGACACTAGTATAGCAATATGCAAAACAGTGGATGTGTAACTGATGGGATGCTGCAATCTGTATACGGGGAAAAATGGAAGTTCATAACCTACTTGAATCAAAGTGTGAAATATGACATGTCAAGAACTATGTAATGTTTTGAAGAACAAACAATAAATATCAAAGGAAAAAACACATGGAGAACTATTTCAATTAAAAATTGACTAGGTTTATAACACCTACACTTTATCATGCAAAAGGCAAGTCCGACTATACACCATGCCTCTTCAGAACTGCTTGTTTTTCTATTCGGTTTGGGTCATTTTTCTCCATCATATTAGGATTAGTAGTCAGAGTTTTGTAGGGTACGTGTTAGTGTCAGGGATTCAGTTTTTGGAATGGAAAATTGGAAAATGAATCCAATGTGTATACAAATATGTGCTACACAAAAATCTTCCCACTTTCATCCAGAACAATGCCTTGACGTTACCATCTCCCCAAATAAGAAACAATTAGAGGAGAAGAGTTAGAAAATCTGTAAATACATATCTGGAATGGAAAATATTTAGGAGGTCACAAACTTGGAGGTGGTAGAGGAGTATCCCAAAGTAAGGTACAGGGTAAACACTCCACAAATATGGAGGTGTGCTGGCCTAAAGACTTCTAGAAAAACTTCCTCTGAGGATGGGCACTTGAAATATATGTTGTTGTCAGTAGCTTTAGCTTCCTTTGTAGTGAGATCATCAAAGCTGGGTCTGCATCTATGTGACGTGGAGGACATTCTTTCTTGCTTTCCAATGCACATGAGGCAGCAGTGCTGAATTCTCTCTTTGTATGTAAACTGTGGCCACTGGGGTCTAAGTGTCTCCCCGTGTGGACTGTGAAGCCTTTTGTTCATCCTCCACTTTTCGTGGTGTTTCCTGCTGCAGCACTGGGAGTTTGGTATTTGCCTCACGAAATACAAGGGGTTCCACTGGAACACAGTGCTGGAGGGAGTTTTGTCACTTGTGGTTTTTCAGGGTCTACAAGAGAATGCACCAACCAGGCTTCATTCCCACATAGCTTGCCCCCTTGTCTATAGCAACCTGATTCTGCACATTGCCCTGAAAACTATCAATTTAACAAGACACCTTTACATATAAGTGTCTGGTCACTGCACCATGTCAGTGACAAGCCATTTGGAAATCAATGGCAAATCCACATGGCGCAACCACAGATGATTCATCACACACCTGCACACCACAGCTAAGGGCTCACTACTCAGGAGGGTCCAACTTAATAGCATCTCTGTTCTACACCATTGTCATAAATCCCAGTCAATCAAGGCACTGTCTGGTACACTCATGATCAGTAAAAGTGCATCCAAATGTTCTCCAATACCATCTGGTCATAGGAATTTCAAAAATTTCTTGGTATTTATCTAGCCTCTTGGTAAATCCAAACAAGTGAGCCCACTTGGACTGGGACTGGGACTGGCTCTGGGTGCCTGGCTTCTTGGATCACAAAATTCAGAGATTTCCATCACCAAGGAAGTGAGGTGAGGTCACTTCCTTCAGAAAATGAATGAGGCCACTGTCTTGGCCACCACTTTGTCGTAACAGTTGCTTCCTAGTGTCTCAGGAAAAGGAGGCAGCCTCTATTTCCTGTGACACTTTCACATGTTAGAATGGTATAGAAACATAGGCACCTGGGAACAGCTCTCCACATATGCCGGGTTTCATACATCATCCCTACATTAAAAAGAGATAGGCTGATTGAGACACATCCTTTCATCCTGATCGGGTGGTTTGCAAACGAAGATGACTTTTGCTGTTTCAGGTCCTTCATAGCTGCCTACGTCTTCTTCAGGGATCATTTCTGCATGGATTTTGAGGTACTCAGCAGTTGAAAGATCTCCTAACTTCCTGTATTGTAATACTAACTTTGTCCCTGCTCTTCTGTAAAGTGAGATTGAGTGAACAATCTCAGTTTACAGAATGGTTAGGGTTAATAGCATGTTCGATTTGGGTTATGAATCATTTTGCTGGATGAATAATGATATTGGGAACCTGCGATATTTATAAGAATATGGAGGTGAAATATAAGTATGAAAACAGAAATCTAGGTAATATTTGAAGCCCAGAAGGACTTTGGGCCCTTGATTGGGATACATAGCTTAAATTATGTTCTGTGTGACCTTTGCATTATGTGTCCAGAATATTACTGTGATAATATGTATATGTAGCTAAGGTGACATGAGTATTTCTTCCACCATTTCTGTGAGCAATATTTTGAAAACTTATAAATTAGTACTGGGGATACTAATAGGTTTACCCTGTTTTGATGAATATAGAGATGATGCATTAATAGACCCTACTGTGAATAAATTATATAACTGGTTCCAAATTTAAATAATGGATTGTATTGATATCTGAAAATATATAGGAAATCTTATATTGATATACATACATTCATTCCAACCAGTTATATATCTAATGGTAATGTTAGGGTTATCATTTATCATGAATAGTGTGTGAGTTTTGCTTCAAAAATGATTATGGAATCGAAAATAATATGTTTAGAAAGAAGTTTAGTAAAAAGACCAGTCAAGAAACATGGAGGAATATATGTCTTCCAAAGGAGGAAGTGATTGAAAGTGAACCAAATGTTTATAAATTTGTGAACTTGTGAATGAATGGATATATCTAATGATGTCCATAAACTGAAGAAATAATTACATACCAGGTTTGAATAAAAATGAACTTTAACAAACACAATAGAAACATTAGGAATTCTGGAAAAGTATAGTTTGCAGTGAAAGGTTAATAAAATAAGTACTTGTCACTTTCAGTTCTTCAGTATGCTTAACAAAACACTGTTGAAATCTTGAGAACTTTTTGATAGTCTTATTCCCAGAATGTGCTGTCCAAAACTGCCAAACTGCAGAATGTACTCCCTCAACCGGTTGCACACAAACCGCTCACTTGCCCGGACCCATCAATAAACTTCCCCCCCTGCCCTCTCCTAGGAAAATATATAAGCTCTGCTTAAGCTGTTCTCAAGGCTCTCTGCTCTATTCAAGTGAGCTCTGAGCCCCAGCATGCTGGACCCCAAATAAACCCTTTGCTTTGCATGAGACAGTCTCTTGGTGGTCTCTTCACCCGATTGTCACTGGACCTTTACATATGGAGGTTCCACCGAGATCCGGCAGCCGTGGACAAGCGACCCCAACGAACTCCTCTCGGGGTAAGTAAGGTGCCTCTTTCTGGTTTCAGGTTTCAGGTCAGGGCTTGGCAAAATGGATGTCGATGAAGAGCGTGAGCTCTCTCCGATGGTGGCTGACAGTCATGTCACAGAGCCACAGGCCAAGTCCCTGGGGGACGTCATAGAGGACTCAGAAAATCGAGGAACAATAGTCTCCATGACTCAGTGATATTTTGTTTCAGATTCGGTATTGCCAACCCATCGGGTTTTGCCAAATACTCAGTCCTGGTCTCAGTGTTGGACTTCCATATCCTGTCTTTATTGTCTTGTCTTGTCTGTGTCATGTGTTGTTGCTTTTACTGTTTGTGTATCTTTCATTATGGGACAGAGCACTTCAATGCCTCTGTCTCTGACCCTTGTTCACTGCAACAAAGTTTGCTTAAGGGATCAGAATCTTTCTTTTTCAGTAAAATGCTGGACCTGGCAGACTCTCTGTGCCTCAGAATGGCTCACCTTTGGATTTGGATGGACCCTAGAAGGATCTTTCTACTTCCCACTAATTTAAAAAGTTAGAGATATTGTCTTTCAGCCAGAGCCACATAGATACCTGTGAAGACAGATGGACACTGCCTACCAACCCGGTGACGAGGGGAATCAACATCAATATCAAGAAAGAGACTTTGTCTACATTAGACGACATCAGGTGTCATCCCTGGAACCCTGCTGGAAGGGACCATAGCAGGTGCTACTTATAACACCTACAGCAGTAAAGGTAGACAGAATCACTTCCTGGATCCATACCTCTCATCTCAAGCCTGTGCCCTGTCCAGACTCTGGCTGGAAACTGTAAAAGACTGGTAACGCTTTCAAATTGTGTATTTGCCATGTGGATAAGGCAATAGACTCTCCCTTTGACCACCAGTAGTCCTAACCCTCATCAGCCCATTCAGCAGCGATGGCTGATCACAAATCTTACTGTACAAGAAGTATGGTCTATCTCGCATACAGCCCACTTAGGGACATGGTCGCCATTTCTCCACAGAAACGTTTGTCAGCTGGCTATAGGTCTTTTCCATTGGGATATCCCTGATGAAGTGGATCCCACTAAAATTCCATTAAATCCCTTCTCTACCATAGATAATGGAAACAAATATTATGGATGTAGGGACACGCGAGCCAGATGCAGGTTGGCTACCCTAGATTACTATGTTTGCCCGGCGGACTATCAAAGCCACAAACAGTCAAGGCTGTGTTGGGGGAAAGCCGGCTTCTTCTGTAAGTCATGAGGATGTGAGCATACAGGGACTGCTTGATGGAACCCAAACTCCTCATCAAATTCTGTACACAACATTGGCCATATTACCAATTAGATAACCAAAATTGATGGCCCCCAGAGGGGTCTCTGGATCCTCAAAATCTGCGTGACCTTTTTAACTTCTGCAAGTGCTGAAAAGGGTAAAAGGAGATTCCCCTATGTGGAGGCCTTTTCCCTCCTTTGCTCACATCCTGAACTATGCTTCTCCAATAGATCCTCACCCTCAGCCTTCTGCTCCAGACTCTCTGCTCTTACTCTCACCTATGCAACCTGATTTCTCCCCTCCAATTACTAGATCAAAAACCCAAACCTCCGCCTGTTCTAAGACCGTTGCCCCCTTCTTGAGGTAGCAGGTACTGAGGTACACCTCAACCAACTCACTCCTCTCTTCTCCTGTCATTGCCCGCACTGGGTCCCACCAGGTCCTCTTACTACCTAACACAAAGCCCAAACCAGCTGAGAAGAGCCCTCACACCCTTATCCAAGATGCAATGTAAATGGCCTTTAAAGTTGCTTTTTCATCACTGAAAACATGTTACTAAGTATTTAAAGTCCCTCAAATGCTTTTTGGGATACTAACTCCCATCTTACCCTCTGCTGTACCTGTTGTACTGCTCAAGATTTGTTCCTAGAAAAATCCAAAACCCCTTTTCCATTATTCTTTTACATTTCTCCTACCTCATTCTCAGATCCACGGAACTGCTCACAGCCATGCCTTCCCCGTCTTCCCCCTCTGTACCAGGCCCACAGAAAAGTCTTAACTGACCTTCTCCAGAAATCTCCAACATAGCTGAATTTAGGAATTTCAGCAAAAGAGTCCCAATAAAAGATTTCTAAGTAGATAAAATTCCACTTTTCATGTTGCCCTATTCTACTTGGCCACTGGCTAAAAAAATCTGCAATCCTAAGCTAGACACCCCCATACTAATTTTTCACAAAATATGTGAACAAGGCCTTGGCCTTGAGCTGAGGCTTCACATAGATGGCTACATTTGTAAGATAAAGAAGTTACCAACTGGGCTCCATGGTAACAGTTGGCAGGGGGAAAAATAAAGGGAATATAAAGCTCTCCCTCACCCAGGTGTCCTTGGAAGGTTAACTTTCCCAGAACAGAGGAAAAAAAAAGAAGACAAATGGCTTCTTGTGAACTTCTTAAGACTGTGAACTTCTGAGCCCCTTCCCTTATATGTTGGGTACAAAATTCTGAAACTACCTAAACTTGGGATTACGGGGATTTAATTGATTACAACAGAAGTAATGCCCTCTGAATATGGTTGCAAACAAATAGGACTGTTTTCCTGTCTTTGGTACTATCTTAGGTGCCTTGCCATGTCCATCCCTACAACAGTATAATTCTAAATACTTAAAACATTGTTTATGTTTTCATGAAGTGGTCAAAAGATGTGATTAATTGTGTAGTTGTGCAAATGTTTCCCAGAGTGCTCTATCATGACACAGGTTCATTTGAAGATCAAATAGGGGGGCATAAAACCTGGTTCCACTGGGAACATATATCCCTCACTTTCGCCATCCTATTAGGAATACATGTTGCTGCAGGGGTGGGCACAAGAACCACTGCCTTGGTCCGTGGGACAAAACAAATGACCCAAATAGAAGCAGCAATAGGCCAAAACTTAAAGATATTAGAAACCTCCATCACAGCATTGCAGGAATCTTTAACCTATCTCTGTGAAGTTGTTTTACAGAACAGTGGAGGATTGGAATTTCTCTTCATGAGAGAAGAGGGCCTTTGTTTTGCATTGATGGAAGAATGTTGTTTTTATGCCAACCATACTGGAGTTGTAAAAAAATCTATGAGTAAATTAAAATGACGACTTGAAGAGCGTCAATGAGAGAGAGAGGCCCAAAAAGGGTGGTTTGAATCTTGGTTCACAAAGTCCCCCTGGTTAACTACGCATTTATCAACCCTGGCGGGTCCAATAATAATCCTCACATTATTGCTAACTATAAAACCCTGCTTGCTCAACCATGTAATTTATTTTCTCCAGGCTCAAATTGGACAAGTTAAACTAATGGTAATACCCCACTAGCAGACATGGAATGTGACACCACCCAATGATCATATTTATGATTAAAAGTAGCCAGAAAAAGAAGTGTCGAATGAAAGGTTAATAAAATACGTAGTTGTCACTTCCTGTTTTTCTGTACACTTAACAAAACACTGTTGAAATCTTGAGAAATTTTTGCCAATCTTGTTCCCAGAATGTGCTGTCCACAACTGCCAAACTGCAGAATGTACTCCCCCACCAGGTTGCATGCAAACTGAACACTCGCCCTGACACATCAATTAACTTCCCTCCCTGCACTCGCAAGGAAAAGTTTATAACATCTGCTTAAGCTGTTCTCAGGGCTCTCTACTCTTTTCAAGTGAACTCTGAGCCCCAGCATGCTGGACTCCCAATAAACCCATTGCTGTTACATGAGATAGACACTTGGTGGTCTCTTCTTCCGACGCTCGCCCGACCGTTACTTGGATGATTGAATGTAGAATAGAACATCCAGTCAAAAAGGGGTAGTCGGTAGGATTAGGAATATAGTCCGTAGGTTTAGGAAGAAGAGTGAGTATAGGATTTGGACCAAAAGTTCTTTAGCAATAGGGTTTCGGTTAGAGAGTGAATGTAAATGTCAGCACATGTGAAGAATGAGTCACAATGATGAAATGCGGAAAATATGTAGGAAAGCAGATATCAATAGAGACATTAGGAAATCAGGCAAAGTACAAAGTGAGTGATAGGATTAGACATTATCAACAGGGTTGAGTTTCAATATATAATCTTAGGAAGAAACAAATATGTAGTCACCAATAAGATTGACATTTGAGAGCATTAGGCAACCTGGACATGGATGATTTTAGTAATCCATGTTCACTTTCCATTTAGGCTTTTGGGAGAATCCTAAGTGTGACCTTTGCATTTTGTGTCCAGAATACTACTGTGATAAAATGTATGTATAAATCAGTTGACATGAGTATTTCTTCCACCATTTCTGGGAGCAATATTTTGAAGATATACAAATTATTATTGGGCGTACACAGAGGTGTACCCTGTGTCTATGAATATAGAGATAATGCATGAATTGACAATACTGTGAATAAATAATATAACTGATTCCACTTTAAATAATGGATTGATAGAATTGATATTTAAAAATATATAAGAAATCTTATATTTATATAGAATCATTCATTCCAATGAGTTATACATCTAATGGTAATATTAGGGTTATGGTTTATCATGACGGTTGTGTGAGTTTTGCTTCAAAATTGATAATGGAAATCAAAAATAATGTGTTTATAAAGAAGTCTCTTAAAAAGAGCAGTCAAGAAACATGGAGTAATCCATGTGTTCTGAAGCAGGAAGTGATGGAAAGTAAAACAAATGCGTATAAATTTGCTAAATTGTGGATGAAATATACATCCTATCATGTGCATAAACTGGAGAAATAGTAATGTACCAGTTTTGAATGAAAATGAACGTCAAAATACACATTATATCCCATAGGAATCTTCATGCATTGATGTTAAACTGGGTCAGTTACTTTAGAAATATTTGATTTTTTTTGGTGTCATAATACACTTTATTTTAGCACTAGCATGCCACAGAATGTAGAGGAAAGAGCAATAGATTTTCAGTTATAGCACTAATAATCTAACATTTAATGACTATTTTGGGGAGTCTAGAAATTGCATAAGGCTATGTAACATAATTGTTTTTTATTTAACATTCATAAAAAGTTGGAATTTTGGTAATATTTCTCCTTTTTCATTTTTTATTTTTTCAGTTGTTCATAGACCTTCATTTTATTTATTTGTATGTGGTGATGAGAATATAACCCAGTGCCTCACACATGCTAGACAAGCATGTTAATACTGAGTCAGAAACCCAGCTCCTCCACTTTATCTTATCATCAAACACTCCTCACCCTCTTCATTACTCACTTTCTTAATCGTTTTCCCCCTTCTCTCTATTCTTTTTCACTTTCCCTCCTTATGTATTTTTCTCTCATGTCATTACAAACACTAGTATGCTATGAAATTTACATTTAAAACTGATTTTATAGTCATTCTTTTTTCTTGAGAAAATTTAAAAATTATAATCACCTGATAGATATATTAAAATACATTTATTATACATATGCATCTATATTCATTCACATGTATTACATATATATATACATATATATTTAAAATTACTTTGATTAGCCTTTTAGAAATAATATATACCAAGTCTTTCTTAATTTTTAAGTCTTCCAGAATTAACATCTTACTGTGAAAATCAAATAAACATGTTTAAGTTAACAGGTATCATTCTTATTTATCAATACTGATAATTTAAGGTTTTATATCACATTAAGTTGTAATATGGCATATTAACTCTTATGAATTAGAGAAATTTTTTTTTGAACAACCTATTATTTAAGGACCATATGCACTGACATTTCAAATGACCTTCTTGTGATTTCAATTTCTATCAATTGTGTGTTAATTAAAAAATACTTATTTTAGTAATTTTCATATTCATAATTGATATAAAGTCAATTCTTTAATCCTTTTTGTAAGTAGTTACTTATTACAGTAGGGGCAGTATTAATAATTCTAAATCTTTATAAGAAAAATGGTACAAAGATATTTTCAGCCAAAATTAAGAATAATTGCGATCTCTAAATGTTTGATTACTGATACATATAATACAGAGCTTTTGATGAGTCTCTTTCCCAGTAAAACATAAAATGCAAAGATACAGTTGGGTATGTATGTCCAAATAAAGATAAGAAAAAATACACATTATCAGTTAGAAACTATTAAATAAAAGATGAAAAGAACAATCCAACACATTGTACCAACTTGTCAGTTGAGTTAGTATTCTGGAAGAATAGCCTAAGACTAGAACTGGTCCATGACAAAATATTCACTAAAAAATGAAATATGAAAAATATAGGAAATACTATGAATTTTTCAGGAGGGTAGGTGGATTAACCTTTAATCTCAATTATGTGCATTTTTAAAACCAGTTTTCTGGTACAATAAAATTGTGATAGATACAACTAAACAAAACAAAGTTTCTGCTTAGCAAAATGAATGCATCTCAACACTTTTTTAGCTGATATCTTCCCACTCAATTTTAAACCTTTATTTATTTATTTTTTATTGGTTGTTCAAAACATTACAAAGCTCATGGTATATCATCTTTCATACATTTGACTCAATTGGGTTATGAACTCCCAATTTTCCCCAAATACGAGTTGCAGAATCACAATGGTTACACATTCATATTTTTACAACATGTCATATAAGTGACTGTTGTATTGTGCTCCATTTCCTATCCCCTACTATCTTCCCTCCCCTCCCCTCCCATCTTCCCTCTCTACCTCATCTGCTGTTTTTCACTTCTCTCCCTATTCCACCCCCCTTTCTCCTCACTACCTCTTATATGTAATTTTGTGTAACATTGAGGGTCTCCTACCATTTCCATATGGTTTCCATTCTCTCTCCCTTTTGCTTTCCTCTCTCGTCTTTGATTAATGTTAATCTTTTCCTCAAGTTCTTTCTCCCTGTTCTATTTTTAGTTGCTCTCTTTATATCAAAGAAGACATTTGACTTTTGTTTTTTAATGAGTGGCTACCTTCTCTTAGCATAATCTGCTCTAATGCCATCCATTTCCCTACAAATTCTATGATTTTGTCATTTTTTAGTGCTGCATAATACTCCATTGTGTATAGATGCCACATTTTTTTTTATCCATTCATATATTGAAGGGCATCTAGTTTGTTTCCACAGTCTACCTATTTTGAATTGTGCCACTATGATCATTGATGTGGCAGTCTCCCTATAGTATGCTCTTTTAAGATCCTCAGGGTATAGTCTGAGAAGGGCAAAAGCTGGTTCAAAGGGTGGATCCATTCCCAGTTTTCCCAGGAATCTCCATTCTGCTTTCAAAGTTTGCTTCACCAATTTGCAGTCCCACCAGCAGTGTACAAGTGTACCCTTTTCCCCACATCCTCGTCAACACTTGTTGTTCTGTGACTTCATAATAGCTGCAAATCTTACTGGAGTGAGATGGTATCTTAGGGTGGTTTTGATTTGCATTTCTCTGACTGCTAGAGATGGTGAGCATTTTTTCATGTACTTGTTGATGGATTGTATGTCTTCCTCTGTGAAGTGTCTGTTCAGTTCCTTGTCCCATTTGTTGATTACATTATTTGTTATCTTATTGTTTAATTTTTTGAGTTCTTTGTATATTCTGGATATTAGGGCTCTATCTGAAGTGTGAGGGGTAAAAATTTGTTCCCAGGCTGTAGGCTCTCTATTTACCTCTCTTATTGTTTCTCTTGCTGAGAAAAAAATTTATAGTTTAAGTAAGTCCAATTTGTTTATTCTTGTTATTAACTCTTGGGCTATGGGAGTCTTATTATGGAATTTGGAGCCCGACCCCACAGTATGAAGATCGTAACCAACTTTTTTTTCTATCAGACGCTGTGTCTCTGATTTTATATCTAGCTTCTTGATCCATTTTGAGTTAACCTTTGTGCATGGCAAGAGAAAGAAATTCAGTTTCATTTATTTGCATATGGATTTCCAATTTTCCCAGCACCATTTGTTGAAGATGCTATTCTTTCTCCATTGCATGCTTTTAGCCCCTTTATCAAATATAAGAAAGTTGTAATTTTGTGGATTGGTTTCTGTGTCCTCTATTCTGTACCATTGGTCCACCTTCCTGTTTTGGTACCAGTACCACACTGTGTTTGGTACTATTGCTTTGTAGTACAGTTTGAACTCTGATATCGCTATAACTCCAGATTCACACTTACTGCTTAGAGTTGCTTTCGCTATTCTGGGTCTTTTGTTTTTCCATAAGAATTTCATGATTGCTTTATCTTTTTCTACAAGAAATGCTGTTGGGATTTTGATTGGCATCACTTTAAACCTGTAGAGAACTTTGGGTAATATTGCCATTTTGATAATGTTATTTCTGCCTATCCATGTACAGGGTTCATTTTTCCATCTTCTAAGATCTTCTTTTATCTCTCTCTTTAGAGTTCTGTAGTTTTCATTATATAAATCTTTCACGTCTTTTGTTAGGTTGATTCCCAAGTATTTTATTTTATTTGAGGATATTGTGAATGGAGTGGTTTTCCTCATTTCCATTTCAGAAGTTTTGTTGCTGATATACAAAAATGCCTTTGATTTATGTGTGTTGATTTTATATCCTGCCACTTTGATGAATTCATTTATTTACTCAAGCCATTTCTTTGTAGACCCTTTTGGGTCTGTTAAATATATTATCATGTCATCTACAAATAGCGATAATTTAAATTCTTCCTTTCCTATTTTTATGCTTTATTTTCTTTTGTCTGTCTAATTGCTCTGGCTAGTATTTCTAGAACTTAATTGAATAGAAGTGGTGATAGAGGGCATCCCTGTCTTGTTCCAGATTTTAGAGGGAATTTCTTCAGCTTTTCTCTATTTAGGATGATGCTAGCCTGATTTTTAACATATATAGCTTTTACCATGTTGAGGTAAGTTCCTTTTATCCCTAGTTTTTATAGTGTTTTGAACATAAAGGGATGCTGTAGTTTGTCGAATGCTTTTTCTGCATCAATGGAGATGATCATATGGTTCTTGTCTTTAAGTCTATTGATGTGGTGGATTACATTTATTGATTTCCATATATTGAACCAGCCTTGCATCGCAGGGATGAATCCTACTTGATCATGAAGCACAATTTTTTTGATATGCTTCTGTATTCGATTCGCCAGGATTTTATTGAGAATTTTTGCATCCAAGTTCATTAGAGATATTGTTCTGTAGTTTTCTTTCTTTAAAGTGTCTTTGTCTGGTTTCGGGATCAGGGTGATGTTGGCCTCATAGAATGAATTTGGAAGAGCTCTTTCTTTTTGTTTTTCTTGAAATAGCTTGAATAATATTGGTATTAGTTCTTCTTTGAAGGTTTTGTAGAACTCCGCTGTATACCCATCGAGTCCAGGGTTTTTTTTGGTTGGCAGTCCTTTGATGGTTCTTCTATTTCTTCCTTTGTTATTGGTCTGTTTAAATTGTGTGTGTCTTCCTGACTCAATCTGGGCAGATCGTATGACTTAAGAAATTTATCAATACCTTCACTATCTTCAATTTTATTGGAATATAGTGTTTCACAATACTTTCTAACTATCTTCTTTATTTCTGTAGTGTCTGTTGTGATATTGCCTTTTTCATCCCGTATTTTAGTAATTTGAGTTCTCTCTCTTCTTCTGTTCATTAGTATGGCTAAGGGCCTGTCGATCTTATTTATTTTTTCAAAAAACCAACTTTTAGTTTTATCAATTTTTTCAATGTTTTTCTTTGTTTTAATTTTGTTGATTTCTTCTCTAAATTTGATTATTTCTTGTCTTCTACTACATTTGCTGTTGTTTTGCTCTTCCTTTATTAGGTTTTTTATGTGTAGCATGAGTTCATTTATTTGCTGGTTTTTCTTTTTTTGAGGAAAGAACTCCAATAAATGAATTTCCCTCTTAAAACTGCTTTCACTGTGTCCCATAGATTCCGGTACATTGTGTCTGTATTGTCATTTGTCTCTAAGAATTTTTTTATCTCCTCCTTTATGTCTTCTGTTACCCATTGATCATTAAGTAGCATGTTGTTCATTTTCCATGTGATGCAGGATTTTTCCTTCCTTCTTTTATCATTGATTTCCCGTTTCATTCCATTATGATCAGATATGGTGCATGGTATTATTTCCATGCCTTTCTATTTACTAAGAATTGCCCTATGGCATAATATATGGTCTATCTTTGAGTAGGATCAATGTGCTGCTACTGAGAAGAACGTGTATCCACTTGATGATGGTTGATATATTCTATATATGTCTGTTAAGTCTAGGTTATCGATTGTGCTGTTGAGTTCTATAGTTTCTTTATTCAGTTTCT
Organism: Callospermophilus lateralis; assembly: GCF_048772815.1. Taxonomy (NCBI): domain Eukaryota; kingdom Metazoa; phylum Chordata; class Mammalia; order Rodentia; family Sciuridae; genus Callospermophilus; species Callospermophilus lateralis. Next base: position 220,279 of record NW_027518102.1, on the reverse strand, counting down.
CTCTAGAGGATCTGTCCAATGCCAAGAGTGGTGTGTTGAATTCACCCATAATTATTGTGTTGTAGTCTATGTGACTCTTGAACTTGAGGGGAGTTTGTTTTATGAACGTTGCAATTCCATTGCTTGGTGCATACAAATTGATAATTGTTAGTCTTGTTGGTGGATGGTTCCTTCTAAAAGAATATAGTGTTCTTCTTTATCCCTTTGATTTACTTAGGTTTGAAGTTGATTTTATTCCATATGAGTATGGCCACTCCTTCTTGCTTCCGAGGGCCCGTGTGAGTGGTATGATTTTTCCCAAACTTTTACCTTCAGCCTGTGTATGTCTTTTCCTATAATATGGGTCTCCTGAAGACAACATATTGTTGGATTTTTTTTTCCACGTTACTAGCCCATGTCTCTTGATTGGTGAGTTTTGGCCATTAACATTTAAGGTTACAATTGAAATATGATTTGTACTTCCAGTCATGTTTATTTATTTATTATATTTTAGTTTGGCTAGTTTGTACTTTTTTGGTTATTTTCCTCCCCCTTTACTGAAATACCTCCTGCTGTTAGTTTTGGGCACTATTTTTCAATTCTTCTTCTTGTAGTATTTTGCTCAAAATGCTTTGCAGTGCTGGTTTTCTGGCTGCATATTCTTTTAGCTTTTGTTTATCATGAAAGACTTTAATTTCATTTTCAAATCTGAAGCTTAATTTTGCTGGGTACAGTGTTCTTGGTTGGAATCCATTATTTTTCAGCATTTGAAATACATTGTTCTAGGATCTTCTCTCTTTCAAAGTCTGTGATGAAAAATCAGTCGTTAACCTAATTGGTTTACCCCTGAATGTAATCTGCCTCCTTTCTCTTATAAGCGTTTAATATTGTCTCCTTGTTCTGTATGTTGGCTATCTTCATAATTATATGTCTTGGATTTGGTCTATTATGTTTTTGAATGTTTGGGGTCCTGTAGGCTTCCAGGATTTGGCAATCCAATCCATCTTTCATCTCTGGGATGTTTTCTAGAATTATTTCATTTAATATGTTGTCCATTCCTTTGGTTTGAATCTCTATGCCTTCTTCTATCCCGATGACTCTCAAGTTTTTTTTTTGACATCCCTTATCTCTTGAATAGATTTAAGCATCTTTTCTGTGTTGACTATATTCTTTTCAAGTTGATAAACTTTGTCTTCATTTTCTGATTTTCTGACTTCTACTTGATCTACTCTATTTGTAATATTCTTGTTTGAGTTTTTAATTTGGTTTATAGTTTCCTGCATTTCTAGAATTACTGTTTGAATTTTTTTAAGATCTCTATTTTTTGGTAAAGCTCATTTTTTGCCATTTGAATTTCTTTGTTTAATTCATTTTCAAAATATACTTTTATTCCTTGGACTTGCTGTCTCATGTCTTCTCTAATATTTCTTTCCATCTGAGTTAAGTATGCCTTGATTTCTTTCCCTATCCCTGTTTCTGGTGCTTCTAGGTCCTCCTGTAGAATTAAGTTGTCCTGCATTGTTTGTACTCCTTTTATTCCATTGTTTTTTCATTATGTTCACGTTACTTTCCAGCTCTATTTGATTGCTGTGTTTCTGCTTTATTCTAGAGATTTGTTTTGGTGTTGTATGTCTCTGTTGTCTCTCCTTTGTGTTGGTAGACTATGCATGCTAAAGTGGATTCCGCTTGGAAGAAATTCCGAAGGCCGAGCTCCAGTGACGTCACCTCTCTGTTTTGGCAGGCCCAAGGCTCCTTGCTGAGGTGTCCGTATAGGGGGGTGGGACTGTACTGTCACTTGTTGGTTTCAGCTCCGGGTCACTGGCGGGCAGGCGGTCTCCAGCTGCCCAGTCACTTGTGCAGCAGGTGGGCTGTCACTGGAGGGTGGGCGATCTCTAGCCACCCAGTGGTGCGGTCGGTCGCCGGCGGCAGGGCGTTCTCAAGCCGCCTAGTCACGCGGGCAGCGGGTGGACTGTCGCCTGTGGGCCTGCAGTCTCTCGCTGCCCAGTCACAAGGGCCTGGCCTCTAGTCCTCTGGTTTCTCCTGCTAGTCCTGGTTTTTCCTGCAAGACCAGATTTCCCCTGAGTGATGGCTCTCGGCAGTTCAAACTGTACTCTGGGCCTGCCATTTGTTGGTTGTGGAGGGTGTCTATTGGGAAGCCAGACACTCTATTGTTTTGATTTTTTCCACTTGCCCCTCCCCCAGCACTGGTTAGACAGGTTTTATTTTCACAGTTGATGAGAGGGGGAGTTGAAGGTCAGTTGCCTCTTGTTTTCCCCCATCTTTATGCAGGCTCACTCTGATAATCTCTCCCCCGGAAATCCTAGGAGAGATTTTATGCGAATTCTCCGATATATGGGAGATGAGCTGAATAACACACTCCTGTTTTATTGTTGTAATCTGTAGGAGAGTGGCTGAGGTTACTTCAGCTCTCCAAGATGATGGCCATTGGTTTCCTTGGAAGAGTTTCCATTGTGGGAGATAGAACTGTACCGCTTCCTTCCCTGTCTGAAATCCTGAACTCAGCTCAGGGCTCAGTGGGGGCTCTACCGGCAGGATTCCACAGAATCCTTATCAACGTTTCTCCCTGCTTATTGGACCCATCTCGGTGGTGCCGCATTGTCTTTAGCCACTGGGTGGGCCGCGCGGATCAGTCAAATGGGATCTCGGGTCGCACATTTGGCTCGTGTTTGAGACTCAATTACCGGACCATGGTGCTAGAAATCCTTCTTCTAGGTTTTGGTGCACCGCCATTTTGCTGTAATTTCCTAACAAGATAGTTTTTTTGTCACTCTAACTCGTTATTCACCTGTGCAGTGGTGCAGTACACTTGGTGTGATGCACTCTATTCGTGGCCATCTTGCAATGATGAAATATTATGATTTGTATGCACCATTTACTGAAGTCAGTTTTCAGTTTTAGAAAACAAATATGAATTTCAGGTGTATGAATATTTCGGAGAATAATCTTGTGAAAAGTTGATTATAAATCCACATACATGAATATGAATGATTTTAGGGAGTGTATAATAAGACACATATATTTTATATTTTGAAAAATCTGGAGAGTATATATATATATATATATACACACACAAACACACACACACACACACAGACATTAAAAAGAAGCAGTATATATGCCAATCGAAATTCATCATGAAATATATATCTTCCACATATCCAAAAATATACATTTTACTAAAAATGGATTTATGTATAATGTTGTTCAACTTGGAAGCTCACACTTAGGTTGAATTTTCAGTTCCAACAGAGTTTAGGAGGAGTGATCTCTTCTCACAATTTGTATGTGCCAAGTCACCCACCTCAGAAGAAGGTACGTGTGATACCAGGTAGGATTCTATATGTGCATATAATAATACATGAGCTGAAAAAGGCTAAAGAGAGACAGGAATTGACATATTTCTTAACTTTAAAAACACATGGTGAACTATTTCAATAAACATTGACTTATTTATAACTCCTATCCTATATAATGAAAAAGGGAAGTCCAAATATACACCATGCCTCCTCTGAACTGCTGGTATTTCTATTCTGTTTGAGTTACTATTCTCCATCATATTAGGATTAGTAGTCAGAGTCTAGTAGGGTATGGGTTAGTGACAGAGATTCATTATTCCGAATGGAATATAGGAAAATAAACCCAATGTGTTTTCAAATATGTGCTACACAAAAATCTTCCCACTCTCATCCAGAACAATTCCTTGATATTACCCTCGCCTGAAGTAATGCACAATTAGAGGAGAAGAGTTAGAAAATCTGGGAATACATATCTGGAACGGAATATGCTCAGGAGTTCACAACCTTGGAGGTGGTAGAGGAGTTTCCAAAAGTAAGGGACAGGGTAAACACTCCACAAACATGGAGCTCTGCAGGCCTAAAGACATCTTGAGAAACTGCCTCTGAGTTTGGGCACTTGAAATATATGTTGTTGTCAGGAGCTTTAGCTTCCTATGTAGTGAGAGCACCAAAATTGGGTCTGCATCTATGTGACCTGGAGGACATGGTATCTTATTTTTCAATGAACATGAGGCAGCAGTGCTGAATTCTCACTTTGTAGGTAAACTGTGGCAACTGCGGTCTAAGTGTCTCTCCGTGTAGACTGTGAAGCCATTTGGTCATCCTCTAGTTTTCCTAGTGTGTCTTGCTGCTTCACTGGGAGTTGGGTATTTGCTTCACGAAATACAAGGAGTTCAACTGGGACATAATGCTGGAGGGAGTTCTGTCACATGCGGTGGGTCAGGGTCTGCAGGAGAATGCACCAATCAGGCTTCTATCTCACATAGCTTGCCCCCAGGCCCATAGCAACCTGATTCTGAACATTGCCCTGGCCCTCTCAATATAACAAGATGCCTTAACATATAAGGGTCTGCTAGCTGCACCATGTCAGTCACAAGCCATTTGGAAGCCAATGGCAGATCCACATGGCCCCAACACAGATGTTTTATCACACACCTGCCCACCACTGCTCTAGACCCGCTACTAAGCAGGCTCCAACTTACTGGCATCTCTGTTCTACACCATTTTTCATGAAACCCAGTCAATCAAAGAATTGTCTGGTATACTCATGATCAGCAAATGGACATCAAAAGGTTCTCCAGTGACACCTGGACATGAAAATTTCAAAAATTCCATGGTATTTATCTAGCCATTGTTCGTGGATGAATTTGGAGGCACTATGATTTTCAATTTATTCAGGAACCATTAAATGTTGAGGAAGCTCATTTTAATGAAAGCACAGGAGAACACACACAGGCAAGTCTTCTCAAAGAGTGGCCAAATGGTCACATGAAGCCAGGCCCATTGAGGTCTACAATGTGAGGTCCATGTGTGTTTTGACTCTCAACTATGGCTGCCAAGTTTGTCAGAATAAAATCATGTGATATCCTTGCTGAAATTCCCCGAACCTTGTGGAAAGCCTTCCTGGGCACACATCTCAATTCCAAGGGTGACTCTCATGCATGGCCTCCTAAAATCCCAACACAACTCATGGCAATACTTCTCTGAGGTCAGTTCCAGAACTCAGTCTGTAAAAAGAATTACAGCAGAGTTCAAGCCCAGGTGGAGCCAGTCATCATTTCCAACCGTCAAACTAATAACCAGAATTAAAACCAAAACACTTCCGCATGGCCCTCATCTTCTTCCATATAGACACTCATTATAACCTCTGACTAGAGGTTTCCATGAGGGGCGCAGCCCAAGACAGTGTCCAAAATAAGCTCCCTTTCCCCTCATTTGCCTAAAGTCGGGGTGGCCTGAACACCTTCCTGTGAACCAGGAGTAATCGAGTAGGCCTTCCGTTAATACTGCTCTGTTTCTCCAATTTGAGGACTACTGACTGTGGGGTTTAGATTCTTTATGTGAATTAGAAACATGAGAAAACCCAAGCACCTATGGGCTTCCCTCTTCAGGGCTTTGAAGAACTCATTTGACCCAAAGGATCCCTATTCTCACTTGATGAAGTTCAGGAACCTTACAGAGGAAGGCGAGAGACTTCATCCACAATGACTGCTCTTTTGGCCATTTTGGGTTTGGATGAAAACATGGGATCCATCAGGTGCTGAGAATCTAACCACAGCCTCACACAGGGCCAAGAGTCTGATTCAGACACATCCATTTCCGAAGCAAATAAGCAAAGAGCCACAGGTGAATCCCATTCATTTCCATTTGAAACTGTTTTCTTCAGGCTTCACAAAGGAGTGGCCTGAGGGAAAGACCTTCCTGAAATTCAGGGCAACAAACAAGAGGTAAACAAAAGGCACAAAGCAGGGTTTCTCCACTGAGACTTTCCTGGTCACACTGATATCTGAGTTTTCTGAGATGCTCGCCATTGCCGTCAGTTATCCAGAACATGGCCATATCACAGAACTTGTAGGTGGTACATATCTTGGACACAAAACCATGAGGCTATTCTGGAGAGTGGCCAGAATTCAGGAAGAAAACAGAAACTTTGGAAGATAGCAGGTGTTACCCTTCGGTAAGGCAAGCAACAGTCCATTCATAAATTTGGCAGGATGAATGCCTGGAAGCTTTCTACTAGACAGGACACATCCATTGATGCATTCTCTATACTAATGTCTACAATCACGGACAGAGTGGGATGCACAGATATAGAAGCACTTGACTTGTCAAACGACTTACTAGAAACAGTCAACGCCAATCCAAACAAACAGCCTTTCCTACCTATTCTCAGGACATGAGACAAAACCAGAAACACACATCCACACCCACAAAGGCACCTCTTTTGCCCAAGTAGATCTGTGACTATCTGGAGTGTCCTCAGACTGATGGGCCATATTATATTCCCCCAAAATGGCCTCTCCTGTCTCAAATCTGGTCTCCTTGGCCAACTCTGTGAAGTAGTCAGGAGACATGGGTGAGCCACTACCTGCTTTCTCAGTAAAGTCCCCTCTTCAGAGCTTTCCTGGCATTTGGCCATCCTCACATCAGTAGGAACTAAGAAAGACTGACTCTGTCCTTGGTAAATTGAAACAAGTGAGACCACTGGAACTGGTACTGCGAGTGCCTCTGGGTGTGTCTCTTCCTGGATCACAAGTTCAGAGAGTTCCATCGACAAGGAGGTGAGGTGAGGTCACTTCCTTCCGAAACTGAATGAGGTCACTGCCTTGGCAACCTCTTTGTCCTAGCAGTTACTTCTAAGGGTCCCATGAGATGCAGGCTGCCCCTACTTTCTGTGACACTTTCACAAGTTAGAATGGTATATCAACCATAGGCACCTGTGAACAGCTCTTCACACAGGCCTTGTTTGGTCCATCTTCTCTATATTTAGAGGTTGATTCAGACACATTCCTTCATCATGACCAGGTTGTTTGCCATAGAATTTAACTTTTGCTTTCTCATGTCCTTCATAGCTGCCTATATCTTATCCAGGGGTCATTTCTGCATGGACCTTTGATGTTCTCAGCAGGTGGAAGATCCCCTACATTCCAGTATTGTAAGACCAACTCTGTCCCTCCTCTTTTGTAAAGTTAGATTGAGGGAACAGTGTATGTTTAGGGTTAATAACATGTTTTATTTGGGTTAAGAATCTCTCTGCTGGATGAATAATGGTATTGGGAACCTGTGATATTTACAAGAATATATAGCTGAAATATAAGTATAAAAACAGAAACCTAGGTAAGATTTGAAACGAGAAGGGCATTGGGCCCTTGAGTGGGATACTTAGGTTTTAATAATTTTCTGTATATATGTCTCAGATAAATTGAAATACAATGGCTTAGGACCTTATACCTTGGACGATTGATTGTCGAATTGAACATCGAGTCAAAATGCAATAGTCAGTAGGATTAGGAAGATAGTCAGTAGGTTTAGAAATAAGAGTGAGTATAGGATTTGGACCAAAATTTCTTTAGCAATAGGGTCTAGGGTAGACAGTGAATGTATAGGTCACCAAATGTGAAGTGTCAGACACAATGATGAACTGGGGAAAATATGTAGGAAAACAGATATCAATTGAGATATTAGGAAATCAGGCAAAGTATAAAGTGAGTGATAGGATTAGACATTTTCAACAGGCTCGAACTATAATATATAATCTTAGGAAGAAACAAATATGTAGTCACCAATAGGATTTACATCTGAGAGCATTTGGCAACCTGGACATTGTTGTTTTAGTAATCCATGCTCACTTTCCATTTAGGGTTTGATACAATCATGATTGTGACCTTTGCTTTTTGTGTCCAGAATATTACTGTGATAAAAAATATATATAAATATATATATAGATAAGGTGATATGAGTAATTCTTCCACCATTTCTGGGAGCCATATTTTGAAGAGGTATAAATTAGTATTGGGGGGACAAAGAGGTGTACACTGTGTCTTTGAATATAGAGATAATGCATTAATAGACCATACTGTGAATAAATAACATAACTGGTTCCAACATTAAATAATGCATTGAACGGAAATGTGAAAATATACAGAAAATCTTTTATTGATATACATACATTTATTCCAACCAGCTATACATCTAATGGTAATATTAATGTTATGGTTTATCTTGAAGAGTGTGTGAGTTTAGCTTCGAAATTGATTATGGAAATCGAAAATGATGTGTTTGGATAGAAGTCTCATGAAAAGACCAGTCAAGTAACATGGAGGAATACATGTGTTATGAAGCAGGAAGTGACTGAAAGTGAAACAAATTCCTATAAATTTGTGAACTTGTGGATGAAATATATATCTTATGATGTGCAAAAACTGAAGAAATAGTAATGTACCAGTGTTGAATTATAATGAACGTCAAAATAGAAATCATGTCCTATAGGAATCTACTTGCATTGATGTTAAACTGGGTCATTTACTCTAGAAATAATAGGATTTGTAAGCACCATTTATTGAAGTTAATCTTCACAACTGGGAAACAAATATGTATTTCAGGTGGATGAGTATTTCTGAGAATAATCTTGTGAAAAGTTGATTATAAATCCACATACATGAACATAAATGAATTTACGGAGTTATATAAGACACATATATTTCATATTTTATAAAATGTGAAGAGTGTGAATATATATATATATATATATATATATATTTGTATATATATATATTTATATATGTATTTATATATATATATATTTATATATATTAAAAAACCACAAAAAATACATTAAAAAGTATCAATATCTATATGCCAATCGTAATTCATCATGTAATATAAATCATCCACAGATGCAAAATTATTTATTTTACTAAACATGGATTTATGTATAACATTGTTCTACTAGGAAGCTCACCCATTGTTTGAATTTTCAGTTCCAACAGCGTTTAGGAGGAGAGATCTCTTCTCACAATTTGTTTCTGCCAAGTCAGCCAACTCATAAAAATGTACGTGTGATACCAGGTAGAATTCTATATGTGCATATAAAAATACATGTGCTGAGTAGGCTACAGAGAATGGGAGACAGGAATTCACATATTTGTTAACTTTAAAGACACATGGAGGACTATATCAATTAAAAATTGACTAGATTTATAAAACCTACCCTTTATCGTGCAAGAGGGAAGTCCTACTATACACCATGCCTTCTCTGAAATGCTTGCATATTCATTCTGCTTGGGTATTTTTCTCCATCATATTAGGATTAGTAGTCATATTATAGTAGGGTATGAGTTAGTGTCAGGGATTCAGTATTTCGAATGGAAAATAAGAAGAAGAATCCAATGTTTATCAAATATGTGCTTCACAAAAAATTTTTCTACTCTCATCCAGAACAATGCCTTGACATTACCTTCGCCCCAAGTAAGACACAATTAGAGGAGAAGAGTTAGAAAATCTTTAAATACATATCTGAAATAGAAAATGCTCAGGAGTTCACAACCTTGGAGATGATAGAACAGTTTCCAAAAATAAGGGACAGTGTAAAAACTCCACAAACATGGAGATTTGCCTGCCTAACGACGTCTGGAGAAACTGCCTTTAGGTTGGGGACTTGAAATACATGTAGTTGTCAGGAGCTTTAGGTTCCTTTCTAGTGAGACCATCAAAGATGGGTCTTCATCTCTGTGATTTGGAGGATATGGTTATAATTTCCCAATGAACACGAAGCAGCAGTGCTGAATTCTCTTTGTAGTGAGAGCATCAAAGGTGGGTCTGCATCTATGTGACCTGGAGGACATGGATTCTTATTTTACAATGAAAATGAGGCAGCAGTGCTGAATTCTCTCTTTGTATGTAATCTGTGGCCACTGGGGGCTAAGTGTCTCCCCACGTGGACTGTGAAGCCATTTCATCATCCTCCACTTTTCACAGTGTTTCTTGCTGCTGCACTCGGAGTTTGGTACTTGCTTCAGGAAATACAATGCGTTCAACTGGGACACCATGCTGGAGGAAGTTCTGTCAAATATGGTGGGTCAGGGTCTGCAGGATAATGCACCAACAGGGCTTGTATACCACATAGGTTGCCCCCTTGACCAAAGCAACCTGATTCTGAACATTGCCCTGAAACCTCTCCATATAACAAGATGTCTGTACATATAAGGGTCTGCTAGCTGCACCATGTCAGTCACAGCGATTTGGAAGCCAATAGCAGATCCACATGACCCCACAACAGATGTTTTATTACACACTTGCTCACCACTGCTCTAGTCCCACTACTAAGAAGGCACCAACTTAATGGCATCTCTGTTCTCCACAATTTTCATGAAATCCAGTCAATCAATGCACTGTCTGGTACAGTCATGATCAGCAACAGGACATCCAAAGGTTCTCCAGTGTCATCTGGTCATTGGAATTTCAAAAATTTTATGGTATTTATCTAGTCAATTTTCAAGGATGAAGTTGGAGGCACTGTGGGTTTCAATTCATTCAGGAATCATTCAATGGTGAGGAAGCTGATTTCAATCAAAGTTTTGGAGAACTCTCACAGGCAAGTCCTCCCAAAGAGTGGCCAAAAGGTCACAAGAATCCAGGCCCACTGAGGTCTACAATTGAGGTCCATGTGTGTTTTGACTAGTAAATATGGCTTCAAAGTCTTTCAGAATAAAATTATGTGATATCTTGGCTGAGATTCCCAGTGCTCTGTGGAAAGCCACCCTGGGCCTAGTTCTCAGATTCCAAAGGCGAATCTCATGTGTGGCCTCCGAAAATCCCAACACAATTCATGGCAATACTTCTTTGATGTCTGATCCAGAACTCAGTCTTTCAGGGGAATGACACCAGAGTTCAAGCCCAGGTGGATCCAGTCATCTCTTCCAACTGCCACACGAATGACCACAATTTAAACCAAAATACTCCCACATGGCCCTCATCTTATTAAATATAGACACTCATCATAACCTGTGGCTGGAGGTTTCAAAGCGGGACACATCCCAAAAGAGTGTCCAAAAAAATCTCCCTTACCCCTCATTTGCCTAAAGTCAAGGTGGCATGGAGACCCTTCCTGTGAACCTGGAGTTATCCAATAGACCTGCCGTTAATACTGCTCTGCTTCTTCAATTTGAGGCCTACTGATTCTCAGCGATAGATTTTTTATGTGATTTGGAGTCATAAGAAAACACAAGCATCTCTTCAGGGCTTCAAAGAACTCATTTGACCCAAATGATCCCTATTCTCACTTGATAGAGGTCAGGGACCTAACAGAGGAAGGCAAGAGACTAATCAACAATGACAGATTTTTGGCCATTTTGCTTTTGATTGCACACATGGAATCTATCTTTAGATTCATCATGTGCTGAGAATCTAAGCCACAACCTCATACAGGGCCAAGAGGCTGATTCAGACACATCCCTTTCCAAAGCAATTAAGCAAAGAGCCACAGGTTATGCCCATTTATTTTCATTTGAAAACTGTTTTATTCAGGCTTCACAAAGGGGTGGCCTGAGGTAAAGACCTTCCTGAAATTCAGGGCAACAGAACCATAGGTAAGCAAATGAACCAAAGCAGGGTTTCTCCACTGAGAGTATACTGGTCACACTGATATCTGAGTTTTCTAAGATGTTCCCATTCTCTACAGCTCTCAAGTATATGGACATGTCACATATCTTGGAGATGGTACATATCTTGGACACAAAACCATGAGCCTATACTAGAGAGTGTCCAGAATTCAGGAAGAAAACATTAACTTAGGAAGTTAGTAGGTGTTGCCCATCCATAAGGCACACCACAGTCCATTCATCAATTAGGCAGAATAAATACTGGAGAGTTTTCTACTAGACAGGACACATGCATTGATGCATTCTCTTGTCTAATGTCTACAACCACAGACACAGTGGGATACACAGACATAGAAACACTACCCCTGTCAAACGACTTATTAGAAACAGTCCACTCCAATCCAAACAAAGAGCCTTCCTACCTATTCTCAGAAATTGAGAGAAAACCACAAACTCACACCCACACGCAAAAAGGCACCTCTTTAACACAAGTAGGTCTGTGACTATCCAGAGTGTCCTCTAACTGGTGGGCCATACTATGTTCCCCTGAAATGGCCTGTCCTGTCTCAGATCTGGTCTCCTTGGGCAACTTTGTGAAGTTTTCAGGTGCCAGTGGTGAACCAATACCTGCTTTCTCAGGAAAGGTCCCTCTTCAGAGCTCTTCTGGCATTTGACAATCCTCATATCAGTAGGTACCAAGGAAGACTGACTCTGTCCTTGGTAAATCCAAACAAGTGAGACCACTGGAACTGGGACTGGGACTGGCTCTGGGTGCCTGGCTTCCTGGATCTCAAGTCCAGAGATTTCCATCACCAAAGAAGTGAGGTGAGGTCACTTCCTTCAGGAACTGAATGAAGTCACTGCCTTGGCCACCACTTTGTACTTACAGTTGCTTCCAAGGGTCCCATGAGATGGAGGCTGCTCCTACTTCCTGTGACACTTTCACAAGTTAGAATGGTATATCAAGCATAGGCACCTGGGAACAGCTTTCCACGCAGGCATGGTTTGATCAGTCTTCTCTACAATAGGAAAGGAGAGGCTGATTCAGACACATCCCTTCATACTGACCAGGTTGCTTGCCATGGAATATGACTTTTGATCTCTTAGGTCCTTCATAGCTGCCTGCAACTTCTCCAGGGTATCATTTCTGCCTGGAACTTTGATGTTCTCAGCAGGTGGAAGACCCCCTACATTACGATTGTAAGACAAACTCTGTCCCGGCTCATCTGTAAACTTAGTTTGAGGGAACAGTGTATGTTTAGGGTAATAACAGGTTCGATTTGGGTTAGGAATCATACTGAGGAACAAACAATGGTATTGGGAACTTGCGATATTTACAAGAATATATTGGTGAAATATATGTATGAACACAGAAATCTAGATAAGATTTGAATCCAAGAAGGGCATTGGGCTGTTGATTGGAATACTTAGCTTTGAATTATATTCTGCATAGATGTCTCAGATAAATCAATATACAATGGCTTAAGATCTTGTACCTTGGATGATTGATTGTAGAAGAGATCATCCAGTCAAAAAGGTATAGTTGGTAGGATTAGGAAGATAGTCAGTAGATTTAGAAAAAAAGAGTGAGTATAGGATTTCGACCAAAAGTTCTTTAGCAATAGGATTTCGGATAGAGAGTGAATGTAAATGTCAGCACATGTGAAGAGTCAGTCACAATGATGAACTCGTGAAAATATGTAGGAAAGCAGATATCAATAGAGACATTAGGAAATCAGGCAAAATACAAAGTGAATGATAGGATTAGTCATTTTCAACAGGGTTGAGGTTCAATATATAATCTTAGGAAGAAACAAATATGTAGTCACAAATAAGATTGATTTGAGAGCATTAGGCAACGTGGACATGGATGTTTTTAGTAAACCATGCTCACATTCCATTTAGGCATTGGTGAAAGGTTAATAAAATAGGTACTTGTCACTTCCTGTTTTTCTGTATGCTTAACAAAACACTGTTGGAAACTTGAGGAGTGTTTGCTAATCTTGTTTCCAGAATGTGCTGTCCCCAACTGCCAAACTGCAGAATACACACCCTCACCCGTTTGCACGCAAACCTCCCCCTTGCCCTGACCCATCAATAAACTTCCCTCCCTGCCCTCTCCAAGGAAAGTATATAAGCTCTGCTTAAGCTGTTTTCATTGCTCTCTGCTCTATTCAAGTGACCTCTGAGCCCCAGAAAGCTGGTCTCCCAATAAACCCTTTACTGTTGCATGAGACATTCTCTTGGTGGTCTCTTCCTCTGTCGCTCACCCGATCTTTACATCTGGAGGCACCAGCGAGATCCAGCAGCGGCGGACGAAAGACCCCCAAGGGGCTCCTTTCAGGGTAAGTAAGGTGACTCTTTCTGGTTTCAGGTTTCAGGTTAGGGTTTTGAAAAATCGCTATCGGTGTTGAGCATGAGCTCTCTCTGACGGTGGCTGACAGACGTGTCACAGAGCCACAGGCCACATTCCTGGGGGACGCCCCAGAAGACTCAGGAAATCAAGGAACAATAGTCTCCTCGACTCTGTGATATTTTGTTTTGGATTCGATATTGCCAGCCCATCAGGTTTTGAGGGCTACTCAGTCCTTTTCTCAGTATTGGACGTCCATTGTCTGTCTTTATTGTCTTGTCTTGTCTGTGTAGTATGTCGTTGCTTTCACTGTTTGTGTATCTCTCATTTTGGGACAGAGCACTTCAACACTTCTCTCCCTGACCCTTGATCACTGGACCAAAGTCTGCTTAAGGGCCCAGAATCTTTCTTTTTCATTAAAACGCTGGACCTGGCAGACTCTCTGTGCCTCAGAATGACACACCTTTGGAGTTGGATGGCCCCCAGAAGGATGTTTCTACTTCACACTAATTTGAAAAATCAGAGATATTGTCTTTCAGCTGAGGCCACATAGCCATCCAGATCAACAGCCATATATCTTAACTTGGCAGGACCTCTGCAAATCTCCTCCTCCATGGGTGAAGCCTTTCCTTGTCCCTGCCTATGCTCCTACTCCTTCCACCACGATTCTATCTCTCAAACCCTCTGCTCCTCCTCCTCCACCCTCTGTTCTCCCTGAGTCTCAAGATTCTACTGGACTCTCCTCCTCCTTCTTATCCCCTGCCCTTGTCCCCAACCCCCAACAACCTCTAAGTGATTCCCCTGCTGACTCTGCTTCTCTGCCATTGGAGGAAGTTAGGCCGGCCCAGTGCCCTCCAGATGACTCCCCCGCGTCACACACAGCCCCTCCTTCCCTGGAGGAAGCTGGCCCGGCTAAAAGAACTCAAAGAACTCCCTGGGGTTTTCACACTTGCCTACTTGGGATGACTGCCAACAAATCCTAGGGACTCTCTTTACGGCAGAGGAATGAGAGAAAAACTTCCTGGAAGCTAAAAAACATATTCTCGGACCAGATGTGTGACCAACACAACTTCCCAACATAATCAAAGCCAGCTTCCCCTTGAATTGACCCAACTGAAACCCCAACACCTTTGAAGGTAGGGAGCATCTGTCCACTTATTGCCAGGCCCTAATAGTGGGTTTCCAATCGGCCGCTAGGGAACCACCTAATTTGGCCAAGGTAAGAGAGATAATTTAAGGGCCTGATAAATATCCCTCTATGTTTCTAGAGAGAATTATGGAGGCATATAGGAGATTTACTCCTATTGATCCTCAGGCAGAGGATCAAAAGGCATCTGTCATGATGGCCTTCATTGGGCAAGCTGCCCTGGATATTAAAAGAAAGTTACAACTCTTAGAGGGATCACAAGATATGACTTTGGGAGATTTAGTCAGAGAAGCCGAGAAAGTATACTATATGAGAGAAACAAAGAGAAAGAAAGGGAGCAAAGGGAAGATGAGAGATGCAAAAGACAGACTAAGGCATTGACTAAGGTCCTGGTCACAACAATAAATAGGCCAGAAATTAACAAACAGGAAGACAGGAACGGAAACCTGGGTGCACGCCAGAGGCCACCCCTGGCCTCAGATCATTGTGCCTACTGTAAAGAAAAAGGTCACTGGGCCAAAGAGTGCCCTAGAAAAGAGACAGCCACGACAGCCAGCCATTCTGACTCAAAAGGATGACTAAGAACGTCGGGGCTCAGATCCCTTCCCCGAGCTCAGGGTAACTTTTGAAGTGGAGAGGACCCAGGTAAACTTTGAAGTGGATACAGCAGCAGTATACTCAGCCCTTAAGGCCCCACTGGGCACACTATCAAATAAAATGTCTCTAGTTCAAAGGGCTAATGGCAGTAAATATCAGACATAGACAACTAAGAGGACCATGGACATGGGGAAAGGAAAAATCCATCACTCCTTCCTAGTAATCCCAGAATGCCTGGCCCCATTGATGGGCAGAGATCTGCTCAGTAAGCTCCAGGCCAAAACAACTTTTAACCCCGAAGGCCCCAAAATGAAATTTCTAAATCCTTCAGTAAAAACTCCTATAGTCTTGGCTTTATAAATGTCAGTAGAAGATGAACATCCACTCTTCACACCCCTCAAGACTGCTCAAACAAGCAAGCTACCCCAGAAATGGATAACAGATTACCCAGATACCTGGGCAAAAACGGCTAGGTTAGGCCTACCCGTGAAACAACCTCCAAGAACAGTGGAGTTAAAAACCTCAGCCTCCCCAATCAATGTCAAACAATATCTTCTGAGCAGAAAAGCTAAAGATGGGATAAGGCCCCATATTCAGAAATATCTGGCCTTAGGGTCCTAAGGCCCTGTCAATCGGCCTGGAAGACTCCCCTGCTCCCAGTAAAAAAAGCCAGGAACCGGGGACTATACCCCGTTCAAGACCTAAGAGAGATTAATAACAGAGTTCAGGACATTCACTCCACGGTAACTAATTCGTACAATCTGCTTATCACTCTGAACCCTTAGCAGAAATGGTATACTGTTCTGGACTTAAAAGATGCTATCTTTTGTTTGCCTCTGCATAAAGATAGTCAGTTGCTGTTTGCTTGGTAGTGGGTACACCCTGAAACTGGAACGTCTGATCAAGTAACTTGGACTAGACTCCCACAGGGGTTCAAAAACTCTCCCACTCTCTTTGATGAAGCCCTCCACAGAGATCTCAACAACGTCAGAACTACACACCCCAAAGTCACCCAGCTTCAATACGTGGATGACCTGCTACTGGCAGCCAACACCAAAGAAAACTGTGAGTCTGGGACCCAAGCACTATTATATGAGCTTGCTCAACTCGGGTATAGAGCTTCTGCCAAATAGGCCCAAATTTGCAAGCAAGAAGTAATCTTCCTGGGCTATTCCCTTAGGGGCAGTAAACGATGCCTCACTGAGCCCAGAAAACAAACGGTTGTGCAGATACCACCCCCATCTAGCAGCAGACAACACAGAGAGTTTCTTGGGACTACTGGGTTTTGCAGGTTATGGATTTCTGTGTTTGCGTCCTTAACTTCTTCTTTATACCCGCTGTTAAATGGAGATACCCAATTCCAATGGACCCCTGAGCACCAGAACGCTTTTGATAACATCTAACGACACTGGCACTGAATTCCTCAACTTGACAGAGCCAAGCCTGCAATTTCAGAAAGCCCTACACTACGTTAAAAATGTACATTAATTCACACACCTTGGTTCAAAGAAACTGCAGGCATTCCTGAAGGATCAAGAACAGAGTTTTCCACTAACCCACTCACAGCAAAAGGAAATAACTGAACAGGTAACAAAAGTCTGTCCGGTCTGTCAATAGGTTAATGCTTATCTTTCCAAGCTTTCCGCAGGAAAGCACCTATTAGGAACCAGACCAGTACAATTCTGGGAAGTGGACTTTACTGAAATTAAGCCAGCAAGGTATGGACTTAAATATCTCCTAGTCTTTGTAGATATATTTTCAGGATGGATTGAAGCCTTCCCCACAAAAAAAGGCACAACTGGTGGTCAAGAAGATCCTGAAAGATATTTTTCCAAGACACGGCCTGCCTAAGGTAACAGGGTCTGATAATGGCCCGGCGTTCATGGCCCAGGTAAGTCAGGGGTTAGCCAGGACACTGGGGATAAATTGGAAGTTACATTGTGCTTATAGACCCCATAGCTCAGGACAGGTAAAAAAAATAAATAGAACCATTAAAGAGACCTTAACGAAATTAAGCTTAGAGAGCGGCATAAAAGATTGGACTATGCTCCTGCCTTATGCACTGTTTCATGCAAGAAATACTTCCTCTATTTCTTTGTGTAACCTCACCCCCTATGAAATTCTTTATGGAGCCCCTCCTCCAGTAAGGGACCTAACCCCAACTCTAAGACCTAGTGATCCCCTCCACAACCCCTTGTTTGACAGACTTAAAGCTCTTGAAAGAACTCAGAGATACCTGTTGAAACAGCTGGCCACTGCCTACCAACCTGGTGAAGAGGGGACTCCACATCGATATCAAATAAGAGACATCCTCTACATAAGACAACATCAGGTGTCATCCCTGTAACCCCGCTGGACAGGACCATACCAGGTGCTACTTATAAAACCTACAGTGGTAAATGTAGAAGGAATCAATTACTGGATCCTAATTCTTATCTCAAGCCTGCGCCCTGTCCAGACTCTGGCTGAAAAACTGGAAAAGACTGGAAACCCTTTCAAATTGCATATTCGCCATGTGGATAAGGCTATAGACTCTCCCCTTGTCCACCAGTAGTTCTTACCCTCATCAGCCCGTTCATCAGCGATGGCTGATCACAAATCTTACTAGACAAGAAGTATGGTCTATCTCGCATACAGCCCCCTTAGGGACCTGGTGGCCATCTCTCCAACCAGAATTTGTCAGCTGGCTATACGTCTTTCATATTGGGATATCTCTGATGAAGAGGATCCAACTAAAATTCCATTAAATCCCTACTGTACCACAGATAATGGAAACAAACATTATGGATCTAGGGACACGCGAGTCAGATACAGGTTGGCTAGCCTAGAATACTATGTTTGCCCGGCAGACTATCAAAGCCACAAACAGCCATGGCTGTGTGGGGGAAAAGCGGACTTCTTCTGAAAATAATGGGGATGTGAGCATACAGGGGCTGCCTGGTGGAACCCAAACTCCTCATCAAATTCACTACACAGCATTGGCCATATTACCAATTAGACAACCAAAACTGATGGCCCCCAGAGGGGTCTCCAGATCCTCAAATTCTGTGTGACTTTTTCAACTTCGGCAAGTGTTCAAAAAGATCCATCAATTGGGAATTTCCTTCCAAGGAAATTCCCCTATGTTTATGCCTTTTCCCTCCTTTGCTCACATCCTGAACTATGCTTCTCCAATACATCCTCACCCCCCGCCTTCTGCTCCAGACTCTCTGCAGTCACTCTCACATGAGCAACCTGATTTCTCCCCTCCAATTACTAGATCAAAAACAAAAACCTCCGCTGGATCTCATACCATTGCCTCCTTCCTGAGGTAGCAGGTACTGAGGTACCCTTCCACCCACTCACTCCTCTCTTCTCCTGTCAGTGCACGCACCAGGTCCCACCAGGTCCTCTTACCAGCTAACACAAAGCTCAAACCAGCTGAGGAGTGCCCTAAGACGCCTATCCAAGATGTAATGAAAATGGCCTTTAAAGTTGCTTTGTCATCACTGAAAACAGGTTACAAAGAATTTAAAGTCCCTCAAAGGCTTTTTGGGATACTCACTCCCATCCTCCCCTCTGCTCTACCTGTTCTACTGCTCAAGTTTTATTGCCAGGAAAATCCCAAACCCCTTTCCCATTATTCTTTTATATCTCTTTTTCCTCATTCTCAGAACCACGGAGCTGCTCTCACCCCCCACCTTCCTTGTCTTTCCCTCTGTTCCAATCCCACAGAAAAATCTTAAATGGCCTTCTCCAGAAGCCTTGATCATGGCTGACTTTAGGACTTTCAGCAACAGAGGCCCTATACAAGAGTTCAGTGTAGATAAACTTCCTCTTTTTGTGTTGCTTTGTTCTACTTGGCCACTGGCTGGAAAAATCAGCACTCCTAAGCTAGACACCCCCTTACTATTTTTTCACAAAATATGTGAACAAGGCCTCTGGCGTTGAGCTGGGGCTTCCAGAGATGGCTACATTTCTAAGATAAAGAAGTTACCAACTGGGCTCCATGGTAACAGCTGGCAGGAAGAAAAAAAAGAAGAAAAAAGCTCTCCCCCTACCAGGTGTCCTTTAAAAGTTAACTTTCCCAGAGCAGAGGAAAAAAAACAGAAACAAAAACTGCTTTTTGTGAACTTCTGCAGACTGTGAATTTCTGAGCCCCTTACGTTACATGTTGGGTGCAAAATTCTGAAACTACCTAAACTTGGGGTTCAGGGGATTAAAAGATTACAACAGAAGCAATGCCCTCTAAATCTGGTTACAACCAAATAGGACTGTTTCCCTGTCTTCTGTGCTATCTTAGGTGCCTTGCCTTGTCCGTCCTTACAACAGTATAATTCTATATACTTAAACATTGTTTATGTTTTCATAAAATGATCAACATATGGCTGTTGCATGAGACAGTCTCTTGTGGTCTCTTCCTCTGATTAAGTATGTAATGGTGCAGATGTTTCCCAGAGTCCTCTATCATGACGCAGGATCATTTAAAGTTCCAATAGGGGCGCATACAACCTGGTTCCACCAGGAACCCGTATCCCTCACTTTCTCCATCCTATTAGGAATAGGAGTTGCTGCAGCGGTGGGCACAGGAACCACTGCCCTAGTCCATGGGACACAACAAATGACCCAATTAGAAGTAGCAATAGACCAAAACTTAAAGATATTAAAAACCTCCATCACAGCTTTACAGGAATCTTTAACCTCTGTCTCTGAAGTTGTTTTACAGGACAGGCGAGGGTTCGACCTCCTCTTATTGAGAGAAGGGGCCTTTGTCCTGCATTGAGTGAAGAATGTTGTTATTATGCCGACCATACTGGAGTTGTAAAAGAATCTATGATTAAATTAAGAAGACGCCTTGTAGAGCATCAACAAGAGAGAGAGGCCCCAAAAGGGTGGTTTGAGTCTTGGTTCACAGAGTCCCTCTGGTTAACTACGCATTTATCAGCCCTGGCTGGTCCATTAATAAACCTCATATTATTGCTAACTGTGAGACCCTGTTTGCTCAACCGTGTAGTTTCCTTTTTCCAAGCTCAAATTGGACAAGTTAAACTTATGGTAATAAGAAAACAATATACCACACTAGCAGACATAAAATGTGACACCCCCAATGATCACTTTAATGATTAAAAGTAACCAAAAGAAGAAGTGGGGAATGAAAGGTTAATAAAATAGGTACTTGTCACTTCCAATTTTTTGGTATGCTTAACAAAACATTGTGGATATCTTGAGAACTGTTTGCTAATCTTGTTCCCTGAATGTGCTGTACCAACTGCAAAACTGCAGAATGTACTCCCTCACCTGTTTGCATGCAAACTGCCCACTCGCCCTGAGCCATCAATAATCTTCCCTCCCTGCCCTCTCCAAGGAAAGTATATAAGCTCTGCTTAAGCTGTTCTCAGGGCTCTCTGCTCTATTCAAGAGAGCTCTGAGCCCCAGCATGCTGGACCCCCATAAACCCTTGGCTGTTGCATGAGACAGTCTCTTGTGGTCTCTTCCTCTGACACTCGCCTGACCATTACATTGGTAAAATAATAAGTGTGACCTTTGCTTTTCGTGTCCAGAATATTACTGTGATAAAATGTACATGTAGATAAGGTGACTTGAGTATATCTTCCACCATTTCTGGGAGCAATATTTTGAAGATGTACAAATTAGTATTGGGTGTACAAATAGGTGTACCCTGTGACTATGAATATAGAGATAATGCAAGAATAGACCATACTGTGAATAAATAATATAATGGGTTCCAAATTTAAATAATGCATTCAATTCATATCTGAAAATATAAAGGAAATCTTATATTGATACACATACATTCATTCCAACCACTGATACATCTAAAGGTAATATTAGGTTTATTGTTTATCATGAAGAGTCTGTGAGTTTTGCTTCAAAACTGATTATGGAAATTTAAAATAATGTGTTTGGAAAGAAGTCTCATGAAAAGACCATTCAAGAAACACGGAGGAATCCATGTGCTCTGAAGCAGGAAGTGATTGAAAGTGAAACAAATGCCTATAAGTTTGCTAACTGGTGGATGAAATATATATCCTATGATGTGCATAAATTGAAGAAATAGTAATGTACCAGTGTTGAATAAAAATGAACATTAAAATACACAACATGTCCCATAGGAATCTACTTGCATTGAGGTTAAACTGGGTCAGTTACTGTATAAATATTAGTATTTGTATGCAACATTAACTGAAGTTAGTTTTCAGTACTGGAAACAAATATATATTTCAGGGGGATGAATATTTCTGAGAATAATCTTGTGAAAAGTTCATTATAAATCCTTATACATGAATATGAATGAATTTACGGAGTGGGTATAAGACACATATATTTCATATTTTGAAAAATCTGGAGAATATATATATATATATATATATATATATATATATATATATATATATATATATATATACTTCTTGTGTGTGTGTGTTTGTGTGTATACATATATATATACACACACACACACAAACACACACAGAGAGATATTAAAAAGAGCAATATATATGCCAATCGAAATTCACCACGAAATATATATTATCCACAGATCCAAAAATATTCTTTTTACTGATCATGGATTTACGTATAGTGTTATTCAACTATGAAGCTAACCCATAGGTTGAATTTTCAGTTCCAACACTGTTTAGGAGCAGTGATCTCTTCTCACAATTTGTATCTGCCAAGTCAGCCACCTCACAAGTATGCATGTTTCATACCAGGAAGGATTCTATATGTGCATATAAATATACATGTGCTGAATAAGCTACAGAGAAAAGGAGACAAGAATTCACATATTTCTTAACTTAAAAACACATAGAGACCTATTCCAACAAAAAATTGACTAGATATATAACTCCTACCCTATGAAATGCAAAAGGAAAGTCCAAATATACACCATGCCTCCTCTGATCTGCTTGTATTCCTATTCTGTTTGGGTTATTTTTCTCCCTCATATTAGGATTAGTAGTCAGAGTCTAGTAGGGTATGTGTTAGTGTCAGGGTTTCAGTATTTCGAATGGAAAATTAGATAAGGAATCCAATGTGTATGCAATATGTGCTACACAAAATTATTCCCACTCTCATCCAGAACAATGACTTGACATTACATGTGTGGGTAAACACTCCACAAACATGGAGCTCTGTTGGCCTATAGACTTTTTGAGAAACTGCCTCCAAGATTGGGCACTTGAAATATATGCTATTCTCAGGAGCATTAGCTTCCTTTCTAGTTAGACCATCAAAGCTGGGTCTGCATCTATGTGACCTGGAGGACATGGTTTCTTATTTTACATTGAACTTGAGGCAGCATTGCTGAATTCTCTCTTTGTAGGTAAACTGGTGCCACTGGAGGCTAAGTTTCTTCCCATGTGGACTGTGAAGCTATTTGGAATTCCTCCACTTTTCGTGGTTTTTATTGGTGCTGCACTGGGACTTTGGTATTCGCTTCATGAAATACAACAAGTTCAACTGGGAGACAGTGCTGGAGGGAGTTCTGTCATGTGTGGTGGGTCAGGATCTGCAGGAGAAAGCACCAACCAGGCTTCTATCCAACATAGCTTGCCCCCTTGTCCATAGCAACCTGATTCTGAAAATTGCCCTGAAATCTCTCCAAATAACAAGATGCCTTTACATATAAGGGTCTGCTGGCTGCACCATGTCAGTCCCAAGCCATTTAAAAACCAATAGCACATTCACATAGCCCCACCACAAATGCTTTATCACACACTTGCACACCACTGCAATAGGCCCACTACTCAGCAGGCTCCAACTTACTGGCATCTCTGTTCTACACCATTTAAATGAAACACAGTCAATCAACGCTTTTGCTGGAACACTCAAGATCAGCAGCAGGACATCCAAAGGTTCTCAAGTGCCACCTGGTCATGGGAATTTAAAACATTTCATGGTATATATCTTCCCCGTTTTTCAAGGATGAAGTTGGAGGCACTGTGGGTTCAAATCATTCAGGGACCATTAAGTGTTGAGGAAGCTAATTTCAATGAAAGCTCTGGAGGACTCTCACAGGCAAGGCTTCCCAAAGAGTGGCCAAAGGTCACATGAAGCCAGGTACATTGAGTTCTACAATGTAAGGTCCATGTGTGTTTTGACTTTCAACTATGGCTGCCAATTATTTCAGAATAAATCATGTGATATCCTGGATGAGATACCCAGTGCTCTGTGGAAAGCCACCCTGGGCCTAGATCTCAGTTTCCAAGGGTGACTCTCATGTGTGGCGTGCTAAAATCCCAACAAAATTCATGACAATACTTCTCTGAGTTCAGTACCAGAACTCATTTTCTAAGGGGAATCACTCCAGAGTTCAAGCCCAGATGGACACAGTCATCTCATTCAACTGCCACGCAAATGACCACAATTAAAACCAAAACACTCCTTCATCGCCCTCATATTCTTCCACATAGACACTCATCATTACCTATGGCTGGAGTTTTCCATGAGGGGTGCAGCCCAAGACAGTGTCCAAAATAAGGTCCCTTTCCCCTCATTTGGCTAAAGTCATGGTGGGCTGGACACCCTTTCTGTGAACCAGGAGTGGTCAAATAGGCTTGCCTTTAATACTGCTCTGCTTCTCCAATTTGAGGCCTAATGACTGTCAGGAATAGATTCTTAATGTGATATGGAGTCATGAGAAAACCCAAGCACCTATGGGTTAGCCTCTGCAGGGCTTTGAAGAGCTCATTTGAAAGAAAGGATCCCTATTCTCACTTGATGGAGATCAGTAACCTAACAGAGGAAGGCAAGAGACTTCATCCACAATGACTGAACTTTTTGCTATTTTGGTTTTGGATGTACACATGGGATCATTCTTTGGATCCATCAGGTGCTGAGAATCTAATCCACGGCCTAACACAGGGCCAAGAACCTGATTTAGACAAGTCCCTTTCCAAAGCAATTAAGCAAAGAGCCACAGGTGATGCCTATTCAATTCCATTTAAAAACTGTTTTCTTCACGCTTCACAAAGTGGTGGCTTGAGGCAAAAACCTTCCTGAGATTCAGGGCAACAGAACAATAGGTAAGCAAAAGGCCCAAAGCAGTGTTTCTCCACTGATATTTTCCTGGTCACACTGATATCTGAGATTTCTGAGATGCTCCCCATTCCCTTCAGCTATCCAGTGCACGACCATGTCCCAGAGCTTGGAGGTGGTACATATCTTGCACACAAAACCATGAGTCTATTTTGGAGAGTGGCCAGAATTCCTGATGAAAACAGGGACTTAGGAAGGAAGTAGGTGTTGCCCATCCCTAAGGCAAGTGACAGTCCATTCATAAATAGGGTAGGATGAATGCTGGGAAGCTTTCTACTAGACAGGACACATCCGTGATGCATTCTCTTTTCTAATGTCTACAACGAAGGACACAGTGGGATACACAGATATAGAAACACTCACCTTGTCATAAGTCATACTAGAATTTGTCCACTCCAAACCAAACAAACCGCCTTTCTTACCTATTCTCAGAACATGAGACAAAACCACAAACTCACACCCACACCCACAAAGGCACCACCTTCCCCCTAGTATGTCTGTGACTATCCAGAGTGTCCTATGACTGGTGGGCCCTACTATGTTTTCCTAAAATGGCCTGTCCTGTCTCGGGTCTGGTCTCCTTGGCCAACACTGTGAAGTTGTCTGGAGCCAGCGGTTAGCCACTACCTGCTTTCTCAGTAAAGGCCCCTCTTCAGAGCTCTTCTGGCTTTTTCCATCCTCACATCAGCAGGTACCAAGAAAGACTGACTCTTTCCTTGGTAAATCCAAACAAGTGAGTCCACTGGAACTAGTACTGCAACTGGCTCTGAGTGCCTGGCTTCCTGGATCCCAAGTTCAGAGAGTTCCATCACCAAGGAAGAGATGTAGGACACTTCCTTTAGGAACTGAATGAGCTAACTGCCTTGGCAACCACTTGGTCCTAAGAGTTGCTTCCAAGTGTCCCATGAGATGGAGGCTGCCCCTACTTACTGTGACACTTTCACAAGTTAGAATGGTATATCAACCATAGGCACCAGGGAACAGCTCTCCAAACAGGCCTGGTTTGGTCCATCTTCTCTATATTAAGAACAGAGAGACTGATACAGACAAAACCCTTCATCCTGACAAGGTTGTTTGCCATTGAAGATGACTTTTGCTCTCTCAGGTCCTTCATAGCTGCCTACAACTTCTCCAGAGTTCATTTCTACATGGATCTTTGAGTTTCTCAGCATGTGGAAGATCTCCTACATTCCTGTATTGAAAGACCAACTCTGGGCCTGCTCTTCTGTAAAGTTAGAATGAGGGAGCAGTGTATGGTTAGGGTTAATAACAGGTTCGATTTGGGTTAGGAATCATTCTGCGTGATGACTAATAGTATTGGGAATCTGCAATATTTACAAGAATATATAGGTGAAATATAAGTATGAAAATATAAATCTAGGTAAGATTTGAAGCCTAGAAGTGCATTGGGCCCATGATTGGTATACTTAGCTTTGAATTACATTCTGCACAGATGTCTCAGATAAATCGATATAAAATGGGATAGGACCTTCTACCTTGGATGATTGAATGTCGAAGAGAACATCCAGTCAAAAAGGCATAGTCGGTAGGATTAGGAAGATAGCCTGTAGGTTTAGAAAAAAGAGTGATTATGGCATTTGGACAAAATTCTTTAGCAATAGATTTTTGGGTAGTGAGTGAATGTCAGTGTCAGCACACGCGAAGGGTCAGTCACAATGATGAACTGGGGAAAATAAGTAGGAAAGCAGATATCAATAGAGACATTAGGAAATCAGGCAAAGTATAATGTAAGAGGGTTAGACATTTTCAACATGGTTGAGTTTGAATATATTATCTTAGGAAGAAAGACATATGTTGCCTCCAATATGATTAACATTTGAGAGCATTAGGCAACCTGGACATGGTTGTTTTTAGAAATCCATGCTCACTTTCCATTTTGCTTAGGTGAAAGGTTAATTAAATAGGCACTTGTCACTTCCTGTTTTTCTGTATGCTTAACAAACCACTGTTAAAATCTTGAAAACTGTTTGCTATTTTGTTCCCAGAATGTGCTGTCCCCAACTGCCAAACTGCAGAATATACTCCCTCACCCGGGTGCACTCAAACCGCACACTCGCCCTGACCAATCAATAAATTTCCCTTTCTGCCCTCTCCAAGAAAAGTATGTAAGCTCTGTTAAAGATGTTCTCAGGGCTCTCTGCTCTATTTAAGTGAGCTCTGAGCCCCAGCATGCTGGAACCCCAATAACCTCTTTGCTGTGGCCGAGTGAAAATTGTATACTCTTCTGTACTTAAAAGATGCTTTCTTTTGCTTGCCTCTGCATAAAGATAGTCAGTTGCTGTTTGCTTTCGAGTAGGTAGACCCAGAAACCGGAACGTCTTTTCAACTAACTTGGACTAGACTCCCACAGGGGTTCAAAAACTCCCCCACTCTCTTTGATGAAGCCCTTCACAGACATCTCTACAACTTCAGAACTACACACCCCGAAGTCATTCTGCTTCAATATGTGGATGTCCAGCTACTGGCAGCCAACACCAAAGAAAACTGTGAGTCTGAGACCCAAGCACTATTATCTGAGCTTGCTCAACTCGGGTAGAGAGCTTCGGACAAAAAGGTCCAAATTTGCCAGCAAGAAGTAATCTTCCTGGGGTATTCCCGTAGGCACGGTAAATGATGGCTCACTGAGCCCAGGAAACAAACCGTTGTGCAGATACCACACCCATTTAACAGGAGACAACATAGAGAGTTTCTTGGGACTGCTGGCTTTAGCAGGTTATGGACCTGGGTTTGTGTTCTTAGCTGCTCCTTTATACCCGCTGTTAAATGAGAATGCCCAATTCCAATGGACCCTTGAGCACCAGCAAGCTTTTGATAACATCTAAGAACACTGACAATGAACTCCTCAACTTCAGTGAGCCCAGCCTGCAATTTCAGAAAGCCCTACACTACGTTAAAAATGTACATCAACTCAATCAACTTGGTTCAAAAAAACTGCAGGCATTACTGTAGGATCAAGAACAGAGTTTTAGACTAACTCACTCACAGTGAAAGGAAATAATTGAATGGGTAACAAAAGCCTGTCAGTTCTGTCAATTGGTTAATGCTTACACTTCCAAGCTTCCTACAGGAAAGCACCTATGAGGAATTAGACCAGGACAATTCTGGGAAGTGAACGTTACTGAAATTAAGCCAGCAAGGTATGGGCTTAAATATCTCCTAGTCTTTGTAGATACATTTTCAGGATGGATTGAAGCCATTCCCACCAAAAAAAAAAAAAAAAGAAAAGAAAACCGGCACAAATTGTGGTCAAGAAGATCCTGAAAGATATTTATCAAAGACACGGCCTTTCTAATGTAACATGGTCTGATAATTGAAGACCCTTCATGGGCCAGGTAAATCAGGGGATAGCCAGGACCCTGGGGATTAATTGGAAGTTACATTGTGTTTATAGACCCCAGAGATCAGGACACGTAAAAAAAATAAATAAAACCATTAAAGAGACCTTAACGAAATTAAGCTTAGAGACCGGCATAAAAGATTAGACTATGCCCCTGCCTTATGCACTGTTTCATGCAAGAAATACTCCCTTTGTTTCTTTGTGTAACCTCACCCCCAATGAAATTCTCTATGGGGCCCCTCCTCCACTAAGAGACCTAACCCCGACTCTAAGACCTAAGGATCCCTTCCACACACCCTTGCTTGACAGACTTAAATCTCTTGTAAGAACTCAGATATACCTGTGGAAACAGCTGGCTACTGCCTTCCAACCTGGGGACGAGGGGAATCCACATTGATATCAAGAAAGAGACTTCCTCTACATAAGATGACATCAGGTGTCATCCCTGGAACCCCGCTGGAAAGGACCATTCCAGGTGCTACTTATAGCACCTAAAGCAGTAAAAGTAGAGGGAATCACTTCCTCCATCCATGCGTCTCATCTCAAGCCTGTGCCATGTCCAGACTCTGGCTGGAAACTGGAAAAGACTGGAAACCCTTTCAAATTGCATATTCGCCACGTGGGTAAGGCTATAGACTCTCTCCTTGGCCACCCGTAGTCCTAACGCTCATCAGCCCCTACTGCAGCGATGGCTGATCACAAATCCTACTAGATAAGAAGTATGGTCTCTCTTGCATACAGCCCACTTAGGGACCTGGAGGCCATCTCTCCACCCAGACATTTGCCAGCTGGCTATAGGTCTTTCCTATTAGAATATCCCTGATGAAGAGGATCCCATTAAAATTCCATTAAATCCTTTCCGTACCATAGATAATGGAAACAAACATTATGGTTGTAGGGACAGGCAAGCCAGATGCAGGTTGGCTAGCCTATATTAGTATGTTTGCCCGGCAGACTATCAAAGCCACAAACCGCCACGGCTGTGTGGGGGAAAAGCCGACTTCTTCTGTAAGTCATGGGGATTTGAGCATACAGGGGCTGCCTGGTGGAACCCAAAATCCTCATCAAATTCAGTACACAGCATTGGCCATATTACCACTTAGACAACCCAAACTGATGGCCCCCAGAGGAGTCTCTAGATCCTCAAATTCTGTGTGACCTTTTTAACTTCTGCAAGTGCTCAAAAGGGTGAAAGGAAATTCCCCTATGTGAAGGCCTTTTTCCTCTTTCGCTCACATCCTGAACTATGCTTCTCCAATAGTTCCTCAAACTCAGCCTTCTGCTCCATACTCTCTGCTGTCAGTCCCACCTCAGCAAACCTGATTTCTCTTCTCCAATTACTAGATCAAAAACCGAAACCTCCACCCGTTCTCAGAGCATTGCCCCCTTGCTGAGGTAGCAGGTACTGAGGTACCCATCCACCCACTCACTTCTCTCTTTTCCTGTCAGTGCCCACAACGGGTCCCACCAGGTCCTCTTACCACCTAACCCAAAGCTCAAACCAGCTTAGGAGAGCCCTCAGACCCCTATCGAAGATGTAATGAAAATGGCCTTTAAAGTTGCTTTGTCATCACTGAAAACAGGTTACTAAATTTTAAAGTCCCTCACAGGCTTTTTGGGATACTCACTCCCGTCTTCCTTTCTGCTCTACCGTTTCTACTGCTCAATTTATGTTGCTAGGAAAATCCCAAAATCCTTTCCCATTATTCTTTTACATCTCTCCTTCCTTATTCTGAGATCCACGGAGCTGCTCTCACCTCCCGCCTTCCCCATCTTCCCCCTCTGTACCAGGCCCTCAGAAAAATCTTCACTGAACTTCTCCAGAAGTCTTCACCATGGCTGACTTTAGGACTTTCAGCAAAAGAGTCTCTATAAATGAGTTCAGTGTAGATTAACTTCCTCTTATTCTGTTGCCCTGTTCTACTTGCCTACTGGCTGGAAAAATCATCACTCCTAAGCTAGACACCCCCTTAATAGTTTTTCACAGAATATGTGAACAAGGCCTCTGGCCTTGAGCTGGTGCTTCACACAGATGGCTACATTTCTAAGATAAAAAGTTACAAACTGGGCTCCATGGTAACAGTTGGCAGGGGGATAAAAGAAAAGGAAAAAAAAAGCTCTCTGCCTCCCAGGTGTCCTTGAAAAGTTAACTTGCCCACAATAGAGGAAAAAACAGAAAAAAAAAAGCTTCGTTTTGTGAATTTCTGCAGACTGTGAACTTCTGAGTCCCTTCTCTTTCATGTTGGGTACAAAATTCTAAAACTACCTAAAATTGGGGTTCAGGGAGTTAATTGATTACAACAGAAGCAATGCCCTCTGAATCCGGTTGCAACCAAATAGGACTGTTTCCCTGTCTTTGGTGCTATCTTAGGTGCCGTGCCTTGTCCGTCCCTACAACAGTATAATTCTGTATACTTAAACATTGTTTATGTTTTCATGAAATGGTCAACAGATGTGATTAATTGTGTAATGGTGAAGATGTGTCCCAGATTGCTCTATAATGACCCAGGTTCATTTGAAGTTCAAACAGGGGGGCATACAACCCGGTTCCACTGGGAACATATATCCCTCACTTTAGCCATCATATTAGGAATTGGAGTTGTGGCAGGGGTAGTCACAGGAACCACTGCCCTGCTCCATGGTACACAACAAATGACCCAAATAGAAGCAGCAAGAGACCAAAACTTAAAGATAATAGAAACCTCTATCACAGCTTTGCAGGAATCTTTAACATCTCTCTCTGAAGTTGTTTTACACTCAAGTTGAGGGTTGGACCTCCCCTCCATGAGAGAAGGGGGCCTTTGTGCTGCATTGATGTAATAATGTTGTTTTGATGCCGACCATACTGAGGTTGTAAAATAAAAGGATGCCTTGAAAAGCGTCAACGAGAGAGAGAGGCCCAAAAAGGGTGGTTTGAGTCTTGGTTCACACAGTCCCCCTGGTTATCTACGCTTTTATCAACCCTGGCCTGTCCAATAATAATCCTCATATTATTGCTAACTATAAAACCCTGTTTGCTCAACCATGTAAGTTCTTTTCTCCAAGCTCAAATTGGACAAGTTAAATGTATGGTAATACCCCACTAGCAGACATAGAATGTGACACGCCCCAATAATCACTTTTATGATTAAAAGTAGCAAGAAGAAGAAGTGCGGAATGAAAGGTTAATAAAAAAGGTACTTGTAACTTCCTGTTTTTCTGTATGCTTAACAAAACACTGTTGAAATCTTGAGAACTGTTTGTAATCTTGTTCCCAGATTGTGCTGTCCCCAACTGCCAAATTGCAGAATGTATTCCCTCACCAAGATTCACACTAACCGCCCACTCGCTCTGACCCATCAATAAATTTCTGTCCCTGCCCTCTCTAAAGAAAGTATATAAGTTCTGCTTAAGCTGTTCTCAGGGCTCTCTGCTCTATTCCTGTGAGTATATTCAGAAGGAGTATAAAGTGAGTGACAGGATTAGACATTTTCAACAGGCTTGAGGTTGAATACATAATCTTAGGAAGAAACAAATATGTAGTCACCAATAGGATTTATATTTGAGAGCATTAGACAAAGGTGAAATGGATGTTTTAGGAATCCATGCTCACTTTCCACTTAGGATATGGTACAATCATAAGTGTGAACTTTGCATTTGTGTCCAGAATATTACTGTGACAAAATGTATGTGTAGATCAGGTGCATGAGTATTTCTTCCACCATTTCTGGGAGCAATATTTGAAGACTATAAATTATTATTGGGTGTGCAAATAGATGTACCCTGTGTTTATGAAAATAGAGATAATGCATGAATAGACCATACTGTGAATAAGTAATGTAACTGGTTCCAACTTTAAATAATGGATTGAATTCACATCTGAAATTATACAGGGAATCTTATATTGATATACAATCATTCATTCCAACCAGTAATACATCTAATGGTAATATTAGGGTTATGGTTTATCATGATGTGTGTGAGTTTTGCTTCAAAAGTGATTATGGAAATTGAAAAAAATGTGTTTGGAAAGAAGTCTCATGAAAAGACCAGTCAAGAAACCTGGAGGAATGCATGTGTTCTGAAGCAGGAAGTGATTGAAAGTGAAACAAATGAATATAAATTTGTGAACTTGTGGATGAAATATATATATTATGAAGTGCAAAAACTGAAGAAATATTAATGTACCAGTGTTGAATGAAATTGAACGTCAAAAGACTCATCATGTCCCATAGGAATTCACTTGCATTGATGTTAAACTGGGTCAGTTACTGTAGAAATATTGATATTTGTAACCACCATTCGCTGTAGTGAGTTTTCTGTTATAGAAAACAAATATGTATTTCAAGTGGATGAATATTTCTGAGATAAATCTTGTGAGAAGTTGATTATTAATCCACATACATGAAAAAGAATGAATTTTGAGAGTGTATATAAGACACATGTAATTCATATTTTGAAATATTTTTAGAGTATATATATATATATATATATATATATATATATATATATATATAAACACACACACAGACATACATCACATACATACACACAAAATACACACAGACATTAAATAGTAGCAATATATATGAAAAACGTAATTCATCATAAAATATATACCAACCACAGATGGAAAAATAATATTTATTTTACTGAAAATGGATTTATGTATAATGTTCTACTAGGAAGCTCACCCATAGGTTGAATTTTTAGTTCCAACAGCGTTTACGAGAAGTGATCTCTTCTCACAATTTGTATCTGCCAAGTCAGGCACCTCACACAAATGTACGTGTGATACCAGGTAGGATTCTATATGTGCATATAAAAATACACGTGCGGAATAGGCTAGAGAGAAAGGGAGTCAGGAATTGACATATTTGTTCATTTTTAAAACACATGGAGAAATATTTTAATAAAAAATTCACTAGATTTATAACACCTACCCTTTATCTTGCAAAAGGCAATTCTAGTATACACCATGCCTCCTCTGAAATGCTTGTATTTCAATTCTATTTGGGTTATTTTTCTCCATCATATTAGTATTAGTAGTTAGAATCTAGTAAGCTATGGGTTAGTGTCAGGGATTCAGTATTTCGAATGGAAAATTGGAAAATGAATCCAATGTATATGCAAATATGTGCTGCACAATAATCTTTCCACTCTCATCCAGAATAATGTCTTGACATTACCTTGGCCTCAAGTAAGACACAATTAGAGGAGAAGAGTTAGAAAATCTGTGAATACATATCTGGATTGGAAAATGCTCAGTAGTTCACAACCTTGGAGGTTGTAGAGGAGTTTCCAAAAGTAAGGGACACGGTTGATAAACCCAACCTAAGCTTTTATTAAAATTAGGAGCCATCTTTCCACAAAACCATGAAAAGATAATTTTGGCTTTAGTATAAATTACTGAAAATTCTGAACCTGCTTGAAATGCCTGCCCGTGCCTTGAACTCCCCCATGCCTAGCTCTCTGACCAGATCGCAGCCCTCTCTGAAACTTCAGTGACACCTCATAAATAATGGCCTTCCCTGACCATACAACGACCCTCTCTGAGGCTCTAATGGTCCTCATAATTTCTGATTCTAGGGCCAGCAAAAAAAAATGTAAACAAAAATTAGTGTGATGCTTATCAAAATTCTGTTTTCTGTAACGCCCCTTTTGTGTAACTTTCTGGGCTATAAAGCTGGGCTGTAGGAGAGGTG
The DNA here is from genome assembly GCF_048772815.1 of Callospermophilus lateralis. NCBI lineage: Eukaryota > Metazoa > Chordata > Mammalia > Rodentia > Sciuridae > Callospermophilus > Callospermophilus lateralis. Next base: position 186,709 of record NW_027518102.1, on the reverse strand, counting down.
GGTTTGCTGTCTTGTTTCCACTATTTTGAGAGGAAGATGCAGCCCGGACACTGAAAATAATAAGCTTGTCTTAATTTGACTTTAATTGGAGTCAGTGGTCTTTTCTTGAATCGTGGTCTAACATTTTGTAGTTCCGCAGCGAGATGAACCTGCCCCAACAGATCACAAGACCAGACTTCTGGAAATTCTGAAGCTGGCCTTCCCTCCAGGGCTCCGTCCTGGAGAGGCAAGTTCCAAGGCCTTGGAGTGAGCTTTTGTTCCGGGGAGAACTGCAGTGAACCACCGCACTAAAACAATTAGCAAGCTCATGGTGGAGGAGGCCTCCATTGGTAAGTAGCACCTATATAACATTTGATATCCGGTAAAGGGAGATCTCTTCTGATGACAGAGAGGTGGCCTGGGGAGGCACACATATACTCCTGTCTGGGACAGTAACGAGAATCATTCTGTCCTCTGTTCTATTCTGTAGTGAATTCCTCTGAAAGGGTAGAGAGGTGCCAACAGACACACAGAAGTTCCTATCCCGGAGCATTAGCAAGATGTTCCATTGCTCCTCTGTTTTTCTGTTTCTGCGCCGAGTTTCTGTTTTTTTGTGTGTTTTTTTTTCTGTGTTCTACATGTTTTTTGTTTGTTTGTTTTTGTGTGTTTTGTTGTGTGATTTCTGTGGAAAAAACTTAAGGATATTGGACATGAAAATGGGTAATAAAGCATGTAAGGCTGACATCCCTTTGAACTGTGTTTTAAAGAACTGTGATGAACTTTACCCCCCTTTGTTAAGCAGGATAAGAGAAGCCACTAGCTGGCTGCCTGGAGCACACACACTGCACAGGGCAATGCCTGCTGGGGACGTAAGAACTGAGTATCTCCCAGGTTAACAATTGAAACTCCTTTAAAACCCCTTGTCCCTTCAGACATAGTGAGTTACAACCTTTGGGCAGAGACCCCTGTATTTTTCCTTTGTTAGCAAAGCAGTAAAACTCCCTTTTTCTTTTTCTCAAACCCTGTCCTCATTATTAAATTGGCATGAATTGACTTCAAATTCAGGAAGTGAACTTTAAGTTACAAATTTTGGTACCCCTCACCGCCCCGGAAATTTTTGAGAGCTGACTACTGAAATGTTAGGAGATGGAGCGTGCTTGGGGTGGAACAAAACCAGAAGAGCTAATCCTGTAAGTATAAGGAGGGACTGAGCGACTCCCAGCAGCTGCCAAAGCCCTGTTTTTTCAGAGAATTACCTCCTTCCTTCCCTGCACTGTATGGATTATGCCACCTCTGTTTTTTTAAAAAAGAGAAAAAGAAAAAGGGGACACTAAATGCAGTAAAGTAACCATGGAGACCCTTGATATTACATTTCAGGTTGTCCCTCTGTGAAAACATCTGGTTCCCTTGTGGGGACATCTATGGTTCCACTGGTGTAGTTGATTTTTCTCTTATCTGCTCTGTTTTAAAGGCTTCTGTCTGTCAGCCATATTCTGGAGCTCCTTTCTGTCTGTCTTGTGTCTTTTTTTCTGGCCCTTTAAGACATGTGCAATGATATGTTGATATTATAAATTGTTTCTTGGGAATGATCTTAGCTGAATGTGTGTCTAAATGATGATGTTTTATTGTAACAATCTGGTATCTGAATGGGTTTTTAAAGCATTGCACAATCTTGCAGTTAAAAGTCGGGTTTAGGTAATTGTTCAGTTTATGATTTCAGATAATTCATGTCAGAGAACTTAAATAGTTAGGATGGAAAACTAAACAACACAACTTCCAAGTTGGCAAGTAATTTCCCAATCATTCAGGCTATTTTTCACCAATTTTGAACTGGGTAGCCTGGGAAAATGTCACTGTGTGTAGCAGTGCATTAAATTGGACAAGGATAGTAAATCATAGTATGGTATCTGTTGACAAAAAAAAGATGTAAAGATATAAAATTTTGTGAATTGTATCTTAAACTTGTATGATAATTTTCAACATCCAAACCTGAATATTATGGTTGAAATGCCTTAGGCCTGAGGTGTCTGCTCAGATTAGCAGCTTTTCCCTGTTCCTTCTGGACCTCAGCCAGGACTTATGTTGAAATGCAAATGAAAGAAGCCTGCTAACTTAGTAGGAGACTGATCTGAGGCCTAAGAGAAAAAAAAAGTTAAATTGTATGGTATTTACTAATTAATTACCAGTCATTTTTTCTAGAACTCTTATTTTTTTCCTTAGATTCTTTATTTTTTTGAGCTCATGATTTTGATCCTACAGACCTAGGTTAATGTTTTTCTGATCAGTTCTATCTTTGACCAACTGTGGAGTTTTTGAAACATTGCAATGGATATTTCACCTGTGAAAAGCTACAAGACCTTTACTATTATTATGTGTACACACTGTTGTTATGTGTTGTATATCTATATATACATATGTCCGTATATCATATATATGATACACAAATTAACATATATAAAGTGCACTCATAAAAACAACGCTCATAAAAACAAATTTTACAAAGTGGATCTAAAGATCTTTAATTCACGTGATTTAAATTGTTGAATTTAAATTGGATAAACAGATAAAAATAAATGTCTTTAAAACTCAGCTTACAAGTTTTTCTAGGTGTTCAAAAATCTAATAAAATATTAATGTCTACAAAAATTCTAATATGACTTGGTTCTAGGACTTTTCCTTCAACAAAAAAAAAATGGTTTACAATCTTCAATACATTTGTCTAATATTTTGATAAATAAGTAAAGTAAATTTGATATGGGATTACTCATTCATGAGTACTTTTGTTACATATCTGATTGATTTACTAAGGTCTGTAGAAGTGTGTAATAAAGTCTGTATAAGATTGTAAAAATCAGTCATGTGTTAAAGAGACAAAAATTTCTGAAAACATAAGTTTACCCATAACATTGTGTTTTATTAAGTTTTATTTTTTCTAGAGCAAGCAACCATAAAAATTAAACAACTGATTAAATAAGAACTGTTATTTTAGAGCCCTGTACTGCCATTTCTTTAAAAGCTAAACTTGCTTAATGTAGAAACATCAATGTAATTGTGATGCTATTAATGTGCTCCTATCTTTCAGGTATACAAGTCTGTAAGGTAGAAACTTTAAAAGAGCATTATACCAAGCTGGTGTTCTGAAGTTGTATAGTAAAAAAAATATATTGGGCATTCATTTACCAGTTTTCAATAAGATATGTAAAGTTTTATGTTACTTTTTACATTGGGGAACAATTTAAATGTATTTTTATGTTAATGAGAGCCTTATCTATGCAAATGTTAAAAACTTTCAGTGTTTATTAAATTCATGTTTTAAATGTGATATCCTATGGTGTTAGCTAATGTTCATGTGACCTCAAACAATTTATATAAAATTTGTAAAATGATATTTAAAAAAACAAAGTTCATCTTTAGAACTAAAACACTTAATATTTATAAAGAGCCCTGCCTTACCTGAGATAAGGCTCTGTGTCCCATATTACTACATGTGAGAATGACTACGAAAGCTGTAGGTAAGATTATGTTTCATTTAAAGTTATGTTCAAAAGTTGTTTTGTTTTCTGTTAAGATTACTAGGATCTCAAACAGGGGATATAATGTATAACTCAGCTAAAAAATTCAGGGGAGCTATTACACGAACTAAGTATTTTTACACTTGTTAAAAAATTTTATTTTGTAATTTCCTTATAAGTGATCTAAAGATTCCCTGTTAGTGTTTTACAGAAGTGTTGCTTTAAGAACACAGCATGGGTTAATTTAAGATAATAAGTCATCACCTACAAGACACCTACAATACAGATCCCAATTAATAAAAAGATAAATAATTATAAACTTATAGACATTAAACCCCAGTACTCTTAATATAAGGCTGTTAAAATTTATTTGCTGTATAATTAAGATTAGGATTTAAAATTAAATTTACATGAAAAGAGCCAAGAAAACCAATATTTGGCTCTTGCCCTCTGAGTCAGTCTGAATCCATTGAACAGGGGACTTCTCTAAAAGCTTTGCAACTCTGGGCCTCATAACCTCCCAATCAGGGAGATTAATGAGACCACTGGAAAACAGAAAGCCAATCAGTGCATTTTCTATGAAGAAGAGAGTCATCAGAGAAGGGAGACATCTTTGATGCTTCCGAGGGAAGCCCCATGGTCAAGCAAGACCTGGACCAACCTAGCGCAAATGGCACCAGCAGAACTGAGAAGCTGCTCTCAAGTTTCCCCAGGAATGACTTTCATAAAACTCAGCTAATGTTAACAATAGATAGAAACAAAAATCAGTTTGACAGCTTCATCTTAAACACTTAGCAAAGAGAGTTAAAACCAAAATACAGCCATTCCTGACAATTTAAATAATAATAATAATAATAATAATAATAATAATAATAATATTTTAAGGTATTCACTTTATGTTATCCTCCCAAAATAAGTAAGACTGGAGGCCACAAAGAAGGATTCTCAGTCAGCAATGCCTGATAAGTATAAAAAGTGACTATCAAGAGGAGCTGCCAGAGGCACAAATTTTAAGTTTAAGGCCTACAGATATTCCTAACCTACACAGGTAGGCTTGGTGTTTGCTAGTATGATTATCCAGCCCTGAGTAACAGAATTAAAGGTTTCTCTATTACACACAGAGGTCATACTAGTAAAAGAATTTTGCAAGATCAGATGACATTAAATTATTAAACTGTATCTTATGGGGAGGGACAAATGTAACACTAAATGTTAAATATTAAGTTGACATTCTGATAACTGGGGATATTAAAGCCTGCTGAGGGAACTTCTATACAGTGACATGTTCCAGCTGCTGCAACATTTTTTCAGTACTCATGGTTTTTGTTTCTCACATAGAAGAACCCATCCCCAGATGACTTTACAACCTGTTCTTCCCCAACCAGACTTCAAACCGAACTGATTTCTAAAAGGCAACCCATGTCCCTCAACTGACTTCTAAAAGACAAGTCATGTCCCATATGCTGTGCCCACTCACGTCACCCTCTCTCAGCTCTGAAGATGCCAAAATGAGTGACGCCTCTCCTCTAACAACTATGGAGCCAAAAATAAATAGACTATCAATATAAGTAATTAATTATGTCAGGTAAAATCAGGAATCCAGTTTTGGGTGAGTTCTAAAAATTTGGAGACTGTTACCTGAGGAATTAAAATTCCCTCATTGCTCTTTTCCTACCCTATCAAAGATTTGGAAGGGGCACATTAGAAAGGGGGAATGATAGACCCAACATGATCATTTATTAAAATTGGGAGCCATCTTGCCACAAAACCATGAAAAGATAATTTTGGCTTTACTATACATTACTGCAAATTCTGAATCTGCTTTGAATGCCTGCCCATGCCTTGAACTCACCCATGCCTTGCTCTCTGACCAGATAGCAGCCCTCTCTGAAACTTTAGTGACACCTCATAAATATTGGCCTTCCCTGGCCAGACAACGACAGTCGTTGAGGCTCTAATGGTCCTGATAAATTCTGATGAGGGGCCAGCAAAAAACAAAAAATGTAAACTAGCATTAATGTGATGCTTCTCCGAGTTCTCTTATCTGTAACCCGCCTTTGTGTAACTTTCTGGGCTATAAAGGTGGGCTGTAGGAAAGGTGGGGTTGCTGTCTAGTTTCCACCATTTTTAGAGGGAGAGGAAGCCAGTGGAAATAATAAGCTTGGTTTAATTTGATTTTAATTGGAGTCAGTGGTCTTTTGTCATGTCCTGGTCTAACAGGTAAACACTCCACAAATATGGAGCTCTGCCGGCCTAAAACTTCTTGAGAAACTGCCCCTGACCTTGGGCACTTGAAATATATGTTGTTGTCAGGAGCTTTAGCTTCCTTTGTAGTGAGACCATCAAAGCTGGGTCTGCATATATGTGACCTGGAAGATATAGTTTCTTATTTTCAAATGAACATGAGGCAGCAGTGCTGAATTCTCTCTTTGTTGGGAAACTGTGGCCACTGAAGGCTAAGTGCCTCCCCGTGTGGACTGTGAAGCCATTTGCTCATCTTCCACTTTTCATGGTGTTTCTTGCTGTTGCACTGGGAGTTTGGTACTTGCTTCACAAAATACAAGGAGATCAACAGGGACTCAGTGCTGGAGGAATTTCTCATTCGTGTGGTGGGTCAGGGTCTGCAGGAGAATACACCAACCAGGCTTCTATCCCACATAGCTTGCCCCCTTAACCATTGCAACCTGATTGTGAACATTGCCCTGAAACCTCTCCATATAACAAGATGCCTTTATATGAAGAGGTCAAACGTATAAGGGATTACGCGCTGCACCATTTCAGCCACAAGCCATTTGGAAGTCATTGGCAGATCCACATGGCCCCACCAGAGATGTTTTATCACACACCTGTGCACCACAGCTCTGTGTCACTATTCAGCAGTCTCCATCTGAGTTTGCCTAGATCTCAGTTTCCAAGGGCGACTCTCATGAATGGCCTCCTAAAATCCCAACACAATTCATGGCAATTCTTCTCTGAGGTCAGTTCCAGAACTCAGTTTCTAAGGGGAATCACACCAGAGTTCCAGTCATGGTGGCCACAGTCATGTCTTCCAACCGCCACAAAAATGACCACAATTAAAACCAAAACACTCCCACATGGCCCTCATCTTCTTCCATATAGACACTCATCAAATTCTCTGGCTGGAGGTTTTCATAAGGGGCGCAGTCCAAGACAGTGTCCAAAATATGCTCCCTTGCCCCTATTTTCCCTAATTCAGTGTGGCCTGAACACCCTTCCTGTGAACCACGAGTGATCAAATATGCCTGCCCTTATTACGGCTTCACTTCTCCAATTTGAGGCCTAATGACTGCCAGTTATAGATTCTTTATGTGAATTGGAGTCATGAAAAAACCCAAGCATCTATGGTCTAGCTTCTGCAGGCATTTGAAGAACTCATTTGTCCCAAAGGATCCCTATTTTCACTTGATGGATGTCAGAAATATTACAGAAGATGGCGAGAATCTTCATACACAATGACTGCTATTTTGACCATTTTGGTTTTGTAGCACACAGGGAATCTTTCTTTAGATCCATCAGGTGCTGAGAATCTAAGCCACAGCCTCACACAGGACCAGGAGGCTGATTAAGAAACATCCCTTTCCAAAGCAATTAATCAAAGAGCCACAGGTGATGCCAATTCATTTCCATTTGAAAACTGTTTTGTTCAGGCTTCACAAAGGGGTGGCCTGAGGCAAAGACCTTCCTGACATTCAGGGCAATGGAACAATAGGTAAGCAAATGGCCCAAAGCAAGGATTCTCCACTGAGACTTTACTGGTCACATTCATATCTGAGTTTTCTGAGATCCTCCAATTCCCTTCAGTTATCATGTACATGGCCATGTCACAGAGCTTGGAGGTGATACATATCTTGGACACAAAACCATGAGCCTAGTCTCGAGAGTGGCCAGAATTCAGGAAGAAAACAGCAAGGTAGTAAGATAGTAGGCATTGCCCATCCATAAGGCGAGTCAAAGTCCATTCACAAATTGGGCAGAATGAATGCTGGGAAGCTTTCTACTAGACAGGACACATCCATTGATGCATTCTCTTTTCTAATGTCTACAACCACGGGCAAAGTGGGATACACAGACATAGAAACACTCGCCTTATCAAACAACTTACTAGAAAAAGTCCACTCCAAACCAAACAAACCGCCTTTTCTACCTATTCTCAGAACATGAGAAAAAACCACAAACTCACACCCACACGCAAAAAGGCACCTCCTTCCCCCAAGTAGGTCTGTGACTATCCGGAGTGTCCTCTGACTGGTGGGTCATACTATGTTCCCCTGAAATGGACTATCCATTCTCAGATCTGGTCTCCTCGGCCAACTGTGTGAGGTTGTCAGGAGCCTGTGGTGAGACACTACCTGCTTTCTCAAGAATGACCCTGGCATTTGGCCATCCTCACATCAGTAGGTACCAAGGAAGAGTGACTCTGTCCTTAGTAACACAAAACAAGTGAGCCCACTGGGACTGGGACTGGGACTGGGATTGGCTCTGGGTACCTGGCTTCCTGGATCCCAAGTTTAGAGAGTTCCATTACCAAGGAAGTGAGGTAGGTCACTTCCTTTAGGAACTGAATGAGGTCACTGCCTTGCCAAACACTTTGTTCTAACAGTTGCTTCCAAGTGTTCCATGAGCTGGAGGCTGCCCCTACTTCCTGTGACACTTTCACAAGTTAGAATGATATATCATTCATAGGCACCAAAGAACAGCTCTGCACAAAGGCCTGGTTTGGTCCATCTTCTCTACATTAAGTAGAGAGAGGCTGATTCATACACTTCCCTTCATCCTGACCAGGTTTTTTGCCATGGAAGATGACTTTTGCTCTCTCACGTCCATCATAGCTTCCTACATCTTCTTCAGGGATCCTTTCTGCATGGACCTCTGAGGTTCTCAGCAGGTGGAAGATCCCCTACATTTCTGTATTTTAAGATCAGCTCTGTCCCTGCTCTTCTCTAAAGTTAGTTTGAGGGAACACTGTGTAGTTAGGGTTAATATCAGGTTTGATTTGGGTTAGGAATCATTCTGTGGGATGAATAATGGTACTGGGAATCTGTGATATTTATAAGAATATAGACGTATAATTCAAGTATGAAAAACAGAAATCTAGGTAAGATTTGAAGCCCAGAAGAGAATTGGGCCCTTGATTGGGATACTTAGCATTGAAATACTTTCTGCACAGATGTCTCAGATAAATCGATATACAATGGCATAGGACGTTGCACCTTGGATGATTGAATGTCAAAGAGAACCTCCAGTCAAAAAGGGATAGTTGTTAGGATTAGGAAGATAGTCGGAAGGTTTAGAAAGAAGAGTGAGTATAGGATTTGGACCAAAGTTCTTTATCAATAGAGTTTCAGTTAGAGAGTGAATGTTAATGTCATTCCATGTGAAGAGTCAGTCACAATGATGAACTGGGGAAAATATGTAGGAAAGCAGATATCAATAGAGACATTATGAAATCAGGCAAAGTATTAAGTGAGTCATAGGATTAGGCATTTTCAACAGGGTTGAGGTTGAATATATAATCTTAGGAAGAAACAAATATGTAGTCACGAAGAGAATTGACATTTGTGAGCATTAGGCAACCTGGACAAGAATGTTTTTAGTAATCCATGCTCACTTTACATTTAGGCTTTGGTGAAATTACATAAAATAGGTAGTTGTCACTTTCTGTTTTTCTGTATGCTTAACAAAACACTGTTGAAATCTTGAAAACTTTTTGCTAATCTTGTTTCCAGAAGGTCCTGTCCCGAACTGCCAAACTGTAGAATGTATTCCCTCTCCCGTTTACACGCAAACCGCCCACTCGCCCTGACCCATCCATAAACTTCCCTCCCTGCCCTCTCCAAGGAAAGTATATAAGCTCTGCTTAAGCTGTTCTCAGGGCTCTCTGCTCTATTCAAGTGAGCTCTGAGTCCCAGAATTCTGGACCCTTGGCTGTTGCATGAGACAGTCTCTTGGTGGTCTCTTCCTCCAACGCTCGCCCGAACTTTACATCTGAGGGCCGCAGGGAGATCCAGCAGTGGTGGATGAAAGACAGACAATGGGCTCCTCTCAGGGTGAGTAAGGTGCCTCTTTCTGGTTTCAGGTTTCAGGTTAGGGATGGGCATAATGGCTATCGGTGATGAGCATGAGCTCTCTCTGAGGGTCGCTGACAGACGTGTCACAGAGCCACAGGTCATGTCTCTGGGGGACGCCCTGGAGGTCTCGGGAAATCGAGTAACAATAGTCTCCTCGACTCAGTGATATTTTGTTTTGGATTCGGTATTGCCCGCCCATCAGGTTTTGCCGGCTACTCTGTCCTGGTCTCAGTACTGGACGTCCATTGCCTGTCTTTATTGTCTTGTCTTGTCTGTGTCGTGTGTCATTGGTTTCACTGTTTGTGTATCTTTCATATGGAACAGAGCACTTCAACGCCTCTGTCCCTGACCCTTGATCAGTGGATCAAAGTCTGCTTAAGGGCTCAGAATCTTTCTTTTTCAGTAAAACGCCGGACCTGGTAGACACTCTGTGTCTCAGAATGACCCACCTTCGGAGTCGGATGGCCTCCAGAAGGATGTTTCTACTTCTCACTAATTTAAAAACTCAGAGATATTGTCTTTCAGCCAGGGCCACTTAGCCATCCAGATCAACAGCAATATATCTTAACTTAGCAGGACCTCTGCAAATCTCCTTCTCCATGGGTGAAACCTTTCCTTGAACCTGCCCCCACTCCTACTGCTTCCCCCACGATTGTATCTCTCAAACCCTCTGCTCCTCCTCCTCCACCCTCTGTTCTCCCTGAGTCTCAAGACTCTACTGGATTCTCCTCCCCCTCCTTATGCCCTGTCCTCGTCCTCCAACCCCCAACTCCCTCTAAGTGATTCCCCTGCTGGTGACTCAGACTCTCCACCATTGGAGGAATCTAGGCCAGCCCAGCTCTCTCCAGATGACTACCCCGTGGCACACACAGCCCCTCCTTCCCTGGAGGAAGCTGGCCCTGCCAATAGAACTCAAAGAACTTGCCGGCAGTGAGTAAATTTTGAAGTGGACACAGGGGCAGTATACTCAGCCCTTAAGACACCATTGGGCCATCTATCAAATAAAATGACTCTAGTTCAAGGGCCTAATGGCAGTAAATATGGGGCTTAGACAACTAAGAGGACCATGGTCCTGGGGAAAGGAAAAATCCATCACTCCTTTCTAGTAATCCCAGAATGCCCCCCCCCCATTGATGGGCAGAGATCTGCTCAACAAGCTCCAGGCCAGAATAACTTTTATCCCTGAAGGCCCCCAAGTGAAATTTCTAAAACCTTCAGTAGAAACTCCTATAGTCACGGCTTTAACTATGTCAGTAGAAGATGAACATCAACTCGTCACCCCCCCCAAGACTGATCAAACAGGCAAGCTACCCCAGAAATGGAAAACAGATTTTGCAGATGCCTAGGAAAAAACTGCTGAGTTAGGCCTAGCCATGAAACAACCTCCAATAACAGTGGAGTTAATAACTACAGCCCACCCAATCAATGTCAAAAAATATCCTCTGAGCAAGAAAGCTAAAGATGGGATAAGGCCCTGTATTCAGAAATATCTGGCCTTAGGGGTCCTAAGGCCCAGTCATTCAAACTGGAACACACCCCTGGTACCAGTAAAAAAATCCAGGAACTGGGGTCTATCGCTTCGTTCAAGACCTAAGAGAGATCAACAACAGAGTGCAGAACATTCACCCCACGGTACCTTATCTGTACAATCTGCCTAGCACTCTGAACCCTGAGCGGAATTGCTATACTGTTCTGTACTTTAAAAAAATGCTTTCTTTTGCTTGCGTCTGCATAAAGATAGTCATTTGCTATTTGCTTTCGAGTGGGTAGACCCAGAAACCAGAACGTCTGGTCAACTAACTTGGACTAGATTCCCACAGGGGTTCAAAATTTCCCCCACTCTCTTTGATGAAGCCCTCCCCAGAGATCTCAACAACTTCAGAACTACGCACCCTGAAGACACCCTGCTTCAATATGTGGATGACCTGCTACTGGCAGCCAACACCAAGGAAAACTGTGAGTCTGGGACCCAAGCACTATTTTCCGAGCTTCCTCAACTCGGGTATAGTGCTTCTGCCAAATAGGCCCAAATTTGCCAGAAAGAAGTAATCTTCCTGGGATATTCCCTTAGGGGCAGTAAACGATGGCTCACTGAGCCCAGAAAAGAAACCATTAAGCATATACCACCCCCATCTAATAGCAGACAATTCAGAGAGTTTCTTGGGACTGCTGGCTTTTGCAGGTTATGGATACTCGGGTTTGCGTCCTTAGCTGCTCCTTTATACCCGCTGTTCAAAGGAGATGCCCAATTCTAATGGACCCCTGAGCACCAGCAAGCTTTTGACAACATCTAATGACACTGAAACTGAAATCCTCAACTTCACTGAGCCCAGCCTGCATTTTCAGAAAGCCCTATGGTACGTTAAAAATGTACATCAACTCACTCACATTGGTTCAAAGAAACTTCAGGCATTCCTGAAGAATAAAGAACAGAGTTTTCCACTAACCAACTCAGAGCGAAAGGAAATAACTGAACAAGTAACAAAAGCCTGTCAGGCCTGTCAATTGGTTAATGCTTACCCTTCCAAGTTTCTTGCAGTTAACCACCTACAAAGATCCAGACCAGGACAATTCTTGGAAGTGGACTTTACTGAAATTAAGCCAGCATGGTATGGACTTAATTATCTCCAAGTTTTTGTAGGTACATTTTCAGGATGGATTGAAGCCTTCCCACAAAAAAAAAGGCACAAATTGTGGTCAAGAAGATCCTGAAAGATAATTTTCCAAGATACGGACTGCCTAAGGTAATAGGGTCTGAAAATGGATTGGCGTTCATGGCCTTGTAAGTCATGGGTTAGCCAGGACCCTGGGGATTAATTGGAAGTTACAATGTGCTTATAGACCCCAGAGCTCAGGACAGGTAAAATAAATAAATAGAAGCATTAAAGAGACCTTAACAAAATTAAGCTTAGATATCAGCATAAAAACTTGGACTATGCTCCTGCCTTATGCACTGTTTCATGCAAGAAATACTCATACTCCCTCTGTTTCTTTGTGTAATCTCATGCGCTATGAAATTCTCTATGGTCCCTCCTCCAGTAAGGGACATAACCCCAACTCTAAGACCTAATGATCCCTTCCGCACCTCCTGAGTTGACAGAGTTAAAGTTCTTGAAAGAAGACAGTGATATCTGTGGAAACAGCTGGCCACTACCTACCAACCTGGGGACGAGGGGACTCCATATCAATATCAAGTAAGAGACTTCATCTACATAAGACGACATCAGGTGTCATCCCTGGAACCCCGCTGGAAAGGACCATACCAGGTGCTACTTATAACACCTACAGTGGTAAAGGTAGAGGGAATCACTTCCGGGATCCATGCCTCTCATCTCAAGCCTGCGCCCTGTCCAGACTCTGGCTGGAAAATAGAAATGACTGGTAATCCTTTCAAATTGTGTATTCGCCATGTGCATAAGGCTATAGACTCTCCCCTTGGCCAATAGTAGTCCTAAACCTCATCAGCCTGTTCAGCAGCGATGGCTGATCACAAATCATACTGTACTAGAAGTATGCTCTATCTTGCATACAGCCCCCTTAGGGACCTGGTGGCCATCTCTCTACCCAGACATTTGTCAGCTGGCTATAGGTCTTTCCTATTGGGATATCCCTGATGAAGGGGATCCCACTAAAATTCCATTAAATCTTTTCCGTGCCATACGTAATGGAAACAAACATTATGGATGTAGGGACACGTGAGCCAGATACAGGTTGGCTAGCCCAGATTACTATGTTTGCTCAGCGGACTATCAAACCCACAAACAGCCAGGGCTGTGTGGGGGAAAAGCCGACTTCTTCTGTAAGTCATGGGATGTAAGCATACAGGGGCTGCCTGGTGGAACCCAAACTCCTCATCAAATTCAGTACTCAGCATTGGGCATATTACCAATTAGACAACCATAACCGATGGCCCCCAGAGGGGTCTCTAGATGCTCAAATTCTGCATGACCTTTTTGACTTCAGCAAGTGCTCAAATGGTGGAAGGAAATTCCCCTATGTGGAGGCCTTTTCCCTCCTTCACTCACATCCTGAACTATGCTTCTCTAATAGATCTTCACCCTCTGCTTTCTGCTCCAGACTCTCTGCTGTCACTCCCACATAAGCAACCTGATTTCTCCCCTCCAATTACTAGATCAAAAACCGAAGCCTCTGCCGGCTCTTAGACCATTGCCCCCTTGCTGAGGTAACAAGTACTAAGGTACCCATCCACCCACTCACTCCTCTCTTCTCCTGTCAGTGCCCTCACCAGGTCCCACCAAGTCCTCTTACCAACTAAACCAAAGCTCAAAAAGCTAAGGAGAGCCCTCAGCACCCTATCCAAGATGTAATGAAAATGTCCTTTAAAGTTTTTTTTTGTCATCAGTGAAAACAGGTTACTAAAAATTTAACATCGCTCACAGGCTTTTTGGGATACTCACTCCTGTCTTCTCCTCTGTTCTACGTGTTCTACTGCTCAACATTTTGTTGCCTGGAAAATCCCAAACCCCTTTCCCATTATTCTTTTACATCTCTCCTTTCTCATTCTCAGACCATTCTCTTAAACCTCTCTCTCTGAATTTGTTTTACAGAACAGGCGAGGGTTGAACCTCCTCTTCATGAGAGAAGAGGGCCTTTGTGCTGAATTGAGGGAAGAATGTTGTTTTTATGCCGACCATACTGGAGTTGTAAAAAAATGTATGAGTAAGTTAAAAAGATGCCTTGAAGAGCATCAACAAAGGAGAGGGGCACATAAAGGTTGGTTTGTGTCTTTGTTCACATAGTCCCCCTGGTTACCTACGCTTTTATCAACCCTGGCCAGTCCATTAACAATCCTCATATTAATGCTAATTGTAGGAACCTGTTTGCTCAACCGTGTAGTTTCTTTTCTACAAGCTCAAATTGGATAAGTTAAACTTATGGTAATCAGACAACAATATACCTCACTAGGAGACATAAAATCAGAGACCCCCCAATGATCACTTTTATGATTAAAAGTAACCAGAATGAGAAGTGGGGAATGAAAGGTTAATAAAATAGGTACTTGTAATACCTGTTTTTCTGTATGCTTAACAAAACACTGTTGAAATCTTGAGAACTGTTTGCTAATCTTGTTCCCAGAATGTGCTGTCCCCAACTGCCAAACTGCAGAATGTACTCCCTCTCCCATTGGCACGCAAACCACTCACTCGACCTGACCAATCAATAAATTTCCCTCCCTGCCCTCACCAAGTAAAGTACATAAGCTCTGCTTAAGATGTTCTCAGGGCTCTCTTCTCTATTCAAGTGAGCTCTGAGCCCCAGCATGCTGGACCCCCAAAAAGCCCTTTGCTGTTTCATGAGACAGTCTCTTCCTGGTTTCTTCCTCCAATGCTCGGCCGACCTTTACATTGGTACAATCATAAGTGTGAACTTTCCTTTGTGTGTCCAGAATATTACTGTAATAAAATGTATATGTAGATCAGGTGACAGGAGTATTTCTTCTACCATTTCTGGGAGCAATATAATGAAGATGTATGAATTAGTATTGGGGATAGAAATAGGTGAACCATGTGTCTATGAATATAGAGATAATGCATGAATAGACAATACTGTGAATAAATAATATAACTGGTTCCAACTTTAAATAATGGATTGAATTGATATCTGAAAATATACAGAAAATCTTATATTGATATAATACATTTAATCCTACCCGTTATATATCTAATTGTAATATTAGGGTTATGGATTCTCATGAAGAGTGTGTGAGTATTGCTTCAAAAGTGATTATGGAAATTGAAAATAATGTGTTTGGAAAGAAGTCTCATGAAAAGACCAGTCAAGAAACCCGGAAGTGTACATGTGTTCTGAAGCAGGAAGTGATTGAAAGTGAAACAAATGCCTAAATATTTGCTAACTTGTAGATAAAATATATATCCTATGATGTGCATTAATTGAAGAAATAGTAATGTACCAATGTTGACAAAAATTAACGTTAAATACACATCATGTCCCATAGGAATCTACTTGAATTGATGTTAAACTGGGTCAGTTACTGTAGAAATATAAGGATTTGTATGCACCATTCACTCAAGTTAGTTTTCAGTACTAGGAAAGAAATATGTATTTCAGGTGGATGAATATCTCTGAGAATAATCTTGTGAAAAGTTGATTATAAATCCACATATATGAATATTAATTAATTTAGGGAGTGTATAATAAGACTCATACATTTCATATTTTGAAAAATCTGGAGAGTGTGTGTGTATACACACACACACGCACACACACACACTCTGAGACATTAAAAATAGCAATATATATATATATATATATCAATCGAAATTCACCATGAAATATATATCATCCACAGATCCAAAAATATTCATTTTATTGAAGATAGATTTATGCATAATGTTGTTGAACTAGCAAGTTTACCCATACATTGAATTTTCAGTTCCAACAGCATTTAGGAGGAGTGATCTCTTCTCACAATTTGTATCTGCCACGTCAGCCACCTCACAAAAATGTACGTGTGATACCAGGTAGTATTCTATATGTGTATATAAAAATGCATGTGCTGAATAGGCTACAGAGAGAGGGAGACAGGAATTCACATATTTGTTAACATTAAAAACACATGGAGAACTATTTCAACAGAAAATTGACTATATTTATAACACCTACACTTTTTTATGCAAAAGGCAAGTCCAACTCTACACCATGCCTCCACTGAACTGCTTGCATTTCTATTCTGTTTGGGTTATTTTACTGCATCATATTAGGATTAGTAGTCAGAGTCTAGTTTGTTATGGGTTACTGTCTGGGATTCAATATTTCAAATGCAAAATAAGATAATGAATCCAATGTGTATGCAAATATGTGCTACACAAAAATCATCCCACTCTCATCCAGAACAAAGCTTTGACATTCCCTTCGTCTGAAGTAAGTCACAGTTAGAACAGTGGTGTTAGAAAATCTGTGAATACATATCTGGAATGGAAAATTCTCGGGAGTTCACAACCTTGGAGGTGGTAGAGGAGTTTCCAAAAGTAAGGGACATGGTAAACACTCCTCAAACATGGAGGTCTGCTAGCCTAAAGACATCTTGAGAAACTTCCTCTGAGGTTGGGCACTTGAAATATATGTTATTTTCAGGAGCTTTAGCTTTCTTTGTAGTGGGACCATCAAAGCTGGGTCTACATCTATGTGACCTGAAGGATATGGTTTCTTATTTTTCAGTAAACTTGAGGCAGCAGTTCTGAATTCACTCTTTGTAGGTAAACAGTGGCCACATGGGTCTAAGTGTCTCTCCGTGGGGACTGTGGAACCATTTGGTCATCCTCCACTTTTCGTGGTGTTTTTTGCTGCTGCACTGGGAGTTTGGTATTTCCTTCACAAAATACAAGAAGTTCAACAGGGGCACAGTGCTAGACGGAGTTCTGTCACTTGCGGTGGGTCAGGGTCTGCAGGAGAATGCACCAACCAGGCTTCTTTCCCACATAGCTTGCCAACTTGTGCATAGAAACTTGATTCTTAACATTGCCCTGAAACCTCTCCATATAAAAACATGCTTTTACATATACGGGTCTCCTGCCTGCACCATGTCAGTCACAAGCTATTTGGAAGCCAATGGCAGATCTACATGGCCACAACACAAATGTATTATCACACAACTGCACACCACTTTCTAGGCCCACTACTCTGCAGGCTCTAACTTAATGGCATCTCTGTTCTACACCATTTTCATGAAACCCAGTCAATCAAGGAATTGTCTGGTACACTCTTGATCAGCAACAGGACATCCAAAGGTTCTCCAGTGCCACCTGGTCATGGGAATTTCAAAAATTTCATTTTATTTATGTAGCCATTTTTCAAGGATGAAGTTGGAGGCACTGTGGGTTTCAATTCATTCAGGAACCATTAAATGGTGAGGAAGCTCATTTCAATGAAAGCTCTGGAGAATGATAACAGGCAAGGTTTCCCAAAGAGTGTCCAAAAGGTCACATGAAGCCAGCGCTGTTGAGGTCTACAATGTGAGGTCCATGTGTGTTTTGACTCTCAACTATGGCTGCCAAGTTTTTCAGAATAAAATCATGTGATATTCCGGCTGAGATTTCCAGTGCTCTCTGGAAAGCCACCTGGGCCTAGATCTCAGGTTCCAAGGGTGACTCTCATGCATGGCCTCCTTAAATGCCAACACAATTCATGGCAATACTTCTCTGAGGTTAGTTCCAGAACTCAGTCTCTAAGGGAAATCACACCAGAGTTCAAGAGCAGGTGGACCCAGTCATCTCTTCCAACTGCCACACAAATGACCACAATTTAAACCAAAACACTCCCACATGACCCTCATCTTTATCCATATAGACATTCATCATAACCTCTGGCTGTATGTTTCCATGAGGGGTGCAGCACAAGACAGTGTCCAAAATAGACTTCCTTGCCCCTCATTTGCCTAAAGTCTGGGTGGCCTGGAAACACTTCCTGTGAAACAGGAGTGATCAAATAGGCCTGCCCTAAATACTGCTGTGCTTCTCCAATTTGAGGCCTACTCACTGTCATGTATTGATTATGTATGTGATTTGGAGTCATGAGACAACACAAGCAACAATGGGCTAGACTCTGCAGGGATTTGAAGAGCTCATTTGACCCAAAGGATCCCTATTCTCACTTGATGGAGGTCAGGAACCTTACAGAGGAAGGCGAGAGACTTCATCCACAATTACTGCACTTTTTGCCATTTTGGTTATGGATGCAAACATGGGATCTTTCTTTAGATCCATCAGGTGCTGAGAATCTAAGCCAAAGCCTCACACAGGGCCAAGTGGCTGATTCAGACACATCCCTTTCCTAAGCAATTGAGCAAAGAGCCACAGGTGATGTCCATTCATTTCCATTTGAAAACTGTTTTGTTCAGGCTTCACAAAGGTGTGGCCAGAGGCAAAGGCCTTCCTGACATTAAGGGCAACAGAAGAATAGGTAAGCAGTAGGCCCAAATCAGGGTTTCCCCACTGAGACTTTCCTGGTCACATTGATATCTGGGTTTTCTGAGATGCTCCAATTCCCTTCAGCTATCCAGTACATGGCTATGTCACAGAGATTGGAGGTGGTAAATAATTTGGACACAAAACCATGATCCTATTCTGGAGAGTGGCAAAATTCAGGAAGAAAAGAGAAACTTAGGAAGATAGTAGGCATTGCCCATCCATAAGGCAAGCTGAATTCCTTTCATAAATTGGGTAGGATGAATTCTGGGAAGATTTTTACAACACAGGACACATTCATTGATGCATTCTCTTTTCTAATATCTACAACCAAGGTCACAGAGAGATGGACAGACATAGAAACACTCGGCTCCTCAAAGGACTTACCAGACACAGTCAACTCCAAACCAAACAAACCACCTTTCCTACCTATTCTCAGAACATGAGACAAAATCACAAACTCACACCCACACCCACAAAGGCACCTCGTTTTCACAAATAGGTCTGTGACCATCAGGAGTGTCCAATGACTCGTGGGCCCTACTATGTTTTCCCGAAATGGCTTGTCCTGTCTCAGATCTGGTCTCCTTGGCCAACTCTGAGGAGTTGTGAGGAGCAAGCGATGAACAACTACATGCTTTCTGAAAAAGTACACTCTTCAGAGCGCTGCTGGCATTTGGCAATCCTCACATAAGTAGGTACCAAGGAAGACTGACACTGTCCTTGGTTATTTCAAAAAACTGAGCCCACTGGAACTGGGACTGGGACCCGCTCTGGGTGCCTGGATTCCTGGATCCCAAGTTCAGATAGTTCCATCACCAAGAAAGTGAGGTAGGTCACTTCATTCAGGAACAGACTGAGGTCACTACCTTGGCGACCACTTTGTCCTAACAGTTCCATTCAACGGTCCCAATAGATGGAGGCTACCCCTACTTCCTGTGACACTTTCACAAGTTAGGATGGTATATCAACCATAGGCACCCAGGAACATCTCTCCACACAGGCCTGGTTTGGTCCATCTTCTCTACATTAAGAAGAGAAAGGCTGATTCAGACACAAACCTTCATCCTGACCAGGATGTTTGCCATGGAAGATGACTTGTGCTCTCTCAGGTTCTTCATGGCTGCCTACAACTTCTCCAGGGATTATTTCTGCATGGACCTTTGAGGTTCTCAGCAGGTGGAAGATCCCCTACATTCCTCTTTTGTAAGACCAACTCTGATCCTGCTCTTCTGTAAAGTTAGATTGAGGGAACAGTGTATGTTTAGGGTTAATAGCATGTTCAATTTGAGTTAGGAATCATTCTGTGGGATGAATAATGGTACTTGAAACCTGTGATGTTTACAAGAAAGGGGAAATATAATTATGAAAACAGAAATCTAAGTAAGATTTGAAGCCCTGAAGGGCAAATTGGGCCCTTGAGTTGGATACTTATCTTTGAATTATGTTCCGCACAGTTATCTCAGATAAATCCATATACAATGGCATAGGACCTTGTACCTTGGATAATTGAATGTAGAAGAGAACATCCAGTCAAAAAAAGATAGTCAGTAGGATTAGGATGATAGTCGGTAGGTTTAGGAAGAAGAGTGAGTAAATGATTTGGACCATAAGTTCTTTCGCAAGAGGGTTTCGAGTAGAGAGTGAATGTAAATGTCAGAACATGTGAAGAGTCAGTCACAAAGATGAACTGGGGAAAATATGTAGGAAAGTAGATATCAATAGAGATATTAGGAAATCAGGAAAAGAATAAAGTGAGTGATTGGATTAGACATTTTCAACAGGCTTGAGGTTGAGTATATAATCTTAGGAGGAAACAAATATATAGTCACAAATAGGATTTACAATTGAGAGCATTAGGCAACCTGGAGATGGATGATTTTTGTAATCCATGCTCACTTTCCATTTAGGATTTGGTACAATCATAAATGTGACTTTGCATTTTGTGTCCAGAATATTACTGTGATAAAATGTATATGTACATCAGGGAACATGAGTATTTCTTCCACCATTTCTGCAAACAAGTTTTTGAAGACATATAAATTAATTTTGGGAGTAAAAATAGGTGTGCCCTGTGTCTCTGAATATAGAGAAAATGCATGAATAGACCATACTGTGAATAAATAATATAACTGGCTCCAACTTTAAATAATGGATTGAATTGATATCTGAAAATATACAGGAAATTTTATATTGATATACATCCATTCATTACATACAGTTATACATCTAATGGTAATTTTAGGGTTATGCTTTATCATGAAGAGTGTGTGAGGTTTGCTTTAAAATTGATTATGAAAATCAAAAATAATGTGTTTGGAAAGAAGTTTCATGAAAAGGCCAGTCAAGAAACCTGGAGGAAATCATGTGTTCTGAAGCAGGAAATGATGGAAACTGAAACAAATGCCTATAAATTTGTGAACTTGTGGATGAGATATATATATTATGATGTTCAAAAACTTAAGAAATAGTAATATACCAGTGTTGAATGAAAATGAACCTCAAAATACACACCATGTTTCATAGGAATCTACTTGTATTGATGTTAAACTGAGTCAGTTAGTGTAGCAATATTAGGATCTGTAACCACCATTCACTGTAGTGAGTTTGTTGTACTAGGAAACAAACATGTATTTCACGTGGATGAATATTTCTGAGAAAAATCTTGTGAAAAGTTGATTATAAATCCACATACATGAACATGAATGAATTCAGGGAGTGTATATAAGACACATATATTTCATATTTTGAAAAATCTGGACAGTATATATATATATATATATATATATATATATATATATATATATATATATATATATATATACAAAACACACACACAGAGACATTAAAATGTAGCAATATATATGCCAATCGAAATTCATCATGAAATATATATCCTCCAGAGATGGAAAAATTTATATTTTAATGAAAATGGATTTATGTATAATATTCCACTAGGAAGGTCACCCATAGGTTGAATTTTAAATTCCAAAAGTGTTTAGGAGGGCTGATCTCTTCTCACAATTTGTATCTGCCAATGCATGCACTCACAATAATGTACTTGTGATACCAGGTAGGATTCTATATGTGCATGTAAAAATACATGTGCTGAATAGGCTACAGAAAAAGGGAGACAGAAATTCACATAGTTGTTAACTTTAAAAACTCATCGAGAACTATATCAATTAAAATTGACAAGATTTGTAACACCTACAATTTGTTATGCAAAAGGCAAGTCCAAATATATGTGATACATCCACTGAACTGCTTGTATTTCTATTCTGTTTGGGTTATTTTTCTCCATCATATTAGGATTATCAATAAGAGTCTAGTTGGGTATGGGTTATTGTCAGGGATTCAATATGTCGAATGGAAAATAGGAAAATGTATCCAATGTGTATGCAAATATGTGCTACACAAAAATCTTCCTACTCTCATCCAGAAAAATGCCTTTACATTACCTTAACCCCAAGTAAGACACAATTAGAGGAAAATAGTTAGAAAATATGTGAATACATATCTGCAATGGAAAATAATCAGGAGTTAACAACCTTGGAGGTGGTAGAGGAATTTCCAAAACTAAGGGACAGGGTAAACACTCCACGTACATGGAGCTCTGCCGGAATAATACTTCTTGAGAAACTGCCTCTGTGGTTGGACACAAATATTTGTTGTTCTCAGGAGCTTGTCAGAAACTATGTTCCTTTGTAGTGAGAACATCAAAGCTGACCCTGCATCTATGTCCAATGAACATGAGACAGCAGTGCCAAATTCTCCATTTGTATGTAAACTGTGGCCACTGTGGGTAAGTGTCTCCCCGTGTGGACTGTGAAGCCATTTGGTCATCCTCCACTTTCCATGGTGTTTCTTGCTCCTGCACTGGGAGTTTGGTATTTGCTTCATGAAATACAAGGAGTTCATCTGGGACACAGTGTTGGAGGGAGTTATGTCACATGTGGTTTGTCAGGGTCTGCAGGAGAATGCACCAAACAGGCTTCTATCCCACATAGCTTTCTCCTTGACCATAGCAACCCTATTCTGAAGATTGCCCTGAAACCTCTCCGTATAAAAAGATGCCTTTACAAGAAAGAGCCTGCTGGCTGCACCATGTCAGCCACAAGCTATTTGGAAGTCAATGGGAGATCCACATGTCTCAACCACAGATATTTTTTCTCACACCTGCACACCACAGCTCTTGGCCCACTACTCTGCAGGCTTCAATATACTGGCATCTCTGTTCTACACCATTTTCATGAAACCCAGTCAAACAAGGCACGGTCTGGTACACTCATGATCAGCAACAGAACATCCAAAGGTTCTCCAGTGCAACCAGGTCATGGGAATTTCAAAAATTTCATGGTATTTATGTAGCCATTTTTCAAGGATGAAGTTGGAGGCACTGTGGGTTTCAATTCATTCAGGAACCATTAAAAGTTGAGGAAGTTCATTTCAAAGAAAGCTCTGGAGAACTCTCACAGGCAAGGCTTCCAAAAGAGTGGACAAAAGGTCACATGATGCCAGGCCCATTGAGTTCTCCAATATGAGTTCCATGTGTGTTTTGACTCTCAACTATTGCTGCCAAGTATTAAAGAATAAAATCCTGTGATATCCTGGCTGAGATTCCCAGAACTCTGAGGAAAGCCACCCTGGGCCAAGCTCTCTGTTTCCAAGGGCGACTCTCATGCGTGGCCTCATAAAATCCCAACACAATTTATGACAATACTTCTCTGAGTCAGTTCCAGAACGCAGTCTCTAAGGGGAATCACACCAGAGTTCAAGCCCAGGTTGACCCAGTCATCTCTCCACACCGCCAAACAAATGACCACAATTAAAACCAAAACACTCCCACATGGCTTCCATCTTCTTCCATGTAGACACTCATCATAACCTCTGGTTGGAGCTTTCCATGAGGGGCACATTCCAAAGAGTGTCCAAAATAAGCTCCATGTCCCTCATTTGGCTAAAGTCAGGGTGGGCTGGAAACACTTCCTGTGAAACCGGAGTGATCAAATATTCCTGCCCTTAATACTGCTCCGCTTCTCCAATTTGAGGCCTTCTGACTGTGGGGTTTAGATTCTTTATGTGAATTGGAATCAGGAGAAAAGACAAGCCCTTCTGCAGAGATTTGAGGAACTCATTTGACCCAAAGGATCCCTATTCTCACTTGATGGATTTCAGGAACCTAACAGAGGAAGGCAATAGAATTTATTCACAATGACTGAACATTTTGCCATTTTGGTTTTGGATGCACACATGGAATCTTTCTTTAGATCCATCAGGTGCTGAGAATATAAGCCACAGCCTCACACAGGGCCAAGAGGCTGATTCAGACACATCCTATTCCAAAGAAATTAAGCAAAGAATCCAAGGTGATGCCCATTCATTTACATTTGAAAACTGTTTTCTTCAGGGTTCATAAAGGGGTGGCCTGAGGCAAAGACGTTCCTGAAATTCAGGGCAACAGAACAATAGGTTAGCAAATGACCCAAAGCAGGGTTTCTCCACTGAGAGTTTCCTGGTCACACTGATATCTGAGTTTTCTGAGATACTGGCCATTCCAATCAGCTATCCAGTACAAGGCCATGTCACAGACGTTGGAGTTGGCACCTATCTTGGACACAAATCCATGATCCTATTCTGGAGAGTGGCCAGAATTCAGGAAGAAAAAATGGGACTTAGGAAGGTAGTAGGTTTTGCCCATCCATAAGGAAAGCCACACTCCATTCATAAGTTAGACAGGATGAATTCTGGGAAGTTTTCTAGTAGACAGGACACATCCATTGTTGCATTGTCTTTTCTCGTGTCTACAACCACGGACACAGTGGGATACACAGACATAGAAACACTCACCTTGTCAAACGACTTACTAGAAAGAGTTCACTCCAAACAAACAAACAAAAAAAAAAACGCCTTTCCTACCTATTCTCAGAACATGAGAGAAAACAACAAACCCACACTCACAAAGGCACCTCCTTCCCCCAAGTAAGTCTTTGACTATCCGGTGTGTCCTCTGACTGGTGGGCCATACTATGTTCCCCCGAAATGGCCTGCACCCTCTCTTGTTTCCTTGGCCAACACTGTGAAGTTGTCAGGAAAAAGTGGTGAGCCACTACCTGCTTTATCAGGAAAGGTCCCTCTTAAGAGCTCTCCTGGCATTTTGCCATCCTCACATCAGTAGGTACCAAGAAAGACTAACTGTCCTTGGTAAATCCACACAAGTGAGCCCACTGGGACTGGGACTGGGAATGCATCTGGGTGCCTGGCTTCTTGGATACCAAGTTCAGAGAGTTCCATCACCAAGGAAATGAGGTACATCACTTTCTTTGGAACTGAATGAGGTCACTGCCTTGGCAACCCCTTTGTCCTAACAATTGCTTCCAAAGGTCCAGTGAGATGGTGGCTGTCCCTACTTTCTCTAACACTTTCACAAGTTAGAATGGTATATCAATCATAGGCACCCGGGAACAGCTCTCCACACAGGCCTGGTTTGGTCCATCTTCTCCACAATAAGAAGAGAGAGCCTGATTCAGAAACATCCTTTCATCCTGACCAGGTTGTTTGCCATGCAAATTGGCCTTTGCTCTCTTAGGTCCTTCATACCTGCCTACAACTTCTCCAGGTATCATTTCTGCATGGACCTTTGAGGTTCTCAGCAGGTTGAATGTCCCCTACTTTCCTGTATTGTAAGAACAACTCTGTCCCTGCTCTTCTGTAAAATGAGATTGAGGGAACAGTGTATGTTTAGGGTTAATAACAGGTTTGATTTGGGTTAGAAATCATTCTGCTCCATGAATAATTGTATTGGGAACCTGCGATATTTACAAGAATGTAGAGGTGAAATATAATTATGAAAACAGAAATCTAGGTATGATTTAAAACCCATAATGGCATTGGGCCCTTAATTAGGATACTTAGCTTTGAATTATGTTCTGCACAGATGTCTCAGAAAATTTGATATACAATGGCACAGGACCTTGTACCTTGGAAGATTGAATGTAGAAGAGAACATCCACTCAAAAAAGGATAGTCGTTAGGATTTGAAAGATAGTCGGTAGGTTTAGGAAGAAGAGTGAGTATATGATTTGGACCAAAAGTTCTTTAGCAATAGGGATTCAGTTAGAGAGCGAATGTATATGTCAGCACATATGAAGAGTCAGTCACTATCATGAAGTGGGGAAAATATGTAGAAAAGCAGATATCAATAGAGACATTACTAAATCAGGCAATGTATAAAGTGAGTGAGAGGATTAGACATTTTCAACAGGGTTGAGTTTGAATATATAATCTTAGAAAGAAAGAAATACGTAGTTACCAATAGGATTCACATTTGAGAGCATTAGGCAACCTTGAAATAGATGTTTTTAGTAATCTATGTTCACTTTCCATTTAGGCTTTGGTAGAATCATAAGTGTGACCTTTACAATTTTTGTCCAGAATATTACTGTGATAAAATGTATACATAAGTCAGGTGACATAAGTATTTCTTCCACCATTTCTGGGAGCAATATATTGAAGACGTATAAATTAGTATTGGGGGTAAAAAAAGGTGTACCCTGTGTTTATGAATATAGAGATAAAGCATGAATAGACCATACTGTGAATAAATAATATAACTTGTTCCAACTTTAAATAATGGTTTGAATTGATATCTGAAAAATTACAGGAAATCTTATATGGATATACAATCATTCATTCCAACCAGTTATTCATCTAATGGTAATATTAGTGTTTTGGTTTATCATAAAGAGTGTGTGAGTTTTGCATCTAAAGTGATTATGGAAATCGAAAATAATGTGTTTGGAAAGAAGTCTCATGAAAAATCCAGTCAAGAAACCCTGACAATACATGGGTTCTGAAGCAGGAAGTGATTAAAGTTGAAACAAATGCCTATAAATTTGCTCACTTGTGGATGAAATATATATCCTATGATGTGCAAAAACTGAAGAAATAATAATGTACCAATGTTGAATAAAAATAAACATCAAATTACATATCATGTCCCATAGGAATATACTTGCATTGATGTTTGACTGGGTCAATTACTGTAGAATTATTAGGATTTGTATACACCATTCACTGAAGTTAGTTTTCACTACTAGTAAACAAATATGTATTTAAGGTGGATGAATATTTCTAAGAATAATATTGTGAAAAGTTGATTATAAATCTAAGTCCATGAACATGAATGAATTTAGGGAATTTAAATAAGACACATATATTTCATAGTTTGAAAAATCTGGAGAGTGTATATATATATATATATATATATATATATATATATATATATATACATATATACACAAAACACACACACAGACATTAAAAAGTACTAATATATATGCCAATCGAAATTCATCTTTAAATATATATCATCCACATATGTAAAAATATTTATTTTACTGAACATGAGTTTACGTATAATGTTGTTCTACTAGGAAGCTGCCCTATAGGTGGAATTTTCAGTTTCAACAGCGTTTAGGAGGAGTGATCTCTTCTCACAATTTGTACCTGCCAAGTCAGCAACCTCACAAAAATGTACCTGTAATACCAGGTAGGATTTTATAAGTGCATATAAAAATACATGTGATGATGAATAGGCTACAGAGAAAGGGAGAGAGGAATTCACATAGTAGTTAATTTTAAAAACACATAGAGAACTATTTTAATTAAAAATTGACTAGATTTATAACACCTACCGTTTATCATGCAAAAGGAAAGTTCAACTATATACCATGCCTCCTCTAAACTGCTTGTATTTGTATTCTGTTTAGGTTATTTTTCTCCATCATATTAGGATGAATAGTCAAAGGCTAGTAGGGTATGGGATAGTGTCATGTATTCAGTATTTCAAATGGAAAATTGAAAAATGGATCCAATGTGTATGCAAATATTTGCTACACAAAAATCTTTTCAATCTCATCCAGAACAATGCTGTGACATTACCTTCGCCCCAAGTATGACACAGTTAGAGGAGAAGAGTTAGAAAAATCTGTGAATATATATCTGCAATGAAAACTGCTCAATTTTCACAACTTTGGGGGTGGTAGAGGAGTTTCCAAAAGTAAGGGACAACGTAAACACTCCACAAATGTCGAGACACCTTGCCCACAAGGAAGACGCAACTCAGGAATCTTCTTTCAGCAGTTTATTCAGGCCCTTGATATTTCTTCTTCTTCCTTGTTGGATGCCCCTCCCAGCCTTAATAAAGCATCCCAAGCCCCAATGCAAAGCTGCCACGTGGAACTTTCTCACAGGGTGCTGAAAAACCATGCACCAACTCTCCCAAACAAGGAGTTGTTTGTTACAGACCACAGTGGAGCCAGCGCCATCCTGCAATGGCGACCATAATCTGCAGAAGTGGCTCACCACAGTTCCCCCTTTCTGTTTTCTGAAAACAATACAGGCGAGAGTAGAGGTCCTATCCCACTGTGCAGAAGTGGCTGCATAGTATGGCTCAGTCCTAAGGAGGGCCCTTCCCCAGATCTGAAGCCATATCAGCCGACGCCTTTTTCGTGGGGCGGGGCGTGGACATCAAACCCGCATGCAATAGGACATGCTCTCCTTGAGGTCCACTTCAAGGATCACTAAAGTGCAGTGCCTTGCCTCGCATCCTGTATCGTGACGAAGGTGGACGAAGGGGGACAGCTGAGGCTGAACTGTGGCTGTACACAACGACAAACGAGTTGACAGCACCCTGAAAGAAAGGCACGGACTTTAAGGCGATAGAGAAGCATTAGTGTGGAAACCCACCTGCGTGCAATGGCAGCAAGACCGGCAGAGTGCAAGGGCTTTCCAACACTAAGAGAATAACGAGGAAAGACATGCCGATCCCAGTGCAATGTTATAATAACTTGGGGTGCAACGACGATGTCAAAGATTTACTGTTTAAGATGCGCAAGCCAGACTTGAGGTGAATTGCCATTTTCTAAAGCTGCAAGAGCTTGGATGATCATAGCCTTATCGTGAGCATTGCGGGCCTTGAGGCAACAGAGAAACCACAAACAGAGAAACATACCGAAGCAACACATTGCACCAAAAATACCTACCCCCACCCACTGTTTAAAAAAGGAAAAAGCAGAAGATATCCAATCGGTGAATTGACCCAAAGTCACGGGATCAACACGGGTGTTATTCAAGACACCTATCTGGGTTAGTTGAGACTGGATCATGTCTTCCGCTTCCATGGACCAATTTCCAGCCAAATATTCGCCAATGGTGCGGGAAGCATTCCTGGAATCATTAAATCTGACAGAGGTTATGCATAAATGTGCACGTTGGTCAACACAACCCAAAAGCACTAAGTCAGCCAATTCTTCTACCTGAGCTTGGAATAAATCTATTCTTTGGTTGGCAGCTAAAATCCCTGACAAAATATGTTGATTAATTGTATTTTGGGATTCAAGTATGGTGGAAGTTTGTTGGACAACTTGATTAATGGTGGCAGCAGTTTGTACTTGATTGGCCATAGCCACTCCGGCCGTAACCGCTGCAGCAGCAGATACCGCCACGGCTGTCACTATAGCCGCTGTGATTCCAAAATCTCTGTGGACTCTAAGTAGCTCAACAATAGGGAATTTATCATGATCCGCAGTGACCGGGATTGGGACAAAAGTTGGAATTTTCATAACCACTGCTACAGTCCAGGAACCATTCCAACACTCAGATAAGAGACTGGTAGTATGAGAACAATCCAGCATCCCCGACAAGGTGGCCTTAGCCAAAAGGAATAAGAAGGGGGATTGGACACAGACCATTGCAGGAGGCATTGTGGCATTATACAACAGAGAGTTGAATGAAACAGATGCAAGTCTATTACCTCGTTCACTTTCCCTAACAGTACCAGAAACATTAGTCAGCCAACTTTTGGCTCCTACCAACTGAGCCAATGCAGAAATATCGGCTGAAGCCCCCTTTTCATTGGAAATCAGCCATTGAAACCAGGACCAACCTACTCCTGTAGAGGAGCTGGCACTATTGTTAAAGTTATAAACATACCTCTTAAGAGAGGGGGAAAGGGAGAAACCTTTAGCAACTTGATATTTCTCCCAAGAATGATCCTGACAAGGCGTAAATGTTGGGGGGAAACCAAGATTAGGGGAACAGTAAGGAGAGGCCTTGAAATGAGTGGCATCATGAATACTACTAGAAGAAGGAGGCACTGGGATTAGTACCTCGGAGATAATAGCCAAGGTAGTTATGTTAAGAGCAGAGCTACTGTTTGCGGGGGTTCCTGAGCCTGATTGCTTCCCCGAAGCTACCTTGCTCAATACAGCACTGATAATGCTCCCTGAGACCTGATTGGACCACAATGGGTCCTCCCAGTTAGTCAAATTTTTGGTCTTAAGGCTAATGCAATTAGCGTTTTTAAGTCTGAAACAAAAAACTCCTGTTAGATTAACTTGAGATTGATTAAAAATTCTCTCCATGTCCCCTCTAGGAGAGGCACAGGGAGCAGACATCTCACATGAGGTAGAAAAAAGAGTGGGGAGGACACTAGAATTACCATGAACCGGCATCGGCATTGGCCATGCCCGTGCCACTGCCCACCACCGCATTGGTGTCGCCTGTGCCATCGGCACCAGCACCAGAGCCAGAGCACTTAGCAGAATGAAGATCCTCATCACAGAATTGTTGTGGTATCTCTTGTTGCTGGTCAGTTGATGTCGAGACTCTTCTTGTCAAGCGTTCAGGGACCCACAACGGTTCCGTACGATCCTGGGGAAAAACACATACAGATCCTCATGCCCATGTCAGCACGGGGTCAGGGCCGTTCCATTGGCCCGTAAGAACATCCTTCCACTTAACATAGCCAATCACAGAGGGCTGAGGGGACACATGTCTATCGGACGCAAAGCCACCATGAATATCCAAATTCGAAAAATTAATGGTAAAGAGAGCTAAGGACAGGCGTTCTTTAGGAGTGTGTTCAGCTCCTATTCCCCCTTTTTGTTTTTGTAAAGTTTCCTTTAAGGTGTGATGAGCACACTCAACAATGCCTTGTCCTTGAGGATTGTAAGGCAAACCATGAGTAAGTTGCACTCCCATAGTAGAACAAAAAGCTGTAAATTGTCTGCCAGTATAAGCAGGTCCATTATCAGTCTTAAGGGATGCAGGTGCACCCCATGCTGCCCATGCCTCTAAACAGTGAGTAATGACATTACGTGCCTTTTCTCCTGATAAAGCAGAAGCATGGATAATTCCAGAGCACGTATCAACGGAAACATGCACATACTTGAGGTTACCAAAGTCAGGTATATGTGTCACATCCATTTGCCAAACAACCAATGGCTTTAATCCCTGTGGGTTTACTCCATAATTAGGGGGATGAAGAAATGTGACACAGTGGGGACATTGCAATACTATCTGCCGAGCATCCGCTCTTGAAATGGAAAAATGCCTGTGCAGCGTTAATGCATTAACATGGGAGATTTGGTGAAACAACTTAGCCCCCTCTAAGGAGGAAGCCAAGCATATCAATTGACCTCTAGTGGCTAAGTCCGCACGCACAGGCATTACCCTGGGATAACGTACCAGGAAGAGAGGTGTGAGCCCTGATGTGCATTGGATAAAAAGAAGCAGTGCGGTTAGAGATAAGCTGTTGAAGCTGAGTAAAGTAAGCAGACACATTGTGGGCATCACTAATAGCTCCCACGGCCTCCAGGACTTTTAGTGCTTGTACCACATACCTGGAGTCCGAAATAAGATTAAAAGGAAAAGAACACTGTTTAAAAACTTCAATAACAATTTGTAGTTCTATCCATTGTGGATTTCCAGAAGCAAATTGATGCTGGATAGGGGGAGAGTCATTAATTACATAAGCTCCCATTCCAGACTTGGAACCATCAGTAAAAATGTTAACAGCCCCCGGAATTGGACTGGATGAAGTTACCTTAGGGAAAATGATGGGATGTTCTTTAACAAAATGGAGTAATGGATGAGAAGGGTAGTGATTATCAATACCCCCTTGAAACGAGCAACACAGAATAGCCCAGTTGTCTAGAGTAGCACATAAAACATTAAGTTGAGCTTTAGTGTAGGGTATGATAAGAGAAGAAGGTGATTGGCCGAAAAATTGAATGCTTTGTTGAATCCCTTTAAGTGCCAACGCTGCAACAGCATCAGGATAATATTCTAAGGATTTTCCTGGGGATACATGTGGGTGGATCCATAGTAAAGGCCCATCTTGCCACAGTACTCCAGTAGGCTGCCGCATAGTGGCAAGCACACATAACTGGAAAGGTTTATCACTCTGGAGCCTGCATAGAGTGGCATGCTGTATAGCTTTTTCTACTTTTATAAGGGCCGCTCTAGCCTCAGTAGTGAGGCTACGAGGGGAAGCAAGATCTGGATCACCATTAAGAGTAGCATACAAAGGCTGGAGCACAATATTAGGAATATGTAAATATCCTCTTATCCAATTA
Organism: Callospermophilus lateralis; assembly: GCF_048772815.1. Taxonomy (NCBI): domain Eukaryota; kingdom Metazoa; phylum Chordata; class Mammalia; order Rodentia; family Sciuridae; genus Callospermophilus; species Callospermophilus lateralis. Next base: position 154,763 of record NW_027518102.1, on the reverse strand, counting down.
ATGTCTCCCAGCAATTTTTGAAAATCATTTAGAGTTTGGAAATCTTGAGTCCTGATGGTAATTTTTTGTGGTTTTAGTTTGTCATACCCAATTGTCGCTCCCAAATACCTGATAGAATCCCCTGTTTGAACCTTTTCAGGTGCGATGTGCAGTCCATGTTGAGCCAACAGCATCACGAGTTCTTTATAAGCCTCATTAACTGTCTGTTCTAATTTTGCGGCCAATAACACATCATCCATATAATGAATGATCTTGGTGGAGGAATACTTATGTCTGAGAGGTGCGAGTGCCTTCCCCACATACATTTGGCACATCGTGGGACTGTTAGCCATCCCCTGTGCCAACACCACCCACTCAAACCTTTGATCTGGTTCCTCGTGATTACACGAGGGAAGGGTGAAAGCAAAACGTTGTGAATCTTTAGGATGCAAAGGAATGGAAAAGAAACAGTCTTTAATGTCAATAACAATTATATCCCAGCCTTGAGGAACAGAGGAGAGCAGAGGCAGCCCTCTTTGAATGGGTCCCATAAGTTGCATCTGAGCATTAACTGCTTGTAGATCATTCGGTAGGCGCCACTTCCCTGATTTTTTTTAATGACAAATATGGGAGTATTCCATGGAGAAGTAGAAGGTTGGATGTGACCCAAATCAAGTTGTTCTTTGACTAGATCATGGGCTGCTGCCAGTTTAGCCGAGGGAAGAGGCCACTGAGGCACCCAAACAGGCTCCTCGGTGAGCCATGTTATGGGTATTTGAGCCCCAGTGGCCCCTAGGAAAAACCCAGACCAAACCTGTTAAGCTTTTGATGAGCCAGCACAGGATGCTTCCGCCCCCGTAGGTGCCTATTAGGGTCCCCAAAAATCTTTCCAGCAGCCTCCACCATCCTTGCTACAAAATCTGAAAAGGGTTCTGTAGAGCCCTGCAGAATCTTAGTCAAGTAACCAGACACCTCTCCTCTATTTGGAAGTGACTTCCATGCCCGAATGCAAATGTTGTTAATTTGATTATATGCCTAAGGAGGGAATCCTGTCTGTTGATTAGCAAATCTGCCTTGTCCTAAAAGCATATCCTTGTCCCAATGGGGGTGTCCCGCCGCATAGTTTTGGGCGGCCTGCTCAACAGCGCCCTCTAGCAGAAAGGCTCTCCAGTCCAAATATTTACCTGGAGAAATACAAGCCCGAACAAGGCTAGCCCAATCTGAAGGAGTCATACAAAATCTAGCAAGTCCCTCCACCTGAGTAAGGGTGAAAGCGGCATCCACGCCATAAGTGCAGAAAGATTCCGCCAAGGTTTTAATTTTCTTAAAGTCTAAAGGCTCATGATATCTTCCCCTGTTATTGTCCTGAAATACAGGGTATGCAAGTCCCATATCTGTATTAACTGTCCTCCAAACTTGCGCATGAAAATATCTCCCGGAATTTTGGCTCCCCCCCACATACGGGGGTGGGGCAACCGGCACCATATCTTCTTTGAGATATTCTACCTCCTCCTCCTCAGAGTGTTGTTGACCGATATTGGATCCCGTCCCCTTTTTACAGTAGGCCTGCGTGCCCTGTATCCCTTTTTTCTTTTTCTTCACTTTTATCTTTCGTAGTTGTTGTAACAATATATCAAGGTCCTCAGAACTCTTTGAGCCGCTTGTGTTCTCAGGCGTTTTTAATTCAGCCAAGTCTGGGTAGAGCCTTCTCCTATTTTTAGTTTCAGGCTCTTTTGCCTTCTCACTACTCTTACTCCCAATGTTCTCTGCCACTTCACTATGTGATCCTTCAGACTTTTCCTCATATAGTTGCTCAAAAACTTCTTGTCCTTTAGTATGTGCTTCCTGACATCTGCCATCTGCGAGGCAACTACGGATCATCTTCCAAAGGGGTATCACCCCACCCTCTAATATGCCCTGCTCAGAAGCAAAGTCAAGATCTGTGCCTAACTTATCCCAGCTAGGTATAGTAAGGCTGCCCGAGAACGCAAACCACGGTGCAGCAATATCTGTCTTCCGTAAAAATCTCTGTAAAGTACTACGTTTCACTTCTAGGCCCTTGCAACGTAACAGGTTATCTAGGGCCAGGAGAAGCGGACTTGAAGATACGGCACTCATGACACAACAAAAGACACACAAAAAACAAAAGTGAAAGTAAGAGCGAAAGTACACAGTGCAGCTGCAATAAGATGTAATGCTCTCTCTGGCTTTACAGAGGAGCTGCCGCTTTGATAGCGGGTCCCACTTACCTGGGACTAATCCCCTCTTTGACCGCGGGTCCCACTTACCTGGGACTAACCTCCGCTTTGACCGCGGGTCCCACTTACCTGGGACTAACCGGTGCACCACCCCTGACTGCTGAAAGTTCTGGTTCCCGGGTTTTCAGCACCACTTGTCGCGACCCCTTGCCCGCAAGGAAGACACAACTCAGTAATCTTCTTTCAGCAGTTTATTCAGGCCCTTGATATTTCTTCTTCTTCCTTGTTGGATGCCCCTTCCAGCCTTAATAAAGCATCCCAAGCCCCAATGCAAAGCTGCCACGTGGAACTTTCTCACAGGGTGCTGAAAAACCATGCACCAACTCTCCCAAACAAGGAGTTGTTTGTTACAGACCACAGTGGAGCCAGCACCATCCTGCAATGGCGACCATAATCTGCAGAAGCGGCTCACCACACACAAACATGGAACTCTGCTGGCCTAAAGTCTTCTTAAGAAACTCCCTCTGAGGTTGGGCACATGTAATATATGTTGTTCTCAGGAGCTTTAGCTTCCATTGAAGTGAGACCATCAAAGCTGGGTCTGCATCTATGGGACCTGGAGGACATGGTTACTTATTTTAAAATGAACATGAGGAAGCATTGCTAAATCCTCTCTTTGTAGGTAAACTGTGGCCACTGGGGGCTAAGTGTCTCCCCATGTGCACTGTGAACCCATTTGTTCATACTCCATCTTTCGTGGTGTTTCTTGCTGCTGCACTGGGAGTTTGGTATTTGCTTCACGAAACAAGGAGTTCAACTGGGACACAGTGCTGGAGGGAGTTCTGTCACGTTTGGTGGGTCAGGGTCTGCAGGAAAATGCACCAACCAGGCTTCTATCCCACAAGCTTGCCTCTTTGAGCATAGTAACCTGATTCTGAACATTGCCCTGAAACTCCTCAATATCACAAGATGCCTTTACATAGAAGGGTCTGCTGGCTGCACCATATCAGTCTTAATCCATTTGGAAGCCAATGGCATATCCACATGGCCACACCACAGATTTTTTATCACACACCTGCCCACAATTTCTCTAGGTCCACTACTCAGCAGCCTCCAACTTACTAGCATGTCTTTTCTATATTATTTTCATGAAACCCAGTCAATCAAGGCACCTTCAGGTATACTTATGATCAGAAACAGGACATCCAAAGGTTCTCCAGTGCCACCTGCTCATGGGAATTTTAAGCATTTCATGGTATTTATCTAACCATTTTTCAAGGATGAAGTTGGAGGCACTGTGGGTTTCAATTCATTTAGGAACCATTAAATGGTGAGAAAGCTCATTTCAATGAAAGATCTGGAGAACTCTCACAGGCAAGGCTTCCCAAAGAGTGGCCAAAAGTTCACATGAAGCCAGGCCCATTGAGGTCTACAATGTGAGGTCCTTGTTTGTTTTGACTCTCAACTATGGTTGCCAAGTCTTTCAGAATAAAATAATGTGATATCCTGGCTGAGATTTCCAGTGCTCTGTGGAAAGCAACCCTGGGCAAAGACTCATTTTCCAAGGGCGACTCTCATGCGAGGCCTCCTAAAATCCCAACACAATTCATTGCAATACTTCTCTGAGGTCAGTTCCAGAAATCAGTCTCTAAGTGGAATCACACCAGAGTTGAAGCCCAGGTGTAACCAATCATCTCTTCCAAACGCCACACAAGTGATCACATTTAAAACCAAAACACTCCCACTTAGCCCTCATCTTCTTCCATAAAGACACTCATAATAACCTCTGGCTGGAGGTTTACTTGAGAGGCACAGCCCAAGACAGTGTCCAAAAGAAGCTCCCTTACCCCTCATTTGCCTAAAGGCCCGGACTCCCTTCCTGTGAACCAGGAGTGATTAAATATGCCTGCTGTTAATACTGCTTCACTTCTCCAATTTGTGGCCTACTGACTGTGGAGTTTAGATTCTTTATGTGAATTGGAGTTATGAGAAAACCCAAGCACCAATGGGCTAGAGTCTACAGAGCTTTGAAGAACTCATTAGACCCAAGGAATCCCTATTCTCACTTGACGGAGGAAGGAACATTACAGAGGAAGGTGAGAGACTTCATGCACAATGACTGCTCTTTTGGCCATTTTCGTTTTGGATGCACACATGGGATCTTTCTTTAGACCCAACAGGTGCTGAGAATCTAAGCCACAGCCTCACACAGAACCAAGAGGCTGATTCAGACTCATCCCATTCCAAAGCAATTAAGCAAAGAGCCCAAGGTGATGCCTATTCATTTCCATCTGAAAACTGTTTTCTTCAGGCTTCACAAAGGGGCGACCTGAGGCAAAGACCTTCCTGACATTCAGGGCAACGGACAAATAGGTAAGCAAAAGACCCAAAGCAGGGTTTCTCCACTGAGACTCTCCTAGTCACACTGATATCTGAGTTTTCTGATATGCTCCCATTCCCTTCAGCTATCCAGTACATAGCCATGTCACAGAGCTTGGAGGTGGTACATAACTTGGAAACAAAATCATGAGCCTATTCTAGAGAGAGGCCAAAATCAGGAAGAATACAGGAACTTAGGAAGATTGTAGGTGTTGTACATCTATAAGGCAAGCCACAGTCCATTCATAAATTAGGGAGGATGAATGCTGAGAAGCTTTCTACTAGACATAACACATCCATTGATGCATTCTCTTTTCTAATATCTACAACCACAGACACAGTGGGATACACAGACATAGAAACACTCGCCTTGTCAAAGGATTTACTAGACACAGTCCATTCCAAACCAAACAAACTGCCTTTCCTACGTATTCTTAGAACATGAGACAAAACCACAAACTCACACCCATACCCACAAAGATACCTCTTTCCCCCAAGTAGGTATGTGACTATCCAGAGAGTCCTCTGACTTGTGGGCCATTTTTTGTTCCCCCGAAATGGCCTGTCCTGTCTAAGATCTGGTCTACTTGGCCAACTCTGTGAAGTTGTCAGGGCCCAGCAGTGAGCCACTACCTGCGTTCTTAGGAAAGGCCGCTATTCAGAGCTCTCCTGGCATTTGGCCATACTCACATCAGTATTTACCAAGAAAGACGGACTCTGTCCTTGGTAAGTCTAAACAAGTGAGACCACTGGGACTGAGACTGGGCCTGCCTCTGGGTGCTTGGCTTCCTGGATTCCAAGTTCAGAGAGTTCCATCACCAAGGAAATTAGGTAAGGTCACTTCCTTCAGAAACTGAATGAGGTCACTGCCTTGGCAACCACTTTGTCCTAACAGTTTCTTCAAACGGTCCTTTGAGATGGAGGCTGCCCCTATTTCCTGTGACAATTTCACAAGTTAGAATGTTATATTAACCATAGGCACTTGGAACAGCTCTCCACACAGGACTGGTTTGGTTTATCTTCTCTACATTAAAAAGATAGAGGCTGATTCAGACACATCCCTTCGTCCTGACCAGGTTTTTTTTGCTATGTAATAGGACTTTCGCTTTCTCAGGTCCTTCATAGTTCCCTACATCTTCTCCAGGGATCATATCTACATGGACCTTTGAGCTTCTCAGCAGGTGAAAGATTCCCTATATTCCTGTATTGTAAGACCAACTCTGTGCCTGCTCTTTTGTAAAGTTAGATTAGGGAACAGTGTATGATTAGGGTTAATAACAGGTTTGATTAGGGTTAGGAATCATTCTGCTGGATGAATAATGGTATTGGTATTCTGTGATATTTAATAATATAGAGGTGAAATATAAGTATGAAAACAGAATTCTAGGTAAGATTTGAAGCCCAGAAGGTCATTGGTCACTTTAGTGGGATACTTACCTTTGAACTATGTTCTGCACAGATGTCTCAAATAAATAGATAAACAATGGCAAAGGACCATGTACCTTGGTTGATTGAATGTCTAAGAGAACATCCAGTCAAAAAGACATAGTCGATAGGATTAGGAAGATAGTGTTGGTTTAGATAGAAAAGTGAGTATAGGATTTGGACCAAAAGTTCTTTAGCAATAGAGTTTTGGTTAGAGAGTGAATGTAAATGTCAGCACATGTGAAGAGTCGGTCACAGTGATGAACTGGAAAAAATATGTAGGAAAGCAGATATCAATAGAGACATTAGGAAATCAGGCAAAGTATATAGTGAGTGATAGGATTAGACATATTCAACAGGCTTGAGATTGAATATATAATCTTAGGAAGAAACAAATATGTAGTCACCAATAGGATAGACATTTGAGAGCATTAGGCAACCTGGACATGGGTGGTTTTAGTAATCCATGCACACTTTCTCTTTAGGATTTGGTACAAACATAAGTGTGACATTTGCTTTTTTTGTGTCCAGAATATTACACTGATAAAATATATATGTAGATCAGATGACATGAGTATTTCTTCCACCATTTCTAGGAGCAATATATTGAAGACATATAAATTAGTATTGGGGGTACAAATAGGTGCACCCTTTTTCTATGAATATAGAGATAATGCATGACTAATCCATACTGTGAATAAATAGTATCACTGTTTTCAACTTTAAATAATGGATTGAATTGATATCTGAAAATATACAGGAAATTTTATATTTATGTACATACATTCATTCAAACCAGTTATATATCTATTGGTAATATTAGGGTTATAGTTTATCATGAAGTGTGTGTGAGTTTTGCTTCAAAAATGATTATGGAAATCGAAAAAAATGTGTTTGGAAAGAAGTCTAATGAAAAGACCAATCAAGACACCTGGAGAAATACATGTGTTCAAAAGCAGGAATTGATTGTAAGTGAAACAAATGCCCATAAATTTGTGAATTTGTGGATGAAATATATATCCTATGATGTCCATTATATGAAGAAATATTAAGTACCAGTGTTGAATAAAATTGAACGTCAAAATACACACCTTGTCCCATCGGAATCTACTTGCATTGATGTTAAACTGGGTCAGTTACTGTAGAAATATTAGTTTTTGTATGCACCATTCATTCAACTTAGTGTTTAGTACTAGGATACAAATATGTTTTTCAGGTGGATGGATATTTCTGAGAATAATCTTGTGAAAAGTTGATTATAAATCCAAGTCCATGAACATGAATGAATTTAGGGAATTTAAATAAGACACATATATTTCATAGTTTGAAAAATCTGGAGAGTGTGTATTTGTATATATACACACATATTTATATATACACAAAACACACACAGAGACATTAAAAAGTAGTAATATATATGCCAATCAAAATTCATCAATAAATATATATTATTCACAGATGACAAAACATATATTTTACTGAACATGGATTTATGTATATTGTTGTTCTACCAGGGGACTCAACCATAGGTTGAATTTTCGTTTCCAACAGCGTTTAAGAGGAGTGATCTTTTTTCAGAATTTGTATTGGCCAAGTCAGCCACCTCACAAAAATGTACCTGTGATACCAGGTAGGATTCTATAAGTGCATGTAAAAATACATGTGATGAATAGGATACAGACAAAGGGATACAGTAATTCACATATTTGTTAATTTTAAAAACACATGAAGAATTATTTCAATTGAAAATTTACTAGATTTATAACACCTAGCGTTTATCATGCAAAAAGGCAAGTCCAACTATACACCATGCCTCCACTGAACTTCTTGTATTTCTATTCTGTTTGCATTATTTTTCTCCATCATCTTAGGATTAGTTGTCAGACTCTAGTAAGGTATGTGAATATTTCTCAGAATAATCTTGTGAAAAGATTATTATAAATCCACATTCATGAATATGAAAAATTTAGGAAGTGTAAAATAAGACACATATATTTCATATTTTGAATAATCTGGAGAGTGTGTGTGTGCGTGTGTGTGTGTGTGTGTATATATATATACACACACAATCATGCACACACACACACACACACACACACACACATATACACAGACATTAAAAAGTAGCACTATATGTCAATTGAAAATCACCAAGAAATATATATCATGCACAGATTCAAATAAATTCATTTTACTGAACATGGATTTATGTATAATGTTGTTCAACTAGGAAGCTCACACATAGGTTGAATTTTCAATTCCAACAGCGTTTAGGAGGAGTGATCCCTTGTCAGAATTTGTATCTGCCAATTCAGCCACCACACAAGAATGAACGTGTGGTAACAGGTAGGATTCTATATGTGCATATAAAAATACAGGTCCTGAATAGGCATTAAAAACATATGGAGAACTATTTCCAAAAAAATTGACTGGATTTATAACTCCTACCATATATTATGAAAAAGGCAAGTCCAACTATACACCATGCCTCCTCTGAACTGCTTGTAGTTCTATTCTTTTTGGGTTATTTTTCTCCAACATATTAGGATTAGTATTCAGAATCTAGTAGAGTATGTGTTAATGTCAGGGATTCAGTATTTTGAATGGAAAATTGGAAAATTTATCCAATGTGTATGCAAATATGTGCTACACAAAAATCTTCCCACTTTCATCCAGAACAATGCCTTGACATTACCTTTACCCCAAGTAAGACACAACTAGAGGAGAAGTGTTAGAAAATCTGTGAATACTTATCTGGAATGGAATATGATAAGGAGTTCACAACCATGGACGTGGTAGAGGAGTTTCCAAAAGTAAGGGACAGGGTAAACATTCCACAATAATGGAGCTCTGCTGGCCTAATGACTTCTTGAGAAACTGCCTCTGAGTTTGGGCACTTGAAATATATGTTGTTGTCAGGAGCTTTTGCTTTTTTTCTAGTGAGATGATCAAAGCTGGGTCAGCATCTATGTGACCTGGAGGACATAAATTGTAATATTCCAATGAACATGAGGGAAGAGTGCTGGATTCTCTTTTTGTGGGTATACTGTGGCCACTGGTGGCTAAGTGTCTCCCTGTGTGGACTGTATAGTCATTTATTGCTCTTCCACTCTCCATTGTGTTTCTTGCTCCTGCACTGGGAGTTTGGTATTTGCTTCACCAAATACATGGAGCTCAACTGGGACACAGTGCTGGTGGGAGATATGTCACGTGTGGTGGGTAAGGTTCTGCAGGAGAATGCACCAACCAGGTTTCTAACCCACATAGTTTACCCCCTTGAACATAGCAAGCTGATTCTGAACATTGCCTTGAAACCTCTCCATATATCAAGATGCCTTTAAATAGAAATTTATGCTGGCTGCACTATGTCAGTCCCAAGCAATTTGGAATCCAATGGTAGATCCTCATTCCCCTACCACAGATGTTTTATCACACATATGCCCACCACTTCTCTAGGCCCACTACTCAGCAGGATCCAACCTATAGGCTTCTCTGTTCTACACCATTTTCAGGAAGCCCAGTCAATCAAGGCACTCTCTGGTATACTCATGATCAGCAACAGGACACCCAAAGTTTCTCCAGTGCCACCAGGTCATTGAAATTTCAAAAATTTAATGGTATTTATATAGCCATTTTTCAAGGATGAAATTGGAGGCACTGTGGATTTCAATTCATTTAGGAACCCTTAAATGGTGAGAAAGCTCATTTCAATGAAAGATCTGGAGAACTCTCACAGGCAAGGGTTCCCAAAGAGTGGCCAAAAGGTCATATGAAGCCAGGCCCATTGAGGTCTACATGTGAGGTCCATGTGTGTTTTGACTCTCAATTATGGTTGCCAAGTCTTTCAGAATAAAATCATGTGATATCCTGGCTGAGATTTCCAGTCTCTGTGGAAAGCGACCCTGATCGCATTTTCCAAGGGCAATTCTCATGCGAGGCCTCCTAAAATCCCAACACAATTCATGGCAACACTTCTCTGAGGTCCGTTCCAGCACTCAGTCTCTAAGGGGAATCACACCAGTGTTCAGGCCCAAGAGGACCCAGGCATCTCTTCCAACCGCCACACAAATGACCGCAATTAAATCAAAACACTCCAACATGGGCCTCATATTCTTCCATATAGACACTCATCATAACCTCTGGCTGAAAGTTTCCATAAGGGGTGCAGCCCAAGACAGTGTCCAAAATAAGCTCTTTTGCCCCTCATTTGCCTAACATCAGGGTGGACTGTACACCCTTCCTTTGAACCAGGAATGATCAAATAGCCCTGCCGTTAATACTGCCCTGCTTCTCCAATTTGAGGCCTACTGACTGTAAGGTATTGATTCTTTCTGTGATTTGGAGTCATGACAAAACCCAAGCCCCTATGGACTATCCACTGTAGGGCTTTGAAGAACTCTTTTGACCCAAAGGATCCCTATTCTCACTTGATGGAAGTCAGGAACTGAAAAGTTCGGACGAACGTCTTAGGAAAAGACCACCAAGAGACTGTCTCATGCCACCGCAAAAGGGTTTATTGTGGGTCCAGCATGCTGGGGCTCAGAGCTCACTTCAGAGGAGCAAAGAACAAAGAGCCCCAGAACAACTTGAGCAGAGTTTATATACATTCTATGGAGAGGGCAGGGTTTTTACATACATCATAGCCTCTTTTAGAAAATCATCTTATACCCCAGCAAAATCAAATAACAACTCTAAAACATGATTAGCACATTCATTGGCGGGAACAGGTCGTGCAGTGGGTGATTGGTCAGCCCTGAGAAGGGGTTAACATTTAAACTGATTGGTTGAAGCCCTGAGATGTATACGTGCGGATCTGCATGGTTTCTGGGAAAGGGTGTTAAGTATCTAGCTGGTCAGGGAAGATTTCAACACACATCTAATAGGAAGATCTGGGAATTGTCTTAAGTGCCACAGGAATTTCAGGTTCTGAGTGGAGCTTGAAAGCTTTACAAAACCTGGTTCTTTACTTTTCAATTTCAATATATTTTATTCTTTCATTTCCCACTCCTTTTTCTGACTACTTTTAATCTTAAAAGTAATGTTTCATAATTATTCTGGCGTCTCAAATTCTATTTCTGCCTGTGGAGCATATTTCTGTCTGATTAGCATGAGTTTTACCTACCCAATCTGAGCCTGGAATAAGGAAACTATGCGGTTAAGCAAACAAGGTCCCACAGTTAGCAACACCTTAAGGATGATCAGGGGTCAAGCTAAGTCTGATAGGAGTGTAGTTAACCAGGGGGACTGGGTAAACCATGACTCAAACCACCCTTGTTGAATCTCCCTTTCTCTCTGGCACGATTCAAGTTATTTTCTTAATTTACTCATGGATTATTTTGCAACTCCAGTAGGGTCAGCATAAAAACAACAGTATTCTCTCAGTGCCGCACAGAGACCCCCTCCCTCATGAAGAGGAAATCTAGTCCTCCCCTGTTCTGTAAAACAAATGCAGAGAGAGAGAAAGGTTAAGGTTTCCTGCAGCACTGTGATAGAGGTTTCTAACGTCTTCAAGTCTTGATCTATTGATGTTTCTAATTGGGCCAATTGTTGTGACCCACGGATCAAAGCAGCTGTTCCCATACCCACTCCTGCAGGACCTCCTATCCCCAATAGGATGGCTAGAGTAAGGGACAATGGCTCCCGGTGAAATTGGGTTGTTTGTCCCACAAGTAGAACTTCGAATGATTCTGCATCATGATAGAGCACCCTGGGGAGTATCTGCACCATTACACAATAATTTACAGAGCTGTCAAATACCTGGGCTGAAAAGCAATGAGTTCTGACTGTGTGGAGTTCAGTACCATAAACATTCCTTTAATTAGTTCCCAGGGGGTGGAGTCAGCTGTACTCTGGACTGGGGAAGTAGGCAAAGACGGAAACCGGGAATTATGAGATGGTAGAGGGGTTCTGGTAGATCTAGGCATGCGAGGTTTAGGAGGCTTAATTCCTGGCTTGAGGGGATTGGGCCCTATTGCTGTGGGATTTTCTTTCTTTTTAAGCTGGAGGGTGAACCAGAGACCAAAGTCATAACCGGGGCCATAAATATAGAATTGCATTCCCCACGTATTTCTCATAGGCCATTTTGTTCTGAGGTAGCCCCTTCCTTTGGAAGTGAAAGTTATATTGAGGGGGTAACATAGACTATTCTTTCCACAGCGAGTTTTTGACACCACTTGGCTAGCGGCACATTTCTTGGGATCAATCCAGGTGTCATTTCATCCTACCCAAATCTTGCTGTCTGGGGAGTTTGGGTTCCACCATGCAGCTTCCGTTTGTTCACAACCCCAAGATCTAAAATAAAAGTTACTGGGTCCTCCACAGGTTTGGGCCTGTTTGCGACTTTGGAAATCTGCTGGGCACACATAATAGTCTTGACTGGCTAGTTTACACATGAGCTTGGGGAGATGACATCCATAATTCATGGGGTAAAGTGGTCTATGTTGCCCTGGTTTGCATTTGAGTGGGATCTGTGTGGGGTCCTCTATGTCAGGGAGATCCCAGTCAGAGAGGCCTATGGGAAGCTGACAAATGTCCGGGGGGAGAGATGGCCACCAATTCCATAAGGGGGCTGTATGTGAAATACACCACCCTACTTGCCCAGTAGGATTTATAACTTGCCATCGTTGCTGAACAGGCTGATGGGGATTAGGACTGCTGATGGTCAGGGGAAGAATCCATAGCCCTAACCACACGACGGACACGCAACTTGAGATGGTAACCAGTCTGTTTCAGTTTCCAGCCGGAGTCTGTACAGGGTGCAGGCATGAGATGGGTGGTATGGATCTATGAAGTTATCTCATCCACTTTCACCACTGTGGGTGTTATAAGCAGCACCTGGTATGGTCCTTTCCAGCGGGATTCCAGGGATGACACCTGATGCCATCTCACGTAGATGAACTCTCCCACTTGATATCGATGTGGGGTTCCCTCATCTCCAGGCTGATTTGCAGAGGCCAACTGTTTCCACAGGTATCGCTGGGTGCTGGTTTTGTTCAAGGGCTTTAAGTCTGTCAAGCAAGGGGGTGTGAAAGGAATCATTAAGTCTCCTAGTTGGGGTTAGGTCCCTTACTGGAGGAGGGGCACCATAGAGAATTTCATAAGGGGTGAGGTTACACAAAGAGGAAGACTTGGTATTTCTTGCACAAAACAGTGCATAACTTAGGAACAGAGTCCAATTTTTCATGCCAGTCTCCAAGCTTAATTTCGTTAAGGTCTCTATGATGGTTCTATTCATCCTTTCTACCTGTCCTGAGCTCTGGGGTCTATAAGCACAATGTAACTTCCAATTAATCCCCAGCGTCCTGGCAAATCCCTGTCTTACCTGGGCCATGAATACCGGTCACTTATCCGACCCTATTACCTTAGGCAGGCTGAACCTTGGAAAATGTCTTCTAGGATCTTTTTGACCACCAGCTGAGCCGTTTCTTTCTTCATGGGGAAGGCTTCGACCCATCCTGAAAAAGTATCTACAAAGACTAGGAGACATTTAAGTCCAATCCTTGCTGGCTTTATTTCAGTAAAGCTCACTTCCCAGAATTGTCCTGGTCTGATTCCTCATAAGTGCTTCCCTGAAGTAAGCTTCGATGGGTAAGTATTAACTAATTGGCCAACTTGACAAGCTGTAGTCACCTGCGCAGTTATTTCTTTCCTCTGTGAGTCAGTCAATAATAATTCCTTCCTTTGGTCCTTTAAGAGTGCCTATAACTTCTTAGAGTCTAAGTGGGTGAGCTGGTGTATGTCTTTGAGATAAAGGTGGGCTTTTGAAAATTGTGTACTTGGCTCTGTAGGTTCCCAGAGTTCTGTATCTGTCTCCTCAGATGATAAGTTGCCTGAATGTTCCGGTGCGGCCAAGTCTCCTGATTGTTGTTCCCCCCGGTGTGGAAAAAGTGAACAGAGGCACTCCGTTTAGGGCTGCCAATTAGCTTCCTCATCTGCCCTTCTGTTTCCAACCGCCACGGGGTTGTTTCCCTTCTGGTGCCCTGGACAGTGCACTATGCCTAGGTCCGTAGGGCCCTGCACTGCTGAGAGAAGGTGGAGGATCATATCTTTGTTCTTTATTTCTTTATTTCTTTCCCAGCGGAGGTTAATAGCTGCCTTTGCTGGTAAATAGCCCCGTGCACATTTGCAGTGGCAAATGCATAGCGGCTATCAGTGTATATGGTGGCCCTTTTGCCTGTTGCTAGTACCAATGCTTTCGTAAGGGCAATCAGTTCTGCCTTTTGGACTGATGTCTCTTCTGTGAGACCAGAGAAACAGATGACATTAGTTTTGCTAACTACTGCTGCTCCAGCCCACCATGTACCATCTTGGAGGAAGCTGCTCTCGTTCGTAAACCATACGACTTCAGGGTGAGGCAGTGGCTGGATACTTCAAGTCTCGTCCTATACTGGTTTCTCTGCCTCTTTTTGGGGCACTCTTTGTCCAAGTTTTCTTTTTCTTTACAGTAGGCACATTGATCTGAGGCCAGGGGCAGCCTTTGACATGGGCCCATGTATCCCTTCATGTCTCCGTGCTTTTTAACTTCTGGTCTATTTGCTGCTCTGACCAAAACCTTAGCCAATGATTTAGTCTGCCTTTTGCTCCTTTCATCCTCCTTTTGTTCCCTTTCCTTCTCTCTCATCTGTTCCCATTCCTCCTCAGTTTCTCTCTTATAATATACTTTCTCAGTTTCTCTGACTAAATCTCTTAAGGTCATATCTTGTAATCCATCTAGACGTTGTAACTTTCTCTTAATATCTAGGGCAGCCTGCTGGATAAAGGCCATTGCAACAGAGGTTTTTTTGTCCTCTGCCTGAGGATCAAAAGGAGTATATTTTCTATTTGCTTCCATAATTCTCTCCAGAATCATAGAGGGAGACTCATTAGGACCTTGGATTATCTCTCTTACCATGGCCAAATTAGTCGGCCCTCTGGCGGCCACTCGGAGCCCCGCAATTAGAGCCCGGTGATAAGTGGACAAATGCTACCAACCTTCAAAGGTGTTGGGGTCCCAGTTTTGTCGGTTCATGGGCCCATAAGGACGAAGAGGGAGCATCACAGTGGCTTCTGAGTTTTCTATTTTCCGTAGGTGGCGGGTTTCTTCAGGTGGCCCAGCTTCCACCAGAAAAGGAGGGGCTGCTGCTGCTGCGGAGAAGTCCCTTGGAGGGCTTGGGTCTGGCCCAATTGCCTCTAGTAGCAGAGAGGCTGAGTCAGTGGTGGGAGAATCATCTGGAATGTGTTGGCGGTTGGGGAGCGAGGGTAGAGGATAAGGAGGGGGAGGATTGTCCAGTCTTGTGACTCAGGAAGAATGGGGGGAAGATGGGGAGGGAACGGAAGGTTTGAATGATAGGATCCTGGGGAAGGGGTATATGGCTGTTGATCTGGGTGGCCACGTGGTCCCGGCTGAAAGACAATATCTCTGACTTTTCGGATTAGAGGGAAGTAGAAGGATCCTTCTGCGGGCCACCCGACTTTGAGGATGGGCCATTCTGAAGCACAGAGAGTCTGCCAGGTCTGACATTTAACTGAAAAATAATGATTCTGGGCCCTTGAGCGGACATCAGTCCAATGATCAAGGGTCAGCAACAGAAGCAAGAAAGTGCTTTGTCCCATAATGGGAGTTACTCAAAAAGAGACAGTGAAGACACAAACGCAACACAGACAAAGACAAACAGTAAACGTTTAACATGGGTCCAAGACAAATATTAGAACTCAGTAACTGGCAAAACCTGATGGGTTAGACAATAAAGACAGACAGTAAACTCAACATGAGTTCGGGACAATGAACAAAACTGTGTAGCCAGCAAAACCTGATGGGCTGGCAAACCGAATCCTGAAGCAAAATATAACCGAGTTGAGGAAACTAATATTCCTTGATTTCCCTCATCCTCTGGAGTGTCCCCCAGGGACGTGGCCAGTAGCTCTGTGACACGTCTGCCAGCCACCGTCAGAGAGAGCTAATGCTCTTCACCCACAGCCACTTTGCCAAGCCCTCACCTGAAACCCGAAACCAGAAAGAGGCGCCTTTCTTACCCTGAGAGGAGTTCCTTGGGGTCTTTCGTCCGCTGCGCTGGATATCTCACCTGGGGCCTCCAGATGAAAAGGTGGGGCGAACATCGGAAAAAAAGACCACCAACAGGCTTTCTCATGCAACACCAAAGGGTTTATTGGGGGTATAGCATGCTGGAGCTCAGGGCTCACTTCAGAGGAGCAAAGAACAAAGAGCCCTAAGAACCACTCGAGCGGAGTTTATATACATTCTTTAGAGAGGGTAGGGACTTTACACACATCATAGCCTCCTTTAGCAAATCATCATATTCCACGGGAAAATCAAATAACAACTCTAAAACATGATTAGCACATTCATTGGCGGGAACAGGTTGGGCAGGGGGTGATTGGTCAGCCCTAAGAAGGGGTATACATTTAAATTGATTGGTGGATGCACTGTGATGTATACGTGGTGAGCTGCATGGTTTCTGGGGAGGGGCTGTTAAGTAACTAGGTCCTCAGGGAAGATTTCAACACACATCTAATATGCAAATCCGGGAATTGTCTTAACTGCCACAGGAATTTCAGGTGCTGAGTGCAGCTTGGAAACTTTACAAAACCTGGTTCCTTACATTTCAATTTCAATTTCTTTTATTCTTTCAGAACCTTACAGAGGAAGGCGAGAGAGTTCATTGACAATTACTGCTATTTTGGCTATATTGGTTTTGGATGCACACATGGGATCTTTCTTTAGATCCATCTGGTGCTGATAATCTAAGCCATAGCCTCAAACAGGGCCAAGAGGCTGATTAAAACATATCCATTTCCAAAGCAATTACTACTCTGAAGTCAGTTACAGAACTCAGTCTCTTAGGAGAATCATGCCAGTGTTAAAGCCCAGGTGAACACAGTCATCTCATCCAAAAGCCACACAAGTTACCACAATTAAAATCAAAACAATCCCACATGGCCCTCATCTACTTCCATATAGTCACTCATCATAACCTCTGCCTGGAGGTTTCCTTAAATGGCACAGCCCAATAGAGTGTCCATAATAAGCTCCCTTCCCCTCATTTGCCTAAATTCAGGGTGGCCTGGACACCCTTCCTGTGAACCAGGATTGATCACATAGTTCTGCCATTAATACTGCTCTGTTTCTGCAATTTGAGGACTACTGACTGTCAGGTATAGATTCCTTATGTGATTTGGAGTCATTATTAAACCCAAGCACCTTTGCAGGGATTGGAAGAACTCATTTGACCCCAAAAATCCCAATACTCCCTTGATGGAGGTCAAGAACCAAACAGAGGAAGGCAAGAGACTTCATCCACAATGACTGATTTTTTGCCATTTTGGTTTTGGATGCACACATTGGATCTTTCTTTAGATCCATCCGATGCTGATAATCTAAGCCACAGCCTCACACAGGGCCAAGAGGCTGATTCAGAGACATTCCTTTCCAAAGTAATTAAGCAAAGAGCCACAGGTGATGCCCATTCATTTCCATTTTAAAACTGTTTTCTTCAGGCTTCACAAAGGGTGGCCTGAGGCAAAGACCTTCCTGACATTCAGGGCAACAGAACACTAGGTAAGCAAAAGGGCCAAAGCAGGGTTTCTCCACTGAGACTTTCCTGATCACACTGATATCTGAGTTTTCTGAGATGCTTGCCATTCCCTTCAGCTATGGATTACATGGCCATGTCGCAGAGTTTGGAGGTGGTACATATTTTGGACACAAAACCATGAGCCTATTCTGGAGAGTGGCCAGAATTCAGGAAGAAAACAGGAACTTAGGAAGACAGTACATGTTGTCCATCGATAAGGCAACCTGCAATCCATTCATATAATGGGTAGGATGAATGCTGGGAAGCTTTCTACTAGACAGGACACATCCATTGATTCATTCTCTTTTCTAATGTCTACAACCAAGGACACAGTGGGATACACAGACATAGAAACACTCGCCTTGTCAAAAGACTTTCTAGAAACATTCCACTCCAAACCAAGCAAGCCGCCTTCCCTACCTATTCTCAGAATATAAGACAAAACCACAAACTCACACCCACACTGAAAAAGGCACCTCCTTCCCCAAAGTAAGTCTGTGACTATCCAGAGTGTCCTCTGAATGCTGGGCTATACTATGTTCCCCAGAAATGGCCTGTCCTTTCTCAGATCTGGTCTCCTTGGCCAACTCTGTGAAATATCAGGAGCCCGCAGTGAGCCACTTCTTGCTTTCTCTGGAAAGGCCAGTCTTCAAACTTTCCTGGCATTTGGCCATCCTCACATCAGTAGGTACCAAGAAAGACTGACTCTGTCCTTGGTAAATTTAAACAAGTGATCCCACTGTACTGGGAATTGGACTGGTTCTGGATGCCTGACTTCCTGGATCCCAAGTTCACAGAGTTCCATCACCAAGGAAGTGAGGTGAGGTCACTTCCTTCAGGAACTGAATGAGGTGACTGCCTTAGCAACCACTTTTTCCGAACAGTTGCTTCCATACTTCTTCTGACACTTTCACAAGTTAGATAGGAATCTCAACCATAGGAACCCAGGAACAGCTCTCCACAAAGGCCTTGGTTGGTCCATCTTTTCTACATTAAGGAGAGAGGGTGAATGAGACACAACCCTTCATCCTTACCAGGTTGTTTTCCATGGAATATGACTTTTGCTCTCTCACGTCCTTCATAGTTGCCTACATGTTCTCCAGGGATCATTTCTGCATGGACCTTTGAGGTTTTCAGCAGGTGGAAGATCCACTACATTCCTGTATTGTAAGACCAACTCTGTCCCTGCTGTTCTGTAATGTTAGATTGAGGGAACAGTGTATGGTTAGTGTTAATAACATGTGTGATTTGGGTTAGGAATCATTCTGCTGGATGAATAATGGTATTGGGAACCTGCGATATGTATGAGAATATATAGGTGAAATATATGTATGAAAACAGAAATCTAGGTAAGATTTGAAGCCCAAAAGAGCATTGGGCCCTTGATTGGAATACTTAGCTTTGAATTAGGTTGTGCACAGATGTGTCAGATTAATCAATATACAATGGCATAGGACCTTGTACCTTCGATGATTGAATGTCGAAGAGAACATCCAGTCAAAAAGGGATAGTCGGAAGTGAAAGGTTAATAAAATAGGTATTTGTCACTTCCTGGGAAGAATTTTGTGTTTATTCCGAGCATAATGTAGTTGTAAAAAAAAAAAATGATTAAATTAAAAAGATACCTTGAAGAGCGTCAATGAGAGAGTGAGAGGACCAAAAAAAGTGGTTTGAGTCTTGGTTCACCTAGTCCCCCTGTTTGACTACTTTTTTATCAACCCTGGCCTGTCCGATAATATCTCCATATTATTGCTAACTATAAAACCCTGTTTGCTCAACCGTGTAATTTCTTTTCTCTAAGCTCAAATTGGACAAGTTAAACTTATGGTAATACCCCACTAGCAGACATAGAATGTGACACCCCCCAATGATCACTTTTATGATTAAAAGTAGCTAGAAGAAGAAGTGGGGAATGAAAGATTAATAAAATATGTACTTGTCACTTTTTTTTTCTGTATGCTTAACAAAACACTGTTGAAATCTTGAGAACTGTTTGCTAATCTTGTTCCCAGAATGTCCTGTCCCCAAATGCCAAACTGCAGAATGTACTCCCTCACCCGGTTGAATGCAAACCGCCCACTCTCCCTCACCCATCAATAAACTTCGCTCCCTGCCCTCCCCAAAGAAAGTATATAAGCTCTGCTTAAGCTCTTCTCAGGGCTCTCTGCTCTATTCAAGTGAGCTCGAACCCCCTGCATGCTGACCCCCTATAAACCCTTTGCTGTTGCATGAGATAGTCTTTTGGTGGTCTCTTCCTCCGAAGCTCGCCCAATGTTTACTTTGATGATTGGGTGTAGAAAAGAACATTCAGTCAAAAAGGGATAGTCGGTAGGATTAGGAAGATAGTTGTTAGGTTTAGGAAGAAGAGTGAGTATAGGTTTTGGAAAAAAAATATTCTTTATCAATAGGGTTTTGTTTAGAGTGTGAATGTAAATGTTAGCCCATGTGAAGAGTCAGTCAAAATAGTGAACCGGAGAAAATATGTAGGAAAACAGATATCAATAGAGATATTATGAAATTAGGCAAAGTATAAAGTGGGTGATAGGATTAGACATTTTCAATAGGGTTGAATTTGAATTTGATCTTAGGAGAAACCAATATGTAGTCACTAATTGGATTGATATTTGAGAGCATTAGGCAACCTGGACATGGCTGTGTTTAGTAATCCATGTTCATTTTCAATTTAGGCTTTGGTACAATAATAAGTGTGAACCTTGCATTTTGTGTCCAGAATATTACTGTGATAAAATGTATATGTAGATCAGGTGACATGAGTAATTTTTCCATCATTTCTGGGAGCAATATTTTGAAGATTAATAAGTTAGTATTGGGGGTACAAAGACGTGTACCTTGTGTCTATGAATATAGAGCTAATGCATGAATTGACCATACTGTTAATAAATAATATAACTGGTTCCACTTTATATAATGCATTGGATTCGTATCTTAAAATATATAAGAAATCTTATATTGATATACATACATTCATTCCAACTAGTTATACATCTAATGGTAAAATTAAGGTTATGGTTTATCATGAAAAGTGTGTGAGTTTTGCTTCAAAAGTGATTATGGAAATCAAAAATAATGTGTTTGGAAAGAAGTCTCATGAAAAGACCAGTCAAGAACCATGAAAAAATACATGTGTTCTGAAGCAGGAAGTGATTGAAAGTGAAACAAATGCCTCTAAATTCGCGAACTTGTGGATGAAATATATATCCTATTATGTGCTTAAACTGAAGAAATAGTAATGTACCAGTTTTGAATAAAAATGAACATCAAAATACACATCATGTCCCATAGGAATCAATTTGCATTGATGTTAACCTGGGTCACTTACTGTATTAATTTTAGGATTTGTAGGCACCATTCACTGAAGATAGTTTTCAGTACTAGGAAACAAATACGTATTTCAGGTGGATGAATATTTCTGACGATAATCTTGTGAAAAGTTGATTATAAATTCACATATATGAATATGAATGAATTTAGGAAATGTATAATAAGACACATGTATTTCATATTTTGAAAAATCTGGAAAGTTTGTATATATATATATATATATATATATATATATATATATATATATATATATATATGTATATACACACACACATGCACACAGACATTAAAAGGTAGCAATATATATGCCAATTGAAATTCACCATGAAATATATATCATCCACGGTTTCAAAAATATTCATTATACTGAACATGGATTTATGTATAATGTTGTTAAACTAGGAAGCTCACAGAGAGTTCGAATTTTAACTTCCAACAGCATTTAGGAGAAGTGATCTCTTCTCACAATGTGTATCTGCCAAGTCAACCACTTCACAAGAATGTATGTGTTGTACCTTGTAGGATTCTATATGTGCATATAAAAATACATGTGCAAATAGGCTACAGAGAAAGGGAGACAGGAATTCACATATTTGTTAACTTTAAAAACACATGGAGAACAATTTCAACAAAAGTTGACTAGATTTATAACTCCTACACTACATAATGCAAAAGGCAAATTCAACTATACACCATGCCTCCTCTGAACTGCTTGTATTTCTATTCTGTTTGGATTATTATTCTCCATCATATTAGGATAAGTAGTCAGAGTCTAGTAGGCTATGGGTTAGTGTCAGGGATTCAGTATTTCGAATGGAAAATTGGAAAAGGTATCCAATGTGTATGTAATTATGTGCTATGAAAAATCTTCCCACTCTTATCCAGAACAATGCCTTGACATTACCTTTGCCCCAAGTAAGACACAATTACAGGAGAAGAGTTCGAAAATCTGTGTGTGTATGTATATATATATATATATATATATATATATATATATATATATATATATATATATATATGGAATGCAATATGCTCAGTTGTTCACAAACTTGGAGGTGGTAGATGAGTTTACAAAAGTAACGAACAGGGTAAACCCTCCACAAAAATTGAGCTTTGCTGGCCTAAAGACATCTTGAGAAACTGCCTCTGAGGTTGGGAACTTGAAATATATGTTGTTGTCAGGAGCTTAATCTTCATTTGTGGTGAGACAATTAAAGCTGGATCTGCATCTATGTGACCTGAAGGATCTTGTTTCTTATTTTCCAATGAACATGAGACAGCAGTGCTGAATTCTCTCTTTGTAGGTAAACTGTGGCCACTGGGGGCTATGTGTCTCCCTGTGAGGACTCTGAAACCATTTGGTCATCCTCCAATTTTCGTGGTGTTTCTTGCTGCTGCACTGGGAGTTTGGTATTTGCTTCGTGAAATACAAAGATTTCAACTGGGACACAGTGCTAGAGGGAGTTCTGTCATGTGTGGTGTGTCAGGGTCTGCAAGAGAATGCACCAACCAGGCCTCTATCTCACATAGCTTGCCCCCTTGACCATAGCAACCTGATTCTGAACATTGCCCTGAAAACTCTCCATATAACAAGATGCATTTACATATAAGGGTTTGCTGGCTACACTATGTCAGTCACAAGCTATTTGGAAGCCAATGGCAGGTCCACATGACTCCACCACAGATGTTTTATCACACACCTGCACACCACTACTCTAGGCCCACTACTCAGGAGGCTCCAACTTACTGGCATCACTGTTCTTCAACATTTTCATGAAACCCAGTCAATCAAGGCACTGTATTGTATACTCATGATCAGCAACAGGACATGCAAAGTTTCTCCAGTGCCACCTGGTCATGGGAATTTCAAAAATTTGATGGTATTCATCTAGCCATTTTTCAAGGATGAAGTTGGAGGCACTGTGGGTTTCAATTCATTCAGGAACCACTAAATGGTGAGGAAGTTCATTTCAATGAATTCTCTGGACAACACTCACAGGAAAGGCTTCCCAAAGAGTGCCCAAAAGGTCACATGAAGCCAGGCCCATTGAACTGTACAACGTGAGGTCCATGTGGGTTTTGACTCTCAACTATGGCTGCCATGTTTTTCATAATAAAATCATGTGATATCCTGGCTGAGATTCCCAGTGCTCTGTGGAAAACCAACCTGGGACTAGATTTCAGATTCCAAGCGTGAATCTCATGCGTGGCCTCCTAAAATCCCAACTCAATTCATGGCAATACTACTCTGAGGTCAGTTCCAGAACTCAGTCTATAAGGGGAATCACCCAAGAGTGAAGCCCTGGTGGACCGAGTCATCTCTTCCAACTGCCACAAAAATGACCACAATTATAACCAAAACACTCCCACATGGCCCTCATTTTCTTCCATATAGACATCCATCATAACTTCTGGCAAGAGGTTTCCATAAGTGGTGCAGCTCAAGACAGTGTCCAATATAAGCTTCGTTGTCCCTCATTTGCCTAAAGTAAGTGTGGCCTGGACACTCTTCCTGTCAACCAGGAGTGATCAAATAGGCCTGCCATTAATACTGCTCTGCTTCTACTATTTGAGGCCTACTGACTGTCAGGTATAGATTCTTTATGTGTTTTGTAGTCATGAGAAAACACTACCACATCTGCAGGGCTTTGAAGAACTCATTTTACCCAAGGGTCCATAATCACACTTGATGGAGGTCAGGAACCTAACAGAGGAAGGTGAGAGACTTCATCCACAATGACTGATCTTTTTGAATTTTGGTTATGGATGCACACATGGGATCTTTCTTTAGATCCATCAGGTGCTGACAATCTAAGCCCCAGCTTCACCGAGAGCCAAGAGGCTGATTCAGACACATCCATTTCCAAAGAAATTAAGCAAAGAGCCACAGGTGATGCCCACTCATTTCCATTTGAATACTGTTTTCTTCAGGCTTCACAAAAAGGTGGCCTGAGCCAAAGACTTTCCTTACATTTAGGGCAACAGAAAAATAGGTAAGCAAATGACCCAAAGCAGGGTTTCTCCACTGAGACTTTCCTGGTCACAATGATATCTGAGTTTTCTGACATGCTCCCCTTCCCTTCAGCTCTCCAGTACATGGCCATGTGACAGAGCTTGGAGGTGCCACATAGCTTGGACACAAAACTCTGAGCCTATTCTGGAGAGTGTCCAGAATTCAGGAAGAAAACAGGAACTTAGAAAGATAGTAGGTTTTGCCCATTGATAAGGCTAGCCGCAATCCATTCATAAATTGGCAGTATGAATGCTGGGAAGCTTTCTACTAGACAGAACACATCCATGATGCATTCTTTTTCTAATACCAAGACCACAAACAGAGTGGGATACACAGTAATAGAAACACTCACCTTGTCAGAGGACATACTAGATAAAGTCCTCTCCAAACCAAACAAGTCGCCTTTCCTACATATTCTCAAACTCACACCCACACTCAAAAAGGCACCACCTTCCCCAAAGTAGGTCTGTGACTATCCGAAGTGTCCTATGATGGGTGGGATATACTATATTTCCACGAAATGCACTGTGCTGTCTCAGTTCTGGTCTCCTTGGCCAACTCTGTGAAGTTGTCAGAAGTCACTGGTGATCCACTACCTGCTTTCTCAGGAATGGCCCCTCTTCTTAGCTCTCCTGGCATTTGGACATCCTCACATAACTAGGAACCAAGAAAGACTGACTCTGTCCTTGGTTTACCCAAACAAGTGAGACCACTGGAACTGGGACTGGAACTGGCTGTGGTCTCCTGGCTTCCTGAATCCCAAGTTTAGAGAGTTCCATTACCAAGGAAGTTATGTGAGGTAACTTCCTTCAGGAAGTGAATGAAGTCACTGCCTTGGCAAACACTTTGTCCTAACAGTTGCTTCCAAGGGTCCCATGAGATGGAGGGTGCACCTACTTCCTGTGACATTTTCACAAGTTAGAATGATATATCAACCATAGGCACCTGGGAACAGCTCTCCACAAAGGCTTGGTTTGGTCCATCTTCTCTACATTAAGAAGAGAGAGGCTGATTCAGACACATCCCTTCACCCTGACCAGGTTGTTTACGATGGAAGTTGACTTTTCCTCCCTCAGGTCCTTCATTGCTGCCTACATCTTCTCCATGGATTATTTCTGTATTGACCTTTGAGGTTCTCAGCAGGTGGAAGATCCCCTACACTCCTGATTGTAAGACCAACTCTGTCCTGCTTTTCTGTAAAGTTAGATTGAGGGAACAGTGTATGGTTAGGGTAATAACAGGTTCGATTTGGGTTAGGAATCATTCTGCATGATGAATAATGGCAATGGGAACCTGTGATATTTACAAGAATATATAGGTGAAATATAAGTATGAATACAGAAGTCTAGGTAAGATTTGAAGCCCAGAAGAGCATTGGGTCCATGATTGGGATACTTAGCTTTGAAATACCTTCTGCACAGATGTCTCAGATAAATCGATAAAAAATGGCATAGGACCTTGTAAATTGGATGATCAAATGTAGAAGAAAACATCCACTTAAAAAGGGTAGTTGGTAGAATTGGAAAGATAGTCAGTAGGTTTAGGAAGAAGAGTGAGTATAGGATTTGCTCCAAAAGTTCTTTAGCAATAGGGTTTCTGGTAGAGAATGAATGTAAATGTCAGCACATGTGATGAGTCAGTTACAATGATTAACTGGGGAAAATATATAGGGAAGCAGATATCAATAGAGACAGGAAGAAATCAAGCAAAGTATAAATTGAGAGATAGGATTAGACATTTTCAGCATGGTAGATGTTGAATATACAATCTTAGAAAGAAACAAATATTTAGCAACAATAGGATTGACATTTGAGAGCATTAGGCAATCTGGACTTGGATGTTTTTAGTAATCCCTGCTCACTTTCCATTTAGGCTTTGGTACAATCATAAGTGTGAACTTTGCATTTTGTGTCCAGAATATTACTGTGATAAAGTGTATATGTAGATCAGGTGACATGAGTATTTCTTCCACCAATTATGTGGTCAATATTTTGAAGATGTATAAATTAGTATTGGGTGTACAAATATCTCTACACTGTGTCTACAAATATTGATAAAATGAATGAATAGACAATACTGTGAATAAATAATATAACTGGTTCCAACTTTAAATTATGGATTGAATTGATATCTTAAAATATACAGGAAATCTTATATTGATATACATACATTCATTACAACCATTTATAGATCTAATGGTAATATTAGGGTTATGATTTGTCATGAAGAGTGTGTGAGGTTTGCTTCAACATGATTATTGAAATCTAAAATGAAAAGTATTCTCATGAAAAGACCAGTCAAAAAACATGGAGGAATACATGTGTACTGAAGCAGGAAGTGATAGAAAGTGAAACAAATGCCTATAAATTTGCAAACTTGTGAATGAAATATTTATCCTATGATGTGCATAAACTGAAGAAATTGTCATGTAACATTGTTGAATAAAAATGAACGTCATAATACACATCATGTACCATAGTAATCTACTTGCATTGATGTTAAAGTGGGTCAGTTACTGTAGAAAAATTAGGACTTCTATGCACCATTCACTGAATTTAGATTTCAGTACTAGGAAACAATATGTATTTGAGGTGGATGAATATTTCTGAGAATAATTTTGTGAACATTTGATTATAAATCCACATACATGAATATGAATGCATTTAGGGATTGTATAATAAGACACATATATTTTATATTCTGAAAAATCTGGAGAGTGTGTGTGTATACACACACACACACACACACACACACACGCACACGCACAGACATTAAAAGGTAGCAATATATATGCGAATCGAAATTTATCATGAAATATATATCATTCACAGATCCAAAAATATTCATTTTACTTAACATGGATTTATGTATTATCTTGTTCAACTAGGAAGCTCACCCATAGTTTTAATTTTCAGTTCCAACAACGTTCAGGAGGAGTGATCTCTTTTGACAATTTGTATCTGCCAAGTC
Source organism: Callospermophilus lateralis (assembly GCF_048772815.1). Classification (NCBI taxonomy): domain Eukaryota; kingdom Metazoa; phylum Chordata; class Mammalia; order Rodentia; family Sciuridae; genus Callospermophilus; species Callospermophilus lateralis. The sequence goes on along the minus strand of NW_027518102.1, from coordinate 127,887 downwards.
TGCCACCTCACAAAAGTGTACATGTGTTACCAGGTAGGATTCTATATGTGCATACAAAAATACATGTGCTGAATAGGATACAGATAAAGGGAGACAGGAATTCACGTATTTGTTATCTTTAAAACACACGGAGAACTACTTCAATTTAATATTGACTTGATTTATAACACCTACCCTTTATCATACAAAAGGTAAGTCCAGCTATACACCATGCCTCTTCTGAACTGCTTGTATTTCTATTCTGTTTTGGTTATTTTGCTCCATCAATTTAGGATTGCCACAGTCTGGCTGGGCACAATTCAGGAGCCACTTGTCAAAAGCTAACTTTATTTTTAGAACCACACACGCCAAAAAATAGCTCCTCGGGAAAAACACTCAGAGCACAACTGCCACCACCGGCTTCCCACAAGCTCTCAACCTCCTCACTCCTCCTGCTCTTGAGGTCGATTGGCTGGGTTGTTTGAGCAGAGCCAAAATAGTCCCCCAAGAAGCAGCTCCATAATTTGAAAGGGTGGGAAAACAGCCCAATGGGCATCACCGCAGAGGAGCCAATCAGCTAGATGTTGCTGGGGCCGCTGTGAGCCAACCATCAGCTGGCAGTCTGAAAGTTTGCTTTGGCCCCTTGGGCTGTGGCTCTCAACATCTAACCCTCTCTGTTTAAACACCAAGCATGTGGCTTAGGGACCGTGCCTGCCTTAGGTTGTCCAATAGTACATATGGTCCTTACCCATTATCGAATGAGCTGACCTCAAGGTGTCAGCCTCCTGTCTTAGATTGGTACCATTGTAATTGGATCTTACCCATCACTGACTACAGGTCCAGTATACATCCACACCTGTGGAGAGGTCTTTGTACCAGGGGCGGGTGAGGTTCTTTGCCTCATCTCTGTTGGCACCCAAATTTTAGCTGAACGACCATGACAAGCAGAAGGGAGGAAGATGCACCAAGGCAATTGATGGCTCTTTTTGAAAAAATTGTACCACCGATGACATCATCAGAGAAATACCCCAACACTACCACAAGTCGCTGCACCAACAGATAGTTCACAATGCATGCAGGTGAGTTCACAATGCATACAAGTGATACATAGTCCAGGCAAGTTCTGCAAGCAGTTCAGTGATGGCTATTGCAGAAGCTGTAGATTGGTTTTATCTTTGTCTTCACATGCACTGGGATGAAGTTAGAAATTCTGGCAACAATGCCTAAAGAAAGAATTATGTAACATTCCAAAAGGCACTAAAAGAAAACAATTTTCTTAACAATTTACATTGTCTCGAAGAGAATTATTAAATATAATGCAAAGAAAAGGTGGATCCAACATGGCGGCGGGCAGAGAGGCTGCGCTTTTAATGCACTCACAGTGATGGGGTCATAAAGTCGCAAGGATAACTCTTGGATTCTACCAACGGAGATTCTCCTAGCAAAATTCCACTGAAGGGAGACCGCCCGGGAGCTACTAGAATTTTTTTGAAGCGTCTGTGTGACCCGGACGAGCGGGACCCTGCCACTAGAAGCGGAGTTCGAGATTCACCAGCCACAGTCCGTGCACCGCGGGCACAGCTGCAGATCCATCTACCCGCCCGCAGCCAAAGTGACTGGGTCCTGCTAGACGCTGAGACACAGCTTGGCAGGAAGAAGTCTTTAGCCAAGCCTCCACGTGCCAGGAGCTGAGGCGAACCAGGCCGGGCCAGTCCCACCCCTCCCCTCGGTCAATCCGGCAAGAAGCCTGGGGCCCGCCATAGCAGAGAGTTGACGTCATTGGAGTTCGGCTGGCGAAATTCCTTCCCAGCAGAATCCACTTTAGCAGGTGCGTGAGTCCCCACAGTGATACAAGCAGCCAGGAAACTTCATTGACTTCTCAGGGGTCATGTCCGCAGGGAAGCAGAGGGGAGCCCAGACCCCAAGGCCCCCATATCACCAGCGGTGACCCCTAAGGTCTTAGCCGCCAGTTTACCACAGCACTGGGGCTTAAAAGGGACACTCGGTGGGGCTGCAAGTGTAACTAGATCTCTGGAGAATCACTTCTGGGAAACAGGACCTGGCTGGCAGGCTGACAGGAGGAAGGGGGTTAAGAGCTGGAGAAGTGAAATGGCTCTGGACTGACAAGTCTGAGAAACCCCCAGAAGACGCCGTACAGGGATAGCTCTCGGCAGGTAGAGAGCAGACACTCCGCTTGGAAGGCACAGCTCTGCCTACTGGAAGAGAAGAAGGTGGATCTCTAAGACTTTAATTTTTGTTGTTGTTGTTGTTGTTGCTGTTGTTGATATTTTTTTCTCTCCTTCTTCTCTCCCTGTTCCTTTCCCCCCTTTTCCTTCTCTCTTTCTATCCCATTTCAAGATTTATTGTTCTTTTCATTCCCCTCTAATCTATCTCTCCCTCTATCATTTTTTCTTTTTAAGAGCACCTTCCTTCTCCTACCGCCCAACTCTCATCCCAAGCATTACATCTTCCATTGTGTGTAATTGTCTAAATGCAAATAGGTGAATGTCTCGAGGCTGTCTATAAGACTCCTAAATACCTAGCTACTACCAACACCCTGATCCAATTGCCTGGTAGTATCCACCTTCAGTGGAGCAATCTTCTAAAGTAGCCAAGTCATACTAACCATTGTACCACCAGAGCACCCAACCTAAACATATAGTCCTAAGAACAAACAGCAAATCATTATATGCATACAGAACCTAGAAGCCTTATATGAATTGAATGAATCAGCTTTAAAGTAAAACAAAGCCCAAAATTTCTAGGCATAATCTCCCACCACAAAAGAGAGACAACAGAGATATACAAAGCCAAAACAAATGTATAGGAGAAAACAGTTACAAAGCAGTCAAACAGAGCTGAAAAGCAACGTGAACAATATGAAAAAACAAGGGAAAAAAAGGTTACGAACAATGCAGTACAATCTAAATATACAGGAGGACCTAGAAGAATCAGAAATATTTACAGGGAAAGAAATCAAGGCATTCCTAATTCAGATGGAACGGAATATTAGAGAAGACATGAGACAGCAGATCCAAGCATTGAAAGTATATTTTGAAGAGGAACTAACCACACAAATTAAATCCACAAAGAATGAGCTTTATCAGGAGATAGAGGTGTTAAAAATAATCAAGTTGTAATCATAGAAATGCAAGAAACCGTAAATCAGATTAAAAGTGCTAATGAGAATATTACAAACAGACTAGATCAAGTAGAAGTCAGAACATCAGATAATGAAGACAAAGTATATCAACTTGAAAAGAATATAGTCAACACAGAAAAGATGCTGAAATCAAACATATAACACAAAACACAAGTTTGCACACATAATATAATACATACAACACATGACATAATATTAAAGGCCTTATGACTTTTTACAGGTGAAATCTCCATTGCAATGTCTAAAAACTCTATTGTCCAAAAATAGAACTGATCAGCAAAACATTAACCTAGGTCTGTATGAGCTAAAAAAAAACAAAATAAAACTTCATGATATGAGAAAGGGCAATAATAAAATAGATGTTGAAAAAAAACATTCTGGTTCTCTCACAGATGTAAGAACAGCCAAACTGGAGTTCTGGATATCAGCTCTTATTGATTTGAGCCAAATCATCTTATTTTTGGTCTGTAGAAATCTCTTTAGTTAATCTCTCTGGAATCCAAATTGGCTACTCTTCTCCCTGTAGAAACACAAAAACAGACCCCGGACTCCAGACAATTACTGGGTCAGGACCTTTCCATTGTTCTGTTAGAATATCCTTCCAAAGTACCTTGGGCTTATGTACATTATTTGGACATATATGCCTTTCTGCAGCACTAAGCCCTGATGAACCCAAATTTAAAAAGTTTAGAGTAAAAGGGTTATTTTAAGTTTATCTTTGGGGAATATATACCCCTTCCCAATTCCTTCTTTTTGCTTTAATATGTATGTTTTAATAGTTTGATGTGATCTTTCAACTATGCCTTGTCCCTGTGGATTGTATGGGATTCCTGTTATATGAGTAATGCCAAATGATGAGCAAAATTGTTTAAAAGAGGTAGAAATATAACCAGGGGCATTATCTGTTTTTAACTCTTTTGGAACGCCCACAGTGGCAAAATTTTGTAAGCAATGAGCTATAACATCTTTAGTTTTTTTCTCCAGCAAGAAGGGAGACCATCAAAAATCCAGAAGAAGTATCAACTGTAACATGCAAATATTTTAATTTTCCAAATTCTGGCAAGTTTGTGACGTTCATCTGCCAAATATGGTTAGGTATCAATCCTCTAGGATTGACTCCAAGATTAACTTGTGGTAAAAAGGTCACACAATTTTGACATTGTTTTATTATTTGTCTAGCTTGTTCCTTAGTTACTTTGAAATGCTTTTGTAAAGTATTAGCATTGACATGGAACTTTTTATAAAAATTTATAGCTTCTTCTAGTGTAGAGAAAATATGTATGTATGTCATGTGTTGTTTTATCTACTAAATAATTGCCCAAACTAAGGGCTCCAGGCATTCCTGTATGTGTCCTGAAATGTCCTATAAAGAACGGATCTTTCCTGTCCCAGATTAGACTTTGTATAGTGGAAAGCAAAGAGAAAAGAGTAGAGGAAGGGGAAATCCTTCCACCATCTTCAAGTGATACTATAGCAATAACTATATACTGATTATCGGAAAATAAATTAATTACAGATGCTTTAAGCATCACAAAAGCTTGTAATACTGCATTAAGCTCTACATTTTGAGCTAATTGTTTTCGTACTAAAAATGTAAAAGTTTGATCAGGTGTAACTATTACTGCTGTACCATTATTTGACCCATCAGTGAATATATTTGTAGCATTTATAATAGGTGTTTTTCTTCTCATTTTTGGAAAAATTACATGATGTGATGACCAAAAAGACAATAAAGGATTAGATGGTAAGTGGTTATCAAATGAAACATTAGATTTGCACATGATTATTGCCCAAGTATTTAACTAATTATCTAACTCATCAATTTGATTCATAGTATATGGAGTAATAATTTTATTGGAAGACATTCCAATCAGTCCCTTTGCTGCTTTTATTCCTTTGAGTATTAATTGTCCTAAAGCCTCAGTATACCTAGTAAGAATAGTGTTAGGAGAACAAGATAAATGTATTCATAATAATGGACCTTCTTGCCAAAAATACTTCTGTAGGAATATTTTTTTGGTGGTAGTACAATAAATAATAAAGGCATTCTTAAATCAATTCTATCCAAATGAATATTTTCCATACATTTTTCAATGATTTTTAATGCCTTTCTTGCTTCAGGTGTTAACATTCAGGGTGCATTTGGATCTGATAGACCTTTTAGGATATCAAATAAAGGTTCAAACTCTCCTGTTGGTATACCTAGATAAGGCCTTATCCAATTTATGTCTCCTAATAACTTTTGAAAGTCATTAAGTGATTTGAGTTGATCTATTCCTATTTGAATTTTTGGTGGATCGACCATGATTGAGGATAAAAGAACTTCTAAATAATTAATTGAAAAATTTAATTGTACTTTATCTATTGCTATCTCTAGTTTATAATTTTTTAATAAGTTTGTAAGTGTGGCATAACATTCTAGCAATGCGTTTTTAGCTTTCTGTGCTAATAATACACCATCCATATAGTGAAATATTTGTAGTTCAGGATTTTGATTTCTAAGTGGCTGGATTAATTTGTTAACATAAATTTGACACATAGTTGGACTGTTAGCCATCCCTTGAGGGAGTACTTTCCATTTGGATCTCTGATCAGGACCTTCATGATTCAGTGCAGGGATAGTAAATGCAAACCATGGACTATCCTCAGGATGAATTGCAATTGAATAAAAACAATCATTAATATCTATAATTAAAACATCCCAGGTTTTTGGCAAAGCAGAACATTGAGGAATTCCCAAATGAGCAGGTCGCATAATAACCGTCTCATTATTAATGGCTCTTAAATCTTGCAATAATCTCCATTTACCAGATTTCTTTTTGATGGCAAAAATGGGAGTATTATGGGGAGATACAGACGGTTGTATATGTCCTTCCGCTAATTGTTGTTTTACCAGGTCATGGGTTGCTTGTACCTTTTCTTTAGTCAGGGGCCACTGACGAACCCATACTGGTATTTCTGATTTCCAAGTAGTTTTTATTGTCTTAGTGGCCCTTTCTTAAAATCCAACCCATGTCTGTCTGTTCTTTGATCTATTTGTATTGGGGCTGCTATACCTTGTTCTTGTTTTTCTAATGTTTTTCCTTTCCTAAAACCTTGTCTAACCATAATTGTGGGTACATTTTGATTGATGTTATTTGTTAATGTCAAACCTAATCGATCTAGGACATCTCATCCCCATAAATTTATGGGAAGATGATCCATACATATGGCTGTTTAGTTCCTTCACATCCTTCAGGATCCTTCCAATCTAATACCATTGCTCTTCTATGGGGATTAGTCACCAATCCTAGGCCTTGAAGCATTTGAGTGTATTGTTGTAATGGCCAATGTTTTGACGAGAGATGATGCTAAGTTCTTGATGAGAGATGATGCTAAGTTCTGCATCTGTATCCAATAGCCCATTAAATTCATGTCCTTGAATATTTAGTTTTAGCATGGGGCGAGAATCTAAATTTAAAGAAACATAGCCCAATCTACACGTGTGGAGCCTAATCCCTTGGAACCTCTTTCTATAGCATGACTGAAAAATTTATCATGTAGGCTTGGTATTATTAGTAACTGTGCTATTCTGTCTCTTGGTGAAATTACAGATATACCCTTTGGAGAACTGGCTATAATTTTTAATTCACCTTCTATGGTCTACAAGCACGGACACAGGGAGATACACAGACATAGAAACAGTTGCCTTGCCAAAGGACTTACTAGACACAGTTCACCCCAAACCAAACATTCTGCTTTTCCTACCTATTGTCAGAACATGATACAAAACCACAAACTCACACCCATACCCACAAGTCACCTCCTTCCCCAAAGTAGGTCTGTGACTATCCAGAGTTTCCTCTGACTGGTGCGCCATAATATTTTACCACGAAATGGCCGGTACTGTCTCAGATCTGGTCTCCTTGGCCAACTCTGTGAAGTTTTCAGGAGGCAGCTATTTCCTGCTTTCTCAGGAAAGACTCCACTTCAGAGCTCTCCTGGCATTTGGCCATCCTCACATCAGTATGTACCAAGAAAGACTGACACTGTCCTTAGTAAATCCAAACAATGAGCCCACTGGGACTGAGACTGGGACTGGCTCTGTGTCCCGGGCTTCCAGTTCAGAGAGTTCCATCACCAAGTAAGTGAGGTAGGTCACTGCTGGCTTGTGGGAAGCCGGTGATGGCAGTTGAGTTTTGAAGGTTTTCCTCAGGAGCTGTTTTGTTTGGCATGTGTGGTTCTTAAAATAAAGTTCGTTTCTTTTGTCAAGTGGCTCCTGAATTTTGCCCAGCCAGAATGTGGCATTTGGAGGGCCGCAAGGGGAATGAGTGAGGGTAAGTGATAAGGTAAACTGCACACCTCTGAAGGCAGGGCGAGAGGATGGGAAGCCATTTTAAAATTCCTCTTTTGTTTTGCTTCACTTTTGTTTTAAGTTGCCTGTCCCTGGAGATGGGTAAGATGGAAGAAAAACCACTCACATCTGAGGAACTGATTGAGAGAAAAAAGAGATGGACATTTCAGGAGGATAGAAAAGCTATTATAATGATTTTCTGTTGTTCCACTTTTGTTTCATTCTGGTTCAGTTTTGTTTGGCGATATCTTCTTGGGTTGTATTATAGTTATAGTAGAAATATTCACGTAAAAGAGAAGGTCTCTCAAGCTAGTCAGACAGAGATAAAAATTCAATTAAAAGAGAAGGTCTCTCTAGCTAGTTAGACAGAGGAAAAAAACAGGTGATTGATCCTGATAATGTGTCTGAATCAGCCTCTTGGACCTGTGTGAGGCTGTGGCTTAGATTCTCATCACCTGATGGATCATTCCGTGTGTGAATCCATACCCAAAATGGCCAAATGAGCAGTCCCTGTGGATGAAGTCTCTTGCCTTCCTCTGTAAGGCTACTGACCTCCATCAAGTGAGAATACGCATCCTTTGTGTCAAATGAGTTCTTCAAAGCCCTGGAGAGTCTAGCACATAGGTTCTTTGGTTTTCTCATGACTCCAATTCACATAAAAATATCTATACCTGACAGTCAGTAGGCCTCAAATTGGAGAAGCAGAGGTGTATTAAGGGCAGGCCTATTTGATCACACCTGGTTCACAGGAAGGGTGTCCAGGCCACCATGACTTTAGGCAATGAGGGGCAAGCAGCTTATTTTGGACACTGTCTTGGACTTCGCCACTCATGTAAACCTCCAGACAGAACTTAGTATGAGAGTGTATATATGGAAGAAGATGAGGACCATGTGGGAGTGTTTTGGTTTTAATTGTGGTCATTTGTGTGGTAGTTGGAAGATATGACTGGGTACACCTGGGCTGAACTCTCGTGTGATTCCCCTTAAAGACTGAGTTCTGGAACTGACTTAGAGAAGTGTTATCATGAAATATGTTGGGATTTCAGTTGGTCACGCATGAGAGTCGCCCTTGGAAACCGAGATCTAGGCCCAGGTTTGCTTTCCACAGAGCACTGGGAATCTCAGCCAGGATATCACATGGTTTTATTCTGAAAGACATGGCAGCCATATTTGAGAGTCAAAACACAAATGGACCTCACATTGTAGACAGCAATAGCCCTGGCTTCCTGTGAAATTTTGGCCACTCTTTGGAAGCCTTGCCTGTGAGATTTCTCCAGAGATTTCATTGAAATGAGCTTCCTCACCATTTAATTGTTCCTGAATGAAGTTAAACACACAGTGCCTCCAACATCATTCTTGAAAAATGGCTAGATAAATACCATGAAAATTTTGAAATTCCCATGACCATGAAAATGGTGTAGAACAGAGATGCCAGTAAGCTGGAGCCTGATGTGAAGTGGGCCTAGAAAAGTCGTGTGCAGGTGTGTGATAAAATATCTGTGGTGGGGCCATGTGGATCTGCCATTGGCTTCCAAATGGCTTGTGACTGACATGGTGCACCCAGCAGACCCTTCTATGTAAAGGCATCTTGTTATATGGAGAGTTTTCAGGGCAATGTTCAGAATCAGGTTCCTTTGGTCAAGGATGGGATTGAAGCCTGGTTGGTGCATTATCCTGCAGACCCTGACACACCACACGTGACAGAACTCCCTTTAGCACTGTGTCCCAGTTGAACTCCTTGTATTTTGTGAAGCAAATACCAAACTCACATTGCAGCAGCAAGAAACACATCGACAAGTGGAGGATTGCCGGATGGCTTTACAGTCCACACGGAAAGATTTTCCCCCCAGTGGCCACAGTTTACCTACAAAGAGAGAATTCAGCACTGCTGCCTCATGTTCATTAGAAAATAAGAAACCATGTCCTCCAGGTCACTTAGATACATACCTAGCTTAGATGGTCTCTCTACAAAAAAAGCTAAAACTCCTGACAACAACAAATATTTCAAGTGCCCAAACTCAGAGGCAGTTTCACCAGAAGTCTTTAGTGCAGCAGAGCTCCATTTTGTGGAGTATTTACCTGTCCCTTACTTTTGGAAACTCCTCTGCCACCTTCAAGGTTGTGAACTCTTGAGCATATTACATTCCAGATATGTATTCACAGATTTTCTAACTCTTCCACTCTAATTGTGTTTTACTTGGGGTGAAGGTAAAGTCAAGGCATTGTTCTGGATTAGAGTGCGAAGATTTTTGTGAAGCACATATTTACATACACATTGGATTCATTTTCCTATTTTCCATTCAAAATGCTGAATGGCTGACACTAACCCATACCCTACTAGACTCTGACTACTAATTCTAATATGATGGAGAAAAATAACCCAAACCGAATAGAAATACAAGCAGTTTAGATGAGGCATAGTGTATTGCTGGACTTGCCTTTTGCATTATACAGGGTAGGACTTATAAATCTAGTCAATATTTTGTTGAAATAGTTCTCCATGTGTTTTTAAAGTTAACAAATAGATGAATTCCTTTCTGCATTTCTCTGTAGCCAATTCAGCACATGTAATTTCATATGCACATATTGAATCGTTCCTGTTATCACATGTACATTCTTGTGAGGTGGCTGACTTTGCAGATACAAATTGGGAGAAGAGATCACTCCACCTAAACACAGTTGGAACTGAAAATTCAACCTATGGGAGAGCTTCATAGATGAACAACATGATAAATAAAATCATGTTCAGTATAATGAATATTTTTGGATCAGTGGATGATATACATTTCATGATGAATTTCGATTTCCATATATATTGCTACTTTTTAATGTCTGTGTGTGTGTGTGTGTGTGTGTGTGTACACTCTCCAAGTTTTTCATAATATTAAATATATGGGTCTTAATGTACACTCCCTAAATTCATTCGTATTCATGTATGTGGATTTATAATCAAATATTCAAAAGATTATTCTCAGAAATATTCATCCACCTGAAATACATATTTGTTTCCTAGAAATAAAAACTAACTTCTGTGAATGGTGCATACGAATCCTAATATTTCTACAGTAACTGACCCAGTTTAACACCAATGCAAGTAGATAATTATGGAACGTGATGTGTATTTTGATGTTCATGTTTAGTCAACACTTGTACATTACTATTTCTTCAGTTTATGCACATCATAAGATATATATTTCATACACAAGTTAGCAAATTTATAGGCATTTGTTTCACTTTCAATAACTTCATTCTTCAGAACACATGTATTCCTCCATGTTTTTTGACAAGACTTTTCATGAGACTTCTTTCTAAACACATTATATTCGATTTCCATAATCACTTTTGAAGCAAAACTCACACACTCTTCATGATGAAATATCACCCTAATATTACCATTAGAAGTAAAACTGGTTGGAATGAATGATTTAATATCAATATAAGATTTTCTGTATATTTTCAGATATCAACTCAGTCCATTATTTAAAGCGGACCAATTATATTATTTATTCACAGTATGGTCTATTCTTGCATTATCTCTATATTCTTAGACAGATACTACACCACATTCTACCCCCAATACTCATTTATACGTCTTCAAAATATTGTTCCCAGAAATTGTGGAAGAAATACTCATGTCACCTGATCTACATATACATTTTATCACAGTAATATTCTGGAAAATAAAGAAAAGGTCACACTTATGATTGTACCAAAGTCTAAATTTAAAGTGAGCATGGATTTCTAAAAACATCCATGTCCAGGTTGCCTAATTCTCTCAAATGTCAATCCAATTGTTGACTACATACTTGTTTCTTTCTAAGATTATATATTCAAACTCAACCCTGTTGAAAATGTCTAATCCTATCACTCACTTTAAACTTTGCCTGATATCCTAATGTCTCTATTGATATAGGCTTTCCTTCATAATTTCCCAGTTCATCATTTTGACTGTTCCTTTGTGCTGACATTTACATTCACTCTCTACCTGAAACCCAATTGCTAAATAACTTTTGGTCCAAATCCTATACTCACTCTTCTTTCTGAATCTACCGACTATCTCCCAAATCCTACTGACTATCCTTTTTTGAATGGATGTTCTCTTCGACATTCAATCATTCAAGGTACAAGGTCCGATGCCATTGTGTATTGATTTATCTGAGACATCTGTGCAGGACATAATTCAAAGCTAAGTCTCCCAATCAAGGGCCCAATCCCTTTCTGGGCTTCAAATATTACTTAGATTTCTGTTTTCATACATATATTTCACCTCTATATTTTTATAAATATTGCAGATTTCCAATACCATTATTCATCCATCAAAATGATTCCTAACCCAAATCGAACAAGTAATTAACCCAAACCATATACTATTCCCTCATTCTAACTTTATAAAAGAGCAGGGAAAGTCTTGGTCTTACAATATAGGAATGTAGGGGATATATCACCTGCTGAAAACCTCAAAGGTCCATGCAGAAATAATCCCTGGAGAAGATGTAGGCAGCTATTAAGGACCTGAGAGAGCAAAAGTCATCTTCCATGGAAAACAACCCTGTCTGGAGAGGGGTTGTTTCTGACTCAGTGTCTCTGTTCCTAATGTACAGAAGATGGACCAATCCAGGCCTGTGTGGAGAGCTGTTCACGGGTGCCTATGGGTGATATACTATTCTAATTGGTGAGAGTGTCACGGGAAATAGGGACAGCATCTATCTCATGGGACCCTTGAAAGCAACTGTTAGGAAAAAGTGGTTGCAAAGGCAGTGACCTCATTCAGTTCCTGAAGGAAGTGACCTCATCTCTATTCCTTGGTGATGGAACTCTCTGAACTTGTGATCCAGGAATCCAGGCACCCAGAGCCAGTCCTAGTCCCAGTCCCAGTGGGCTCACTTGTTTGGATATTCCTAGGACAGAGTCAGTCTTTCTTGGTATCTATTGATGTGAAAATGGCCAAATGCCAGGAAAGCTTTGAAGACTGGCCTTTCCAGAGAAAGCAAGTAGTGGCTTACCACGGGCTCCTGACAATTTCACAGAGTTGGCCAAAGAGACCAGATCTGAGACAGGACAGGCCATTTTGGAGGTACATAGTAAGGCTCACCAGTGAGAGTACACTCCGAATAGTCACAGACCTACTTGGGGGAAGGCGATGCCTTTGTGGTTTTTGTTGTGTGTTTGTGGTTTTATCTCATGTTCTGAGAAAAGGTAAGAAAGGTGGTTTGTTTGGTTTGGAGTGAACCGTTTCTAGTAAGTGATTGGACAAGGCAAGTGTTTCCATGTCTGTGTATCCCAATGTGTCTGTTGTTGCAGACATTAGAAAAGAGAATGCATCAATGTATGGGTCCTGTCTAGTAGAAAGCTTCCCAGCATCAATCCTGCCCAATTTATGAATGGACTGTGGCTTGCATTATCGAAGGGCAACACCTACAAACTTCCTTAGTTCCTGTTTTCTTCCTGAATTCTGGCTACACTCAAGAATAGGCTCATGGTTTTGTGTTCAAGATATTTACCACCTCCAAGCTCTGTGATATGGCCATGTACTGGATAGCTGAAGGGAATGGCGAGCATCTCAGAAAACTCAGATATCAGTGTGACCAGTAAAGCCTCAGTGGAGAAACCCTGCTATGGGCCTTTTGCTTACCTATTGTTCTTTTGCCCTGAATGTCAGGAAGGGCTTTGCCTCACGAAACACATTTGTGAAGCCTGAAGAAACCAGTTTTCAAATGGAAATAAGTGGGCATCACCTGTGGCTCTTTGCTTAACTGCTTTGGAAAGGGATGTGTCTTAATCAGTCTCTTGGCCCTGTGTGAGGCTGTGGCTTAGATTACCAACACCTGGTGGATGTAAAGAAAGATCCCATGTGTGCATACAAAATCAAAATGGCAAAAATTGCAGTCATTGTAGATGAAGTCTCTCGCCTTTCTCTGTAAGGTTCCTGACCTCCATCAAGTGGGAATAGGGATTCTTTGGGTCAAATGAATTCTTCAAAACCATGCAGAGGCTAGTCCATAGGTGCTTCGGTTTTTTCTTGACTCCATTTCACATAAAGAATCTAAATGCCAAAGTCAGAATGCCTCAAATTGGAGAAGTGGAAAAGTATTAATGGCAGACCTGTTTGATCACTCCTGGTTCACAAGAAGGGTGTCCAGGCCACCGTGACTTTAGTCACACACACACACACACACACACACACACACACACACACACACACACACATATATATATATATATACTCTCCAGATTTTTCAAAATATGAAATATGTGTCTTATTTTACACTCACCAAATTCATTCATATTCATATACGTAAATTTATAATCAACTTTCCAAAGATTATTCTTAGAAATATTCATTCACCTGAAAAACATATTTCTTTCCTATACTGAAAAGTAACTTCAGTGAATGATGCACACAAATCCTAATATTTCTACAGTACCTGACCCAGTTTAACATCAATGCAAGTAGATTCCAATCGGACATGATGTGTATTTTGACGTTCATTTTTATTCAACACTAGTAGATTACTATTTCTTCAATTAATGCACATCATAGGATATATATTTCATCCACAAGTTAGAAAATTTATAGGCATTTGTTTCACTATCAATCACTTCCTGCTTCAGAGCACATGCATTCCTCCATGTTTCTTGACTGGTCTTTTCATGAGAAAAGGGATGGACAAGGCAAGGTAAGGCAACTAAGATAGCACCGAAGACACGGAAACAGTCCTATTTGGTTACAACCGGATTTAGAGGGCATTGCTTCTGTTGTAATCATTTAATCCCCTGAACCCCAAGTTTAAATTGTTTCAGAATTTTGTACCCAACATGTAAGGGAGGGGCTCAGAAGTTCACAGTCTGCAGAAGTTCATAAAAAGCAGTTTTTGTTTCTGTTTTTTTTTTTCTCTGTTCTGGGCAAGTTAACATTTTAAGGACACCGGGAATGGGGCAGAGCTATTTTCTTCTCTTTTTTTTTCTCTCTGCCAGCTGTTACCATGAAGCCCAGTTGGTAACTTCTTTATCTTAGAAATGTAGCCATCTCTGTGAAGCCCCAGCTCAAGCTCAGAGGCCTTGTTTACATATTGCCAGCATTGTGACTGACTCTTTCCAAACACATTATTTTTGATTTCCATAATTACTTTTGTAGCAAAACTAACATATCTTCATGATAAACCGTAACCCTAATATTAATATTAGATGTATCATTGGTTGGAATGAATGATTGTATATCAATATAAGATTTCTTATATATTTTCAGATATCTATTCAATCTGTTATTTAATGTGGAACCAGTTATATTATTTATTCACTTATGGTCTATTCATGCATTATCTCTATATTCAATGACACAGTGTACACCTTTTTGTACCCCCAATACCCATTTATATGTCTTCAAAATATTGCTCCCAGAAATAGTGGAAGAAACACTCATGTCACCACATCTACATATACATTTTATCACAGTAGTATTCTGGAGACAAATGTAAAGGTCACACTTGTGATTGTACCAAAGCCTAAATGGAAAGTGAGCATGGATTACAAAAAACATCCATGTCAAAGTTGCCTAATGCTCTCAAATGTCAATCCTATTGGTGACTACATTTTGTTTCTTCTTAAGATTATATATTCTAACTCGATTCTGTTGAAAATGTCTAATTGTATCACTCACTTTATACTTTGCCTGATTTTGTAATGTCTTTATTGATATCTGCTTTCCTACATATTTTCCCCACTTCAATATTGTGACTGTTCACATGTGCTGACATTTACATTCACTCTCTAACCGAACCCCTATTGCTAAAGATATTGTTTTCCAAATCCCATACTCACTCTTCTTCCTAAACCTACAGACTATCTTCTTAATCTTACCGACTATCCCTTTATGACTGGATTTTCTCTTCTACATTCAAACATCCAAGTAATGTTCCTGCAAGCGTTGGAGGAAGAGATCACCAAGAGAGTGTCTCATGCAACAGCAAGGGGTTAATTGGGGGTCCAGCAAGCTGGGGCTCAGAGCTCACATGAATAGAGCAGAGAGCCCTGAGAACAGCTTAAGCAGAGCTTATATACTTTCCTTGGTGAGGGCAGGGACGGAAATTTATTGATGGGTCAGAGCGAGTGGGCGGTTAGTGTGAAAGTGGGTGAGGGAATACATTCTGCAATTTGGCAGTTGGGGACAGCACAATCTGGGAACAAGATTACAAACAGTTCTCAAGATTTCAACAGTGTTTTGTTAAGCATACAGAAAAACAGGAAGTTACAAGTACCTTTTTTATTAACCTTTCATTCCGCACTTCTTCTTCTTGCTACTTTTAATCATAAAAGTGATTATTGGGGCGTGTCACATTCTATGTCTCCTAGTGGGGTATTACCATAAGTTTAACTTGTCCAATTTGAGCTTGGAGTAAAGAAATTACATGGTTGAGCAAACAGGGTTTTATAGTTAGAAATAATATAAGGATTATTATTGGACAGGCCAGGGTTGATAAAAGCGTAGATAACCAGGGGGACTGTGTGAACCAAGACTCAAACCACCCTTTTTGGGCCTCTCTCTCTCATTGACGCTTTTCAAGGCATCCTTTTATTTTACTCATAGGTTTTTTTTACAACCTCAGTATGGTCGGCATCAGAACAACATTCTTATATCAATGCAGAACAAAGGCCCCCTTCTCTCATGAAGAGGAGGTCCAACCCTCAACTGGTGTGTAAAACAAATTCAGATACAGATGTTAAAGATTCCTGCAAAGCTGTGATGGAGGTTTCTATTATCTTTAAGTTTTGGTCTCTTGCTGCTTCTATTTGGGTCATTTGTTGTGTACCATGGAGCAGGGCAGTGGTTCCTGTGATTACCCCTGCCGCAACTCCAATTCCTAATATGATGGCTAAAGTGAGGGATATATGTTCCCAGTGGAACCGGGTTGTATACCCCCCTGTTTGAACTTCAAATGAACCTGGGTCATTATAGAGTAATCTGGGACACATCTTCACCCTTACACAATTAATCAAATCTGTTGACCATTTCATGAAAACATAAACAATGTTTAAGTATATAGAATTATACTGTTGTAGGGACGGACAAGGCACGGCACTTAAGATACAACCAAAGACAGGGAAACAGTCCTATTTGGTTGCAACCGGATTCAGAGGGCATTGCTTCTGTTGTAATCAATTAACTCCCTGAACCCCAAGTTTAGGTAGTTTCAGAATTTTGTACCCAACATGAAAGAGAAGAGACTCAGAAGTTCACAGTCTGCAGAAATTCAAAAAAAGAGGCTTTTTTTTTCTGTTTTCTCCCCTATTGTGGTCAAGTTAACTTTTCAAGGACACCTGGGAGGCAGAGAGCTTTTTTTTTCCTTTTCTTTTATCCCCCTGCCAACTGTTACCATGGAGCCCAGTTTGTAACTTTTTATCTTAGAAATGTAGCCATCTCTGTGAAGCCCCAGCTCAAGGCCAGAGGCCTTTTTCACACATTCTGTGAAAAACTATTAAGGGGGTGTCTAGCTTAGGAGTGCTGATTTTTCCAGCCAGTAGCCAAGTAGAACAGGGCAACAGAAAAAGAGGAAGTTAATCTACACTGACTCATTTATAGAGACTCTTTTGCTGAAAGTCCTAAAGTCAGCCATGGTGAAGACTTCCGGAGAAGTTCAGTGAAGATTTTTCTGTGGGCCTGGTACAGAGGGGGAAGACAGGGAAGGCGGGGGGTGAGAGCAGCTCCGTGGATCTGAGAATAAGGAAGGAGAAATGTAAAAGAATAATGGGAAAAGGTTTTGGGATTTTCCTAGCAACATAAATTGAGCAGTAGAACCGGTAGAGCAGAAAGGAAGACAGGAGTGAGTATCCCAAAAAGCCTGTGAGGGACTTTAAATTCTTAGTAACCTGTTTTCAGTGATGACAAAGAAACTTTAAAGGCCATTTTCATTACATCTTCGATAGGGGTCTGAGGGTTCTCCTAAGCTGGTTTGAGCTTTGGGTTAGGTGGTAAGAGGATCTGGTGGGACCCGGTGTGGGCACTGACAGGAAAAGAGAGAAGTGAGTGGGTGGATGGGTACCTCAGTACCTGCTACCTCAGCAAGGGGGCAATGCTCTGAGAACCGGCAGAGGTTTCGGTTTTTGATCTAGTAATTGGAGAAGAGAAATCAGGTTTGCTGAGGTGGGACTGACAGCAGAGAGTATGGAGCAGAAGGCTGAGTTTGAGGAACTATTGGAGAAGCATAGTTCAGGATGTGAGCGAAAGAGGAAAAAGGCCTTCACATAGGGGAATTTCCTTTCACCCTTTTGAGCACTTGCAGAAGTTAAAAAGGTCACACAAAATTTGAGGATCTAGAGACTCCTCTGGGGGCCATCAGTTTGGGTTGTCTAAGTGGTAATATGGCCAATGCTGTGTACTGAATTTGATGAGGATTTTGGATTCCACCAGGCAGCCCCTGTATGCTCAAATCCCCATGACTTACAGAAGAAATCGGCTTTTCCCCCACACAGCCATGGCGGTTTGTGGCTTTGATTGTCTGCCGGGCAAACATACTAATATAGGCTAGCCAACCTGCATCTGGCTTGCCTGTCCCTACAACCATAATGTTTGTTTCCATTATCTATGGTACGGAAAGGATTTAATGGAATTTTAATGGGATCCTCTTCATCAGGGATATTCTAATAGGAAAGACCTATAGCCAGCTGGCAAATGTCTGGGTGGAGAGATGGCCTCCAGGTCCCTAAGTGGGCTGTATGCAAGAGAGACCATACTTCTTATCTAGTAGGATTTGTGATCAGCCATCGCTGCAGTAGGGGCTGATGAGCGTTAGGACTACGGGTGGCCAAGGAGAGAGTCTATAGCCTTACCCACGTGGCGAATATGCAATTTGAAAGGGTTAACAGTCTTTTCCAGTTTCCAGCCAGAATCTGGACATGGCACAGGCTTGAGATGAGAGGCATGGATGCAGGAAGTGATTCCCTCTACTTTTACTGCTGTAGGTGCTATAAGTAGCACCTGGAATGTTCCTTTCCAGTGGGGTTCCAGGGATGACACCTGATGTCATCTTATTCAGAGGAAGTCTCTTTCTTGATATCAATGTGGATTCCCCTCGTCCCCAGGTTGGAAGCCAGTAGCCACCTGTTTCCACAGGTATAGCTGAGTTCTTAAAAGAGATTTAAGTCTGTCAAGCAAGGGTGTGTGGAAGGGATCCTTAGGTCTTAGAGTCGGGGTTAGGTCTCTTATTGGAGGAGGGGCGCCATAGAGAATTTCATAGGGGGTGAGGTTACACAAAGAAACAAAGGGAGTATTTCTTGCATGAAACAGTGCATAAGGCAGGAGCATAGTCTAATCTTTTATGCCGGTCTCTAAGCTTAATTTCGTTAAGGTCTCTTTAATGGTTGTATTTATTTTTTTATGTGTCCTGAGCTCTGGGGTCTATAAGCGCAATGTAAATTCCAATTAATCCCTAGGGTCCTGGCTAACCCCTGATTTTCCTGGCCCATGAAGGCTGTTCAATTATCAGACCATGTTACATTAGGCAGGCCGTGTCTTTGATAAATATCTTTCAGGAACTTCTTGACCACAATTTGTGCCGGTTTTCTTTTATGTTTTTGGTGGGAAAGGCTTCAATCCATCCTGAAAATGTATCTACAAAGACTAGGAGATATTTAAGTCCATACCTTGCTGGCTTAATTTCAGAAACGTCCACTTCCCAGATTTGTCCTGGTCTGGTTCCTCATAGGTGCTTTCCTGCAGGAAGCTTGGAAGGGTAAGCATTAACCAATTGACAGAACTGACAGACTTTTGTTAACCATTCAATTATTTCCTTTCACTGTGAGTGAGTTAGTCTAAAACTCTGTTCTTGATCCTACAGTAATGCCTGCAGTTTTTTTGAACCAAGTTGATTGAGTTGATGTACATTTTTAACATAGTGTAGGGCTTTCTGAAATTCCAGGCTGGGCTCACTGAAGTTGAGGAGTTCATTGTCAGTGTTCTTAGATATTATCAAAAGCTTGCTGGTGCTCAAGGGTCCATTGGAATTGGGCATTCTCATTTAACAGCGGGTATAAAGGAGCAGCTAAGAACACAAACCCAGGTCCATAACCTGCTAAAGCCAGCATTCCCAAGAAACTCTCTATGTTGTCTCCTGTTAAATGGGGGTGGTATCTGCACAACGGTTTATTTCCTGGGCTCAGTGAGCCATCATTTACCGTGCCTAAGGGAATACCCCAGGAAGATTACTTCTTGCTGGCAAATTTGGGCCTTTTTGTCCGAAGCTCTCTACCTGAGTTGAGCAAGCTCAGATAATAGTGCTTGGGTCTCAGACTCACAGTTTTCTTTGGTGTTGGCTGCCAGTAGCTGGACATCCACATATTGAAGCAGAATGACTTAGGGTTGCATAGTTCTAAAGTTGTTGAAATGTCTGTGAAGGGCTTCATCAAAGAGAGTGGGGGAGTTTTTGAACCCCTGTGGGAGTCTAGTCAAAGTTAGTTGAAAAGACTTTCTGGTTTCTGGGTCTACCTACTCAAAAGCAAACAGCAACTGACTATCTTTATGCAGAGGCAAGCAAAAGAAAGCATCTTTTAAGTACAGAACAGTATACCATTTACACTCAGCCACAGCAAAGAGGTTATTGGGGGTCCAGCATGCTGGGGCTCAGAGCTCATTTGAATAGAGCAGAGTGCCTGAGAACAGCTTTAACAGAACTTATATACTTTTCTTGGAGAGGGCAGAAAGGGAAATTTATTGATGGGTCAGGGCGAGTGTGCGGTTTGCGTGCACTCGGGTGAGGGAGTATATTCTGCAGTTTGGCATTTGGGGACAGCACATTCTGGGAACAAAATTACCAAACAGTTCTCAAAATTTCAACAGTGGTTTGTTAAGCATACAGAAAAACAGGAAGTGACAAGTGCCTATTTAATTAACCTTTCACCTAAGCAAAATGGAAAGTGAGCATGGATTACTAAAAACAACCATGTCCAGGTTGCCTAATGCTCTCAAATGTCAATCCTATTGGAGGCAACATATGTCTTTCTTCCTAAGATTATATATTTAACCTCAACCATGTTGAAAATGTCTAACTCTATTTCATTATACTTTGCCTGATTTCCTAATGTCTCTATTGATATCTGCTTTCCTACATATTTTCCCCAGTTCATCATTGTGACTGACTCTTCATATGTGCTCATATTTACGTTCACTATCTACCCAAAACCCTATTGCTAATGAAACTTTTGTCCAAATCCTATATTCACTCTTTTTTCTGAACCTACTGACTACCTTCCTAATCCTGCCGACTATTCCTTTTTGACTTAATGTTCTATAGGACATTTAATCATCCAAGGTACAAGGTCCTCTGCCATTGCACATCAATTTATCTGAGATATCTGTGCAGAACATAATTCAAAGCTAAGTATCTCACTAAAGGGCCCAATGCCCTTCTGGGCTTCAAATCGTACCTAGATTTCAGGTTTCATACTTATATTTCACCTATATATTCTTGTGAATATTGCAGGTTCCCAGTACCATTATTCATCCCGCAGAATGTTTCCTAACCCAAATAGAATATGTTATTAACCCTAACCATACACTGTTCCCTCAATCTAACTTCACAAAAGAGCAGGGACAGAGTTGGTCTTACAATACACGAATGTAGGGGATCTTCCACCTGTTGAGAATCTCAAAGTTTGATGCAGAAATGATCCCTAGAGAAGATGTAGCAGCTATGAAGAACCTGAGAGAGCAAAAGTCATCTTCCATGGCAAACCACCTGTTCAGGATGAAGTGATGTGTCTGAATCAGCCTCTCTCCTACTGATATAAAGAAGATGGACCAAACCAACCCTGTGTGGAGAGCTTCTCCTGGGTGTCTATGGTTGATATACCATTCTAACTTCTGAAAGTGTCACAGGAAGTAGGGGCAGCCTCCATCTCAAGGGACCCTTGGAAAGAAGTGTTAGGACAAAGTGGTTGCCAAGGCAGTGACCTCATTCCCTTCCTGTTGGAATTGACCTACCTCACTTCTTTGGTGATGTAACTCTCTGAACTTGGGATCCAGGAAGCCAGGCACTCAGAGCCAGTCCCAGTCCCATTCCCAGTGGACTTACTTGTTTGGATTTACCAAGGAGAGAGTCTGTCTCTCTTGGTACCTAATGGTTTGAGGATGACAAAATGCAAGTAGAGCTCTGAAGATGGGCCTTTAATGAGAAAGCAGGTAGTGGTCAGCACAGGCTCCATACAACTTCACAGAGATGGACAAAAAGACCAGACCTGAGACAGGACAGGCCATTTTGGGGGAACATAGTATGGCCCACCAGTCAGAGGACACTCTGGATAGTCACAGACTTACTTGGGGGAAGGAGGTGACTTTTTGAGTGTGGGTGTGAGTTTGTGGTTTTGTCTCATGTTCTGAGAATAGGTAGGAAAAGCGGTTTGTTTGGTTTAGAGTGGACTGTTTCTAGAAAGTCCTTTGACAAGGCGAGTGTGTTTCTGTCTATGTATCCCACTGTGTCCTTGGCTGTACACATTAGAAAACAGAATGGATTAATGGATGTATCCTGTCTAGTAGAAAGCTTCCCAGCATTCATCCTGCCCATTTTAGGAAAGGACTGCTGGTTGCTTTTCGATGGGCAACACCTACTATCTTCCTAAGTTACTGTTTTCTTTCTGAATTCTGGCCACTCTCCAAAATAGGCTCATGGTTTTTTGTCCAAGATATGTACCACCTCCAAGCTCTGTGACATGGCCATGTACTGGATAGCTGAAGGGAATTGTAAGCATCTCAGAAAACTCAGATATCAGTGTGACCAAGAAAGTCTCAGTGGAGAAACCCTGCATTGGGATTTGCTGACTTATTGTTCTGTTACCCTGAAGTCAGGAAGGTCTTTGCCTCAGGCCACCCCTTTGTGAATTTTGAAGAAAACAGTTTTAAAATGGAAGTGAATGGGCATCACCTGTGGCTCTTTGCTTAACTGCTTTGGAAAAGTATGTGTCTGAATCAGCCTTGTGGCTCTGTTTGAGGCTGTGGCTTAGATTATCAGCGACTGATGAATCTAAAGAAAGATCCAATGTGTGCATTCAAAACCAAAATGGCAAAAAGATCAGTCATTGAGCATGAAGTCTCTCGCCTTCCTCTGTAAGTTTCCTGACCTCCACCAAGTGAGAATAGGGATCCTTTGGGTCAAATGAGTTCTTTGAAGCGCTCCAAATTTACTGTGGTTTAATAATTACTCCAAATCACATAAGGAATCTATACCTGACAGTCAGTAGGCCTCAAATTGGAGAAGCAGTGCAGTATTAAAGGAAGAACTATGTGATTAATCCTGGTTCACAGGAAGGGTGTTCAGGCCATCCTGAGGTTAGGCAAATGAGGGGCAAGGGAGCTTATTTTGGACACTCTCTTGGGCTGCGCCATTCATGGAAACCTCTAGCCAAAGGGTATAATGAGTGTATATATGTAAGAAGATGAGTGCCATGTGAGAGTGTTTTGGTTTTAATTGTGGTCATTTGTGTGGCGGTTGGAAGAGATGACTGGGTCCACCTGGTCTTGAACACTGGTGTGATTCTCCTCAGAGCCTGAGTTCTGAAACTGACCTCAGAGAAGTAATTGCTTTGGAAAGAGATGTGTCTTAATCAGGCTCTTGGCCCTGTGTGAGGCTGTGGCTTAGATTATCAGCAACAGACGGATCAAAAAAATGATCCCATGTGTGCATCCAAAACCAATATAGCCAAAAGAGCAGTCATTGTGAATGAAGTCTCTCACCTTCCACTGTAAGGTTCTGAAAGAATAAAAGAAATTGAAATTGAAATGTAAAGAACCAGGTTTTGTAAAGTTTCCAAGCTGCACTCAGAACCTGAAATTCCTGTGGCAGTTAAGACAATTCCTGGAACTGCCCATTAGATGTGTGTTGAAATCTTCCCTGACCACCTAGTTACTTAACAACCCCTTCCCAGAAGCCGTGCATCTCACCACGTATTCATCTCAGGGCTTCAACCAATCAGTTTAAATGTATACCCCTTCTCAGGGTTGACCAATCACCCCCTGCCCCAACTTTTCCCGCCAATGAATGTGCTAATCATGTTTTAGAGTTGTTACTTGATTTTCCCGTGGTACATGATGATTTCCAAAAGGAGGCTATGATGTATGTAAAGTCCCTGAGCTCTCTAAAGAATGTATATAAACGCTGCTCAAGTTGTTCTCGGGGCTCTTTGTTCTTTGCTCCTCTGAAGGGAGCTCTGAGCCCTAGCATTCTGGACCCCCAATAAACCCTTTGCTGATGCATGAGAAAGCCTCTTTGTTGTCTTTTCCTTTGACGTTTGCAGCACCTTTTCATCTGGAGGCCCCAGGTGAGATATCCGGCAGCGGTGGACGGAAGACCTCAAGGGACTCCTCTCGGGGTAAGTAAGGCGCCTCTTTCTGGTTTCGGGTTTCAGGCTAGGGCGTGGCAAAGTGGCTGTTGGTGAAGAGCATTAGCTCTCTCCTATGGGGTGACAGACGTGTCACAGAGCCAAGGTCACGTCCCTGAGGGACACTCCGGAGGACTAGGGAATTCAAGGAATAGTAGTTTCCTCAACTCGGTTATGTTTTGCTTCAGGATTCAATTTGCCAGCCCATCAGGTTTTGCCGGTAACTCAGTTTTGGTCATTGTTCTGAACTCATGTTGAGTTTACTGTCTGTCTTTATTGTCTAACCCATTGCCAGTTACTCAGTTCTAATCTTTGTGTTGGACTCATGTTAAACGTTTACTGTTTGTCTTTGTCTGTGTTGTGTTTGTGTCTTCACTGTCCCTGTTTGAGTAACTCCCATTATGGGACGAAGCACTTCCTCTTCTCTGTCCCTGACCCTTGATCATTGGACTGATGTCCACTCAAGGGCCCAGAATCTTTCTTTTTCAGTAAAACACTGTACCTGGCAGACTCTCTGTGCTTCAGAATGGCCCATCCTTGAATTCGGATGTCCCCAGAAGAATCCTTCCACTTTCCTCTTATCTGAAAATTCAGAGATATTGTCATTCAGCCGGGGCCACGTGGCCAACCAGATCAACAGCCATATACCCCTTCCCCCACATTCCTATCATTCAAACTTTCCGCTCCTCTCCCTCTTCCTTCCATTCTCCCTGAGACACAAGACTGGATACTCCACCCCCTCCTTATCGTCTACTCTCCCTCCCCAACCCCCAACACAGTTCCTGATGATCCTCCCACCGCTGACTCAGCCTCTCCACTGCTAGAGGCAATTGGGCCAGACCCAAGCCCTCCAGGGGACTTCCCCGCAGCAGCAGCAACCCCTCCTCTCCTGAAGGAAGCTGGGCAACCTAAAGGAACCCACCGGCGACGGATAATAGAAAACTCAGAAGCCCCTGTGATGCTCTCTCTCCATTCCTATGGGCCCATGAACCGACCCAACTGGGACTCCAACACCTTTGAAGGTGGGAAGCATCTGTCCACATATCTCCAGTCTCTAATAGCGGGTCTCTGAGTGGCCGCCAGAGAGCCCACCAATTTGGCCAATGTAAGAGAGATTATCCAAGGGCCTAATGAGTCTCCCTCTATGTTTCTGGAGAGAATTAAGGAAGCATATAGAAAATATACTCCTTTTGATCCTCAGGCAGATGACCAAAAGGCATTTGTTACAATGGCCTTTATTGAGCAGGCTGCCCAAGATATTAAGAGAAAGTTACAATGTCTAGATGGGTTACAAAATACGACCTTAAGAGATTTAGACAGAGAAGCTGAAATAGTATATTATAAGATATATATTATAAGTATATAGTATAAGTATATAAGTATATTATAAGAGAGAAACTGAGGAGGAGAGGGAACAGAGGAGAGAGAAGGAAAGGGAACAAAAGGAGGATGAAAGGAGCAAAAGGCAGACAAAAGCATTGGCTAAGGTTTTCTTCACAGCAGCAAATACGCCAGAAATTAAAAAGCAGGGAGTCAGAAAGGGATACTTGGGCCCACGCCAAAGGCTGTCCCTGGCCTCAGATCAATGTACCTACTGTAGAGAAAAAGAACACTGAGTCAAAGAGTGCCCCAAAAAGAAGAAGCCACGGCAGCCCGCCATGCTGACTCTAGAAGAGGACTTGGAATGTCAGGGCTCGGATCCCCTCCCCAAGCTCAGGGTAACATTTGAAGTGGAGGGGACTCCAGTGAACTTTGAAGTGGATACAGGAGCAGTATACTCAGCCCTTAAGGCTTCACTGGGCCCCACATCAAATAAATGGTCCCTAGTTCAAGGGGCTAATGGCACTACATATCGGGCTTGGACAACTAAGAGGATTATGGAAGTAGGAAAATGAAAAGTCCACCACTCTTTCCTAGTAATCCAATAAAGCCCAGCCCCATTGATGCACAGGGATCTGCTTACCAAACTCGGGGATAGAGTAACTTTTAACCCTGATGGTCCCCAAGTGGATGTTCTAAAGCCTTCAGTAAAAACTCCCATAGTCAGAGAATTGACTATGTCTGTAGAAGATGAACATCAACACTTCGTGCCCCCTAGGACTGATCAAAGAGGCAAACTACAACAGAAATGGATAAAAGATTATCCTAATGCCTGGGCAGAAACTGCTGGGTTAGGTCTAGCCGTAAAACAACCTCCAATAGTAGTAGAATTAAAAGCTTCGGCCTCTCCAATCAGTGTTAAACAATATCCTCTAAGCAAAGAAGCTAAGGATGGGATAAGTCCCCATATTCAGAAATAATTGGCCATTGGGGTCCTAAGGCCCTGTCAATCAGCCTGGAATACCCCCCTGCTACCAGTAAGAAAGCCAGGAACTAGGGACTACAGTCCTGTTCAAGACCTAAGAGAGATCAACAACAGAGTGCAGGACATTCACCCCACAGTACCCAATCCATATAATTTGCTTAGCACTCTGAATCTGGAGCGGGAATGGTACACTGTGCTGGACTTAAAAGATGCTTACTTCTGCTTGCCTCTACATAAGGACAGTCAGTTGCTGTTTGCTTTCGAGTGGATAGACCCAGAAACTGGAACATCTGGCCAACTAACCTAGACTAGACTCCCACAGGGGTTCAAACCCCCCCACACTCTCTTTGATGAAGCCCTCCACAGGGACATAAACGACTTCAGAACTGCACACCCCGAAGTCACCCTACTCCAATATGTGGATGATCTGCTACTGGCAGCGGACACCAAGGAGAACTATAAGTCTGGGACCCAAGCACTATTATCCGAGCTTGCTCGGCTTGGATATAGGGCTTCTGCCAAAAGGCCCAAATTTGTCAGCAAGAAGTAATCTTCCTGGGTTATTCTCTTAGGGGTGGCAAATGATGGCTCACTGAGAACAGAAAACAAACCATTGTGCAGATACCACCCCCATCTAATAAGAGACAACTCAGAGAGTTTCTTGGGACTGCTGCCTTTTGCAGGTGATGGATTCCTGGGTTCACCTCTCTGGCTGCCCATTTATACCCGCTGATAAAGTGTAATGCCCAATTCCAATGGACCCCTGAGCACCAACAAGCTTTTGATAATGTCAAAAAAAGTGCTGCTATCTGCTCCGGCCTTAGCACTCCCAGATATAGATAAACCCTTCACTCTCTACATCGAGAAAAAGAAAGGAATAGCACGGGGAGTGTTCACTTAGAATTTGGGACTTTGGAAAAGGTCGGTAGCATTCTTATCAAAAAAACTGGACCCAGTGGCTACTGGGTGGTCCCGTTGCTTAAGAGCTATAGCAGTGGCAGCGCTTCTAATAAAAGATGCTCATTAATGAACGTTGGGACAGAAGCTATCCATGATAGCCCCCCATGCCCTGGAGAGCATCATCTGTCAACCTCCAGAGAGGTGGCTATCAAACTCCAGAATAAACCACTACCAGAGCCTCTGGATTAGCAAAGACAGAATAACTCTTGGACCTTCTGCTCCACTCAACCTGGCTGCCAGAAGAATCATCAGGACCTGTCGCTCATGAGTGTCAACACATACTGTCAGAGGAAACCAGTATAGGACGAGATTGAAAAATCCAGCCACTGCCTCACC
Source organism: Callospermophilus lateralis (assembly GCF_048772815.1). NCBI lineage: Eukaryota > Metazoa > Chordata > Mammalia > Rodentia > Sciuridae > Callospermophilus > Callospermophilus lateralis. Next base: position 100,449 of record NW_027518102.1, on the reverse strand, counting down.
CTGAAGTTGTATGGTTTACGAAAGAGAGCAGCTTCCTCCAAGATGGTATGTGGCGGGCTGGAGCAGCAGTAGTTAGCAAAACTAATGTCATCTGATCCTCTGGTCTCCCAGAAGAGACATAAGTCCAAAAGGCAGAACTGATTGCCCTTACAAAAGCATTGGAACTAGCAACAGGCAAAAGGGCCACCATTACACTGATAGCCGCTGTGCATTTGACAATGCTAATGTGCACAGGGCTATTTACCAGCAAAGGGGGATATTAACCTCCACTGGGAAAAAAAAAATAAAGAACAAAGTTGAGATTCTCCACCTTCTCTCAGCAGGGCAGGGCACTAAGGAACTAGCTATAGTGCACTGTCCAGGGCACCAGAAGGGAAACGACCTCGTCGCAGTTAAAAACAGAAGGGCAGATGAGGAAGCTTAATTGGCAGCCCTAAACGGAGTGACTCTGTTAACTTTTTCCACACCAGGGGGATCAACATTCAGGAGACTTGGCCACACTGGAACATTCAGGCAACTTATCATGTGAGGAGACAGATACAGAACTCTGGGACCCTACAGAGCCAAGTTTAAAATTTCAAAAAGCCCACCTTTATGTCAAAGACGTACACTAGCTCACCCACTTAAGCTCAAAGAAGTTATAGGCTCTCTTAAAGGACCAAAGAAAGGATTTATTAATGACTGACTCACAGAGGAAAGAAATAGCTTAGCAGGTGACTAGAGCTTGTCAAGTCTGCCAATTAGTTAATGCTTACCCATCCAAGCTTCCTGCAGGGAAGCGCTTACGAGGAACCAGACCAGGACAATTCTGGGAAGTGGACTTTTCCTGAAATTAAGCCAGGAAGGTATGGACTTAAATATCCCCTAGTCTTTGTAGATACTCTTTCATGATTGGTTGAAGCCTTCCCCATGAAGAAAGAAACGGCTCAGACGGTGCTCAAAAAGATTCTAGAAGACATTTTTCCAAGGTTCGGCCTGCCTAAGGTAATAGGGTCCAATAATGGACCGGCATTCGTTGCCCAGGTAAGTCAGGGATTCACCAGGACCCTGAAGATTAATTGGAAGTTACATTGTGCTTATAGACCCCAGAGCTCAGGACAGGTAGAAAGGATGATTAGAACCATCAAAGAGACTTTAAAGAAATTAAGCTTGGAGACTGGCATAAAAAATTGGACTATGCTCCTACCTTAAGCACTGTTTCGTGCAAGAAGTACACCCTCTTCCTCTTTGTGTAAACTCACCACTTATGAAATTCTCTATGGTGCCCCTCCTCCAGTAAGGGACCTAACCCCAACTCTGAGACTTAATTATTCCTTTCACACCCCCTTGCTTGACAGACTTAAAGCCCATGAACAAACACAGCACCCAGCAATACCTGTGGAAACAGTTGGCCACTGCTTATCAGCCTGGAGACGAGGGAACCCCACATCGATATCAAGTGGGAGTCTTCGTCTATGTGAGACGGCATCAGGTATCATCCCTGGATCGCTGCTGGAAAGGACCATACCAGGTGCTGCTTATAACACCTACAGTGGTGAAAGTGGATGGAATCACTTCCTGGATCCGTGCCACCCATCTCAAGCCTGCGCCCTGTCCAGCATCCGGCTGGAAACTGGAACAGACTGGTAACCCTCTCAAGTTGCGTGTCCGTCGTGTGGGTAGGGCTATGGATTCTTCCCCTGACCACCAGCAGTCCTAATCACCATCAGCCTGTTCAGCAACAATGGCAGCTATTAATCCTACTGGGCAAGTAGTGTGGTCTATTTCACATACAGCCCTCTTATGGACTTGGTGGCCATCTCTCTACCTGGACATTTGTCAGCTTGCCATAGGCCTCTCTGATTAGGATCTCCCTGACATAGAGGACTCCACACAGATCCCACTCAAACCCAAACCAGGGCAACATAGACCACCTTACCCGATGAATTATGGATATCATCTTCCCCAGCTCAGGTGTAAACTAGCCAGTCTTGATTTTTATGTGTGCCCAGCTGATTTCTGAAGTCACAAACAGGCCCAAACCTGTGGAGGACCCAGTGACATTTATTTTAGATCTTGGGGTTGTGAACAAACGGGAGCTACAGGGTTGAACCCAAACTCCCCAGACAGTATCATTCAGGTTGGAAAAAATGACACCTGGATTGATCCCAAGAAATGTGCCGCTAGCCAAGTTGTGTCAAAAACTCGCTGTGGAAAGAATAGTCTATGTTACCCCCTCAATATAACTTTCACTTCCAAAGGAAGGGGCTACCTCAGAACAACATGGTCTATGGAAAATACGTGGGAAATGCGATTCTATATTTATGGCCCTCGTTATGACGTTGGTCACTGGTTCACCATCCTGCTTAAAAAGGAGGAAAATCCCACAGCAATAGGGCCCAATCCCCTCAAGCCAGGAATTAAGCCTCCAAAACCTCCCATGTCTAGATCTATCAGAACCCCTCTACCATCTCATACTTCCCAGTTTCCATCTTTGCCTACTTCCCCAGTCCAGAGTACAGTTGACTCCTGCCCCTGGGAACTAATTAAAGGAACCTTAATTGTACTGAACTCCACACAGTCAGAACTCCTTGCATTTCAACCCATGTATTTGACAGCTTTGTAAATTATTGTGTAATGGTGCAGATACTCCCCAGGGTTCTTTATTATGATGCAGAATCATTTTAAGGTTACTAGGGGGACAAACAACCTGATTTTGCTGTCATCCAGTGTCCCTTACTCTAGCTATCCTATTGAGGATAGGAGCTGCTGCAGGAGTGGGTACGGGAACAGCTGCTATCATCCATGGGTCACAACAAATGGCCTGATTAGAAACAGCAATAGATCAAGACTGGAAGACATTAGAGACCTCCATCACAGTGCTGTAGGAATCCTTAAACTCTCTCTCTGAAGTTGTTTTACAGAACAGGCCAGGATTAGACCTCCTCTTCATGAGGGAGCAGGGCCTCTGTGCTGCACTGAGAGAAGAATGTTGTTTTTATGCTGACCATACTGGAGTTGTAAGAGAATCCATGAGTAAATTGAGAAAATGCCTTGAAGAGCGCCAGAGAGAAAGGGAGATTCAACAAGGGTGGATTGAGTCATGGTTTACCCAGTCCCCCTCGTTAACTACACTCCTATCAGGCTTAGCTTGACCCCTGATCATCCTTATGGTGTTGCTAACTGTGGGACCTTGTTTGCTTAACCGCTTAGTTTCCTTTCTCCAGGCTCAAATTGGGCAGGAAAAACTCATGGTAATCCGACAGAAATATGCTCCACTGGCAGAAATAGAGTGTGAGACCCCACAATAATTATGATTCATTACTTTTAAGATTAAATGTAGTAAGAAAAAGGAGTGGGAAATGAAAGAATAAAAGAAATTAAAATTGAAACATAAAGAACCAGGTTTTGTAAAGTTTCCAAGCTGCACTCAGAACCTGAAATTCCTGTGGCAGTTAAGACAATTCCCGGAACTGCCAATTAGATGTGTGTTGAAATCTTCCCTGACCACTTAGTTACTAAACAACCCCTTCCCAGAAACCGTGCAGCTAATCACGTATACATCTCAGGGCTTCAACCAATCAGTTTAAACGTATACCCCTTCTCAGGGCTAACCAATCACCCCCGGTCCGACCTCTTCCTGCCAATGAATGTGCTAATCATGTTTTTGGGTTGTTATTTGATTTTCCCGTGGTATGTTGATTTGCTAAAGGAGGCTATGATGTATGCAAAGTCCCTGCCCTCTCTAAAGAATGTAAATAAACTCTGCTCAAGTTGTTCTTGGGGCTCATTGTTCTTTGCTCCTCTGAAGTTAGCTCTGAGCCCCAGCATGCTGGACGCCCAATAAACCCTTTGCTGTGGCATGAGACAGTCTCTTGGTGGACTTTTCCTTCGACTTTTGACCGACCTTTTTACCTATGAAGGACCTGAGAGAGCAAAAGTCAAATCCATGTCCACTTCCATTTCAAACAACCTGGTCGGAATGAAGGAATGTGTCTGAATCAGCCTCTCTCTTCTTAATGTAGATTAAATGGACCAAACCAGGCCTGTGTACAGAGCTGTTCCCGGATGCCTATGGTTGATATACCATTCTAACTTGTGAAAGTGTCACAGGAAGTAGGGGCAGCCTCCATCTCATGGGACCATTGGAAGCAACTGTTAGGACAAAGTGGTTTTCCATCGCAGTGACCTCATTCAGTTCCTGAAGGAAGTGACCTACAACACTTCCTTGGTGATGGAACTCTCTGAACTTGGGATCCAGGAAGCCATGCACCCAGAGCAAGTCTTAGTTTCAGTCCCAGTGGTCTTAATTGTTTGAATTTACCAAAGACAGAGTCAGTGTTTCTTGGTACCTACTTATGTGATGATGGCCAAATTTCAGGAGAGCTCTGAAGAGCGGCTTTTTCTGAGAAAGCAGGTAGTGGCTCAACCATGGCTCCTGACAACTTCAAAAAGTTTGCAAAGAAGACCAGATCTGAGATAGGACAGGCCATTTCGTGGGAACATAGTATGGCCCACCAGTCAGAGGACACTCAGGATAGTCACAGTCATACTTGGGGGAAGGAGGTGCCGTTGTGGGTGTCGGTGTGAGATTGTGGTTTTGTCTCATGTAGGTTTGGACTGGAAAGTTTCTAGAAAGTCGTTTGACAACATGAGTGTTTCTATGTCTGTGTATCCCACTGTATCCGTGGTTGTAGACATTTGAAATGCGAATGCATCAATAGTTGTGTCCTGTCTAGTATAAAGCTCCCCAGCATTCTTCTCACCCAATTTAAGAATGGAGTGCGGCTTGCCTAATGGAAGGTGAACAGCTACTATCTTCCTAAGTTCCTCTTTTCTTCCTGAATACTGGCCACTCTCCAGAGTGTCCTCATGGTTTTGTTTCCAAGATATGTACCACGTCCAAGCTCTGTTACATGGCCATGTACTGGATAGCTGAAGGGAATGGGAGCATCTCAGAAAACTCAGATATCAGTGTGACCAGTAAAGTCTCAGTGGAGAAACCCTGCTTTGGGCCATTTGCTTACTTATGTTTCTATTACCCTGAATGTCAGGAAGGTCTTTGCCTCAGGCCAACCCTTTGTGAAGCCTGAAGAAAACAGTTTTCAAATGGAAATGAATGGGCATCACCTGTGGCTCTTTTCTTAATTGCTTTGGAAAGGGATGTGTCTGGAACAGCCACTTGGCCCGGTGTGGTGGCAGTGGCTTAGATTCTCAGCACCTGATGGATCTAAAGAAAGTTTCCAAGTGTGCATCCAAAACGAAAATGGCCAAAAGAGCAGTCATTGTGGATGAAGTCTCTCACTTTCCTCTGTAAGCTTCCTGAGCTAAATCAAGTGAGAATAAGGATCATTTGGGTCAAATCATTTCTTCAAATCGCTGCAGAGGCTAGCTGATAGGGGCTTGGGTTTTCTATGATACCAATTCACATAAAGAATCTATACCAGACAGTCATTAGTCCTCAAATTGGAGAAGCAGATCAGATATAGGGCAGGCCTATTTGATCACTCTTGGTTCACAGCAAGGGTGTCCAGGCCACCCTGACTTTAGGCAAATGAGGGACAAGAGTGCTTATTTTGAACAGTGTATTGGGCTGTGCCCTTCATGGAAACCTCCAGCCAGAGTTTATGATGAATGTCTATGTGGAATAAGATGAGGAGCATGTGGGAGTGTTTTAGTTTTAATTGTGGTCATTTGTGTGGTGGTTGTAAGAGATGCCTGGGTCCACCTGGGCTTGAACTCTGGTGTGATTCTTCTTAGAGAATGCGTTATGGAACTGACTTCAGAGAAGTATTGCCATGAATTGTGTTGGGATTTTAGGAGGCCACACATGAGAGTCGCCCTTGGACACTGAGATCTAAGCCCAGAGTGGCTTTCCACAGAGCACTGGGAATCTCAGCCAGGATATCACATGATTTTATTCTGAAAGACTTGGAAGCCATAGTTGAGAGTCAAAACACACATGGACCTTACATTGTAGACCTCAATGGGGCTGGCTTCATGTGACTTTTTGGCCAGTCTTTGGGAACCCTTGCCTGTGAGAGTTCTCTAGATTATTCATTGAAATGTTCTTCCTCTAAATTTAATGGTTCCTTAATGAATTGAAACCCACAGTTTCTCCAACTTCATCTTTGAAAATGGCTAGAAAATACCATGAAATTTTTGAACTTCCCATGGCCACCTGCCACTGGAGAACCTTTGGATGTACAGTTGCTGATCCTGAGTGTACCAGACAGTGCCTTGATTGACTGGGTTTTATGAAAATGGTGTAGAACAGAGATGCCAGTATGTTGGGGCCTGCTGAGTAGTGGGCCAAAAGCTGTTATGTGCAGGTGTGTGATAAAACATCTGTGGTCGGGACATGTGATTCTGCCATTGACATCCAAATGACTTGTGGCTGACATGTTACAGACAGGAATCACTTATATGTCTGAAACCTCTCCATAAAAGGCATTTTGTTATATGGAGACATTTCAGGGCAATGTTCAGAATCAGGTTGCTATGGTCAAAGGGTCAATCTATGTGGGATAGAAGACTGGTTGGTGCATTCTCCTGCAGACCCGGACCCACCATACGTGACAGGACTCCCTCCAGCACTGTGTACCAGTTGAACTCATTGTATTTCATGAAGCAAATACCAAACTCCCAGTGCAGTAGAAAGAAACACCATGAAAATTGGAGGATGACCAAATGGCTTCACAATCCACATGCGGAGACACTTAGCTTTCAGTGGCCACAGTTTACCTACAGAGAGAAGTCAGCACTGCTGCCTCATGTTCTTTGAAAAAATTGAAACAATGTTTTCCAGGTCTCATAGATGTAGACCCAGCTTTGATGGTCTCATTTGAATGGAAGCTAAAGCTTCTGACAACAACATATATGTCGAGTGCGCATCGTCAAAGGCATTTTCTCAAGAAGTCTTTAGTCCGGCAGAGCTCCAGGTTTGTGTAGTGTTTACCTTTTAGACCAGGTCGCAAGAAAAGACCACTGACTCCAATTAAAATCAGATTAAAGCAAGCTTATTATTTCCACCACCCTGACTGCCTCTCCCTCCCAAAACGTCGGGAACAGAAGAGCAGCCCAGCTTTATAGCCCAGAAAGTTACACAAAAGTGGGGTTAAAAATAACAGAATTCTGACAAGCATCACACTAATGGTAGTTTACATTTTTGTTTGCTGGCCCCAACATCAGAATTTATGAGGACCATTAGAGCCTCAGAGAGTGTCGACTGGCCAGGGAAGGCCAATATTTATGAGGTGTCAACAAAGTTTCAGAGAGGGCTGTTATCTGGTCAGATAGCCAGGCATGGGTGAGTTCAAGGCACGGGCAGGCATTCCAAGCAGGTTCAGATATTGTTGTAATTTATAGTTAAGCCAAAATTATTTTTTCACGGCTTTGTGGCAAGATGGCTCCCAATTTTAATAAAAGATAAGGTTGGATCAATCATTCCCCCCTTTTCTAATGTGTTCCTTTCATATATTTGATTGGGTAGGAAGAGCACTGTGGGAATTTTAATCCCTCACGTAATAGTCTCCCGATTTTTTGAACTCACCCAAAAACACGTCTCCCTGATTTTACCTGACTTAATTAATTACTTATATTGATATTCTATTTATTTTTGTCTCCATTGTTGTAAGAAGAGAGGCGTCACTCATTTAGACTTCTTCTGAGCTGAGAGAGGGTGATGTGAGGGGGCACCGCCTGAGGGACATTAGTCGCCTTTTAGAAGTCAGTTAGGTTTGAAGTCTGGATTGGGAAGAACAGGTAGTAAAGTCATCTGGGGATGGGTTCTTCTATGAAAGAAACAAAAAATCATGAGTACTTAATAAATGTTGCAGCAGCTGGAACATGTCACTGTATAGAAGTTTCCTCACCAGTCTTAAATATTCCCAGTTATCAGGACTGTCAACTTAATATTTAACTTTTAGTGTTACATTTGTCCCTCCCCATAAGATTCAGTTTAATAATTTAATGTCATCTGATCTTGCAAAATACTTTTACTAGTATGACCTCTGTGTCTAATAGAGAAACCTTTAATTCTCTTACTCATTGCTGCATAATCATACTAACAAATACCAAGACTATGTGTTTAGGTTAAGAATATCTGTAGGCCTTAAACTAAAAACTTCTGCCTCTGGCAGATAATCTTGATAGCCTCTTTTTATAGTTATCAGGCATTCCTGTCTGAGAATCCTTCTTTGTAGCCTTTAGTCTTACTTATTTTGGGAGGCTAACATAAAGTGTATACCTTAAAATATTATTATTACTATTATTATATAAAATGCCCAGGAATGGCTGTAATTTGTTTTTAACTGTCTTTTCTAAGTGTTTAAGATGAAGCAGTCAAACTGACTTTTGTTTCTATCTATTGTGAACAGTCAGCTGAGATTTTATGGGAGTCATTTCTGGGGAAACTTGAGAGCAGCTTCTCAGTTCTGCTAGTGCCATTTGCGCTAGGTGGGTCCAGGTCTTGTTTGACCATGTGGCTTCCCTCGGAAGCATCAGGGATGTCTCCCTTCTCTGATGACTCTCCTCTTCGTAGAAAATGCACTGATTGGCTTTCTGTTCTCCAGTGGTCTCATTAATCTCCCTGATCAGGAAGTTATGTGGTTCAGAGTTGCAAAGCTCTTTAGAGAAGTCCGCTGTTCCCTGGATACAGACTGACTCAGAGGGCAAGAGCCAAATATTGGTTTTCTTGTCCCTTTTCATATAACTTTAATTTTAAATCCTAATCTTAAACATCCATCAAATAAATTTTAACAGACTTATATTAAGAGTACTGGGCTTTAATGTCTATAATTTAAAATTATTTATCTTTTTATTATTTGGGATCTGTATTATTCTGTCTGTCTTGTAGGTGATGGCTAATTATCTTAAATTAACCAATGTTGTGTTCTTAAAGCAACACTTCTGTAAAACACTAACAGGGAATCTTTATATCACCCATAAGGAAATTACAAAATAAAATTAACAACAGTAAACAAACTTAATTCGTGTAATAGCTACCCTAAAATTTTTGGCTGAGTTATACATTATATCCTCTGTTTGAGATGCTAGTAATGTTGACAGGAAAAAAAAACTTTTGAAAATATCTTTAAATGAAATAACATCTGACCTACTGCTTTCGTAGTCATTCTCACATAATAAGATGGGACACAGAGCCTTATCTCAGGTAAGGCAGGGCTCTTTATTAATCTTAAGTGTTTTAATTCTAAAGCTAATCTTTGTTTTTTAAATATCATTTTACAAAGTTTACATAAATTGTTTGAGGTCACATGAACATTAGCTAACACCATATGATATAGCATTTAAAACATGAATTAAAAAAAGGCTGAAAGTTTTTAACCTTTACATAGATTAGGCTCTCATTAACTTAAAATACATTTAAATTGTTCCCCAATATAAAAAGTAACATAAAAGTTTACATATCTTATTGACAACAGGTAAATAAATCCCAATATATATATATATATATATATATATATATATATATATATATATATATATATATATATATATATATTTTTTTTTTTTGTTTGTTTGTTTGTTTTTTACCATACAACTTCAGAACACCAGCTTGATATAATGCTCTTTTAAAGTTTCTACCTTACAGACTTGTATACCTGGAAGATATGAGCACATTAATAGCATCACAATTGCATTGATTTTTCTACATTAACCAAGTTTAGCTTTTAAAGAAATGGCAGTACAGTGCTCTAAAATAACAGTTCTTATTTAATCAGTTGTTTAATTTTTATGGTTGCTTGCTCTAGAAAAATAAAACTTAATAACCACAATATTATGGGTAAACTTATGTTTTAAGAAATTCTTGTCTCTTTAACACATGACTGATTTTTACAATCTTATACAGACTTTAGGACAAACTTATACAGACCTTAGTAAATCAATCAGATATCTAACAAAAGTACTCATGAATGAGTAATCCCATATCAAATTTACTTTACTTATTTATCAAAATATTAGACAAATGTATTGAACATTGTACCATTTTTTGTTGAAGAAAAAGTCCTAGAACCAAGGCATATTAGACCTTTTGTCGGCATTAATATTTTATTAGATTTTTGAACACCTAGAAAAACTTGTAAGGTTAAATTTAAAGACATTTATTTTTATCTGTTTATCCAATTTAAATTGTACCAATTAAATCACTTGAATTAAAGATCTTTGGATCCACGTTTTAAAATTTGTTTTTATGAGTGCTTTTTTTATGAGTGCTCCTTATATGTGTTAATTTGTATAACATATATATGATATAGGGATATATGTATATATAGACATACAACACATAACAAAAGTGTGCACACATAATAATAGTAAAGGCCTTGTAGCTTTTTGCAGTTGAAATCTCCATTGCAATGTTTCAAATACTCCACTGTTGGTCAAAGATAGAGCTGATCAGAATAACATTAACCTAGGTCTGTAGGATCAAATTCATGAGCTCAAAAAAAGAATACAGAATCTAAGGAAAAAAATAAGAGTCCTAGAAAAAATGACTGCCCAGTAATTAATAAATACCATACAATTTACCTTTTTTCCTGCCTTAGGCCTCAGATCAGTCTCCTACTGAGCTTGCAGGCTTCTTTCATTTGCATTTCAACAAAAGTCCTGGCTGAGGTCTGAAAGGAGCAGGGAAAAACTGCTATTCTGAGCAGACACCTCAGGCCTAAGGCATTTTAACCATAATTTTGAGGTTCGGATGTTGAAAATTATGATACAATTTTAAGATGAAATTCACAAAATTTTATATCTTTACATCTTGTTTTGTCAACAGATACCATACTATGATTTACTATCCTTGTCCAAATTAATGCACTGGTACACACTGTGATATTTTCTCAGTCTACCCAATTCAAAATTAGTGACAAATAAAACTGAATGTTTGGGAAGTTACTTGCCAACTTGGAAGTAGAGTGCTTTAGTTTTCCATCCTAAGTATTTAAGTTATCTGGCATGAATTATCTGAAATCATAAACTAAACAATTACCTAAACCCGACTTTTAACTGCAAGATTGAGCAATGCTACAAAAACCCATCCAGATACCAGATTGTTACAATAAAACATCATCATTTAGACACACATTGAACTAATATCATTCCCAAGAAACAATTTATAATATCAGCACATTACTGCACATGTCTTAAAGGACCAGAAACAAAGACACAAGACAGACAGAAAGGAGGTCCAGACTATGGCTGACAGACAGAAGCCTTAAAAACAGAGCAGATAAGAGAAAAATTTCCTACACCAGTGGCAGGATAGATGTCCTCACAAGGGGATCAGATGTTTTCACAGAGGGCAACCTGAAATGTAATATCAAGGGTTTCCATGGTGACTTTACTGCATTTAGTGTCCCCTTTTTCTTTTTCTTTTTTTTAAGAAGACAGAGGTGGCATAATCCTTACAGTGCAGGGAACGAAGGAAGGAATTCCTTGAAGCAGCAGGGCTTTGGTAGATGCTGGGAGTCCCTCAGTCCCTCCTTTTACTTATGGGACTAGCTCCTCTGGTTTGGTTCCACCCCAATCTCGCTCCATCTTCTAACATTTCAGTAGTCAGCTCTCAAAAAGTTCCAGGGTCGGGGGGTTATCAAAATTTGTAACTTAAATTTCGGTTTCTGACCTTGAAGCGAATTAATACCTATTTAATAATGAGGACAGGGTTTGAGAAAAATAAAAAGGGAGGTTTTCTGCTTTGCTATCAAAGCAGAAACACAGGGGACTCTGCCCAAAGGTTGTGACTCTCTTGAACTGGAGCAACAAGGGGTTTTAAAGGAGTTTCCATTGTTAACCTGGGAGATACTCTGTTCCTTGGTGGCCAGCAGGCATTGCCCTCTGCAGTGGGTGAGTTCCAGGCTGCCAGCTAGGGGCTTTTCTCATCCTGCTTAACAAAGGGGGGTAAACTTCATCACAGTTTATTAGAACACAGTCCAAAGGGTGTAAGGCTTACTTGCTTTATTACCCATTTTTACGTCCAATATCCTTAAGTTTTTACCACAGAAATCAAACAACAAAATGCACAAAAACAAACAAACAAAAAACATATAGAACACAAAACAAAACACAAAGAAACAGAAACCTGGTGAAGATACAGAAAAACTGAGGAGCAATGAAATGTCTTGCTGAAGCTCCGGGGTAGGAGCTCCTGCGTACCCGGCTGCACCTTTCTACCCTTTCAGAGAAATTCCATAAAGAACAGAACAGAGGACGGAACAATTCTTGTTACTGTCCTGGACAGGAGTACATGTGAGCCTCCCCAGGCCACCTCTCTGTAATCAGAAGACATCTCCCTTAACCAGATATCAGATGTTATAAAGGCACCACCTACCAATGGAGGCCTCCTCCACCAGGTGCTTGCTAATAGTGTTAGTGTGATGGTTCACTGCAGTGCTCCCTGGACTGAAGGCTCACTCCAAGGCTTTGGAACTTGGCTCTCCAGCCCTGAGCCCTGGAGGAAAGGCCAGCGTCAGAATTTCCAGCAGTCTGGTCTTGTGATCTGGTCACGTCATCTCGCTGGGGAACTCCAAAATGTTAGACCAGGATGCAAGAAAATACCACTGACTCCAATTAAAATCAAATTAAGGCAAGCTTATTAGTTCAACCGGCTAGGCTGACTCTCCTTCTCAAAACGGCGGGAAAAAGACAACATCCCCACCTTTCCTACACCCCAGCTTTATAGCCCAAAAAGTTACACAAAAAGGGAGTATCAGAAAACAGAACTTTGACAAGCATCACACTAACTGTAGTTAACATTTTTTATTTGCTGGCCCCAGCATCAGAAATTATGAGGACCATTAGAGCCTCAGAGAGGGTCGTTGTCTGGCCAGGGAAGGCCAATATTTATGAGGTGTCAGTAAGGTTTCAGAGAGGGCTGTGATCTGGTCAGTAAGACAGGCATGGGTGAGTTCAAGGCATGGGCAGGCATTCCAAGCAGGTTCAGAATTTGCAGTAATTTATAGTAAAGCAAAAATTATCTTTCCATGGCTTTAAGGCAAGATGGCTCCCAATATTAATGAAAGATCAGGTTGAGTGATCACCCCTGTCCCTTCCTTTTGGAAACTCCTCTACCACCTCCAAGGTTGTGAACTCCTGATCGTTTTCCATTCCAGATAAGTATTCACAGAATTTCTAACTCTTATCCTCTAATTGTGTCTTACTTGGGGCAAAGGTAATGTCAAAGCATTGTTCTGGATGAGAGTGGGAAGATTATTGTATATCACATATTTGCATACACATTGGATTCATTTTCCAATTTTACATTTGAAATACTGAATTCCTGACACTAACCCAAACCCTACTAGACTCTGACTAATAATCCTAATATGATGGTGAAACATAACCCAAGCAGAATAGAAATACAAGCCGTTCAGAGGAGGCATGGTGTGTAGTTGGAATTGCCTTTTGCATTATATAGTATAGGAGCTATAAATCTAGTCAATTTTTTGTTGAAATAATTCTACATGTGTTTTTAAAATTAACAAATATGGGAATCCTGTCTCCCTTTCTCTGTAGCACACGTATTTTTATATGCACATAGAGAATCCTACCTGGTATCACACGTACATACTTGTGAGGTGGCTGAATTGGCAGATACAAATTGTGAGAAGAGATCACTACTCATAAACGCTGTTTGAACTGAAAATTCAACCTATGGGTGAGCTTCCTAGTTCAATAACATTTACATAAATCCATGTTCACTAAAATGAATATTTTTGCATCTGTGGATTATATATATATATATCATGATGATTTTCGATTGGCATATACATGGCTACTTTTTTTTTCTTTTTTTGGTTGTTCAAAACGTTACAAAGCTCTTGACATATCATATTTCATACATTAGATTCAAGTGGGTTATGAACTCCCATTTTTACCCCAAATAAAGATTGCAGAATCACATTGGTTACATATCCACATTTTTACATAATGCCCTATTAGTTACTGTTGCATTCTGCTACCTTTCCTATACTCTATGATCCCCCCACTTTTCCCCTCCCATCTTCTCTCTCTACCCCATCTACTGTAATTATTTTTTCTCCTTGTTTATTTTCCCATTCCCTTCACAACCTGTTATATGTAATTTTGTATAACAATGAGGGTCTCCCTCCATTAACATGCAATTTCCCTTTTCTCTCCCTTTTCCTCCCACCTCATGTCTCTGTTAATGTAAATCTTTTCTTCCTGCTCTTCCTCCCTGCTCTGTTCTTAGTTGCTCTCATTATATCCAAGAAGACATTTGGTATTTGTTTTTTAGGGATTGGCTAGTTTCACTAAGCATAATCTGCTCTATTACCATCCATTTCCCTTAAAATTCCATGATTTTGTCATATTTTAGTGCTGCGTAATACTCCATGGTGTATAAATGCCACATTTTTGTTATACATTCATCTATTGAAGGGCATCTAGGTTGGGCCCACAGTGCAGCAATTGTGAATTGTACTGCTAAGAACATCGATGTGGCAGTATCCCAGAGGTATACACTATTTTAAGGTCTTCAGGAAATAGTCCGAGAAGGGCAATAGCTGGGTCAAATTGTGGTTCCATTCCAAGCTTTCCCAGGAATCTCCATACTGCTTTCCAAATTGGCCACACCAGTTTGGGGGAACAGCTCTCCTCATAGGCCTGGTTTGGTCCATCTTCTCTACATTAAGAAGAGAGAGGCTTACTCAGACACAACCCTTCATCCTGAACAGGTTGTTTGCCATAGAAGATGACTTTTGGTCTTTCAGGTCTTTCATAGCTGCCTACATCTTCTCCAGGGATCAAATATGCATGGACCTTTGAGGTTCTCAGTAGGTGGCAGATCCCCTACATTGCTGTATTGCAAGACGAACCCTGTCCCTTCTCTTTTGTAAAGTTAGATTGAGGGAACATTGTATGGTTAGGGTTAATAACATGTTCAATTTGGGTTCGGAATCATTCTGATGGATGAATAATGGTATTGGGAACCTGTGATATTTATAAAACTATAGAGGTGAAATATAAGTATGAAAACAGAAATCTAGGTAAGATTTGTAGCCCAGAAGGGAATGAGGCCCTTGATTGGGATACTTAGCTTTTAATTATGTTCTGCACGGTTGTCTCAGATAAATTGATAATCAATGGCATAGGACCTTGTACCTTGGAAGATTGATTGTAGAAGAGAACATCCACTCAAATTGGGATAGTGGGTAGGATAAGGAAGAGAGTCGGTAGGTTTAGGAAGAAGAGTGAGTATAAAATTTGGATCAAATGTTCTTTAGCAATAGGGTTTCATTTATACAGTGAATGTAAATGTCAGCACATGCGAAGAGTCAGTCACAATGATGAACTGCGGAAAATATAGGAAAGAAGATATCAATAGAGACATTACAAAATCAGGCAATTGTAAAGTGAGTGATAGGTTTAGACATTTTCAACAGGATCGAGATTGAATACATAATTTTAGGAAGAAACAAATATGTAGTCACCAATAGAAATGACATTTGAAAGCATTAGGCAAACTGGAAATGGAAGTTTTTAGTAATCCGTATTCAACTTCCATTTAGGATTTGGTACAATCATATGTGTGACCTTTGCATTTTGTGCCCAGAAAATTATTGTGATAAAATATATATGTAGATCATGTGACATGAGTATTTTTTACACCATTTCTGTGAGCAATATTTGAAGACATATAAATTAGTATTGGGGGTACAAAGTGGTGTACCCTGTGTCTATGAATATAGAGATAATGCATGAATAGAACATACTGTAAATAAAAAATATAACTGGTTACACTTTAAATAATGGATTGAATTGTTATCTGAAAATATATAAGAAATCATATATTGACATACAATCATTAATTCCAACCAGTTATATATCTAATTGTAATCTTAGGGTTATTTTTTATCATGAAGTGTGTGTGAGTTTTGCTTCAAAAGTGATTATGGATCGAAAATAATGTGTTTGGAAAGAAGTCTCATGAAATTACCAATCAAGAAATATGGAGGAATCCATGTGTTCTGAAGCAGGAAGTGATTGAAAGTGAAACAAATGCCTATAAATTTGCTAAATTGTGGATGAAATATATATCCTGTGATGTGCATAAACTGATGAAATAGTATGTACCAGTGTTGAATAAAAATGAACGTCAAAATACACATCATGTACCACAGGAATCTACTTGCATTGATGTTAAACTGGGTCAGTTACTGTACAAATATTAGGATTCGCGTGCATCATTCACCGAAGTTAGTTTTCTTTTTTTTTAAAATTTTTATTTATGCTTGTTCAAAACATTACATAGTTCTTGATACATCATATTTGTCACTTTGATTCAAGTGGGTTATGAACTCCCATTTGTACCCCGTATACAGATTGCAGAATCACATCAGTTACACATGCATTGATTCACATATTGCCATACTAGTGTCTGTTGTATTCTGCTGCCTTACCTATCCTCTACTATCCCCCCTCCCCTCCCCTCTCCTACCATCTTCTCTCTCTACCCCCTCTACCTTAATAAATTTCTCCCCATGTATTATTTTTCCCTTTCTTCTCTCTTCCTCTTGTATGTAATTTTGTATAACCCTGAGGGTCTCCTTCCATTTCCATGCAATATCCCTTCTCTCTTCCTTTCCCTCCCACCTCTCATCCCTGTTTTAATGTTAATCTTCTTCTCATCCTCTTCATACCTATTCTGTTCTTAGTTAATCTCCATATATCAAAGAAGACATTTGGCATTTGTTTTTAAGGGATTGGGTAGCTTCATTTAGCATAATCTGCTCTAGCGCCATCCATTTCCCTGCAAATCTATGACTTTTGTCATTTTTTAATGCAGAGCAATACTCCTTTCTGTATAAATGCCACATTTTTTTTTATCCATTCATCTATTGAAGGGCATATAGGTTGGTTTCACAGTCTTGCTATTGTGAATTGTGCTGCTATGTACATCGATGTAGCAGTGTCCCTGCAGCATGCTCTTTTTAGGTCTTTAGGGAATTGACCGAGAAGGGGAATAGCTGGATCAAATGGTGGTTTCATTCCCAGCTTTCCAAGAAATCTCCATACTGCTTTCCAAATTGGATGCACCAATTTGCAGTCCCACCAGCAATGTACAAGTGTACCTGTTTCCCCACATTCTCACTAACACTTGTTGTTTGACTTCATAATGGCTGCCAATCTTACTGGAGTGAGATGGTATCTTAGGGTGGTTTTGATTCACCTTTCTCTGACTACTGGAGATGGTGAGCATTTTTTCATGTACTTGTTGATTATATGTCCTCCTCTGAGATGTCTGTGGAGGTCCTCGGCCCATTTGTTGATTGGGTTATTTGTTATCTTATTGTTTAATTTTTTGAGTTCTTTGTATACTCTGGATATTAGGGCTCTATCTGAAGTGTGAGGAGTAAAGATTTGTTCCCAGAATTTAGGCTCCCTATTTACCTCTCTTATTGTTTCTTTTGCTGAGAAACAACTTTTTACTTTGAGTAAGTCCCATGTGTTGATTCTAGTTATTAACTCTTGTGCTATGGATGTCCTATTGAGGAATTTGAAGCCCGACCCCACAGTATGTAGATTGTAGCCAACTTTTTCTTCTATCAGACGCCATGTCTCTGATTTGATATCAAGCTCCTTGATCCATTTTGAGTGAACTTTTGTGCATGCAAGAGAAAGGGATTCAGTTTCATTTTGTTACATATGGATTTCCAGTTTTCCCAGAACCATTTGTTGAAGATGCTATCCTTCCTCCATTGATGCTTTTAGCTCCTTTATCAAATAGAAGATTGTTGTAGCATTGTGGATTAATCTCTGTGTCCTCCATTCTGTACCTTTGGTCCACCCCCCTGTTTTGGTACCAGTACCATGCTGTCATTGTTACTATTGCTCTGAAATTTAGTTTGAAATCTGGTATCGCTATACCGCCTGATTCACACTTCCTGGTTAGAATTGCTTTTGATATTCTGGATATTTTATTTTTCCAAATGAATTTCATGATTGCTTTCTCTATTTCTACAAGAAATGCCGTTAGGATTTTGATTGGCATTGCATTAAACCTATAGAGAACTTTTGGGAATATCACCACTTTGATGATGTTAGTTCACCCTATCCATGAACAGTGTATATTTTTCCATCTTCTAAGATCTTATTCTACTTCTCTTTTTAGGGTTCTGTAGTTTGCATTGTATAAATCTTTCACCTCTTTTGTTAGGTTGATTCCCAAGGATTTTATTTTTATTTTTTGAGGATATTGTGAATGGAGTGTTTTTTTTCTCATTTCCGTTTCAGAAGTTTTGTCACTGATATACAGAAATGCCTTTGACTTATGAATGTTGATTTTATATCCTGCCACATTGCTGAAATCATTTCTTAGTTCTAGTAGTTTTTTTTTTTTTTTGTAGACCCTTTTGGGTCTTCTATATATAGAATTATGTCAGCTGCAAGTAGTGATAATTTAAGTTATTCTTTTCCTATTTTCATGCCATTAATTTCTTTCATCTGTCTAATTGCTCTGGCCAGTGTTTCGAGAACTATATTGAATAGAAGTGGTGGTAGAGGACATCTCTGTCTTGTTCCAGATTTTAGAGGGAATGCTTCAATTTTTCTCCATTCAGAATAATGCTAGCCTGAGGCTTAACATAGATAGCTTTTACAATGTCGAGGTAAGTTCCTGTTATCTCTAATTTTTCTAATGTTTTGAACATAAAGGGATGCTAAGGGTCTATTGTTCTTATTTATTTTTCGCAGAACCAAGCTTTAGTTTTGTAATTTTTTCAATAGTTTCTTTTGTTTAAATTTTGTTGTTTTCCGCTCTGATTTTAGTTTTTTCTTGCCTTCTGCTACATTTGCTGTTGTTTTGCTCTTCCTTTTCTAGGGCTTTGAGATGAAGTGTGAGCTCATTTATTTGTTGTTCTTTCCTATTTTTGAGGAATGACGTCAAGGTGGTGAATTTCCCTCTTAAAACTCCTTTCATTGTGTCCCATAGATTCTGATATGTTGTGTCTGTATTTTCATTTATCTCGAAGAATTTTTTGATTTTCTCATTTATGTCTTCTGTAACACATTAATCATTCAGTAAAATGTTGTTCATTTTCAATGTGATGTAGGATTTTTCCTTCCTTCTTTTTCATTGGTTTCCAGTTTCATTCCATTATAATCAGATAAAATTCATGGTATTATGTCCACCACTTTATATTTATTGAGGGTTGCTCTATGGCATAATATATGGTCTATTTTTGAGAAGGATCCATGTGCTGCTTAAAAAAAAAGTATATCCACTTGATGATGGTTGATATATTTTATATATGTCAGTTAAGTCTAGGTTATTGATTGTGATATTGAGTTCTATAGTTTCTTTATTCAACTTTTATTTGGAGGATCTGTCCAATGGTGAGAGAGGTGTGTTGAAGTCACCCATAATTATTGTGTTGTGGTCTATTTGATTCTTGAACTTGAGGAGAATTTCTTTTATGAACGTTGCAGCACCATTTAATGGTGCGTAAATATTGATAATTTTTATGTCTCGTTGGTGAATGGTTCCTTTTAACAGTATATAATTTCCTTCATTATCCATTTTGATTAAATTAGTCATGAAGTCGATTTAATTCGATTTGAGGATGGACACCCCTGCTTGCTTATGAGGACCGTGTGCATGGTATATTTTTTCCCAACCTTTCACCTTCAGCCTGTGTATGTCTTTTCCATTCAGATATGTCTCCTGGAGGCAACATATTGTTGGATTTGTTTTTTGAATCCAAGTTACAAGCCTATGTTGCTTTATTGGAGAGTTTAAGCCATTAGTGTTTAGAGCTACTATTGATATATGGTTTCTACTGCCATCCATGTTTGAATATTTATCGTTTTTTTAAATTTACTTTGTTTCTCCATGATTAGCTTTTCCCCCGCCCTCTGTCATTACTGAGGCACTTCCCACTGATGGTTTTGGTTGTTGTTTTTCATTTCTTCCTCGTGTAGTGTTTTGCTCAAGACACTTTGCAATGGTGGTTTTCTTGCTGCAAATTCTTTTAGCTTTTCTTTATCATGAAAGATTTTTATTTCGTTGTCGTACCTGAAGCTGAATTTTGCTGGATACAGAATTCTTGTTTGGCATCCATTGTCTTTCAATGTTTGAAATACGTTGTTCCAGGATCCTCTCACTTTCAGTGTCTGTGATGAAAAATAGGTTGTTATCCATATTGGTTTACCCCTGAATGTAATCTTCCTCCTTTCTCTTGAAGCTTTTAATGTTTTCTCTTTGTTCTGTATATTGGATATCTTCATAACAATGTGTCTTGGCGTTGGTCTACTGTGATTTTGTGTGCTCTGTGTCCTGTAAGCATCTTCAATTTGTATATCCGTTTCCTTTTTTATTTCTGGAAAATTTTCTGTAATTATTTCATTCAACAGGTTACTCATTCCCATGGTTTGAATCTCTGTACCTTCCTCTATCCAGATGACTCATAAGTTTGGTTTTTTTATGTTATCCCATATCTCTTGGATGTTTTTCTCGTGATTTTTTACCAGCCTTTCTGTGTTGGCTAGACTCTTTTTAAGATGATATATTTTGTCTTCATTATGTGACATTCTGTCTTCTACTTGCTCCACTCTGTTAGTGATACTCTCAATTGAGTTTTTAATTTGGTTTATCGTTTTCTTTATTTCTAGAATTATTCTTTGAATTTTTATAATCTCTATCTCCTGATAAAGAAGATTAACTTCTTCTTTTATCTGTTTATGTAATTCATTTTCAATGTGTTCTTTCACTGTATTTATTTGCTCTCTCGTATCCTCTTTAAGGTTTCATTCCATCTGTCTAAGGTATTCCTTGAGTTTTTTATATGACCATTTTTCTGATGATTCTAGGTCCTCCTGAATATTTAGGTTATCCTTCATTGTTTGTACTCCTTTTCTTTCTTGCTTTTTTATGCTGCTCATGTTACTTCTTGTTTGTTTGAGTGCTGAGTTACTGCTTATTCTTATAAATTTATTTGAAGCTTGGGAGGAAAGATATTAGAAGGGATGGGAAGAAGTCACTAAAGAGAATGAGAATAGGCAGGTAGAATTCAAGGATGAGGGAAATAGAAAATTGAAAAGAAATGAAAAGACAAAAGAAAAAAATAGAAAATAAAGAAAGAAATAATTTTTTTAAAATAATAATGATAATTAAAAATGAAAATTAAAATTTAAAATAATAATAATAATAGTAAAATTTAAAAAATAAAAACATTAAAATAAGTTAAAGAACAACAACAAAAAATGAAAATGAAAAAAAAAAAGTAAAAATAAAATAATAATAATAATAATAATAATACATGCAGTCATAGAGTTCAATTAACTTCTCTTCCAGTAGGTGGAGCTGTGCTCACTGGGCCAAGCTTCTCCTCTCAATAGGTGGGAACCAATCACTGTGCAGCAGCTCTTCTTCCCAGACTGGGCGGTTCTCCAATCCTGAGTGCCTAGGACCTTCTCTAGTGTTTCCTCAAGCCAGGCTCCGCTCAACTGTGACACTCACCACAATACTTGCTACACGTCAGGTCTCTGTTCCTGGTAGTCCTGTTTTCATCAACGCCTGCCACTCTCTCCCTGTTTGCCTCCCTCAGACCCTAAGTTTGTAGAGCTTGGGGCTGGGAACCCCCAGCGAATTTGCTTGCTCTCTGGTATCCATGCCCACATTAGCTGGTGTAAGAGACCTCAGTTGTCAGCACTGGTGGGAGCGGTAGCCGGGAATTCCATGCCACGAGTCCCACAGCACACATGATTTCCTCGGTCTGGCCATCTTTCTCACGGGAGACCTGGGAGGGCCCCTTAAAGGAGAGCTGGAAGGGGCCCTTAATGTTTCCCCGCTGTGTGGAGAGAGATGCATAGGGAATTACACACCTGTCGTACTGGTTTCAATGAAGTTATCTCCTCTGCCCATGACGTCAGTTCTCTTCCATGGTGGTATCCCATGCAAATGGTGACCGTTCATTCCTTTTGCCAGGTGACCAATGCAACGGATGGGTCCTGACTGTGTCTCCGAAGCCCCATTTCAATTCAGTGGCCTTTTACCTCTGTAAATTCAGAAGGGCCGACCAGTTATTTCAGAGGGAATGTTAGTTCTGAGACACAAGAAGCAGGCAAATCTGAGCTTCTATGCAGCTGATCCGGGCTCTGTGTGTTTTCTGAGGGGCCCAGACTGTTCGCACCAGATCCATGTCAGGTCAGCATTGCCTAGTGATTCTGAACAAACAGCATTTAGACAGTTTATGACTCCCTATGCCTGCGCAGCTTAAGAGGTCAGAGACTTGATTTCTCCATGTTCACCACCATGTTGGATCTCTTATATTGCTACTTTTTAATGTCTGTGCGTGTGCGTGCATATATATATATATATATATATATATATATATATATATATATATACTCTCCAGATTTTTCAAAATATGAAATATATGTGTCTTATTATACGCTCCCTAAATTCATTCATATTCATATATGTGGATTTATAACAAACTTTCCACAAGATTATACTCAGAAATAATCATCCACCTGAAATATATATTTCTTTCCTAGTACTGAAAAGTAACTTCATAGAATGGTGAATACAAACTCTAATATTTCTACAGATACTTACCCAGTGTAACATCAATGCAAGTAGATTCCTAGGGGACATGATGTGTATTTTGACGTTCATTTCTATTCAACACTGGTACATTACTATTTCTTCAGTTTATGCACATCATAGGATATATATTTCATCCACAAGTTAGAAAACTTATAGGCATTTGTTTAATGATCAGTCACTTCCTGCTTCAGAACACATGTATTCCTCCATGTTTCTTGACTGGTCTTTTCATAAGACTTTTTCCAATCACAATATTTTCATTTTTCATTATCTCTTATGAAGCAAAACTCAAACACCCTTCATGATAAACCATAATCCTAAAATTACCATTAGATGTATAACTGGTTGGAATGAATGATTATATATCAATATAAGATTTCTTATATTTTTTTAGATATCAATTCAGTTCATTATTTAAAGTGGAACCAGTTAAATTATTTATTCACAGGATGGTCTATTCATGCATTTTCTCTATATTCATAGACACAGGGTACACCTCTGTGTACCCCTAACACTAATGTATATGTTTTCAAAATATTGCTCCCAGAAATGGTGGAAGAAATACTCATGTCACCTGATCAACATATATATTTTATCACAGTAAAATTCTGAACAAAAAATGTAAAGGTCACACTTATGATTGTACCGAAGTCTAAAAGGAAAGTGAACATGGATAACTAAAAACATCCATGTGAAGGTTGCCTAATGCTCTCAAATGTCAATCCTATTGGTGACAACATATTTGTTTCTTCCAATGATTATATATTCAAACTAAACCCTGTTGAAAATGTCTAATCCTATAACTCACTTTATACTTTGCCTGATTTCATAATGTCTCTATTGATACCTGCTTTCCTACTTATTTTCCCCAGTTCATCGTTGTGACTGACTCTTCACATGTGCTGAAATTTTCATTCATTCTCTAACAGAAACCCTATTGCTAAAGAACTTTTGGTCCAAATCCTATACTCACTCTTCTTCCTAAACCTACCGACTATCTTCCTAATCCTACCGACTATCCATTTTGACTGGATGTTCTCTTCTACATTAAATCTACCAAGGTACAAGGTCCTGTGCTTCAAATCATACCTAGATTACTGTTTCCATACTGATATTTCACCTCTATATTCTTGTAATTATCGCACGTTCTCAATACCATTATTCATTGCCCAGAATGATTCCTAACCCAAATTGAACCTGTTATTAACCCTAAACATACACTGTTCCCTAAATCTCATTTTACAGAAGAGCAGCAACAGAGTTGTTCTTAAAATACAGGGAATTAGGGGACCTTCCACCTGCTGAAAACCTCAAAGGTCCATGCAGAAATGATACCTGGAGAAGTTGTAGGGAGGTATGAAAGACCTGAGAGAGCAAAAGTCCTATTCCAAGTCAAACAACCTGGTCAGGATAAAGGGATGTGTCCGAATCAGCAACTCTCTACTTATTTTAGAGAAGATGGACTAAACCAGACCTGTGTGGAGAGCTGTTCCCAGGTGTCTATGGTTGATATACCATTCTAACTTGTGAAAGTGTTCCAGGAAGTAGGAGCAGCCTCCATCTCATGGGACCCTTGGAAGCAAGTGTTAGGACAAAGTGGTTGCCAAGGCAGTGGCCTCATTCAGTTCCAAAGAAAGTGACATACCTCATTTCCTTGGTGATGGAACAAACTGAACTTGCTATCCAAGAACCAAGACACCGAGAGGCAATCCCAGTCCATGTCCCTGTGGGCTCACTTGATTGGATTTTCCAAGGACAGAGTCAGTCTTTCTTGGTACCTCCTGATGTGAGTATAGCCAAATACCAGGAGAGCTCTGAAGAGATACTTTTCCTGCGAAAGCAGGTAGTAGCTGGCCACTTTTTCCTGACAACTTCACAGAGTTGGTCAAGGAAACCAGATCTGTTAGAGGACACGCCATTTTGGGGGAACATAATATGGCCCACCACTCAGAGTTAACTCCGGAGAGTCACAGACCTACTTGAAGGAAGGAGGTGCATTTGTGAGTGTGGGTTTGTTGTTTTGTCTCATGTTCAGAGAATAGGTACGAAAGGCGGTTTGTTTGATTTGAAGTGAACTGTTTCTAGTAAGTCGTTTGACAAGATGAGTGTTTCTATGTCTGTGTATCCCACTGTGTCCGCGGTTGTAGACATGAGAAAAGAGAATGCAACAATGGATGTGTCCTGTCTAGTAGAAAGCTTCCCATTATGCATCCTGCCTAATTTATGAATAGAGTGCGGCTTGCCTTATGGATGGGCAATACCTACTACCTTCCTAAGTCTCTGTTTTCTTCTGAATTCTGGCCACTCTCCAGAATAGGCTCATGGTTTTGCGTCCAAGATATGTAACAACTCCAAGGTCTGTGACATGGCCATGTACAGGATAGCTGAAGGGAATGGCCAGCATCTCAGAAAACTCAGATATCAATGTGACCAGGAAAGTCTCAGTGGATATACCCTGCTTTTGGCCTTTTGCTTACCTATTGTTCTGTTGCCCTGAATATCAGGAAGGTCTTTGCCTCAGGTCACCCCTTTGTGAAGCCTGAAGAAAACAGTTTTCAAATGGAAATGAATGGGCAACACTTGTGGCTCTTTCTTAATTGCTTTGGAAAGGGATGTGTCTGAATTAGCCTCTTGGCCTTGTATGTGTCTGTGACTTTGATTCTCAGCAGCTGATGGATCTAAAGAATGATCCCATGTGTGCATCCAAAACCATAATTGCCAAAAGATCAGTCATTGTGGATGAAGTCTCTCGTCTTCCTCTGTTAGGTTCCTAAGTTCATCAAGTGAGAATTGGTATTCCTTGGGTCAAATGAGTTCTTCAAATCACTGCAGAGGTGCTTAGGTTTTTGCATGACTCCAAATCACATAAAGAATCTATAATTGAAAGTCAGTAGGCCACAAATTGGAGAAACAGAGCAGTATTAACGGGAGGCTTATTTGATCACTCCTGGTTCACAGGAAGGGTGTCCAGGCCAACATGACTTTAGGCAAATGAGGGGCAAGGGAGTTTATTTGGACACTGTCTTTGGGTGAGCCATTCATGGAGACCTTCAGCCAGAGGTTACGATGAGTGACTATATGGAAGAAGATGAGGACCTTGTTTGAGTGTTTTGGTTTTAATTGTGGTCATTTGTGTGGTGGTTGTAAGAAATATCTTGGTCCACCTGGGCTTGAACTCTGGTTGGATTCCCCTTAGAGACTGCGTTCTGGAACTGAACTCAGAGAAGTATTGCCATGAATTGTGTTGGGATATTAGGAGGCCACGCATGAGAGTCACCCTTGGAAACTGAGATCTAGGCCCAGGGTGGCTTTCCACAGAGCACTGAGAATCTCAGCCAGGATAACACATGATTTTATTCTGAAAGACTTGGCTGCCATAGTTGAGTGTCAAAACACACATGGACCTCACATTGTAGACCTCAATTTACCTATCTTCATGTGACCTTTTGGCCACTCTTTGGGAAGCCTTGTCTGTGAGAGTTCTCCAGAGCTTTCATTGAAAATGAGCTTCCTCATTATTTAATGGTTTCTGAATGAATTGAAACCCACAGTGCCTCCAACTTCATCCTTAACAATGGCTAGATGAATACCATGTAGTTATTAAAATTTCCATGACCAGGTGGCACTGGAGAACCTTTGAATGTCCTGTTGCTGATCATGAGTATACCAGACAGTGCCTTGATTGACTGGATTTCATGAAAATGTTGTAGAAAAGAGATGCCAGTACGTTTGAGTCTGCTGAGAAGTGGGCCTAGAGCACTGGTGGGCAGGTGTGTGAAAAAACATCAGTAGTAGGGCCATGAGGATCTACCATTGGATTCCAAATGGCTTGTGACTGACATGGCGCAGCCAGCAGATCCTTATTTGTAAAGTCATCTTTTTATATGGAGAGGTTTCAGGGCAATGTTCAGAATAAGGGTCATATGGACAAGGGGGCAATGGGGCAAGCTATGAGGGATAGAAGCCTGGTTGGTGCGTTCTCCTGCACACCCTGACCCACCACACGTGACATAACTCCCTCTAGCACTGTGTCTCAGTTGGGCTCCTTGTATTTTATGAAGCAAATACTAAACTCTCAGTGCAGCAGGAAAAACACCACAAAAAGTGGAGGAGGACAAAATGGCTTCACAGTTCACATGGGGAGACATTTAGTCACCAGTGGTCACTGTTTACCAACAAAGAGAGGATTCAGGCCTCCTGCTTCATGTTAATTGGAAAATAAGAACCCATGTCCTTCAGGTCAAAGTGATGGAGACCCACCTTTGATGTTCTCACTACAAAAGAAGATAAAGCTCCTGAAAACAACCTAAATTTCAAGTGCCCAACCTCAGAGTGAGATTCTCAAAAAGTCCTTAGGCCAGAAGAGCTCCATGTTTGTGGAGTGTTTACCCTGTCCCTTACTTTTAGAAAGTCCTCTACCTCCACCAAAGATGTGAAATCTGGAGCATTTTCCATTCCAGATAGGTATTCACAGATTTTCTAACTCTTCTCCTATAATTGTGTCTTACTTGAGGCGAAAGTAGTGTTAAAGCATTGTTCTGGATGAGAGTGGGAAGATTTTTGTGTAGCATATATTTGCATACACATTGGATTCAATTTCCTATTTTCTGTTCGAAATACTGAATCCCTGACACTAACACATACCCTATCAGACTCTGAATACTATTTCTAATAGGATGGAGAAAAATAACCCAAACAGAATAGAAATACAAGCAGTTTAGAGGAGTCATGGTGTATATTTGGACTTGCCTTTTGCATGATACAGAGTAGGAGTTAAATCTAGTCAATTTTTTGTTGAAATAGTTCTCCATGTGTTTTTAAAGTTAACAAATTGTGAATTCCTGTCTCCCTTTCTCTGTAGCCCATTCAGCACATATATTTTTATATGGATATATAGAATCATACCTGGTACCACACATACATTCTTGTGAGGTGGATGAGTTGGCAGATACAAATTGTGAGAAGAGATCACTCCTACTAAACCGTGTTGGAACTGAATATTCAACCAATGGGTGAGCTTCCATGTTCAGTAAAATGAATATTTTTGGATCTGTGGATGATATATATTTTATGATGAATTTTGATTGACATATATGTTGCTATTTTTTTTCTGTGTGTGTGTGTGTTTTGTGTCACTCACCTGTTCTGTAAAACAACTTAAGAGAGAGAGGTTAAAAATTCATGCAAAGCTCTGATGGAGGTATCTAATATCTTAGTTTTGGTCTATTGCTTCTTCTAATTGGGTAATTTGTTGTGTCCCATGGACGAGGGCAGTGGTTCCTGTGCCCACCCCTGCAGCAACTCCTATTCCGAATAGGATGGCTAAAGTGAGAGATATATGTTCCCAGTGGAAACGGGTTGTATGACCCCCTATTTGATCTTCAAATGAACCTGCATCATGATAGAGCACTCTGGGAAACATCTGCACCATTACACAATTAATCACATCTGTTGACCATTTCATGAAAACATAAACAATGTTTAATTATATACAATTATGCTGTTGTAGGGACGGACAAGGCAAGGCAAATAAGATAGCAAAGAAGACAGCGAAACCGTCCTATTTGGTTGCAACCATATTCAGAGGGCATTGCTTCTGTTGTAATCAATTATTCTCCTGAAACTCAAGTATAGGTAGTTTCAGAATTTTGTACCCAACATGTAAGGGAAGGGGCTCAGAAGTTCACAGTCTGCAGAAGTTCAAAAAAGCCGTTGTTGTTTCTGTTTTTTCCTTGGTTCTGGGCAAGTTAACTTTTCAAGGACACCTGGGAGGGAAAGAGCTTTTTCCTACCTTTCTTATTTTTCGCCCCTGACAGCTGTTACCATGGAGCCCTGATGGTAACTTCTTTATCTTAGAAATATAGCCATGTCTGTAAAGCCCCAGCTCACGGCCAGAGGCCTTGTTCATATATTTTGTGGAAAACAAGTAATGGGGTGTCTAGCATAGAAGTGCTTATTTTTTTAGCCAGTGGCCAAGTAGAACAAGGCAACACTAAAAGAGGAAGTTTATCTACATTGAACTCTTTTATAGGGACTCTTTTGCTGAAAGTCCTAAAGTCAGCCATGGTGAAGACTTCTGTAGAAAGTCAGTTAAGAATTTTCTGTAGGCCTGGTACAGAAGGGGAAGACAGGGAAGGTGGGGCTGACAGCAGCTCCGAGGATCTGAGAATAAGGAAGGAGAGATGTAAAAGAATAATGGGAAAGGGGTTTGGTATTTTCCTAGTAACAAAAACTTGAGCTGCAGAACAGGTAGAGCAGAGGGGAAGACAAGAGTGAGTATCCCAAAATGCATGTGAGGGACTTTAAATTTTTAGTAAACTGTTTTCAGTGATGACAAAGCAACTTTAAAGGCCATTTTCATTACATCTTTGATAGGAGTCTGAGGGCTCTCCTCTGCTAGTTTCAGCTTTGTGTTAGCTGGTAAGAAGACCTGGTGGGACATGGTGCGGGCACGGACAGGAGAAGAGAGGAGTGAGTAGGTGGATGAGAACCTGAGTACCTGCTAACTCAGCAAGGGGGCGATGGTCTGAGAACCGGGAGAGGTTTGGGTTTTTGATCTAATAATTGGAGGGGAGAAATCAGGTTGCTGAGGTGAGAGTGACAGCAGAGACTCTGGAGCACAAGGCTGAAGGTGAGGATCTATTGGATAAACATAGTTCAGGATATGAGTGAAGGATGGAAAAGGCCTGCCCATAGGGGAATCTCCTTTCACCCTTTTGAGCACTTGCAGAAGTTAAAAAGGTCACACAGGGCTGGGGATGTGGCTCAATTGTAGCACGCTCGCTTGGCATGCGTGCGGCCCGGGTTTGATCCTCAGCACCACATACAAACAAAGATGTCGTGTCCGCCAAAAACTAAAAAATAAATATTAAAAATTCTCTCTGTCTCTCTGTCTCTCGCCTCTCTCTTTAAAAAAAATGGTCACGCAGAATTTGAGGATCTAGAGACCCCTCTGGGGGCCATCGGTTTTGGTTATCTAATTGGTAATATGGCCAATGCTGTGTACTGAATTTGATGAGGAGTTTGTGTTCCATCAGGCAGCCCCTGTATGCTCACATCCCCATGACGTACAGAAAAAGTCGGCCAGGCATTCTGGAATTACTAAAAAGGAGTGATGGATTTTTCCTTTCCCCAGGTCCATGATCCTCTTAGTTGTACAAGTCCGATATTTACTGCCATTAGCCCCTTGAACTAGAGACCTTTTATTTGATAGAGGGCCCAATGGGGCCTTAAGCGCTGAGTTTGTTGCCCCTGTATCCCCTTCAAAGTTTACTGGGGTCTCCTCCACTTCAAAAGATACGCTGAGCTCAGGGAGGGGATCTGAGCCCCGACTTTCATAGTCATGCTGAAGAGTCAGAATGGCTGGCTGGCTTGGCTGCCTCTTTCTAGGGCACTCTTGAACCCAGTGTCCTCTTTCTTTACAGTAGGCACATTGATCTGAGGTCAGGGGTGGCCTCTGGCGTGGGACCAGGTATCCCTTCCTGTCTCCCTGTTTCTTAATTTCTGGCCCTTTTGTTGTTGTGACCGGGACCTTAGTCAACTCCTTAGTCTGTTTTTTGTTTCTTTTATCGTCCTTTTGCTCCCTTCTCTTCCTCAGTTTCTCTCTTATAGTATACTTTCTCGGCTTCTCTGACTAAATCTCTCAAAGTCATATCTTGTAATCCATCTAAGCATTGTAACTTTCTTTAAATATCCAAGGCAGCATGCCCAATAAAGGCCATTGTGACAGATGCCTTTTGATCCTCTGCATGAGGAACGAAAGGAGTATATCTCCTATATGCCTCCGTAATTCTCTCTAGAAACATAGAGGAAGATTCATCAGGCCCACAGGCGTGGTAGCCACGTCACCCCAAATAGAATAGGGAAATAGCAGTGCCGCTGCCCGTGCCCGGATAAGGCCCAGTCACCAGCTGGTGTGGTAGTCACGTCACCCAAATTGTAGTAGGGGCCAAGCAGGCCTCCGCCCACGCCCGCAACAAAAGCAGACCTGTGACTGACCTGCGGAACAGGCACAGCGGCCTGCCACCATGGTAGACATGACACCCCAATTGGAGTAGTGGCAGAGCAGACCTTTCTCCCTCGCCCAGTACAAGCACAACGGCCAACCGGCGTGGTAGTCACGTCAACCCAATTGGAGTAGGGGCAGAGCAGAGCCTTTGCCCGCACCCAGAACAGGCCCAGCGATCTGCCAGCATGGTAGTCACGACACCCCAATGGCAGTAGGGCCAGAGCAGAGCCACCACCCGCTCCCGCAAGGTAGGCAGACCTGCAACCGACAG
Source organism: Callospermophilus lateralis (assembly GCF_048772815.1). Taxonomy (NCBI): domain Eukaryota; kingdom Metazoa; phylum Chordata; class Mammalia; order Rodentia; family Sciuridae; genus Callospermophilus; species Callospermophilus lateralis. Next base: position 69,609 of record NW_027518102.1, on the reverse strand, counting down.
GCGGAACAGGCCCAGCGGCCTGCAAGCGCGGCAGAAACGTCAACCCATTTGGTTCTTTGAAAAAATAAAAAAAATCGACAGAACATTAGCCATGCTAACGAAGACAAGAAGAGAGAGAACTCAAATTACTAGCATATGGGATGAAAAAGACAACATCATAACAGATATTTCAGATATACAGAAGATAATCCGAAATTATTTTGAATCTTTGTACTCTAATAAAATAGAAGACGGTGAAGGCATCGATAAATTTCTTAAGTCATATGATCTGCCCAGATTGAGTCAGGAGGATATAGACAACCTAAACAGACCAATATCAATTGAGGAAATAGAAAAAAACAACAAAACACTACCAAGTAAGAAAAGCCCAGGACCTGATGGGTATATAGCAGAGCTTTACAAAACATTTAAAGAGGAACTAATACCAATACTTTTCAAGTTATTTCAGGAAATTGAAAAAGAGGGAATTCTTCCAAATTCATTCTATGAGGTCAACATCACTCTGATTCCTACACCAGACAAAGACACTTCAAAGAAAGAAAACTACAGACCAATATCTCTAATGAACCTAGAGGCAAAAATCCTCAATTAAATTCTGGCAAATCAGATACAAAAGCATATCAAAAAAATTGTGCACCATGATCAAGTAGGATTCATCCGTGGGATGCAAGGCTGGTTCAATATACGGAAATCAATAAATGTTATTCATCACATCAATAGAGTTAAAAATAAGAACCATATAATCATCTCGATAGATGCAGAAAAAGCATTCGACAAAGTACAGCATTCATTTATGTTCAAAACTCTAGAAAAACTAGGGATAACAGGAACATACCTCAATATTTTAAAAGCAATCTATGCTAAGTCTCAGGCTAGCATCATTCTGAATGGAGAAAAATTGAAGGCATTCCCCCTAAAATATGGAACAAGACAGGGATGCCCTCTTTCACCACTTCTGTTCAACATAGTTCTCGAAACACTGGCCAGAGCAATTAGACAGACAAAAGAAATTAAAGGCATATAAATAGGAAAAGAAGAACTTATATTATCACTATTGCAGATGACATGATTCTATACCTAGCAGACCCAAAAGGGTCTACAAAGAAACTAATAGAGCTAATAAATGAATTCAGCAAAGTGGCAGGATATAAAATCAACACTCATAAATCAAAGACATTCCTGAATATCAGTGACAAATCCTCTGAAACGGAAATGAGGACAACCACTCCATTCACAATATACTAAAAAAAAAAAATAATTGGGAATCAACCTAACAAAAGAGGTGCAAGTTTTATACAAGGAAAACTACAGAACCCTAAAGAGAAAAATAGAGGAAGATCTTAGAAGATGTAAAAATGTACCCTGTTCATAGATAGACAGAACTAACATCATCAAAATGGCGATATTACCAAAAGTTCTCTATATGTGTAATGCAATGCAATTCAAAATCCCAACGGCATTTCTTGTAGAAATAGAGAAAGCAATCATGAAATTCATATGGAAAAATAAAAGACCCAGAATAGCAAAAACAACACTAAGCAGGAAGTGAGAATCAGGCCGTATAGCGATACCAGACTTCAAACTATACTACAGAACAATAGTAAAAAAAATAGCATGGTACTGGTACGAAAACAGGTGGGTGGACCAATGGTAAAGAATAAAGGACACAGAAACCAATCCAAAAAAATACAACTATCTTATATTTGATAAAGGGGCTAAAAGCATGCAATGGATGAATGATAGCATCTTCAACAAATGGTGCTGGGAAAACTGGAAATCCATATGTAACAAAAAGAAACTGAATCCCTTTCTCTTGCCATGCACAAAAGTTAAATCAAAATGGAACAAGGAGCTTGATATCAAATCAAGACATGGTGTTTGATAGAAGACAAAGTTGTCTACGATCTACATACTGTGGGGTCGCCTCCAAATTCCTCAATAGGACACCCATAACACAAGCGTTAATAACTAGAATCAACACATGGGACTTACTCAAACTAAAAAGTTTTTTCTCAGCAGAAGAAACAGTAAGAGGGGTAAATAGGGAGCCTACATCCTTGGAACAAATCTTTCCTCCTCACACTTCAGATAGAGCACTAATATCCAGAGTATACAAAGAACTCAAAAAATTAGTCAATAAGATAACAAATAACCCAATCAACAAATGGGCCAAGAACCTGAACAGACACTTCTCAGAGGAGGACATACAATCAATCAACAAGTACATGAAAAAATTCTCACCATCTCCAGCAGTCAGAGAAATGTGAATCAAAACCACCCTAAGATACCATCTCACTCCAGTAAGTTTGGCAGCCATTATGAAGTCAAACAACAACAAGTGCTGGCGAGGATCTGGGGAAACAGGTACACTTGTACATTGCTGGTGGGACTGCAAATTGGTGCAGCCAAATGGGAAAGCAGTATGGAGATTTCTTGGAAAGCTGGGAACGGAACCACCATTTGACCCAGTTATTCCCCTTCTCGGTCTAAAACCTAAAGACCTAAAAAGAGCATGCTACAGGGACACTGCTACATCGATGTTCATAGCAGCACAATTCACAATAGCAAGACTGTGGAACCAACCTAGATGCCCTTCAATAGAAGAATGAATAAAAAAATGTGGCATTTATACACAATGGAGTATTACTGTGCATTAAAAAATGACAAAATCATAGAATTTGCAGGGACATGGATGGCATTAGAACAGATTATGCTAAGTGAAGCTAGCCAATCCCTAAAAAAACAAATGCCAAATGTCTTCTTTGATATAAGGAGAGTAACTAAGAACAGAGTAGGGACGAGGAGCATGAGAAGAAGATTAACATTAAACAGGGATGAGAGGTGGAAGGGAAAGGGAGAGAGAATGGAAACTGCATGGAAATGGAAGGAGAACCTCAGGGTTATACAAAATTAATTACAAGAGGAAGTGAGGGGAAAGGGAAAAATAATACAAGGGGGAGAAATTTATTACTGTAGAGGGTGTAGAGAGAGAACAGAGGAGGAGAGGGGACGGTAGGGGGGATAGTAGAGGACAGGAAAGGCAGCAGAATACAACAGACACTAGTATGGCAATATATGAATCAATGGATGTGTAACTGATGTGATTCTGCAATCTGTAAACGGGGCAAAAATGGGAGTTCATAACCCACATAAATCAAAGTGTGAAATATTATTTATCAAGAACTATGTAATGTTTTGAGCAACCATATATGAAAATTAAAAAAAAAAGATAACTAAATTCGGTGAATAATGCACGAGAATCCTAATATTTCTACAGTAACTGACCCAGTTTAAAATCAATGCCAGTAGATTCCTATGGTCATGATGTGTATTTTGACGTTCATTTTTATTCAAAAATGGTACATTACTATTTCATGAGTTTATGCACATCATAGGATATATATTTCATCCACAAATTAGCAAATTTATAGGCATTTGATTCAATTTCAATCGCTTTCTGCTTTACAACATATGCATTTCTCCAGGTTTCCTGACTGGTCTATTCATGAGACTTCTTTCCAAACATATTATTTTCGATTTCCATAATCACTTTTGAAACAAAACTCACACACTGTTCATGATAAACCAAAACACTAATATTACCATTAGATGTATAATTGGTGGGAATGAATGATTGTATATCAATATAAGATTTCCTGTAATTTTTAAGATATCAGTTCAATCCATTATTTAAAGTTGGAACAAGTTATATTATTTATTCACTGTATTGTTTATTCGTACTTTATCTCTAAATTCATAGACACAGGGTGCACCTCTTTGTAACCCCAATACTAATTTTACGTCTTGAATATATTTCTTCCAAAAATGGTGGAAGAAATACTCATGTCACCTGATCTACATATACATTTTATCACAGTAGTATTATGGACAAATAATGTAATGGTCACGGTTATGATTGCACGAAGGACTAAATGGAAAGTGAACATGGATTACTAAAAACATCTATGTCCAGGTTGCCTAATGCTCTCAAATGTCAATCCTATTGGTGACCACATATTTTTTTCTTCCTAATATTATGTATTCAAACTCAACCCTGTTGAAAATGTCTAATCCTATCACTCACTTTATACTTTGCCTGATTTCGTAATGTCTCTATTGATATCTGCTTTTCTACATTATTTCCCAGCTCATCATAGTGACTGACTCTTCATATGTGCTGACTTTAACAATCACTCTGTAACCCAAACCCTATTGTTAAAGAACTTTTGTTCCAAATGGTATACTCACACTTCTTCCTAAACATACTATCTTCCTATTTCTATCAACTATCCCTTTTTGACTGGATGTTCTCTTCTACATTCAATCATTATAGTAAATGTCCAGCGAGCTTCACAGGAGGAAACCACCAACAGACTATCTCATGCAACAGCAAAGGGTTTATTGAGTGTCCAGCATGCTGGTGCTCAGAGCTCACTTGAATAGAGCAGATAGCCCTGAGAATAGCTTAAGTAGAACTTATATACATTACCTGAAGAGGGCAGGGAGGGAAGTTTATTGATGGATCGGGGTGAGTGGGCGATTTGCGTGCAACTGGGTGAGGGAGCACATTCTGCAGTTGGGCAGTTGGGGACAGCACATACTGGGAACAAGATTTGCAAGCATTTCTCAAGATTTCAACAGTGTTTTGTTAAGCATACAGAAAAACAGGAAGTGACAAGTACCTATTTTACTAACCTTTTATTCCCCACTTCTTCTTCTGGCTACTTTTAATCATAAAAATGATCATTGGGGGGGTGTCACATTCTATGTATACTAGTAGGGTATTACCATAAGTTTAACTCGTCCAATTTGAGCCTGAAGAAAAGAAATTACACGGATGAGAAAACAGGGTTTAATAGTTAGCAATAACATGAGGATTACTATTGGACTGGCCAGGGTTGATAAAAACGTAGTTAACCAGGAAGACTGTGTGAACCAAGACTCAAACCACCTTTTTTGGGCCTCTCTGTCTCGTTGATGCTTTTCAAGGCATCTTTTTAATTTACTCTTAGATTTTATTACAAGTCCAGTATGCTCGGCATACAAACAACTTTCTTTTCTCAATGTAGCACAAAGCCCCCTTCTCTCATGACGAGGAGGTCCAACCCTCGAGTGGTCTGAAAAACAACTTCAGAGAGAGAGGTAAAAGACTCATGCAAAGCTCTGATGGAGGTTTCTAATATCTTAGTTTTGGTTTATTGCTGTCATTTGTTGGGTCATTTGTTGAGTCCCTTGGACAAAGGCAGTGGTTCCCGTGGCCACCAGTGCAGCAATTTCTATTCCTAATAGGATGGCTACATTGAGAGATATATATTTTCAGTGGAACCGGGTTGAATGCCCCCCTATTTGATCTTCAAATGAATCTGCGTCGTGATAGAGCACTCTGGGAAACATCTGCACGATTACACAATTAATCACATCTGTTGACCATTTCATGAAAACATTAACAATGTTTAAGTATATAGAATCATGCTGTAGTAGGGAAGGACAAGGCAACGCACCTAAGATAGCACTGAAGACAGGGAAACAGTCCTATTTGGTTGCAACCAGATTCAGAGGGCATTGATTCTGTTGTAATCAACTAATCCTCTGAAACCCAAGTTTAGGTAGTTTCAGAATTTTGTACCGAACATGTAAGGGAAGGGGCTCAGAAGTTCACAGTCTGCAGAAGTTGAAAAAAGCAGCTTTTGTTTCTGTTTTTTCCTCGGTTCTGGGCATGTTAACTTTTCAAGGACACCTGGGAGGGAAAGAGCTTTTTCTTCCCTTTCTTATTTTCCCATTGCCAGCTGTTACTACGGAGCCCAGTTGCTAACTTCGTTAACTTAGAAATGTAGCCATCTCTGTGAAGCCCCACGTCAAGGCCAGAGGCCTTGTTCACATATTTTTGTGAAAAACTAGTAATGGGGTGTCTGAATTAGGAGTGCTGATTTTTTTAGCCAGTGGCCAAGTAGAACAGGGCAACATGAAAATAGGAAGTTTAACTACATTGAACTTTTTTATAGGGACTCTTTTGCTGAAAGTCCTAAAGTCAGCCATGGTGAAGACTTCTGGAGAAGGTCAGTTAAAGACTTTTCTGTGGGCCTGGTATAGAGGGGAAAGACAGAGAAGGTGGGGCTGAGAGCAGCTCCGAGGATCTGAGAATGAGAAAAGAGAGATGTAAAAAAATAATGGGAAAGTGGTTTGAAATTTTCCTAGCAACAAATATTTGAGCAGTAGAACAGGTCAAGCAGAGGGGAAGATGGTAGTGAGTATCCCAAAACGCAGAGGGACTTTAAATTTGTAGTAAACTGTTTTCAGTGATGACAAAGCAACTTTAAAGGCCATTTTCATTACATCTTGGATAGAGGTCTGAGGGCTCTTCTCAGCTGGTTTGAGCATTGGGTTAGTTGGTAAGAGGACCTGGTGGGACCCAGTGCGGGCACTGTCAACAGAAGAGAGGAGTGAGTGGGTGGAGGGGTACCTCAGTACCTGCTACCTCAGCAAGGGGGCAATGGTCTGAGAACCAGCAGAGGTTTGGGTTTTTGATCTAATAATTGTAGTGGAGAAATCAGGTTGCTGAGGTGGGAGTGACAGCAGAGACTCTGGAACAGAATGCTGAAGGTGAGGATCTATTGGATAAGCATAGTTCAGGATGTGAGCGAAGAAGGGAAAAGGCCTCCACATAGTGGAATCTCCCTTCACCCTTTTGAGCACTAGCAGATGTTAAAAAGGTCATGCAGGATTTGAGGATCTAGAATCCCCTCTGGTGGCCATCAGTTTTTGTTATCTAATTCGTAATATGGCCAATGCTGTCTACGGAATTTAATGCAGGGTTTGGGTTCCATCAGGCAGCCCCTGTACGCTAACATCCCCATGACTTACAGAAGAAGTCGGCTTTTCCCCCACACAGCCATGGCTGTTTTTGGCTTTGACAGTCGGCCGGGTAAACACAGTAATCTAGGCTAGCCAACCTGCATCTGGCTCGTGTGTCCCTACATCCATAATATTTGTTTCCATTATCTATGGTAATGAAGGGATTTAATGGAATTTTAGTGGGATCCTCTTCATCAGGGATATCCCATTAGGAAAGACCTATAGCCAGCTGACAAATGTCTGGGTGGAGAGATGGTCACCAGGTCCCTAAGTGGGCTGCATGCAAGATAGATTATACTTCTTTTCCAGTAGAATTTGTGATCAGCCATCGCTGCTGAACGGGCTGATGAGGGTTAGGACTACTTGTGGCCAAGGGGAGAGTCTATAGGCTTATCCACACGGTGAATATGCAATTTGAAAGTGTTACCAGTCTTTTCCAGTTTCCAGCCAGAGTGTGGACAGGGCGCAGGCTTGAGATGAGAGGCATGGATCCAGGAAGTGATTCCGTTTACCTTTACCACTATAGATGTTATAAATAGCACCTGGTATGGTCCTTTCCAGTGGGGTTCCAGGGATGACACCTGATATCATCTTACGTAGATGAAGTCTCTTACTTGATATCGATGTGGAGTCCCCTCGTCCCCAGTTTGGTAGGGAGTGGCCAGCTGTTTCCACAGGTATCACTGAGATCTTTCAAGAGCTTTAAGTCTGTCAAACAAGGGGGTGTGAAAGGGATTGTTAGGTCTTAGAGTTGGGTTTGGTCCGTTACTGGAAGAGAAGCACCCTAGATATTCACAGGGGGTGTGGTTACTCAAAGAAACAGAGGGCATATTTCTTGCACGAAATATTGTATAAGGCATGAGCATAGTCCAATCATTTATGCTGGTCTCTAAGCTTAATTTCGTTGAGGTCTCTTTAATGGTTCTATTTATTCTTTCTACCTGTCCTGAACTCTAGGGTCTGTAAGCACAATTAAACTTCCAATGAATCCCCAGGTTCCTGGCTAACCCCTGACTTACTTGGGCCATGAACGCCGGTGCATTATCAGACCGTATTACCTTTGGCAGGCCGTATCTTTAAAAAATGTCTTTCAGGATCTGATTGACCACCATTAGCACTGTTTCTTTTTTTTTCTTTTAGTGGGGAAGGCTTCAATACATCCTAAAAATGTATCTACAAAGACTAGAAGATATTTATGTCCATACCTTGCTGGCTTAATTTCAGTAAAGTCAACTTCCCAGAATTGTCCTGGTCTGGTTCCTCGTAGGTGCTTTCCTGCAGGAAGCTTGGAAGGGTAAGAATTTACCAATTGATGGACTCGACAGGCTTTTTTTACCCATTCAGTTATTTCTTTTTGCTGTGAGTCAGTTAGTGGAAAACTCTGTTCTTGATACTTCAGAAATACCTGCAGTTTCTTTGAACCAAGGTGAGTGAGTTGATGTGCATTTTCTACTGACGTATTTAGAGCTGTGACTATAGGAGTTTTTACTGAAGGATTTAGAAATTCCACTTGGGGGCCTTCAGGGTTAAAAGTTATTTTGGACCGGAACTTGGTGAGCAGATCTCTGCCCATCAATGGGGCTAGGAATTCTGGGATTACTAGGAAGGAGTGATGGATTTTTCCTTTCCCCAGTTCCATGATCCTCTTAGTTGTCCAAGCCCGATATTTACTGTCATTAGCCCCTTGAACTAGAGACCTTTTATTGGATAGAGGGCCCAATGTGACATTAGGGGTGAGTATATTGCCCCTTTATCCACTTCAAAGATTACTGGGGTCCCCTCCACTTCAAAAGATACCCTGAACTCGGGGAGGGGATCTGAGCCCCGACTTTCATACTCATGCTCCAGAGTCAGAATGGCTGACTGGCGTGGCTGTCCCTTTCTAGGGCACTCTTTGGCCCAGTGTCCTTTTTTTTTTACAGTTGGTACATTGATCTGAGGCCAGGGGTGGCCTCTGGCATGGGACCAGGTATCCCTTCCTGTTTCCCTGTTTCTTAATTTCTGGCCCTTTTGTTGTTGTGACCAGGACCTTAGTCAATGCCTTAGTCTGTCTTTTGTTTCTTTTATCCTCACTTTGCTTCTTTCTCTTCCTCAGTTTCTCTCTTAAGGTATATTTTCTTGGCTTCTCTGACTAAATCTCTCAAAGTCATATCTTGTAATCCATCTAAGCATTGTGACTTTCTTTTAATATCCAGGGCAGCTTGCCCAATAAAGGCCATCATGACAGATGCCTTTTGATCCTCTGCCTGTGGATCGAAAGGAGTATATCTCCTACATGCCTCCATAATTCTCTCTAGAAACATAGAGGGAGATTCATCAGGCCTTTGAATAATCTCTATTACCTTGGCCAAATTAGTTGGTCGCCTAGTGGCCACTTGGAGGCCCACTATTAGAACCTGGCGATAAGTGGACAGATGCTTTCTAACTTCAATGTTGTTGGTGTCCCAGTTGGGTTGTTTCAAGGGAAAACCAGCTTTGATTAAGTTGGGAAGATGTGTCCGTCTCCAATCTGGTCGGAGGACATTTTTTTATAGCTTCCAGGAAGATTCTCTTTTGTTCCTCTGTCGTGAAGAGAGTCCCTAGGAATTGTTGACAGTCATCCCAAGTAGGCAGGTGTGAAAACATCAATGACTCAACCAAACCTGTGAGCCCGATGGGGTCCTCGGAAAAAGGGGGATTGTTATTTTTCCAGTTATATAGGTCGGAAGAGGAGAAAGGCCAATATTTGTAGGCTTGCATTTTCCCCCCATGGCCTTCGTCAATCAATGGTCCATAGGGACATAGGGGGAGCATCACAGGAGGTCCAGGGTTTTCAATCATTCGCCACCATCAAGTTCCCTTAGCTGGGCTAGCTTCTTCCTGCGGAGGAGGGGCTGTGTGTGCTGCGGGGGAGTTATCTGGAGGGCGCTGGGCCAGCTTAGATTCCTCCAATGGTAGAGAGGCTGAGTCAGCTGCAGGAGAATCACTTAGAGGGTGTTGGTGGTTGGGGGACGAGGGCAGGGTATAATAAGGGGGAAGAGAGTACAGTAGAGTCAAATCTTGTGACTCAGGGATTACAAAGGCTGGAAGAGGAGGAGGACAATATCTCTGACTTCCTAAATTAGTGGGAAATAGAAAGATCCTTCTAGGGGCCATACAAATTCAAAGGTGGGCCATTCTGAGGCACAGAGATTCCGAAAGGTCCAACGTTTTACTAAAAAAGAAAGATTCTGAGCCCTTAAGCGGACTTTGGTCCAGTGATCAAGGGTCAGGGACAGGGGCATTGAAGTGCTGTGTCCCATAATGAAAGATACACAAAGAGTGAATGCAAGACACACGACACAGACAAGACAAGACAATAAAGACATTCAATGGACATCCAAAACTGAGACCAGGACTGAGTAGCCAGCAAAACCCAATGGCCTGGCAATTCCGAATCCGATACAAAATATTACTGAGTCGAGGAGACTATTGTTCCTTGATTTCCCGAGTCTTTGGGAAGTCCCCCAGGGACGTGGCCTGCGGCTCTGTGACACGTCTGTCAGCCACCATCGGAGAGAACTCACGCTCTTCATCGACAGCCATTTTGCCAAGCCCTAACCTTAACACTGAAACAAGAAAGAGGGGCCTTACTTAACCCGAGAGGAACCCGTTAGGGTCTTTTGTCCGCCGCTGCCAAAACTCGGTGGAATCTCCATATGTAAAGGTCGGGCGAGCATGGCAGGAAGAGACCACTAACAGACTGTCTTATCCAACAGCAAAGGGTTTATTCTGGGTCCAGCATACTGGGGCTCGGAGCTCACTTGAATAGATCAGAGAGCCCTGAGAACAGTTTAAGCAGAACATATATATTTTCCTTGGAGAGGGCAGGGAGGGAAGTTTACTGATGGTTCAGGGCGAGTGGTCGGTTTGCGTGCAACCGGGTGAGGGAGTACATTCTACACTTTGGCACTTGGGGACAGCACATTCTGGGAACAAGATTAGCAAACAGTTCTCAAGATTTTAACAGTGTTTTGTTAAGCATACAGAAAAACAGGAAGTGACAAGTACCTATTTTATTAACCTTTCACTACCGACTATCCTTTTTGACTGAATGTTCTCTTCTACATTCTATGATCCAAAGTACAAGGTCTTATGCCATTGTATATCAATTTATTCAAAGCTAAGTATCCCAATCAAGGGCCCAGTGCCCTTCTGGGCTTCAAATGTTACTTAGATTTCTGTTTTTATACATATATTTCACCTATATATTTTTATACATATTGCAGGTTCCCAATACCATTATTTATTCAGCATAATGATTCCTAACCCAAATCAAACATGTTATTAACCCTAACCATACATGGTTCCCTCAATCTAACTTTACAGAAGAGCAGGGACAGAGTTGGTCTTACAATACAGGAATATAGGGAATCTTTCACCTGCTGATAACCTCAAAGGTCCATGCAGATATAATCTCTGGAGAAGATGTAGGCAACTCTGAAAGACCTGAGAGTGCAAAAGTCATCTTCCATGGAAAACAACCTGGTCAGGGTGAAGTGTTCTGTCTGAATCAGGCTCTCCATTCTTAATGTAGAGAAGATGGACCAAATGAGACCTGTGTGGAGAGCTGCTCCTGGGTGCCTATGGGTGATATCCCATTCTAACTTGTGAAAGTGTCACAGGAAGCAGGGGCAGCCTCCATCTCATGGGAAGCTTGGAAGCAACTCTTAGGACAGATTGGTTGCCAAGGCAGTGAACTCATTCAGTTTCTGACGGAAGTGACCTCACCTCACTTCCTTGGTGATGGAACTCTGTGAACTTGCGATCCAGGAAGCCAGTCAAACATTGACAGTCCCAGTCCCAGTCTCAGTGGTTATACTTTTTGAATTTCCCAACGACAGAGTCAGTCTTTCTTGGTACCTACTAATGTTAGGATGGCCAAATGGCAGGAAAACTCTGAAGAGGGGCCTTTCCTGAGAAAACAGGTAGTGGCTCACCGCTGGCTCCTGACAACTTCAGAGAGTTGGCAAAGGACACAAAATCTGAGACAGGACAGACCATTTCGGGGGAACGTAGAATGGCCCACAGTCAGAGGACACTCCAAATAGTCACAACCTACTTGGAGGAAAGAGGTGCCTTTGTGGGTGTGGGTGTGGGTTTGTGGTTTTGGCTCATGTTCTGAGAAGAGGTAGGAAATGAGGTTTGTTTGGTTTGGGGTGAATTGTTTCTAGTAAGTCATTTGACAATGCGAGTGTTTCTGTGTCGCTGTATCCCGCTGTGTCCGTTATTGTAGATATTAGAAAAGAGAAAGCATCAATGGATGTGTCCTGTCTTTTAGAAAGCTTACCAGCATTCATGCTGCCCAATTTATAAATGGAATGCGGCTTGCCATAATGATGGGCAACACCTACGATCTTCCTTAGTTCCTGTTTTCTTCCTGAAATCTGGCCACTCTCCATAATAGGCTCATGGTTTTGTATCCAAGATATGTACCACCTCCATGCTCTGTGACATGGCCATGTACTGAATAACTGAAGTGAATTGCGAGCATCTCAGAAAACTCACATACCTGTTTAACCTGTAAAGTCTCATTGGAGAAACCCTGCTTTGGGCCTTTTGCTTACCTATTGTTCTGTTTCCCTGAATGTCAGGAAGGTCTTTGCCTCAGGACAACGCTTTGCGAAGTCTAAAGAAAACCTTTTTCAAATAAAAAAGAATGGGCATCAGCTGTGGCTCTTTGCTTAATTGCTTTGCAAAAAGATGTGTATGAATCAGCGTCTTGGCCCTGTGTTAGGCTGTAGCTTAGATTCTCAGCAACTGATGGATCTAAAGAAAGATCCCATGTGTGCATCCAAAACCAAAATAGCAAAAGAGCAGTCATTGTGGATGAAGTCTTTCGCCTTCCTCTGTAAGGTTTCTGACATCAATCAAGTGAGAATAGGGATCCTTTAGGTCAAATGAGTTCTTCAGTTCCCTGCAGAGGCTAGCCCATAGGTGGTTGGTTTTTCTCATGACTCCAATTCATATAAAGAATTTAAACCCCACAGTCAGTAGTTCTCAAATTTGAGAAGTGGATCAGTATTAACGGCAGGCCTATTTGATCACTCCTGTTTCACAGGAAGGGTGTCCAGGTCACGCAGAATTTAGGTAAATGAGGGGCAAGAAAGCATATTTTGGACACTCTCTTGGGCTGCATTCCTCATGAAAATCTCCAGTCAGAGGTTATGATGAGTGTCTATATGGAAGAAGATGAGGGCCATGTGGGAGTGTTTTGGATTTAATTGTGGTTATTTTTGTGGCAGTTGGAAGGGATGACTGAGTCCACCTGGGTTTGAACTCTGGTGTGATTCCCCTTAGAGGCTGAGTACAGGAACTGAACTTAGAGAAGTATTGCCATGAATTGTGTTGGGATTTTAGAAGACCAAGAATGAGAGTCACCATTGGAAACTGAGATCTAGGCCCAGGGTGGCTTTCCAGAGACCACTGGGAATCTCAGGCTTGATATCACATGATTTTATTCTTAACGACTTGGCAGTCTTAGTTGAGAGTCAAAACACACATGGACGTTACATTGTAGACCTCAATGGGCCTGGATTTATGTGACACTTTGGCCAATCTTTGGGAAACCTTGCCAGTGAGAGTTCTCCAGAACTTCATTTGAAATGAACTTCCACAACATTTAACGGTCCCTGAATGAATTGAAACCCACATGCTGCCAACTTCATCCTTGAAAAATTGCTAGATAAATACCATGAAATTTTTGAAATTCCCATGACCAGATGGCATTGGAGAAACTTTGGTTGTCCTGTTGCTGAACATGATTATTCAGGACAGTGACTTGATTGACTGAGTTTCATGAAAATGGTGTATAACAGAGATTCTAGGAAGTTGGACCCTGCAGAGTAGTGGGCCTAGTGCAGTGAAGGGCAGGTGTGTGATAAAAAAAAAAATCTGTGGTGGGGCCATGTGGATCTGCCATTGTCTTCCAATTGGCTTGTGACTGACATGGTGCAGCCAGCAGACGCTTCTATGTAAAGGTATCTTTTTATATGGAGAGGTTTCAGGCCAATGTTCAGAATCCAGTTGCTATGGTCAAGGAGGCAAGCTATGTGGAAGAGAAGCCTGGTTGGTACATTCTTCTGCAGGCCCTGACCCACCCCAGGTGACAGAACTCCCTCCAGCACTGTGTCCCAGGTGAATTCCTTGTATTTCTTGAAGCAAATACGAAACTCCCAGTGCAGTAGCAAGAAACACCAGGAAAACTGGAGGATGACCAAATGGCTTCAGCGTCCACAAGAGTAGACAATTAGTCCCCAGTGGCCACAGTTTACCTACAAACAGAAAATTAAAGACAGCTTCCTCATGTTTATTGGAAAATAAGAAATCATGTATTCCAGGTCACATAGAAGCATACCCAGATTTGATTGTCTCACTACAAAGGAAGCTAAATCTCCTGACTACAACACATATTTCAAGTGCCCAACCTCAGAGGCAGTTCCTCAAGAAGTCTTTAGTCCAGCAGAGCTCCATGTTTGTGGAGTGTTTACCCTGTCCCTTACTTTTGGAATCTCCTCTACCACCTCCAAGTTTGTGAACTCCTGAGCATATTTGATTCCAGATATGTATTCACAGATTTTCTAACTCTTCTCCTCTAATTGTGTCTAACTTGGGGCCAAGGTAATCTCAAGGCATTGTTGACAGTGGGAAGGTACTTTTGTAGCATATATTTGCATAAACATTGGAATCATTTTCCAAATTTTCATTCGAAATACTGAATCCCTGACACAAACCCATGCCAACTAGACTCTGACTACTAATTCTAATATGATGGAGAAAATTAACCCAAACAGAATAGAAATACAAGCAGTTCAGAGGACGAATGGTGTATCATTGGAATTGCCTTTTGCTTTATATAGCGTAGGAGTTATAAATCTAGTCAATTTTTTGTTGAAATGGTTTTCCATGTGTTTTTCAAGTTAACAAATATGTGAATTCCTGTCTACCTTTCTCTGTATCCTATTCAGCGCATGTATTTTTATATGCACATATAGAATCCTACCTGGTACCACACGTGCATTCTTGTGAGGTGGCTCACTTGGCAGACACAAATTGTGAAAAGAGATCACTCCTACTAAACGCTGTTGAAACTGAAAATTCAAACTATTGATGAGCTTCCTAGTACAAAAAAATTATACATGAATCCATGTTCAGTAAAACGAATTTATCTGGATCTGTGGATGACATATATTTCGTGGTGAATTTCAATTGGCTTATATTGATACTTCTTAATGTCTGTTTGTGTGCGTGCCTGTGTGTGTGTGTGTGTGTGTGTGTGTGTTTATATATATATATATATATATATATACACACACACTCTACAGATTTTTCAAAATATGAAATATATGTGTCTTATTATACACTCCGTAAATTCATTCATATTCATGTATGTGGATTAATGATCAACTTTTCACAAGATTATTCTGAGAAATATTCATCCACCTGAACTACATATTTGATTCCTAGTACTGAAAACTAACAGTAAATGGTGCATACAAATCCTAATATCTCTGCAGTAACTGACACAGTTTTATATCAATGCAAGTAGATTCCTATGGGACGTGATGTGTATTTTGTCTTTCATTTTTATTCAATACTGGTACATTACTTTTTCTTCAGTTAATGCACATGGTAGGATATATATTTAATCCACTAGTCCAGAAATTTATAGGCATTTTGTCTTACTTTCCATCACTTCCTTATTCTGAAAACATGTTTTCCACAGGGTTTCTTGACTGGTCTTTTCATGAGACTTCTTTCACAAAATGCAAAGGTCACACTTATGTTTGTACCGAAGTCTAAATGGAAAGTGAGTATGGATTACTAAAAACATCTATGTCCAGGTTGCCTAATGCTATCAAATGTCAATCCTATTGGTGACTACATATTTGTTTCTTCCTAAGATTATATATTCAACCTCAACACTGTTGAAAATGCCTGATCCTATCACTTACTTTATACTTTGCCTGATTTCCTAATGTCTCTATTGATATATGGTTTCCTACATATTTTCCAGAGTTCATCAATGTGACTGGCTCTTCACATGTACTGATATTTACATTCATTCTCTACCCGAAACCCTACTGTTAAAGAACGTTTGGTTCAAATCCTAAACTCACTCTGCTTTCTAAACCTACTGAATATCTTCCTAATCCTACTGACTATCCTTTTGACTGGATGTTCTTTTCGACATTCAATCATCCAAGGTACAAGGTCCTATGCCATTGTATATCAATTTATCTGAGACATCTGTGCAGAATATAATTCAAAGCTGAGTATCCCAATCAAGGGCCCAATGCACTTCTGGGTTTCAAATCTTACCTAGATTTCTGTGTTCATACTTATATTTCACCTATATATTCTTGTAAATATCGCAGGTTCCCAAAACAATTATTCATCGCACAGAATGATTCCTAACCCAAATCAAACCTGTTATTAACCCTAAGCATACACTGTTCCATCAATCTATCTTTACAATAGAGCAGGGACAGAGTTGGTCTTACAATACAGGAATTTAGGGTATCTTCCACCTGCTGAAACCTCAAAGGTCCATGCAGAAATGATCCCTGGAGAAGACTTAGGCAGCTATGAAGGACCTGAGAGCGCAAAATCATCTTCCATGGCAAAAAAAACGGTCAGGATGAAGTATTGTGTCTGAATCAGTCGCTCTGTTCTTAATGTAGAGAAGATGGACAAAACCAGGCCTGTGTGGAGAGCTGTTCCATGGTGCCTGTGGTTGATATACCATTCTAACTTATGACTGAGTCAGAGAAAGTAGGGGCAGCCTCCATCTCATGGGACCTTTGTAAACAACTGTTAGGACAAAGTGGTTGCCAAGGTATTGACCTCATTCAATTCCTGAAGGAAGTGACCTACCTCACTTCCTTGGTGATAGAACTCTCTGAACTTGGGATCCAGGAAGCCAGGCACCCAGAGCCAGTGCCAGTCCCATTCCCAGTGGGCACACTTGTTTGAATTTTCCAAGGACAGAGTCAGTCTTTCTTGGTACCTCCTGATGTGAGGATGACCAAATGCCAGGAGAACTCTGAAGAGGGGCCTTTCCTGAGAAAGCAGGCAGTGGCTCATTGCTGGCTCCTGACAACTTAACAGAGTTGGCAAAAGGGACCTGATCTGATACAGGACAGGCCATTTGGGGGGAACATAGTATGGTCCACCAGTCAGAGGACACTCCGGATAGTCACAGACCTAGTTGTGGGAATGAGGTGCCTTAGTGGGTGTGGGTGTGAGTTCGTGCTTTTGTCTCATGTTCTGAGAATAGGTAGCAAAGGTGGTTTGTTTGGTTTGGAGTCGACTGTTTCTAGTAAGTCGTTTGAGAAGGCGAGTTTTTCTATGTCTGTGTATCCACTGTGTCCGTGGTTTAGTTATTAGAAAAGCCAATACATCAATGGAGGTGTCCTGACTAGTAGGAAGCTTCCAGGCATTTATTCTGCCCTTTTTATGAATGGACTGCAGCTTGCCTTATGGATAGACAACACCTACTATCTTCCCAAGTTCCTGTTCACCTCCTGATTTCTGGCCTCTCTCCAGAATAGGCTCATGGTTTTGTGTCCAAGATATGTACCACCTCCAAACTCTGTGACATAGCCATGTACTGGATAGCTGAATGGAATGGGAACATCTCAGAAACCTCAGAGATCAGTGTAACCAGAAAAGTCTCAGTGGAGAAACCCTGCTTTGGGCAATTTGCTTACCTATGGTTCCCTTGCCCTGAATGTTAGGAATGTCTTTGCCTCAGGCCACCCGTTTGTGGAGCATGAAGAAAACAGTTTTCAAATTGAAATGAATGGGCATCACCTGTGGCTCTTTGCTTAATTACTTTGGAAAGGGATGTGTCTGAATCAGCCTCTTTGCCCTGTGTGAGGTTGTGGCTTTGATTCTCAGAACCTTATAGATCTAAAGAAAAATCCCATGTGTGCATCCAAAACCAAAATTGCCAAAAGAGCAGTCATTGATGATGAAGTCTTTCACCTCCCTCTGTAAGTTTTTTGACCTCTATCAAGTGAGAATAGGAAAGATACACCAAGTCAATTGATGGCTCCTATTGGAAAAATTCTATCACTGATGACAGCATCAGCATAAGTACCCCAACACTACGACAATTCGCTGCAGCAGCAGATAGTTCACAATGCATACAAGTGAGTTCACAATGCATACAAGTGATACATAATCCAGGCAAGTTCTGCAAGCAGTTCAGTGATGGCTATTGCAGAATCTGTAGATTGGTTTTATCTTTGTCTTCACTGGCACTGGGATGAAAATAGGAATTCTGGCAGTAATGGCTAAAGAAAAAATTATGTAACATTCCTGAGGGCACTAAAAGAAAACAATTTTCTTAACAATTTACATTATCTTGAAGAGAATAATTAAATATAATGAAAAGGAAAAGTGAAAGTAAATAAGCACGTCTGTTAACCTCCTATTTTTTCACATATTAAGACAATCCTGAACAGTTGTTTTCCCAATTTAAATTAAACAATTTAATTCACGTGAATAAAAAAAAAATGGATATATTATTTCATTAGCACTCATCATATGTGATATATGGACATACGCACATTCAAATATATAACACAAAACACAAGTGTGCACACATAATAAATACATACAACACATAATATAATAGTAAAGGCCTTATAACTTTTAACATGTGAAATCATCATTGCAATGTTTAAAAACTCTATAGTCAAAAAATAGAACTGATAAGCAAAACATTATCCTAGGTCTGTATGAGCTCAAAAAAACAAAAGAGAACTTCATGATGTGGGAAAGGGCAATAATAAAATAGATATTGAAAAAAGCATCCCTGTTCTGTCACAGATGTAAGGATAGCCAAACTGGAGTTTTCGATATCAGCTGTTATGGATTTGAGCCAAATCATCTTATTTTGGTCTATTGAAAGCGCTTCAGTTAATCTCTCTGGAATCCAAATCGGCTGCTGTTCTCCTTGTGGAAACACATAAACAGACCCCCGACTCCAGGCAATCACTGGGTCGGGACCTTAGTTAATCTCTATGGAATCCAAATCGGCTGCTGTTCTTCCTGTGGAAACCAAAAAACAGACCTCCAACTCCAGAAAATTAATGGGTCAGGACCTTTCCATTTTCCTGTTAGAATATCCTTCCAAAGTACCTCGGGCTTATACACATTTTTTGGACACTTATGCCTTTCTGCAGCACTAAGTCCTGAAAATCCAAATTTAAAAAGTTTAGATTAAAAAGGGTTATTTTAATTTTATCTTTGGGGAATTTATATTCCTCCCCAATTCTGTCTTCTTACTTTAATGAGTACATTTTAATAGTGTGATGTGCTCTTTCAACTATGGCTTGTCCCTGTGGATTGTATGGGTTTCCTGTTATATGAGTAATGCCAAATGATGAGCAAAATGGTTTAAAAGAGGTAGAAGTATAACCGGGGGCATTATATGTTTTTTACTGTTTTGGAATGACCACAGTGGCAAAATTTTGTAAGCAATGAGCTATAACATCTTTAGTTTTTTTTCCCCAATGAAGGGAGCCCATCAAAAATCCAGAAGAAGTATCAACTGTAACATGCAAATATTTTACTTTTCCAAATTCTGGCAAGTGTGTGACTTCCATCTGCCATATATGGTAAGGTATCAATCCTCTAGGATTGACTCTAAGATTAAAATGTGGTAAAATGGTCACACAATTTTGACATTGTTTTATTATTTGTGTAGGTTGCTCCTTAGTTATTTTAAAATGCTTTTTTATAGTATTAGCATTGAAATGGAACTTTTCATGAAAATTTATAGCTTCTTCTAGTGTAGAGAAAATATGTATGTATGTCATGTGTAGTTTTACCTGCTAAATCATTGCCCAAACTAAGGGCTCCAGGCAATCCTGTATGTGCCAAGATATGTCCTATTAAGAATGGATCTTTTCTGTCCCAGATTAGACTTTGTATACTGGAAAGCAAAGAGAAAACAGTAGAGGAAGGGGAAATCCTACCAGCATCTTCAAGGGATACTATAGCATTAACTATATACTGACTATTGGAAAATAAATTAAACACAGAATCTTTAAACATCACAAAAGCTTATAATACTGCATTAAGCTCTACCTTTTGAGCTGATTGTTGGGGTGCTAAAATGTAAAAATTTGATCAGGTGTAACTATTGCTGCTGTACCATTATTTGACCCATCAGTGAATATATTTGGAGCATTCATGATAGGTGTTTTCTTGTAATTTTTGGAAAAATTACAGGATGCAATGACCCAAAAGACAATAAAAGATTAGATGGTAAGTGGTTATCAAATGAAACATTAGATTTACACAGGATTATTGCCCAAGTATTTAACTCATTAGCTAATTCATCAATTTGATTCATAGTGTATGGAGTAATAATTTTATTGGGAGAAATTCCAAACACTCCCTTTGCTGCTTTTATTCCTATTAGTATTAATTGTCCTTAAGCCTCAGGATACCTAGTAATAATAGTGTTAGAAGAATAAGATAAATGTATCCATAATAATGGACCTTCTTGCCAAAATACTCCTGTAGGAATATTTTTTTGTTGGTAGCACAATGAATAATAGAGGCATTATTTTATCAAATCTATCCAAATGCATATTTCCCATATATGTTTCAATGATTTTTAATGCCTTTCTTGCTTCAGGCATTAACATTCTGGGTGAATTTGGATCAGATGGACCTTTTAGGATATCAAATATAGGTCCCAACTCTCCTGTTGGTATACCTAGATAAGGCCTTATCCAATTAATGTCTCCTAATAACTTTTGAAAGTCATTAATTGATTTGAGTTGATCTACTCGTATTTGAATTTTTGGTGGACTGACCATGGTTGAGGATAATAGAACTCCTAAATAATTAATTGGAAAATTTAATTGTACTTTATCAATTGATATTCCTAGATTATAATTTTTTAATAAGTTTGTAAGTGTGGCATAACATTCTAGCAATGGGTTTTTAACTTGTGTGCTAATAACACATCATCCATATTGTGAAATATTTGTAGTTCAGGATTTTGATTTCTAAGTGGCTGGATTACTTTGTTAACATAAATTTGACAAATAGTTGGGCTGTTAGCCATCCCTTGAGGGAATACTTTCCACTCATACCTCTGATCAGGACCTTCATGATTCAGTGCAGGGATAGTAAATGCAAAACTTGGACTATCCTCAGGAAGAATTGGAAATGAAAAAAAAAAAAACAATCTTTAATATGTATAACTAAAACATACCAAGTTTTTGGCAAAGCAGACAATTGAGGAATCCTTGATTGAGCAGGTCCCAAAATAACCATCTCATTATTAATGGCTCTTAAATCTTCCAATAATCTCCATTTACCAGATTTCTTTTTGATGACAAAAATGAAAGTATAATGGGGAGATACAGAAGGTTGTATATGTTCTTCCGCTAATTGTTGTTTGACCAGGAACTGGGCTGCTTGTATCTTTTCTTTAGTCAGGGTCCACTGAAGAACCCATACTGGTCTTTCTGATTTCCAAGTAATTTTTATTGTCTCAGTGGCCCTTTCTGAAAATCCAACCCATGTCTGTCTGTTGCTTGGTCTATTTGTATTGGTGCTGATATACCTTGATCTTGTTTTTCTAATCTTTTTCCTTTCCTAAAACCTTCTCTAGCCATAATAGTGGGTGCATTTTGATTGATGTTATTTGTTAATGTCAAACCTAATTGATCTAGGACATCTCATCCCCATAAATTTACGGGAAGATGATCCAATACATATGGCTGTATAGTTCTTTCACATTCTTCAGGATCCTTCCAATCCAATGCCATTGCACTTCTATGGGGATTAGTTGCCACTCCTAGGTCTCAAAGTATTTTAGTGTACTGTTGTAATGGCCAATGTTTTGGCCATTCTTGATGAGAGACGATGCTAACATCTGCACCTGTATCAAGTAGCCCATTAAATTCATGTCCTTGAATATTTAGTTTTAGCCTGGGGCGAGAATCTAAATTTAAAGAAAGCATAACCAAATCTACACCTGTGGAGCCTAATCCCTTGGAACCTCTTTCTACAGCACGACTGGAAAATTGATCATGCAGACTGAGTATTATTAGTAACTGTGCTATTCTATCTCCTGGTGAAATTACTGATATGTCCTTTGGAGAACTGGCTATAATTTTATTTCACCTTCATAATCGGGATCAATTACCCAATTACTTATCATAAGTCCTTTTAGATTAGAAGAGCTGCGTCCCAATAATTAGCCTACCGTTCCTTTGAGAAGAGGTCCTCTCACCCTGTGTGAATGATTTGAACCCCCATCTCTACAGTTAGTACTGATCTGACGGAGGTGCAGATATCTAACCCTGCGCTCCCTCTGATTTGTCTGATGAGGCGTCTGATGGACAATGTGTCCTGGGCACTACACTGATGGGGTTGCTGGGTTCCTCCAGTGCTCTGTATATTTGTGGTTTTGGGCCCCAGAGCATTGGGCTCCCCTGTCCATTTTTTGGCAATGGAGCCCGATGCCTTTCTCCATGATATCGTGGATAAACAGCTAGTCCTTGTTCATTTTTGATAATGAAGTACCCTCTATGGTGGTTTGAGAACGGCATTCATTAGCCCAATGTCTCCCTCTATGGCATCGTGGGCAAATACCCACGTATTCTACTCCTTTGGTACCTAGTTTTGTTAAACCCTCTTTCTATGGAGCAATTCCTTTTAAAATGTCCTGTTTGTTCACAATTGTAGCATGTTCCTGGTCTGGCATCTAAAGCCTGTTTTACTGCAGCTGCCACAAATTGCCCTTGTTCATTGATGTCTCTGGCATCTAAAGCCTGTTTTACTGCAGCTGCCATGACTTTCTCTTATTCATTAATGTCTTTACATAATTTAATATATGTGTTTAAATCTTCATGTTTCCATGGTCTAGTGATATCTCTGCACCAACGATTCGCTTGGTCATAAGCCAGTTTTTTATTAATGGCATTGCTTGTTCTGTATTCCCCAAAACTCTGGTAGCTGTTTGAATAAGCCTATCTACAAATTCAGTGTAAGATTTATTAGCTCCTTGTATTACCTTAGATAATTGACCTTGTAAACCTCCATGTCGTTGTAAAGTCTTCCATGCCCTAACCGCCTCTGCAGCAATTTTTGCGTATACTCCAGGATCATATGCAATTGGTTGCTGCTGATCCTCATAAGGTCCCTTTCTAACAACATATCTAGATTTCTCTGAGGATAACCAGTTTCTGCATTACGCCTAGCCGTCTCCTTGCAAAATTCCTCATTGGCAACCTTCCATAAAAGGTATTGACCTCCATTTAGCACAGCTTTACACATATTAGCCCAATCTACTGGCGTCATATTCAATTTGTTAATGGATTCGACCAAGCTTACAATGAAGGGTGCTTGAGGATCATAGGTTGTTACAGCCCCTTTTAGCTGTTCACTATTTTGAAATTTAAATCATGGTGAATTCGCTGCCCTCCTACCTCAAAATCAGGGCATGTTCATACTTGAGATCCTGTCTCAGGATCCGAACTATCAACTGTGGGGTTTGGGGGCCTCCCAGCATATGGAGGTGGCCTTGTTATTTGGACATTTGCATCCTCTGGTGATAGAAAGGTGTTAGTAACAGTCTCCTGTAGAGGAGGCACTGTTGGTTGGACATTTACGCCCTCTAGTGATAGAAAGTTGTTAGTAGCAGTCTCCTTTTGTAACTTTGCCCCTGATGGCTTTTTCTGCCCTAAGCTTTGTTCTTCTATCTTTGTCTGAACTGAAGTCTTTGGACTAAGCAAACCAGATATGAACGTCCTCAATGGCAATGTGCCAACTGGCAGAGTCCCTGGGCTGTTCTTTTACCCCCTTTTAAATCTTCACCATGATGGTTCCATTATGGTATATTTAACAACTCCTTAAAAATCCATGGGCTACATTTTTGTATTGTATCAACGTATGCCCTGACTGTTCTTGACTTTACTGAGATGCCTCCTTCCTCTAACAATTTACTTAACACTCTTTCAGTTTGTTTTTTTTACTAATTTCTGATCCCGTATTTCTACTATAATACAACCCAACAAGACGATGCCAAACAAAACCGAGACAGAATAAAATAAAAAGGGAACAACAAAAAGTCATTATAGCCTTTATATCCTACTGACATGTGCATCCGTCCTTTCTCCCTATCTGTTCCTCAGAAGTAAATAATTTTTTCTCAGATGTGAGCGGTTTTTCATCCATCTCACTCATCTCCATGGACAGGCAACAAAAGTGAAGCAAAACAAAAGAGGAATCTTAAATGGCTACCCATCCTCTCGCCCTTCGCTCAGGGGCGAGCAGTTTACCTTATCACTTACCCTCAGTTTCTCCCCGTGCAAGCCATAAAAATGCTGCAGTCTGGCTGGGCACGATTCAAGAGCCACTTTTCAAAAGAAACAAACTTTATTTTTAGAACCACACATGCCAAA
The DNA here is from genome assembly GCF_048772815.1 of Callospermophilus lateralis. Classification (NCBI taxonomy): domain Eukaryota; kingdom Metazoa; phylum Chordata; class Mammalia; order Rodentia; family Sciuridae; genus Callospermophilus; species Callospermophilus lateralis. Next base: position 45,298 of record NW_027518102.1, on the reverse strand, counting down.
CAAAACAGCTCGTCAGGAAAAACCCTCAGAGCCCAACTGCCACCACTGGCTTCCTTGCAAAGATTCTGTCACACCCACAAGCCTCTCCACCTCCCACAATCCTCCTGCTCTTGAGGCTATTTAGCTGGGTCAGGTGGGTGGAGCCAAAAAAGTCCCACAATGAGCAGCTCTGTGGTCTGAAAGGGCAGGGAAACTGCCCAATGAGCATCACCGCAGAGCAGCCAATCAGCTAGATGTTGCTGGGGCCGCTGTGAGCCAATAATCATCTGGCAGGGGAATGTTGCTGGTAGCTGGAAGTTTAATGGGACCCCTTAAGCTGTGGCTTTCAACAAATTGGTGTCTCCTTTCTCTGTAGACTATTCAGCACATGTATTTTTACATGCACATATAGAATCCTACCTGTTATCACACGTACATTTTTGTGAGGTTGCTGACTAGGCAGATACAAGTTATGAGAAGAGATCACTCCTCTTAAATACTGTTGGAATTGAAAATTCAACCTATGGGTGAGCTTGCTAGTAGAACAACATTATATATAGATCCATTTTCAGTGAAATCAATATTTTTGCACCTGTGGATGATACATATTTCATGATGAATTTCGATTGGCAAATATATTGCTAGTTTTAATTTCTGTGTGTGTGTGTGTGTGTGTGTGTGTGTGTATATATATATATATATATATATATATATATATATATATATATACTCTCCAAATTTTTCAAAATATGAAATATATGAATCTTATTATACACTCCTTAAAATCATTCATATTTATGTATGTGGATTTATGATCAACTATTCACAAGATTATTCTCAGAAATATTCATCCACCTTAAATACAGATTTGTTTCCTAGTACTGAAGACTAACTTCAGTGAATGGTGCACACAAATCCTAATATTTCTACAGTAAAACCTAGTTCAACATCAATGCAAGCATTTTCCTATGGGACATGATGTGTATTTTGCAGTTCAGTTTTATTAAACAGTGGTACATTACTATTTCTTCAGTTTATGCACATCATATGATATATATTTCATCCACAAGTTCACAAATTTATAGGCATTTGTTTCAATTTCAATCACCTCCTGCTTCAGAACACATATATTCCTCCAGGGTTCTTGACTGGTCTTGTCATGAGACTTCTTTCCAAACACATTATTTTTGATTTTCATAATCATATTTGAAGCAAAACTCACACACTCTTCATGATAAACCGTAACCCTAATATTACCGTTAGATGTATAACTGGTTGTAATGAATGTATGAATATCAATTTAAGATTTCCAGTATATTTTCAGATATCAAATCAATCCACTATTTAAAGTTGGAACCAGTTATATTATTTATTCACAGTATGGTCTATTCATACATTATTTTCTATATCCATTACTCCACTTTTTTCCCCCAATATTTATACGTCTTCAAAATATTGCCCCCAGTAATGGTGGAAGAAATGCTCATGTCACCTGATCTACATATAAATTTTAACACAGTAATATTCTGGACAAAGAAAGCAAAAGTCACTCTTATGATTGTAGCAAAGCCTAAAAGAAAAGTGAGCATGGATTACTAAAAATATCCATGTCCCGGTTTCTTAATGCTGTAAAATGTAAATCCTATTGATAAATCCTATGTATTTGTTTCTTTCTAAGATTATATATTCAAACTCAACCCTGTTCAAAATGTCTAATCCTATCCCTCACTTTATACGTTGCCTGATTTCTTAATGTCTCTATTGATATCTGCTTTCCTACATATTTTCCCCATTTCATCATTGTGTCTCACTCTTCACATGTGCTGATATTTACATTCACTCTCTTATTGAAAACCAATTGCTAAAAATCTTTTGGTCCAAATCCTATACTCATTATTGTTTCTAAACCTAGAGAATATCGTCCTAAACCTACGGACTTTCCCTTTGTGACTGGATGTTCTCTTCAACTTTCAATCATCCAAGGTACAAGGTCCTATGTCATTGTATATCAATTTATCTGAGACATCTGTGCAGAACATAATTCAAAGCTAAGTAACCCACTCAAGGGCCCAATGCCCATCTGAGCTTCAAATCCTGCCTAGATTTCTGTTTTCATACTTTTATTTTACCTATATATTCTTGTAAATATTGCAGATTCCCAGAACGAATATTCATCCTGTAGAATGATTCCTAACCCAAATCGAACGTGTTATTAACCCTAACCATACACTGTTTCCTCAATCTAACTTTACAGAAGAGCAGGGACAGTGTGACCAGGAAAGTCTCAGTGGAGAAACCCTGCTTTGGGCCTTTTGCTTACCTATTTTTCTGTTGCCCTGAATGTCAGGAAGTTCTTTACCTCAGGCTAACCCTTTGTAAAGCCTGAAGAAAACAGTTTTCAAATGGAAATGAATGGGCATCACCTATGGCTCTTTGCTTAATTTCTTTGGAAAGGGATGTGTCTGAATCAGCCTCTTGGCCCTGTGTGAGGCTGTGACTTAGATTCTCAGCACCTGATGGATCTAAAGAAAGATCCCATGTGTGCATCCAAAAACAAAATGGCAAAAAGTTCACTCATTTTGGATGAAGTATCTTCCCTTCCTCTATTAGATTCCTGACCTCCATCAATTGAGAATAGGGATTTTTTGGGTCATATGACTTCTTCAATCCCTAAAGAGGTGCTTGGGTTTCTCATGATTCCAATTCACATAAAGAATCTGTACCTATCAATCAGAAGTAGTCAGTAAATATTGCTCCCAGAAATGGTGGAAGAAATACTCATGTCACCTGATCTTCATATACATTTATTCACAGAAATATACTGGACACTAAATTCAAAGTTCACATTTATGATTGTACCAAAGCCAAAATGGAAAATTAACATGGATTACTAAAATCATCCATGTCCAAGATTACTTATGCTCTCAAATGTCAATCCTATTGATGACTACATATTTGTTTCTTCCTAAGATTGCATATTCAAACTCAACCCTTTGAAAATGTCTAAGCCGATCTCTCACTTTTTACTTTGCCTGATTTCATAATGTCCCTATTGATATCTGCTTACCTACATATTTTTCCCACTTCATCATTGTGACAGACTCTTCACATGTGCTGACATTTAAATTCATTTTCTAACCGAAACCCTATTGCTAAAGGAATTTTGTTCCAAATCATACACTCACCCTTTTTTCTATACCTACCTACTATCTTCCTATTCCTACTGACTATCCCTTTTTGACTGGATGTTCCCTTCTACATTCAATCATCCAAGGTACAAGGTCCCATGCCATTGTATATTGATTTATCTGAGACATCTGTGCAGAATGTAATTCAATGCTAAGTATCACAATCAAGGGCCCAATGCCCTTCTGGGCTTCCAATCTTACTTGGATTTCTGTTTTCATACACACTGTTCACCTCTATATTCTTATAAATTTCGCAGGTTGCCAATACCATTATTCATCCACAAAATGATTCCTAACCCAAATTGAACCTGTTATTAACCCTAAACATACATTGTTCCCTCAATCTTACTTTACAGAAGAGCAGGGACAGAGGTGGTCTTATAATACTGGAATGTAGGGATCCTCTACCTCCTGAGAACTTCAAAGATCCTTGCTGAAAGGATCCCTGGAGAATATGTAGGCAGTTATGAAGGACCTGAGAGAGCACAAGTCGTCTTCCATGGCAAACAACCTGGTCAGGATGAAGGGTTGTGTCTTAATCAGCCTCTCTCTTCTTAATGTAGAGAAGATGGACCAAATCAGGCCTGTATGGAGAGCTGTTCCCAGGTGCCTATGGTTGATATACCATTTTAACTTGTGAAATTGTCACATTAAGTAGGGGAAGCCTCCATCTCATGGGACCCTTGGAAGCAACTGTTAGGACAAAGTGGTTGCCAAGGCAGTGACTTCATTCAGATCCTGAAGGAAGTAACCTCACCTCACTTCCTGGGTGATGAAAATTGACATCCAGGAAGCCAAGCACACAGAGCCTGTCCCAGTCCCACTCCCAGTGGTGTCACTAGTTTTGAATTACCAAGGACAGAGTCAGTCTATCTTGGTACCTACAGATGTGAGAATGGCCATATGCCAGGAAAGCTCTGAAGAGGGGGCTTGTATGAGAAAAGAGATAGTGGCTCACCACTGGTTTCTGACAAGTCTCAGTGAAGAAACCCTGCTTTGGTACTTTTAATTACCTATTGTTCTGTTGCTCTGAATGTCAGGAAGTTTTTTGCCTCAGGCCACCCCTTTGGGAAGCCTGAAGAAAAGAGTTTTCAAATGGAAATGAATGGGCATCATCTGTGGCTCCTAGGTTAATTGCTTTGGAAAGGGATGTGTCTGAATCAGCCTCTTGGCCCTGTGTGAGGCTACGGCTTAGATTCTCAGCACCTAATGGATCTAAAGAAACATCCCACGTTTGCATCCAAAACCAAAAAAGCCAAAAGAGCAGTCATTGTGGATGAAGTCTCTCACCTTCCTCTGTAAGGTTCCTGACGTCCATCTATGAGAATAGGGATCCTTTGGGTCCAATGAGTTCTTCAAAGCCCTGCAGAGACTAGACCATACGTTCATAGGTTTCTCATGACTCCAATTAACATAAAGAATCTAAACCCCACAGTCATTAGGCCTCAAAATGGAGAATCAGAGCAGTATTAAGGGCAGGCCTCTTTGATCACTCCTGGTTCACAGGAAGGGTGTCCCAGCCACACTGACTTTAGGCAAATGGGGGCCAGGGACCTTATTGTGGATACTGTCTTTGGCTGTGCCCCTCATGAAAAACTACAGCCTGAGGTTATGATGAGTGTCTATATGAAAGAAGATGAGGGCCATGTGGAAGTGTTTTGCTTTTAATTGTGGTCATTTTTGTGGCTGTTGGAAAAGATGATGGGTCCACCTGGTCTTGAACACTGGTGTGATTCCCCTTAGAGACTGAGTTATGGAATGGACCTCAAAGAAGTATTGCCATGTATTGTTTTGGGATTTTAGGATGCCACGCATGAGAGTTGCCCTTGGAAACTGAGATCTAGGCCCAGGGTGGCTTTCCACAGAGCACTGGGAATCTCAGGAAGAATATCACATGATTTTATTCTTAAAGAATTATTAGCCATAGTTGCAAGTCAAAACACAAATGGACCACACATTGTAGACCTCAAACGCCTGGCTTAATGTGACCTTTTTGCCTGTCTTTGGGAAGCCTTGCCTGTTAGAATTCTCCAGAGCTTTTATTGAAATGAGCTTCCTCTCCATTTAATGGTTCCTGAATGAATTGAAACCCACAGTGCCTCCAACTTCATCCTTGACAAATGCCTGATAAAAAACATGAAATTTTTGAAATTCCCATGACCACTTCGCACTGTAGTATCTTTGGATGTCCTATTGATGATCACGAGTGTACCAGACAGTGCCTGATTGACTGGGTTTCATGAAAATGGTGTAGAACAGAGATGGCAGTAATTTGGAGCCTGCTGAGTAGTTGGCCTAGAAAAGTGGTGTGAAGGTGTGTGTTAAAACATCTGTGGTTGGGTGATGTGGATCTGCCATTGGCTTTCAAATGGTTTGTGACTGACATGGTGCAGCCACCAGACCCTTGTATGTAAAGGCATGGTGTTATATGGAGAGGTTTCAGTGCAATGTTTAGAATCAGATTGCTAAGGTGAAGGGGGCAAGCTATGTGGGATAGAAGCCTGATTGGTGAATTCTCCTGCAGACCCTTACCCACCACATGTGACAGAACTCTTTTCAGTACTGTGTCCCAGTTGAACTCTTCGTATTTCATGAAGCAAATACCAAACTTCCAGTGCAGCTGAAAGAAACACAACAAAATTGGAGGATGAGCAAATGGCTTCCAAACTGGAAGACACTTAGCCCCCAGTGACAACAGTTTACCTACAAAAAGAGAATTCAGCACTGCTGCCTCATGTCCTTTGGAAAATAAGAAACCATGTCCTCCAGGTAACATACATGCAGACCCAGCTTAATGGTCTCACTACAAAGGGAGCTAAATCTCCTGACAACAACATATATTTTAAGTGCCCAACCTCAGAGGCAGTTTCTCAAGAAGTCTTTAGTCCAGCAGAGCTCCATGTTTGTGGAGTTTTACCCTCTCCCTTACATTTGGAAACTCCTCTACCACCTCCAAAGTTGTGAACTCCTGAGCATTTTCCATTCTTGATGTGTATTCACAGATTTTCTAACTCTTCTCCTCTAATTGTGTCTTAGTTGGGGTGAAGGTAATGTCAAGGCATTGTTCTGAATGAGAGTGTGAAGATTTTTGGGTAGCACATATTTGCATACACATTGGATTCTTTCTCCAATTTTTCATTTGAAATACTGAATCCCTGACTGTAAGGGGTAGAAGGAATTATTTTTCAAAGAATAGCCTGACACTTACAAGAAACAGCCCCCAGGGAGACATCCTGTCTGGGAGACATCCTGTAGTCATCTGTGTTCCTGAGACATCCTGTGGCCATCTGTCTTACTGAAATATTCTGAGGTTATCTCACCTTGTGAAGACATCCAGTAACTGCCGATAAGAGAGCTTTCAAATCTCCAGCATATAAATTCCCCTGTGTGAACAATAAAAGTTTGCATCTTGATCCGAACTTTTGTCTTGCTGTCATCTCTCATGTCTCTTGTCCCTTCATTCCTCCCCATCTAGGTTCGCTACCCACGTTGATGTGTCCTGCAGGCTGGGACAACTGGCGCCCAACGACTGGGGCTCGAGCCTTTGACTGAGGGGGAACCCCGTCCTCCTGGAAGATTTGGAGAAGTGGAGCTCACGATTGCCTCAGCAGACACCACTGAGAGATAGATCCAGGAGGAGAGTGGGGATGACGCACAGTGAGTGACCCACCATGGGAAAAGCAATTTCGTCACATGATTTGTTTTTGTCAGGCCAAAAGGAATCCTTAAATACATGGGGGCACGTGTTAAGAAAAAATGACTTAAAATTTTTCTTTTCATACATTGAAAGATTGTTTCCATGGTTTCCCCTTGAAGGGACCATTGGTGGTAAAAGATGGCTTAGAGTAGGAGACATTTTAAAAGATTATTATGAATCCTTTGGCCCAGAAAAAGTGTCTGTTCCTACCTTTTCTTTCTGGAAATAAATTAGTGAAATTCTTAAAAGTTCACCCTTTGACAATGGTACCTTAATACTTGTCAGGATTGGGGAAGAGACTATGCAAAAGACCTCTCGTCCCTTCTCGGCATGCCCATCAGTTAGTATAGACATAGACCCTTCTTAGTCTCCCCAGGACCCTGGGAACCTTCCTGATCTTCCTCAAAATCCCACCCTAATGAATAAGGCTCCAATGGTTTCCAACAGCCTTTATGCAGTTTTAAATCCCAGAGAAACATTGACCCCTGGGGAGGAGGCTACCTTAGAGAAGGAAGCAGCTCGCTACCATTCAGAAGACCCGCCACCTCTCAGGACCCTGCCACAGCCTATAGGACTTACACATTCCCCTCCCTCCTATATCCCTCCTGCCTTTTGTGCTCTGGCCCTTCAGGGGCCAAATGTCCCCCCAGATATTTTTTCCCCACTTCCCTTGCCTAATCCGGCTCCCTTGAGAGAGTCTCTCCAACATGGATGGGAACAGATCCAATTTTTAAAAGAATAAAGATCCCTTGACTCTGAGCTCTCTACATTAGCCTTAGGAATGGAGTCAACACAAGCTGACCCACAGTGGTCTAATACAAAGGCGAAGCCGCTCCATCGGCCTGTGCTCGCCTTCCCAGTCACCAACAGTCAGATAGATAAGCCTGCTCAGGCTGAGGTCAAAGACTTACAAGAGGATCAAGAGGAGGAAGCGGAGGAAATGGATCAAGGAGATCAGGACTTAGAGGATGAGAAGTTCACCCCTAGGCAGGAAGGAACGCAGAGTGTCTACAAAAAATTTAGCCTCCATTTTCTTGAAAAATCTTAAAAAGGCTTGTGCTCACTATGGCCCCACTGTGCCCTACACGTTGGCTTTATTAGAAAGCCACAACACACAATTTCTTACTCCCAATGATTGGAAATTTTTAGACCGAGCTGCCCTCAGTGCCGGAGACTTCCTACTCTGGAATGCAGATTTCAAAGAGCCCTGTCAGAAACTGCTCAAAAAAATTTAACAAAGGCCTCCTCTAAATCCTGGACTTATGTTAAGCTAGTGGGCAATGCAACTTTTGACACTAAAACTAAACAGGCACGTTTCCCTGCTGGACTTTTTGCGCAGATTTAGATGGCTGGCTTACATACTTGGAGACGCCTCCCTGAAAGGGCCTCGGCTATCACTTCCCTGGCCAGAATTCGACAAGGGCCCGACGAGCCTTATAGCGACTTTGTTCCCCAGCTTAACCTAGCTGCGGAATGCTTGCTTGGACCAAGCGAAAGCGAAAGCACCTTTGTAAAACATCTTGCCTTTGAAAACGCCAACCCAGCATGTCAGGATGTTCTTCGACATCATAAGGATAAAGGGAAACTTTCTGACTTTATTAGAGTCTGTGCAGGGGTGGGTGCAGCCCATGCTATGGGTCTCACTTTAGTGCTCCCTTTACCAAGGCCTTTTACAATCCTGGCTCACGTATTTGCTTTACTTGTAAACAACCAGGCCATTTTGCACGCAAGTGTCCGACAGGCAAACAAAGAGTAAGAATAGCGTCTCCTCAAACTGGAGCTAAACCGCCCCCAGCTACACTTTGTCCTTGATATGGTAAAGTTCATCACTGGGCCAGTGAGTGTAGATCAATGACAAATGCCCTCGGACAGCCTATTTCTTCCTGCTTCTCAGGAAACTCCCTGGGGCAATAAGGTTTGTTCCCTTCCAAACTCCCAACCTACCTCAAAATCCTTCTCCACAATTGGCTCCCTCCAACTACCCACTCCAGGCAGTGCAGGATTGGACCTCTGTACCACCACTGATACAACATTAGACTCAATGCAAGGGCCCCAGATAATACCAACTGGAATTATGGGTGCCCCTCCATCTCATACGTGTGCCCTTCTTCTTGGAAGAGCCTCTACTACCTTAGAAGGTGTTCAGGTCTTCCCTGGCATTAATGATAATGATTTCACTGGAGAAATAAAAATACTGGCCACAGTTATTAATAGAGTTGCGGCCATCCCAGGAGGAAAAAGTCTTGCACAATTAATACTCCTTCCCTTAGATTAAGGGGCACTTCCACCACCCAAACCTACTGTGGGGGACTGCCTCCTTGGGCTCCTCTGAGGTATATTGGGTTCATCCCATTTCTCATAATAAACACACCCTTACCTTACTTATTGAAGGAAAGGAATTCCAAGCAATTTTAGTTACTGGAGTTGATGCGACAATTATTTCTCAAAAATACTGGCGATCAGGTTGGCCCCTCACCCCATCCTTGACTGACCTTAAAGGGATAGGAAAGTCAAAAAATCCTCTGGTCAGCTCTACTGCTCTTAGCTGGACTGATAAAGAGGGTAATAAGGAAACTGTCACTTCTTTCGTTGTTCCTGACCTCCCTGTTTACCTATGGGCCCGAGATATTTTGAGTCAAATGGAAGTTATTCTTGCCAGTCCCAATTCCATGGTGACTCATCAAATGCTCAGTATGAATTTTGTCCCTGGTACAGGCCTTGGGAGGCTGAGACAAGGACTGGTGGGGCTTATACAACCCATAAAAAAAAATACATATGGACTTGGATATTTGGATTTTTAGTGTCGGTCCCTGACCCTCCTGTACCCCATGCAGATAAAATTATTTGGGAGACTCAGACTCTTGTGTGGGTGGATCAGTGGCCCCTTACCCATGAAAATTTGGAAGCTGCCTCCATGTTAGTGAAGGAACAGGTGGCAGCCCGCCATGTAGAGCCCTCAACCTCACCATCGTACACTCCTATTTTTGTTATCAAGAAAAAATCAGGCAAGTGGTGCCATTTACAATATTTGTGTGCCATTAATAAAGTTATACTCCCGATGGGAGCACTACAGCCAGACATTCCCACACCAGTGGCTATTCACAAAAACTATTGTAAAATGGTTATGGACTTAAAAGTTTGTTTTTTTATCATTCCTTTACATCCTGAGGATAGACCCTATTTTGCCTTTAGTCTTTCTTGCATTAATATTCAGGGCCCTATGCAGAGACTTCAATGGAAGGTTCTTCCCCAAGGTATGGCCAACAGCCCTACTCTTTGCCAAAAATAGGTTGTTCAAGCAGTAGACCCTGTGAGAGAGTGAGGGCCACAAATTTATATTTTACATTATATGGATGATTTGTTAATTGCTGCACCTAATACCCATGACCTTAATAATTGTTACTTGGACTTTTACAAAATCCTCACTACCTTGGGACTACAGATAGCTCCTAATAAGGTTCAAACACAGGACTCTTATAAGAGTTTGGGCCTTAAAATTCTAGAAAATCAGATCCAAATTTCTAAAATACAAGGACGTGTGGACCATCTTCACACCCTTAAAGATTTTCAGAAATTACTGAGGGATATTCAATGTCTAATAACATATTTAAAATTATGCACTTGTGTACTTTTGACCCTTAATGATATTTTGAGAGGTAATTTCCACCCCTCCTCCCCTCAAAATCTTACTCCCAAGGCATGACAGGCATTAAACCAAGTAACAGAAGCCATTGCCCAACAATTTGTTACACAAATTTCTTATAACCTTCCTCTGGTTCTGGTTATTTTACACACTCCTCATACACCCACAGGAATATTTTGGCAGCGAGATCCACATTTTAAAAATAAAGACTGCCCCTTGTTTTGGGTCCATTTACCCACCACATCCTCGAAGGTTATTACTGTTTATCTTGCTCAGGTAGCTTCTATTATTTTTAAAGGTCATTTGATTTCTCTACAACATTTTGGCAAACACCCTGATAATATTTTTATTCCATATACTAAGGACCAAACCCAATTTTTACTAGAGACAAGGGATGAATGTGGTATTGCCCTATCAGGCTTTTGGGAACAATTGATCACTACCTCCCCAAAGACCCCCTTTTACATTTTGTCCAGTTACATCCATTTACTTTTCCTGAAATTACTCAAAAGGCTTCCATTCCTCAATCCCTTACTGTCTTTACAGACGGTTCCTGTAATGGCCGAGTGGTCTTTGTTGTCAATAACAAGCCTACCACCTTTGATACTGTCTATCAGTCACCACAGTTTGTGGAATTGTTTGACATAACACAAGTTTTTATAACATTTTTTATAATCCTGTTAATATTTATAAAGACAGTGACTACATTGCTCATTCTGTGCACCTGCTGGTGATTTCACCCCCCATTAAGGCTTCTAACAATGCGGCCTTTGTGTTTCACCAGCTTCAGCAGCTAATTCAGGCCAGACAACACCCATTTTTCTTAGGACACATCAGGGCACACTATGATCTTCCCAGCCCTCTAATTCAAGGTAATGCCCAAGCTGATGCAGCAACTCGTTCCATCTTTCCAATTTTTGTTGGCTCCATTCAAAAGGCCATGGAGTTACACAATATACACCATTTAAATTTCCAGAGCCTTTGATTACTTTGTAAAATTACCAGCAACAGGCACGAGAAATAGTAAAAGCATGCCCTGGTTGTGCTGTCTTTCTCCCCATTCAACACTTGGGAGTTAACCCCCGAGGATTACTGCCCGATCAGTTTTGGCAAATGGATGTTACTCATTTTCTTGAATTTGTAATAACCAAATATATACACGTTTCTGTAGATACCTTCAGCGGCTTTATTTTTGCATCACCACATTCTGGAGAGGCTACCAAAGATGTCCTTTCTCATCTTGTTTCAGCCTTTTCTGTTATGGGTAAACCAATACATATTAAAACAGATATTTATCCTACATTTACCATTGCCAAGTTTAAACAGTTTTGTGCTAACTTGCAAATTTGTCATACTACTAGAATTTCATACAACCCTCAGGGCCAAGGCATTGTGTAACTTGCCCACCTTAACTTAAAAACTTGGCTATCCCTCCTTAAGGCTTCCTCCCTTGTATTTACCACACCCAGGCATCGCCTTAACAATGCATTATTTGCCCTTATTTTTCTTACTCTAGACAATGAAGGCGATTCGGCAGCAGACAGACACTGCCATCCCTCGTCCAATTCTGTTCGCCCACCTGTTATGTGACACAATCCACTTACAAATAAATGGAAAGGCGCAGATCCTGTCCTCATCTGGGGAGGAGGCTCATCTTGTGTTTTGGACCAAGATCAAACAGCCCCAAGATGGTTACCAGAACTCCTGGTTAAACAGGTTAATGACTTACCTCAAAACAGGGACAGAGGCACTCCTCATGAGGACAAAATTTCCTCTTTTTCAGATGCAGCCAACAATCTGCCAGCCTTGGAATAACAGTTCCTGTGGGCACAGGTACACTGGCTTAGGCACGTCTATTCACTCTTACCATCGCCTCTCTCAACAAATTATAAACTCTATCAGGAACAACTGATAAAAACTCTATCAGGAACCATTAAAGATTTGCAGGACCAAATAGACTCCCTGGCAGAAGTGTTCCCTCAAAAAAGACGAGGCTTAAATTTGCTGACAGCTAACCAGGGAGGTATTTGCTTGACCTTAGGGGAACGATGCTGCATTTATGCCAATAATTCTGGCATAGTATGCACTAAAATTAAGCAGCTTCAAGAAGATCTAGAAAAGAGATGAAGGGAAATATTTGAAAATCCCCTCTGGACTGGGCTTAATGGATTTTTACCCTACCTTCTTCCCCTATTAGTCCCTTTGTTGGGTTTACTTTTAATGGTGTCCCTAAAACTCTGCATTATAAACAGGCTGTTACAATTTATTAAAGAACAGATTAATATTTTGGCCTCTAAGCCCATACAGGTCCACTATCATTGCCTGGATATGGAAGACCGTGCTGCCAACATTTAAAAGGATGTTCCACCCTCCTCACAAGCTTATTTCTTAAGTTTACATGCCCACAGATCTCGCTTTCTTACATAAAACTCTAAGTAACAGCTCTGACCAACGATCTTCTGCACTTGCCATAAGGGTTCGTCCTCCATGGGCCGCTCCACTTGGGGGAGGACACACCCATGGAGTGAGGACGTTAGGGCATAATAATGGAGGGTGCAGGAAGGACTGCAGGAGGATGGATCCATGGTTCCCAAAATCCAAGTCTTCTGAGTGACACGCTCTGGTGCATGGCAGTTGGCATGCTTCCCCCTCAAAGCCGTCTCCTCAAAAAACATGCCAAGGCCACCACGAAATCTAGTAAACATGCTCGATCAGATCAGGAGATATTCTAAGGCCTGCTAGAGAAACAGAGCCTTTATAACCCCTAAAACATTGGCCTGTAAGGTATGGTCAAATATTTTATATAAGAAAGGGAGGAGATGTCAGGGGCTAGAAGGAAGTTCTCCTTCAAAGAATAGCCTGACACTTACAATAAATAGCCCCCTGCGAGATATCCTGCCTGGGAGACATCCCGCAGCCATCTATCACCCTGAGACATCCTGCAGCTATCCGTCTTCCTGAAATATCCTGAGGTTATCTCACCCTGTGAAGACATCCAGCAACTGCCGATAAGAGAGCTTTCTCATCCGCAGCATATAAATACACTGTGAGAACTATAAAAGTTTTCAGCATGATCAGAACTGTTGTCTTGCTGTCATCTCTCATGACTCTTTTCCCTTCATTCCTCCCCAACAAGGTTCAACGCCCACGTTGAAGTGTCCAGCCGGCCCGGACACCTGACACTAAACCATAACCTACTAGACTCTGACTACTAATACTAATATGATGGAGAAAAATAATCCAACAGAATGGAAATGCAAGCAGTACAGATGAGGCATGGTGTATAGTTGGACTTGCCTTTTGAATGATATAGGGTAGGTGTTATAAATCTAGCTAATTTATAATTGAAATAGTTCTCCACATGTTTTTAAAGTTAACAAATATGTGAATACCTGTCTCCCATTCTCTGTAGCCAATTCAGCACATGTATTTTTATATGCACATATAGAATCCTACCTGGTATCACACATATATTCTTCTGAGGTGTCTGACTTGGCAAATACAAATTGTGAGAAGAGATCACTCCTCCTAAACTCTGTTGGAACTGAAAATTCAACCTATGGGTGAGCCTCCTAGTAGAAAATTCAACCTATGGGTGAGCCTCCTAGTAGAACAACAAGCCATACATAAATCCATGTTTAGTAAAATAAATATTTTTGCATCTGTGGCTGATGTACATTTCATGAAGAATTTCGATTGGCATATATATTGCTACATTGTATTGTCTGTTTTTGTTTTTTAAAATATATATATATATATATATATATATATACAATCTTCAAATTTTTCCAAATATAAAATATATGTGTCTTATATACACTATCTAAATTCTTTCATGTTCACGTATGTGGATTTATAATCAACATTTCACAAGATTATTCTCAGAAATATTCATCCACCTGAAATACATATTTGTTTCCTATTACTGAAAACTAACTTCAGTGAATGGTGCATACAATCCTAATATTTCTACATTAACTGACCCTGTTTAACATCAATGCAAGTAGATTCCTATGGGACATGATGTTTATTTTGAAGTTTCTTTTATTCAACACTGGTACAATACAATTTCTACAGTTTACGAACATCATAGGACATATATTTCATCCATAAGTTCACAAATTTATAGGCATTTGATTCACTTTCAATCATTTACTGATTCAGAACACATGTATTCCTCCAGGTTTCTTAACTGGTCTTTTCATGAGACTTTATTTCAAACACATTATTTTCAATTTTCATAATCATTTTGAAGCAAAACTCACACACTCTTCATGATAAAACATAACCCTAATATTACCATTAGATGTATTACTGGTTAGAATGAATAATTGTATATCAATATAAGATTTTCTGTATATATTCAGATATCAATTCAATCTATTATTTAAAGTTGGAACCAATTATATTATTTATTCACAGTATGGTCTATTCATGAATTATCTCTACATTCATAGACAAAGGGTACATCTATTTGTAACCCCAATACTAATTTATTCGTCTTCAAAATGTTGCTCCCAGAAATGGTGGAAGAAATACTCATGTCACCTGATGTACGTATGCATTTATCACAGTAATATTCTGGACACAATAAGCAGAGGTCACACTTATGATTGTACCAAAGCCTAAATGGAAAGTGAGCATAGATTACTAAAAACATTCATGTCCAGGTTGCCTAATGCTCTCAAATGTCAATCCTATTTATGACAACCTATTTGTTTCTTCCTAAGACTATATATTCAACCTCAACTCTGTTCAAATGTCTAATCCTATCACTCACCTTATACTTTCCCTGATTTCCTAATGTCTCTATTGATGTCTGCTTTCCTAAATATTTTCACCAGTTCACCATTTTGACTAACACTTCACATGTGCTGACATTTACGTTCACTGTCTATGTGATACCCTATTGCTAAAGAACTTTTGGTCCAATTCCTGTACTCACTCTTCTTCTGAAACCTACAGAATATCTTCCTCATCCTACCGACTATCACAGTTTGAGTGGATACTCACTTCTACATTCAATCATCGAAGGTACAAGGTCCTATGCCATTGATTATTGATTTATCTGAAACATCTTTGCAGAACATGTATCAAAGCTAAGTATCCCAATCAAGAGTGCAATGCCCTTCTGGGATTCCAATCTTACCTAGATTTCTGTTTTCATACTTATATTTCACCTATATATTCTTATAAATATCACAGGTTCCCAATACCATTATTCATCAAGCAGAATGATTCCTAACCCAAATCAAACCTGTTATTAAGCGAAACCATACACTGTTCCCTCAATCTAACTTTACAGAAGAGCAGGGACAGTGTTGGTCCTAAAATAGAGGAATGTAGGGAATCTTCCACCTGTTGAAAAACTCAAAGTTTCATTCAGAAGTGATCCCTGGAGAAGATATAAGCACCACTGAAGGACCTGAGAGAGCAAAAGTCAACTTCCATGGCAAACAACCTGGTCAGTATGAAAGGTTGTTACTGAATCAGCCTCTCTGTTCTTTTTTTATTATTGGTTGTTCAAAACCTTACAAATCTTTTGACATAACATATTCATACATTAGCATACATTAGCTTCAAGTGATTTATGAACTCCCATTTTTACCCCAGATACAGATTGAAGAATCACATCGGTTACACATCCACATTTTTACATAATGCCATACTAGTAATTGTTGTATTCTGCTACCGTTCCTATCCTCTACTATCCCCCCTCCCCTCCCCTCCCATCTTCTCTGTCTACCCCATCTACTGTAATTCATTTCTCACCTTGTTATTTTCCCATTCCATTCACAACCTCTAATATGTAATTTAGTATAACAATGAGGGTCTCCCTCCATTTCCATGCAATTCCCCTTTTCTCTCTCTTTCCCTCCCACCTCATGTCTCTGTTTAATGTTAATCTTTTCTTCCTGCTCTTCCTCCCTGCTCTATTCTTAGTTGCTCTCATTATATCAAAGAAGACATTTGGTATTTGTTTTTTAGGGATTGGCCAGCTTCACTAAGCATAATCTGCTCTAGTGCCACCCATTAGAATATGGACCCAAACAGTCCTGTTTGGAGAGCTGGTCTTGGGTGCCTATGGTTGATATACATTCTAACTTGTGAAAGTGTCACAGTACGTAGGGGCAGCCTCCATCTCATGGGACCCTTGGAAGCAACTGTTAGGACAAAGTGGTTGCTAAGGCAGTGACCTCATTCAGTTCCTGAAGGAAGTGACCTCACCTCACTTCCTTGGTGATGGAACTCTAAGAACTTGTTATCCAGGAAGACAGGCACCCAGAGCCTGTCCCATTCCCAGTCACAGTGGTCTCACTTGTTTGTATATACCAAGGACAGAGTCAGTCTTTCTTGGTACCTACTGATATGAGAATGGCCAAATTCCAGAAAAGCTCTGAAGAGGGGCCTTTCCTGAGGAAAGCAGATAGTGGTTCACCACTGGCTCCTGACATCTTCACAGAGTTGGTTAAGGAGACCAGATCTGAGACAGGACAGGCCATTTCTGGGGAACATACTATGGCCCACCAGTCAGAGGACACTCTGGATAGTCACCGACCTACTTTGGGGAAGGAGGTGCCTCTGTGGGTGTCGCTGTGTGTTTGTGGATTTGTCTCATGTTCTGAGAATAGATAGAAAAGGCGGTTTGTTTGGATTTGAGTGAACTATTTCTAGTAAGTCATTTGACAAGGCGAGTGTTTCTATGTCTGTGTATCCCACTGTGTCCATGGTTATAGACATTAGAAAGGAGAAGGCATCAATTGATGTGTCCTGTCTAGTAGAAAGCTTCCCATCATTTATTCTGCCAAATTGATGAATGGATTTTGGCTTGCCTTATCGTTGGGCAACACGTGCTATTTTCCAAAGTTCCTGCGTTCTTCCTGAATTCTGGCCACTCTACAGAATAGGCTCATGTTTTTGTGTCCAAGATATGTACCACTTCCAAGCCCTGTTACATGGCCATGTACTGGATAGCTGAAGGGAATGGCGAGCATCTCAGTAAACTCAAATATCAGTGTGACCAATAAAGTCTCAGTGGAGAAACCCTGCTTTGCTTACCTATTGTTCTGTTGCCCTGAATGTCAGGAAGGTCTTTGACTCAGTCCACCCCTTTGTGAAACCTGAAGAAAACAGGTTTCAAATGGAAATGAATGGGCATCACCTGTGCCTCTTTGCTTAATTGCTTTGGAAAGGGATGTGTCTGAATCCGCCTCTTTGCCCTGTTTGAGGCAATGGCTTAGATTCTCAGCACCTGATGTATCTTAAGAATGATCCCATGTGTGCATCCAAAACCAAAATGGCCAAAAGAGCAGTCATTGTGGATGAAGTCTCTCCCCTTCTTCTGTTAGGTTCCTGAACTCCATCAAGTGAGAATAGGGATCCTTTGGGTCAAATGATTTCTTCAATCCCTGCAGAAGCTAGCCGATAAGTGCTTGGTTTTCTAATGACTCCAATTCACATAAAAAAATAAACCCCACAGTCAGTAGGCCTCAAATTAGAGAAGCAGAGAAGTATTAACAGCAGGCCTATTTGATCACTCCTGGTTCACAGAAAGTGTGTCCAGGCAACCCTGATTTTAGGCCATTAAGGGGCAAGGGAGATTATTTTGGAGACTGTCTTGGGCTTCGCCCCTCATGGAAACATCCAGCCAGAGGTTATGATGAGTGTCTATATGAAAGATCATGAGGGCCATGTGGGAGTGTTTTGGTTTTAATTGTGGCCATTTGTTTGGTGGTTGGAAGAGATGACTGGGTCCACCTTGACATGAACTCTGGTGTGATTCCCCTTAGAGACTGAGTTCTGGAACTGAACTCAGAGAATTATTGCCATGAATTGTGTTAGGATTTTAGGAGGCCATGCATGAGAGTCCCCCTTGAAAACTGAGATCTAGGCCCAGGGTGGCTTTCAACAGAGCACTGGGAATCACAGCCAAGATATCACGTGATTTTATTCTGAAAGACTTGGCAGCCATAGTTGAGAGTCGAAACACACATGGTCCTCATTGTAGACCACAATGGGCCTGGCTTCATGTGACCATTTGGCTACTTTTTGAGAAGCCTTGCCTGTGAGAATTCTCCAAAGCTTTCATTGAATTGTGCTTCCTCTACATTTAATGGTTCTGGAGTGAATTTTAACCCACAGTGCCTCCAACATCATCATTGAAAAATGGCTACAAAAATACCATAAAATTTTTGAAATTCCCATGACCAGGTGGCAATGGAGGACATTTGGATGTCCTGTTGCTGGTCATGAGTATACCAGACAGTGCTTTGATTGACTGGGTTTTATGAAAATCGTGTAGAACAGAGATGCCAATAAGTTGGAGCCTGCTGAGTAGTGGGCCTAGAGCCGTGGTGGTCAGGTGTGTGATAAAACATCTGTGGTGGGGCCTTGTGGATCTTCCATTGGCTTCCAAATGGCTTGGAACTGACATGGTGCAGCGAGCAGTCCCTTCAATGTAAAGGCATCTTGTAATATTGAGAGATTTCAGGGCAATGTTCAGAATCATGTTGCTATCGTCAATGGGGCAATATATGTGGGCTAGAAGTATGTTTGGTGCATTCTCTTGCAGAAAGTGACCCACCACATGTGACAGAACTCTCTCCAGCACTGTGATCCACTAAAACTCCTTGTATTTTTGAATCAAATAGCAAACTCCTAGTGCAGCAGCAAGAAACACCATGAAATTTGGAGGATGACCAAATGGCTTCACAGTCCACATGGGGAGACACTTAGACCCCAGTGGTCACAGTTTACCTACAAAGAACAAATTCAGCACTGCTGCCTCATCTTCACTGGAAAATAAGAAACCATGTCCTCCAGGTCACATAGATGCAGACCCAGCTTTGATGGTCTCACTACAAATGAAGCTAAAGCTCCAGAAAACAACATATTTTTCAGGTGCCCAACCTCAGAGGCAGTTCTTCAAGAAGTCTTTAGGCCAGCAGAGCTCCATGTTTGTGGAGTGTTTACCCTGTCCCTTACTTTTGGGAACTCCTCTACCACCTCCAGTGTTGTGAACTACTGAGCATATTCCATTCCAGATATGTATTCACAGATTTTCTAACACTTCTCCTCTAATTGTGTCTTACTTGGGGCAAAAGTAATGTCAAGCCATAGTTCTTGATGAGAGTGGGAACATTTTTGTGTAGCACATATTTGCATACACATTGGATTCATTTTCCAATTTTCCATTTGAAATACTGAATCCCTGACTCTAACCCCTACCCTACTAGACTCTGACTACTAATCGTAATATCATGGAGAATAATAACCCAATCAGAATAGAAATACAAGCAGTTCAGAGGAGGCATGTTTGGTATTGTTGGACTTGCCTTTTGCATTATATACGGTAGGAGTTATAAATCTAGTCAATTTTTTTGTTGAAATAGTTCTCCATGTGTTTTTAAAGTTAACAAATATGTGAATTTATTTCTCCCTTTCTCTGTAGCCTAGTCAGCAGATGTATTTTTATATTCATATATAGAATCCTACCTGGTATCACACGTACACTTTTGTGAGGTGGCTGACTTGGCAGATACAAATTGTGAGAAGATATCACTCCTCCTAAACGCTGTTGAAACTGAAAATTTAACCTATGGGTGAGCCTCCTATTTGAACAACATTATACATAAATCCATGTTCAGTAAAACTAATGTTGTTGGATCCGTGGATGATATGTATTTCATGATAAATTTCGGTTGGCATACATAATGCTACATTGTAATGTCTCTCTCTGTGTATATATATATATATATATATATATATATATATATATATATACACTCTCCAGATTTTTCAAAATATGAAATATATGTGCCTTATTGTGCACTCCCCAAATTCATTCATATTCATGTATGTGGATTTATAATCAACTTTTCAAAAGATTATTCTCAGAAATATTCATCAACCTGAAATACATATTGGTTGCCTAGTACTGAAAACTATCTTCAGTAAATGGTGCATACAAAACATAATATTTCAACATTGCAAGTTGGCCGCAAATAGAGTGCATCACACCCAGTGTACCACGCCACATTGCAGATGAATAACGAGTTAAAATGACAAAAGACTATCTTGTTAGGATCTTATAGAAAAATGGGTGTGCACTGAAACCTAAAAGAATGATTTCCACCAACGAGGTCCGGTAATTGAGTCTCAAACGTGAGCTGAATATGCAACCGGAGATCCGGGCTTATTGATCCCTGTGGCCCGCCCCATGGCTGCAGACATCGAGGCACCACCGAGAAGCGACTAGCATCCAGGGAGAAACGTTGCTGCAGATTCTGTGGAATCCTGCCGGCTGACACCGCACTGAGCCCCAGGCCGAGTTCGGGATTTCTGTCAGGGAAGGAAGCTCTACAGTTCTATCCCCCACAACGGAAACTCCACCAAGGAAACCAATGGCCACAATCTTGGAGAGCTGAAGTAACCACCGCCACTCTCCGATAGATTGCAACAATAAAACTGTTGTGTGTTTTCCGCTCATCTCCCATACAGTAGGAAATTTGCATAAAATCTCTCCTAAGCTTTCCAGGGGAGGGATTTTCAGAGAGAGCCTGCATAAAGATTGGGGGGGGGAAACTAGAGGCACCTGACCTTCAACTCCCCCTCCCATCAGTGGTGAAAACGAAATCTGTCTAGCCAGGGATGGGGGAAAGGGCAAACGGAAAAAATAATAAAAATAGAGTGCTGGGGTTCCCAATAGACACAATCCACACCCAAGAAACGGCAAGCCAGAGTACAGTTTGAGCTGCCGAGGGCATTACTCAGGGGAAATCTGGTCTAGCAGGAGAAACCAGGACTAGCAGGAGAAACCAGGGGACTAGAGGCCAGGCCCGCGTGACTGGGCGCCTGGAGAACGCTCGCCCGCCGGCAACAGCCGGCCCGCTGCAGGTGCGACTGGACGGCTGGAGACTGCCTGCCCACCAGCGACCAATCGCCTGCCATATGCCTGCCCTAATGGGTGGCTAGAGATCGCACAACCGCCGGTGACAGCCCACCAGCTGACTGCGCGACTGGACAGCTCGTGACCACCTGCACGCCGGCGACCGGGAGCTGAAACCAAACAGAGACAGTACAGTCCCACACCCCCATGCGAACACCCGGGCAAAGAGCCTGGGGCCCACCATAGCAGAGAGGTGACATCACTGGAGCTCGGCCGTCGGAATTCCTTCCCAGTGGAATCCACTTTAGCATTCACAGTCTACCAACACAAAGGAGAGTCAATAGAGATATATAAAACCAAAACAAATATATAGAAGAGAGCAGAAACACAGCAATCAAATGGAGCTGGAAAGTAATGTGAACTTCATGAAAAAACAAGGGAAAAAGGTGTACAAATAATGCCGGACAACTTAATTTTACAGGAGGACCTAGAATCATCAGAAACAGGGATAGGGAAAAAACTCAATGCATCCCTAACTCAGATGGAAAGAAATATTAGAGAAGACATGAGGCAGCAAGTCCAAGCAATAAAAGAATATTTTGAAAATGAATTAAACAAACAAATTCAAATGGCAAAGAACGAGCTTCACCAAAAGACAGAGATCTTAAAAAAAATCAAACAGTAATCCTAGGAATGCAGAAAAATATAAACCACATTAAAAATTCAAACGAGAATATTGTAAATAGACTAGATCAAGTAGAAGTCAGAAGATCAGATAATGAAGACAAAGTTTATCAACTTGAAAAGAATATAGTCAACACAGAAAAGATGCTTATATCCCATGAGCAATCTATTTAAGAGATATGGGATGTCATAAAAAAACAAATTTGAGAGTCATTAGGATAGAAGAAGGCATAGAGATTCAAACCAAAGGAAAGGACAACATATTAAATGAAATAATTCTAGAAAACTTCCCAGAGATGAAAGATGGAATGGATTGCCAAATCCTTGAAGCCTACATGACCTCAAACATTCAAAACCATAATAGACCAACTCCAAGACATAGAATTATGAAGATAGCCAACATGCAGAACGTGGATACACGTTCTTCTCAGCAGCACAAGGATCCTACTCAAAGATAGATCATATATTATGCCATAGGGCAACCCTTAGTAAATATAAAGGCGTGGAGATAATACCATGCACCATATCTGATCATATTGGAATGAAACTGGAAATCAATGATAAAAGAAGGAAGGAAAAATCCTACATCATATGGAAAAATGAACAATATTCTACTGAATGTTCAATGGGTTACAGAAGACATAAAGGAGGATATAAAAAATTCTTAGAGACAAATGACTATAGAGACACAACATACTGGAATCTATAGGACACAATGAAAGCAGTTTTAAGAGGGAAATTCATTTCTTGGAGTTCTTTCCTCAAAAAAAAAAAAAACAAACAAATAAATGAACTCATACTACACCTCAAAAACCTAGAAAAAGAAAACGAAAACAACAGCAAATGTAGTAGAAGACAAGAAATAATTAAAATTAGAGCAGAAATCAACGAAATTGAAACAAAAAAAAACATTGAAAAAATTTATAAAACTAAAAGTTGGTTCTTTGAAAACATAAATAAGATTGACAGACCCTTAGCCATGCTAACGAAGAGAAGAAGAAAGAGAATTCAAATTACTAACATACGGCATGAAAAAGGCATTATCACAACAGACACTACAGAAATACAGAAGATAATTAGAAAGTATTTTGAAACCCTATATTCAAATGAAATAGAAGATAGTGAAGATATCAATAAATTTCCTAAGTCATACGATGTGCCCAGATTGAGTCAGGAAGACACACACAATTTAAACAGACCAATAACAAAGGAAGAAATATAAGAAGCCATCAAAAGACTACCAACCAAAAAAAGCCCTGGAGCGGATGGGTATAGAGCGGAGCTCTACAAAACCTTAAAAGAAGAATTAATACCAATACTTTTCAAGCTATTTCAAGAAATAGAAAAAGAAGGTGCTCTTTCAAATTCATTCTATGAGGCCAAAATCACCCTGATCCCAAAACCAGACAAAAACACTTCAAAGAAAGAAAACTACAGACCAATGTCTCTAATGAACTAGGATGCAAACATTCTCAATAAAATCCTGGTGAATGTAATACAAAAGCATATCAAAAAATTGTGCAACATGATCAAGTAGGATTCATCCCAGGGAAGCAAGGCTAGTTCAATATACGGAAATCAATAAATGCTATTCACCACATCAATAGACTTAAAGACAAGAACCATATGATCATTTTGATAGATGCAGAAAAAACATTCGACAAAGTTCAGCCTCCCTTTATGTTCAAAAC
The DNA here is from genome assembly GCF_048772815.1 of Callospermophilus lateralis. Lineage (NCBI taxonomy): Eukaryota > Metazoa > Chordata > Mammalia > Rodentia > Sciuridae > Callospermophilus > Callospermophilus lateralis. The sequence goes on along the minus strand of NW_027518102.1, from coordinate 21,528 downwards.
ACTAAAAAAACTTGCATCCCAGGGAAGCAAGGCTAGTTCAATATACGGAAATCAATAAATGCTATTCACCACATCAATAGACTTAAAGACAAGAACCATACGATCATCTTGATAGATGCAGAAAAAACATTCGACAAAGTTCAGCCTCCCTTTATGTTCAAAACACTAGAAATACTAGGATAACAATGTTGAGTTACCTCAACATTGTAAAAGCTATATATGCTAAACCTCAGGCTAGCATCATCGTAAATGGAGAAAAACTGAAGGCATTCCCTCTAAAATCTGGAACAAGACAGGGATGCCCTCTATCACCACTTCTATTCGATTTAGTTCTTGAAATACTAGCCAGAGCAATTAGACAGACAAAAGAAATTAAAGACATAAAAATAGGAAAAGAAGAACGTAAATTATCGCTATTTGCAGATGACATGATAATATATTTAACAGACTCAAAAGGGTCTACAAAGCAACTGCTAGAGTTAATAAATGAATTCAGCAAAGTGGCAAGATATAAAGTCAACACGCATTAATCAAAGGCATTCCTGTATATCAGCAGCAAAACTTCTGAAATGGAAATGAGGAAAACCACTCCATTCACTATATCCACAAAGAAAATAAGATACTTGCGAATCATCCTAACGAAAGAGGTGAAAGATTTATATAATGAAAACTACAGTACCCTAAGGAAAGAGATAGAAGAAGATCTTAGAAGATGGAAAAATGTACCCTGTTCATGGATAGGCAGAACTAACATCATCAAAATGTTGATATTACCCAAAGTTCTCTACAGGTTTAAATCGGTGCCAATAAAAATCCCAACAGCATTTCTTGGAGAAATGATAAAGCAATCATGAAATTCATATGGAAAAACAAAAGACCCTGAATACCAAAAGCAATTCTAAGCAGGAAGTGTGAATCTGGAGGTATAGCGATACAAGAGTTCAAACTGTACTACAAAGCAATAGTAATAAAAACATCGTGGTACTGGTACCAAAACAGGCAGCTGGACCAATGGTATAGAATAGAGGACACAGAAACCAATCCACAAAATTACAACTTTCTTATATTTGATAAAGGGGCTAAAAACATGCAATGGAGGAAAGATAGCATCTTCAACAAATGGTGCTGGGAAAATTGGAAATCCATATGCAACATAATGAAACTGAATCCCTTTCTCTCACCATGCACAAAAGTTAACTCAAAATGGATCCAGGAGGTAGATATCAAATCAGAGACACTGTGTCTAATAGAAGAAAAAGTTGGCTACGATCTACATACTGTGGGGACGGGCTCCACATTCTTTAATAGGATGCCCATAGCCCAAGAGTTAATAACAAGAATAAACAAATGGGACTTACTTAAACTAAATTGTTTTTTTTCTCAGCAAGAGAAACAATAAGAGAGGGAAATAGAGAGCCTACATCCTGGGAACAAATTTTTACCCCTCACACTTCAGATAGAGCCCTAATATCCAAAATATACAAAAAAACTCAAAAAATTAAACAATAAGATAACAAATAACCCAATCAACAAATGGGTCAAGGACCTGAACAGACACTTTACAGCGGAGGACATTCAATCAATGAACAAGTACATGAAAAAATGCTCACCATCTCTAGCAGTCAGAGAAATGCAAATCAAAACCACCCTAAGATACCATCTCACTCCAGTAAGATCGGCAGCCATTATGAAGTCAAACAAAATAAGTGTTGGTGAGAATGTGGGGAAAAGGGTACACTTGTACACTGCTGGTGGGACTGCAAATTGGTGAGGCCAATTTGGAAAGTACTATGGTGATACCTGGGAAAGCTGGGAATGGATTCACCATTTGACCCAGCTATCACCCTTCTCGGACTATTTCCTGAGGATCTTAAAAGAGCGTACTATAGAGATACTGCCACATCAATGATCATAGCTGCACAATTCACAATAGCTAGACTGTGGAACCAACCTAGATGCCCTTCAATAGATGAATGGATAAAAAAAATGTGGCTTTTATACAAAATGGAGTATTACTCTTCATTAAAAAATGACAAAATCATAGAATTTGCAGGGAAATGGATGGCATTAGAGCAGATTATGCTAGGCGAAGCTAGCCAATCCTTAAAAAACAAATGCCAAATGTCTTCTTTGATATTAAAAGAGCAACTAAGAAAAGAACATCGAGGAAGAGCATGAGGAAAAGTTTAACATTAAACAAAGACGAGTGGGGGGAGAGAAAGGGAGAGAGAAGGGAAAGCATATGGGAATAGTAGGAGACCCTCAATGTTACACAAAATTACATATAAGAGGATTTGAGGGGAAATGGGGGGGAAACAGTGGAGAGAATTGAACAACAGCAGATGAGGTAGAGAGGGAAGATGGGAGGGGAGGGGAGGGGGGATATTGGGGGATAGGAAAGGTCGCAGAATACAACAGTCACTAATATGCTATTATGTAAAAATGTGAATGTGTAACCAATGTGATTCTGCAATTCATATTTGGGGAAAAAATGGGAGTTCATAACCCAATTGAGTCAAATGTATCAAAGATGATATATCATGAGCTTTGTAATGTTTGGAACAACCAATAGAAATAAATAAATAAATAACGGTTTAAAATTGAGTGGGAAGAAATCAGCTAAAAATGGGTTGAGATGCATTCATTTTGCTAAGCAAAACTTTGTTTTGTTTAGTTGTAACTATCACAAATTTATTTTACCAGGAAATTGGCTTTTGAAAATGCACATAAATTGAGATTAAAGAATAATTCACCTACCTTCTTGAAAAATTCATAGCATTTCCTATATTTTTCAAATTTTATTTTTTTCGTGAATATTTTGTCATGGACCAGGTCTAGTCTTAGGCTATTCTTCCAGAATACTACCTCATCTGACAAATTCGTACAATCTGTTGGATTGTTGTTTTCACCTTTTATTTAATAGTTTCTAGCTGATAATGTGTATTTTCTTTATCTTTATTTGTACGTATATACCCAACAATATCTTTGCATTTTATGTTTTGCTGGGGAAGAGACTGATCAAAAGCTCTTTGTTATATGTATCAACAATCAGACATTTAGAGCACGCAATTATTCTTAATTTTGCATGAAAATATCTTTGTACTATTTTCTTATACAGATTTAGAATTATTAATATGTCCCTACTGTAATAAGTAATTACTTACAAGAAGAATTAAACAATTGACTTTATATCAATTATGAATATGAAAAGTACTAAAATAAGGATTTGGCAATTAATACACAATTGATAGAAATTAAAATCACAAGAAAGCCATTTAAAATGTCAGTGCATATGGTCCTTAAATAATAGGTAATTCAAAAAACTTTTTTTTAATTCATAAGATTTAATATGCCGTACTACAGCTTAATGTGATATAAAACCTTAAATTATCAGTATTGATAAAAAAGAATGATACCTGTTTATTTAAATATGTTTATTTGATTTTCACTGTAAGATGTTAATTCTGGAAGGCTTGAGAATAAAGAAAGCTTTGGTCTATATTATTTTTAACAGGCTAATCAAAGTACTTTTAAATATATATGTATATATATATATATATATATATATATATATATATATATATTATGTAATGCATATGCATGAATATAGATACATATGTGTAAAAATGTATTTTAATATATCTATCAGGTGATTATAATTATTAAATTTTCTCAAGAAAAAAACAATGACTATAAAAAACAGTCTTAAATTTAAATTTCATAGCATACTACTGTTTGTAATGACATGAGAGAAAAACAGATATGAAAGGAAAACGAAAAAGGAAGAGAGAGAAGGGGGAAAATGAGGAAGAAAGTGAGTAAAGATGAGGGAGAGGCGTGTTCGATGTAAAGATAAAAGTGGAGGGGCTGGGTTTGTGGTTCAGTGGTAACATGCTTTTCGAGCATGTGTGGGACACTGGGTTCTATTCTAAGCACCACATACAAATAAACAAAATGAAGGTCAATCACAACTGAAAAAATAAAAAAAAAAGTAGAAATATTAGCAAAACTCCAAGCTTTTATGAATGTTAAATTTAAAAAAAAATTATGTAACATAGCCTTATGTAATTTCTAGACTATCCAAAAGAGTCATTAAATGTTAGATTATTAGTGCAATAACTAAAAATCCATTGCTCTTTCCTCAACATTCTGTGGCATGCTAGTGGTAAAATAAATTCTATTATAACACCAAAAAAACAATCTAATATTTCTATAGTAACTGACCCAGTTTAATATCAAGGCTAGCAGATTCCTATGGGACATGATGTGTATTTTGACATTCATTTTTATTCAACACTGGAACATTACTATTTCTTCAGTTTATGCACATCATAGGATATATATTTCATCCACAAGTTCGCTAATTTATACGCATTTGTTTCACTTTCAGTCACTTCCTGCTTCAGAACACATGTATTTCTTATGTTTCTTGACTGCTCTTTTCATGAGACTTCTTTCCAAACACATTATTGTCGATTTCCATTATCACATTTGAAGCAAAACTCACACACCCGTATGATAAACCAAACCCTAATATTACCATTAGATGTACAACTAGCTGGAATGAATGATTGTATATCAATATAAGATTTCTTACTTAGTTTCAGATATCAATTAAATCCATTATTTAAAGTGGAACCAGTTATATTATTTATTCACAGTATGGTCTTTTCATGCATTATCTCTATATTCATAGACACAGGGTACACCTATTTGTACCCCCAATACTAATTTATACGTCTTCAAAATATTGCTCCCAGAAATGGTGGAAGAAATGCACATGTCACCTGATTTACATATACATTTTATCACAGTAATATTCTGGACACAAACAGCAAAGGTGACACTTATGATTTTACCAAACCTAAATGGAAAGTGAAGATGGATTACTAAAAACATCCATGTCCAGGTTGCCTAATGCTCTCAAATGTGAATCCTATTCTTGACTACATATTTGTTTCTTCCTAAGATTATATATTCAACCTCAAGACCCTTGAAAATGTCTAATCTTATCACTCACTTTATCATTTGCCTGATTTCCTAATGTCTCTATTGATATCTGCTTTCCTACATATTTTCCCCAGATTATCACTATGACTGACTCTTCACATGTGCTCACATTTACATTCAATCTCTACCAGAAGCCCTATTGCTAAAGAACTTTTGGTCCAAATGCTATACTCACTCTTCGTTCTAAACCTACCGACTATCTTTCTAATAATACCAACTATCCCTTTTTGTCTAGAAGTTCTCTTTGACATTCCATCATTCAAGGTACAAAGTCCTATGCCATTGAACATCGATTTATCTGAGACTTTTCTGCAGAACATAATTCAAAGCTAAGTATCCCAATCAAGGGCCCAATGCCCTTCTGGGCTTCAAATCTTACCTAGATTACTGTTTTCATTCTTATATTTCACTTTTACATTCTTGTAAATATTACAGGTTCCCATTACCATTATTCATCCGCAGAATGATTCAAATCGAACTTTTATTAACCGTAACCATACACTCTTCCCTCAATCAAACTTTACAGAAGAGCAGGGACAGAGTTGCTTTTACAATACAGGAATGTAGGGGTTCTTAAACCTGCTGAGATCCTCAAAGGTCCATGCAGAAATGATCCCTGGAGAAGATGTAGGCAGCTATGAAGCAGTTGAGAGAGCAAAAGTCATCTTGCATGGCAAACCCCCTTGTCAGGATGAAGGGATGTGTCTGAATCAGTCTCTCTATTCTAAATGTAGAGAAGATGGACCAAACCAGGCCTGTGTGGGGAGATGTTCCCAGGCGCCTATGTTTGATATACCATTCTATCTTGTGAAATTGTCACCGAAAGTAGTTGCAGCCTCTATCTCATGGGACTCTTGGAAGCAAATGTTAAATCAAAGTGATTGCCAAGGTAGTGACCTCATGCAGTTCCTGAAGAAAGTGACCTACCTCACTTCCTTGGTGATGTAACTCTCTGAACTTGGAATCCAAGATGCCAGGCTCCCAGAGCCAGTCCCAGTCCCAATCCCAGTGGGCTCACTTGTTTGGATGTACCAAGGACAGAGTCAGTATTTCTTGGTATCTACTGATGTGAGGATTGCCAAATGCCAGGACAGATCTGAAGAGGGGCCTTTCCTGAGAAAGCAGGTAGTGGCTCACCGCTGGCTCCTGAGAACTTCACAGAGTTGGCAAAGGAGACAGATCTGAGACATGACAGGACATTTCATTGGAACATAATATGGCCCAACAGACAGAGGACACTCCAGATAGTCAGAGACATACTTGCGGGAAAGAGATGCCTTTGTGAGTGTCAGTGTCAGTTTGTGGTTTGTCTCATATTCTGAGAATAGGTAGGAAAGACAGTTTGTTTGGTTTGGAATAGACTGTTTCTAGTAAGTTTTTTGACAAGGTGAGTGATTCTATATCTGTGTATCCCACTGTGTCCGTGGTTGTAGACATTAGAAAAGGGAATGCATCAATGGATATGTCCTGTCTAGTAGAAAGCTTCCCAGCATTCATCCTGCCCAATTTATGAATGAACTGCAGCTTGCCTTATGGATGGACAACACCTACTATCTTCCTAAGTTTCTGTTTTCTTCCTGAATTCTGGCCACTCTGCAGAATAGGCTCATGGTTTTGTGTCCAAGATATGTACCACCTCCAAGCTCTGTGACATGCCCATGTACTGGATAGCGGTAAGGAATGGGAACATCTCAGAAAACTCAGATATCAGTGTGACCAGGAAATTCTCAGTGGAGAAACCCTGCTTTGGGCCATTCTCTTACCTATGTTTCTGTTGCCCTGAATGTCAGGAAGGTCTTTGCCTCAGGCCACCTCTTTGTGAAGCCTGAAGAAAACAGTTTTCAAATGAAAATGAATGGCCATCTCCTGTGGCTCTTTGCTTAATTTCTTTGGAAAGGGATGTGTCTTAATCAGCCTCTTGGACCTGTGTGAGGTTGTGGCTTAGATTCTCAGCACCTGATGGATCTAAAGAAAGATCCCATGTGTGCATCCAAACCAAAATGGCAAAAAGATCCGTAATGGTAGATGAAGTGTCTTGCCTTCCTTTGTTAGGTTCCTGACCTACATCAAGTGAGAATAGGGATCCTTTGGGTCAAATGAAATCTTCAAAGCCCTAAAGAAGTGCTTGGGTTTTCTCATTATTCCAAATCACATAAAGAATCTATACCTGACAGGCAGTAGGCTTCAAAATGGAGAAGCAGAGCAGTATTAACTGCAGTCCTATTTTATCACTCCTGCTTCAAATGCAGGGTGTCCAGGCCCCCATGACTTTAGGCAAATTAGGGGTAAGAGAGCTTATTTTGGACACTAACACATACCCCACTAGACTCTGACTACTAATCCTAACATGATGGAGAATAATAACCAAAACAGAATAGAAATGCAAGCAGTTCAGAGGAGTCATGTTGTATAATTGGACTTGCCTTTTGCATTATATAGGGTAGGAATTATAAATCTAGTCAATTTTTAATTAAAACAGTTCTCCATCTGTTTTTAAAGTTAACAAATATGTGAATTCCTCTCTCCCTTTCTCTGTGGCCTATTCAGCACATGTGTTTTTATATGCACATATAGAATCCTACCTGGTATCACATGTACATACTTGACAGGTTGCTGACTTGGCAGATGGAAATTGTGAAAAGAGATCACTCCTCTTAATGCTGTTGGAACTGAAAATTCAAACTATTGGTGACCTTCCTAGCTGAACAAAATTATATATAAATCCATGTTCAGTAAAAAGTATATTTTGGGATGTGTGGATTATATATATTTCATGATAAATTTTGATTGGCATATATATTGCTACTTTTTAATGTCTGTGTGAGTGTGTGTGTGTGTGTATATATATATATATATATATATATATATATATATATATATACTCTCCAGATTTTTGAAAAAATGAAATATATGTGTCTTATTATACACTCCCTAAATTTATTCATGTTCATGTATGTGGATTTATTATCAACTTTTCACAAGATTATTCTCAGAAATATTCATCCACCTGAAATACATATTTGTTTCCTAGTACTGAAAACTAACTCCAGTGAATGATGCATACAAATCCTAATATTTCTACAGTTACTGACCAAGTTTAAGATCAATGCAAGTAGATTCCTAAGGGACATGACATGTATTTTGATGTTCATTTTTTTCAACACTGGTACATTACTATTTCTTCAGTTTATGCACATCATAGGATATATATTTCATCCACAAGTTCGCTAATTTATATCAATTTGTTTCACTTTCAATTACTTCCTGCTTCAGAACACATGTATTCCTCCATGTTTCTTAACTAGTCTCTTCATGAGACTTCTTTACAAACACATTATTTTCGATTTCCATAATTACTTTTGAAGCAAAACTCACACACCCTTAATGACAAACCATAACCCTAATATTACCATTAGATGTATAACTGATAGGAATGAATGACTGTGTATCAATATAAGATTTCTTATATATTTTAAGATATCAATTTAATCCATTATTTAAAGTGGAATCAGTTATATTATTTATCCACAGTATCATCTATTCATGCATTATCTCTATATTCATAGACACAGGGTACACCTCTTTGTACCCGCAATACTAATTTATACATCTTCAAAATATTGCTCCCTGAAATGGTGGAAAAAATACTTATGTCACCTGATCTACATATACATTTTATCACAGTACTATTTTGGATACAAAATGCAAAGATCACACATATGTTTGTACAAAAGCCTAAATTGAATGGGAGCATGGATTACTAAAAACATTGATGTCTAGGTTGCCTAATTCTCTCAAATGTCCATCCTATTGGTGACTACATATTTGTTTCTTTGAAGATTATATAGTGAATATCAACCCTGTTAAAATGTCTAATCTTATCACTCACTTTATACTTTGCCTGATTTCCTACTGTCTCTATTGATGTTTCCTTTCCTACATATTTTCCCCAGTTTACCTATGTGACTGACTCTTCACATGTGCTGACATTGACATTCATTCTATTACCGAAACCCTATTGATAAAGAACTTTTGGTCCATATCCTGTACTCACACTTCTTGCAAAACCTACTGACTATCTTCCTAATCCTATGGACTATCCCTGTTTGAGTGGATGTTCTTTTCTACAATCTATCATCCAAGGTACAAGGTCCTATGTCATTGATTATCGATTTATCTGAGACATCACTGCAGAACGTAATTCAAAGCTAAGTATCCCAATCAAAGGCCCAATGCCAATATGGACTTTAAATCTTACTAAATTTCTGTTTTCATACATATTTTTCAACTCTATATTCTTATATATATATCACAGATTCCCAATACCATTATTCATCCAGCAAAATGGTTCCTAACCCAAAACAAACATGTAATTAACCCTAACCATAAACTGTTCCCTCAATCTACCTTTATAAAAGAGCAGGGACAGAGTTGGTCTTACAATACAGGAAAGTAGGGGATTGTCCACCTGCTGAGAACCTCAAAGGTCCATTCAGAATTGATCCCTGGAGAAGATGTAGGCAGGTATGAAGGTCCTGAGAGATCAAAAGTCATCTTCCATGGCAAACAACCTGGTCAGGATGAAGGCTTTTGTCTGAATCAGCCTCTCTCTTCTTAATGTAGATAAGATGGACCAAATGAGGCCTGTGTGGAGAGCTTTTCCCGGGTGCCTATGGTTGATATACCATTCTAACTTGTGAAAGTGTCACAGAAATACGGTCAGCCTACATGTCATGGGAACCTTGGATGCATGTGTTAGGACAAACTGGTTGCCAAGGCAGTAACCTCATTCAGTTCCTGAAAGAAGTTACCTCACCTCACTTTTTTCCTGATGGCACTTTCTGAACTTGGGATCCAGGAAGCCAGGCATCTAGAGCCTGTCTCAGTCCCAGGCCTAGTGGTCTCACTTGTTTGATTTAACAAGGACAGAGTCAGTCTTTCTTGGTATCTACTGATGTGAGGATGGACAAATGACAGGAAAGCTCTGAAGAGGGGCCTTTCCTGACAAAGAAGGTAGTGGCTCACTGCTGGCTCCTGACAACTTCACAGAATTGCCCATGGACACCAGATGTGAGATAGGAGAGGCTATTTCGGGGGAACATAGTATGGCCTATCAGTCAGAGAACACTCCGGATAGTCACAAACCTACTTGGAGGAAGGAGGTGCTTATCTGGTTGTGGGTGTGGGTTTGTGGTTTTATTCTCATGCTCTGAGAATATGTCCGAAAGTCGGTTTGTTTGGTTTGAAGTAAAGTGTTTCCAGAAAGTCGTATGAAAAGGCGAGTGTTTCTATGTCTGTGTATCTCACTGTGTCCGTGGTTGTAGACATTAGCAAAGAGAATGCATCAATGGATGAGTCTTGTCTAGTAGAAAGCTTCCCAGCATTCATCCTTCCCAATTTATGAATGGACTGCGTCTTGCCTTATGGATCAGCAACACCTGCTATCTTCCTAAGTTACTGTTTGCTTCCTGAATTCTGGCCACTCTCCAGAATAGGCTCATGGTTTTGTGTCCAAGATATGTACCACCTCCAAGCTCTGTGACACGGCCATGTATTGGTTAAATGAAGGGCATGGCGAGCATCTCAGAAAACTCAGATATCAGTGTGACCAGTAAAGACTCAGTGGAGAAACCATGCTTTGGGCCTTTTCCTTACCTATTGTTCTGTTGCCCCTTGACATTGTGTAATTCTGTGGCTTAGATTCTCTGAACCTGATGGATCTAAAGAGAGATCCCATGTATGCATCCAAAAGCAAAATGTCCAAAAGAGCAATCATTGTGGATGAAGTCTCTCTCCTTCCTTGGTAAGGTTCCTGACCTCCATCAAGTGAGAATAGGGCTCCTTTGGGTCAAATAAGTTCTTCAAAGCCCTGCAGATTCTAGCCCATAGGTGACTGGGTTTTCTCATGACTCCAATTCACATGAAGAATCTAAATCCCACCATCAGTAGGCCTCAAATTTAAGAAGCAGAGCAAAATAAACGGCAGGCCTATTTGATCACTCTTAGTTCACAGGACGGGTGTCCAGGCCACCCTGACTTTAGGCAAATGAGGGGCAAGGGAGCTTATTTTGGACACTGTCTTGGGCTGCACCCCTCACGGAAACCTCCAGCCAGAGGTTATGATGAGTGTCTGTATGGAAGAAAATGAGGGCCATGTGGGAGTGTTTTGGTTTTAATTGTAGTCATTTTTGTGGCAGTTAGTAGAGATGACATGGTTCACCTTGGCTTGAACTTTGGTGGGATTCCGCATAAAGACTGAGTTCTCGTACTGAACTCAGAGAAGTATTGCCATGAATAGTGTTGGAATTTTAGGAGGCCACGCACGATAGTCGCCCTTGGAAACTGAGATCTAGGCCCAGGGTAGCTATTCACAGAGCACTGGAAATCTCAGCCAGGATATCACATGATTTTATTCTGAAAAACTTGGCAACCATTGTTGAGAGTCAAAACACACATGGACCTCACATTGTAGACCTCAATTTTCAAGGATTCATGTGACCTTTTGGCCACTCTTTGGGAAGCCTTTCCTGTGAGACATCTCCAGATATTTCATTGAAATGAGCTTCCTCACCATTTAATAGTTCCAGAATGCCTCCAACTTCATCCTTGAAAAATGGCTAGGTCAATATATCATAAAATTTTTAAAATTCCCGTGACAAGTTGGCACTGGAGATTCTTTGAGTATCTTGTGGCTGATCATGAGAATAACAGTCAGTGCCTTGATTGACTGGTTTTCATAAAAATTGTGCAGAACAGAGATGCCAGGAAGTTGGAGCCTCCTGAGGAGTGGGCCTAGAGCAGTGGTGGGCAGGTGTGTGATAAAACATCTGCGGTGTGGTCATGTGGATCTGCCTTTGGCTTCCAAATTGCTTGTGACTGATATGGTGCAGCCAGCAGTCCCTTCAATGTAAAGGCATCTTGTTATATGCAGAGGTTTTAGGGAAATATTAAGAATCAGGTTGCTATGGTCAAGGGGGCAACTATGTGGGATATAAGCCTGTTTGGTGCATTCTCCTGCAGACCCTGACCCACCACACGTGACAGAACTCCCTCACGCACAGAGTAACAGTTGAATTCTTTGTATTTCGTGAAACAAATACCAAAATCCCAGTGCAGCACCAAGAAACAACACGAAAAGTGGAGAATGACCAAATAGCTTCACAGGCCCATGTGGATACACTTAGCCCCCCGTGTCCACAGTTTACCTACAAAGAGAGTATTCAGCACTGCTGACCCATGTTCAGTGGAAAATAAGAAACCATGTCATTCAGGTCACATAGATGAAGACCCTGATTTGATGGTCTCACTACAAAAGAAGCTGAAGCTCCCGACAACAACATATATTCCAAGTGCCCAACCTCAGAGGCAGTTTCTCAAGAAGTCTTTAGGCCAGCAGAGCTCCATGTTTTTGGAATGATTACACTGTCCCTTACTTTTGGAATCTCCTCTACCTCCTCCAAGGTTGTGAACTCCTGAGCATATTCCATTCCAGATATTTATTCACAGATTTTCTAACTCTTCTCTTCTAATTGTGTCTTACTCTGGGCGATTGTAATGTCAAGGCATTGTTCTGGATGAGAGTGGGAAGATTTTTGTGTATCACATATTTACATACACATTGGATTCATTTTCCAATTTTCCTTTCAAAATACTGAATACCTCACACTAACACCTACCCTACTAGACTCTGACAACTAATCCTAATAAGGTGGAGAAAAATAAACCAAAAAAATAGAAATGCAAGCAGTTCAGAGAAGGCATGGTGTATAGTGGAATTGCCTTTTGCATTATTTAGGGTAGGAGTTATAAATCTAGTCAATTATTTGTTAAAATATTTCTCCATGTGTTTTAAAGTTAACAAATATGTGAATTCCTGTTTCCCTGTCTCTGTAGCCTATTCAGCACATGTATTTTTACATGCAATTATAGAATCTTACCTGATACCACACGTACATTCTTGTGAAGTGGCTGACTTGGCAGATACAAATTTTAAGAGATCACTCCTCCTAAGCGCTTTAGAACTGAAAATTCAACCTATGCGTGAGCTTCCTAGTTGAACAACATTATACATAAATCCATGTTAAATAAAATAAATATTTTTGGATCTCTGGATGATATAAATTTCATGGTGAATTTCCTATAGCATATATTATGCTATTTTTAATGTCCGTGTGTGTTTGTGTGTGTGTATGTGTGTGTGTGTATATATATATATATATATATATATATATATATATATATATATATATATATATATATATATAAATTCTCCAGATTTTTCAAAATATGAAATATGTGTCTTATTATAAACTCCCTTAACTCATTCATATTCAAGTATGTGGATTTATAATCAAATTTTCTCAAGAGTATTCTCAAAATATTCATTCTCCTGATATACATATTTGTTTCTTAGTACTGAAAACTAACTTTAGTGAATGGTGCATACAAATCCTAATATTTCTACAGTAGCTGACCTAGTTTAACATCAATTCAAGTAGATTCCTATGGGACATGATGTGTATTTGGATGTTCGTTTTATTCAACACTGGTACATTACTATTTCTTCAATTTATTCACATCATGGGATATATATTTCATCCACAAGTTCGCAAGTTTATAGGCATTTGTTTCACATTCAATCATTTTCTTCTTCAGATCACATGTATTCCTCCATGTTTCTTGACTGGTGTTTTTATGAGACTTCTTTCCAAACACATTATTTTCGATTTCTAGGATCACTTTTGAAGCAATACTCACACACCTTTCATGATAATCCATAACCCTAATATTACATTTAGATGTATTACTGGTTGAAATGAATGATATTCTATCAATACAAGATTTCTTATAATATTACATATATTAATTCAATGCATTATTTAAAGTGGGAACAGTTAAATTATTTATTCAAAATGTGGTCTATTCATGCATTATGTCTATATTCATGGACACAGGGTACACCTCTTTGTACCCCCAATACTAATTTATAGCTCTTGAAAACCTTACTCCCAGAAATGCTTGAAGAAATGCTCATGTCACCTGATCCACATATACATTCTATGACAGTAATATTCTGGACAAAAAATGCAAAGGTCACACTTATGATTGTACCAAAGCCTAAAAGGAAAGTGAACATGGATTACTAAAAGCATCCATGTCCAGGTTTCCTAATGCTCTCAAATGTCAATCCTAATGGTCACTGCATATTTGTTTCTTCTTAAGATTATATATTCAAACTCAACAGTGTACAAAATGTCTAATCCTATCACTCACTTTATACTTTGCCAGATTTTTTAAAGTCTCTATTATTATCTGCTTTTCTACATATTTTTCAAAGTTCATCATTGTGACTGAATTTTCATATGTGCTGACATTTACATTCACTCTCTAACTGAAACCCTATTGCTAAAGAAATTTCCGTCCAAATCCTGTACTCACTCTTCTTCCTAAACCTACCGACTATCTACCTAATCCTACCGACTATCCCTTTTTGATTGGATGTTCTCTTCCTCATTCAATCATCCAATGTACAAGGTCCTATGCCATTGTAAATGGATTTATCTGAGACATCTGTACAGAACCTAATTCAACACTACGTATCCCAATCATGGGCCCAATGCCCTTCTGGGCTTCAAATCCTAGATTTCTGTTTTCATACATATATTTTACCAATATAATTTAATAAATATCACAGGGTCCCAATAAAATTATTCATCGCTCAGAATGATTCCTAACAAAATCGAACCTGTTATTACCCAAACCATACACTGTTCCCTCAATCTAACTTTATAGAAAAGCAGGGACAGAGTTGGCCTTACAATACAGGAGTGTAGGGAAACTTCCACCTGCTGAGAACCTCAAAGGTCCATGCAGAAATGATCCATGGAGAAGATGTAGGCAGCTATGAAGGACCTGAGGGAGGAAAAGTCAACTTCCATGGTAAACAACCTGGTCAAGATGAAGGGATGTGTCTGAATCAGCCTCTTTCATCTTAATGTAGAGAAGATGGACCAAACCAGGCCTGTGTGGAGAGCTGTTCCCGGGTGCCTATGGTTGATATACCATTCTAACTTGTGAAAATGTCAGAGCGAGTAGGTGCATCCTCCATCTCATGGGACTCTTAGAAGCAACTTTTAGGACAAAGTTGTTGTCAAGGCAGTGACCTCATTTAGTTCCTGAAGGAAGTGGCCTCACCTCACTTCCTTGATGAAGGAACTCTCTGAACTTGGGATACAGGAAGTGAGGCACCCAGAGCTAGTCCCAGTTCATGTCCCAGTGTTCAAACTTGTTTGGATTTTCCAAAGACAGAGACAGTCTTTCTTGGTACCTACTGATGTGAGGATAGCCTCATGCCAGGAAGGTCTGAGGAGGGGCCTTTCCTGAGAAAGAAGGTACTGGCTCACCGCTGGCTCCTAACAGCTTCACAGAGTTGGACACGAAGACCAGATCTGAGACAGGACAGCCCATTATGGGGGAATATGTTATGGCCCACCAGTCAAAGGTCACTCCATATTTTCACAGACCTACTTGGGGGTCTGTGTGGGTGTGGGTGTGGGTGTGGGTGTGGGTTTGTCATTTTGTCTCATGTTCTGAGAATAGGTAGGAAAGTCGTTTTGTTTGGTTTGGTGTGAAATGTTTCTAGTAAGTCTTTTGACAAGGCGAGTGTTTCTATGTCTGTGTATCCCACTGTGTCCGTGGTTGTAGACATTAGAATAGAGAGTGCATCAATACATATGTCCTATCTAGTAGAAATCTTACCAGCATTCATCCTGTCCTATTTATGAATGGTCTGCGGCTTGCCATATGGATCGGCCACTCCTAATATCTTCCTAAGTTCCTATTTTCTTTCTGAATTTTGGCCAAACTCCAGAATAGGCTCATGGTTTTGTGTCCAAGATATGTACCACCTTTAAGCTCTGTGACATGGCCATGTACTGGATAGCTGAAGGCAATGGTGAGCATCTCAGAAAACTCAGATATCAGTGTGACCAGGAAAGTCCCAGTGGAGAAACCCTGCTTTGGGCCTTTTGCTTACCTATTGTATTATTGCCCTGAATGTCAGGAAGGTCTTTGCCTCAGGCCACCCCTTTGTGAAGACTGAAGAGTTTTCAAATGGAAGTGAATGGGCATCACCTTTGGCTCTTGGCTTAATTGCTTTGGAAAGGGATGTGTCTGAATCAGCTTCTTGGCCCTGTGTGAGGATGTGGCTTAGATTCTCAGCACCTAATGGATCTAAAAAAATCCCATGTGTGCATCCAAAACCAAAATAGCCAAAAGAGCAGTCATTGTGGATGAAGTCTCTCACCTTCCTCTGTAAGGTTCCTGACCTCCATCTTTGAGAATAGTGATCCTTTGGGTCAAATGAGTTCTTCAAATCACTACAGAGGCTAGGCCATAGGTGCTTGGGTTTTCTCATGACCCCAATTAACATAAGGAATCTAAACCCCACAGTCATTAGGCCACAAAATGGAGAATCAGAGCAGTATTAAGGGCAGGCCTCTTAGATCACTCCTGGTTCACAGGAAGAGTGTCCCTGCCACACTGACTTTAGGCAAATGGGAGAAAGGGACCTTATTTTGGATACTGTCTTTGGCTTTGGCCCTCATGGAAATCTACAGCCTGAGGTTATGATTAGTGTCTATATGGAAGAAGATGAGGGCCATGTGGGAGTGTTTTGGTTTTAATTGTGGTCATTTTTGTGGCCGTTGGAAGAGATGACTGAGGCCACCTGGGCTTGAACACTGGTGTGATTCCCCTTAGAGACTGAGTTATGGAACTGACCTCAAATAAGTATTGCCATGTATTGTGATGGGATTTTAGGAGGCCACACATGAGAGTCGCCCTTGGAAACTGAGATCAAGGCCCAGGGTGGCTTTCCACAGAGCACTGGGAATCTCAGGAAGGATATCACATGATTTTATTCTTAAAGAATTGGCAGCCATAGTTGCAAGTCAAAACACAAAAGGATCACACATTGTAGACCTCAAACGCCTGGCTTAATGTGACCTTTTAGCCGGTCGTTGGGAAGCATTGCCTGTTAGAATTCTCCAGAGATTTCATTGAAATGAGCTTCCTCTCCATTTAATGGTTCCTGAATGAATTAAACCCCACAGTGCCTCAAACTTCATCCTTGAAAAAAGGCTAGATAAATACCATTAAATTTTTGAAATTCTCATGAACAGGTGTCAGTGGAGAACCTTTGGATGTCTTATAGATGATAATGAGTGTACCAGACAGTGCCTTGATTGACTGGGTTTCATGAAAATCGTGTAGAACAGAGATGCCAGTAATTTGGAGCCCGATGAGTATTCGGCCTAGAGCAGTGGAGTGTAGGTGTTTGTTAAAACATCTGTGATGGGGTCATGTGGATCTGCCATTGGCTTCCAATTGGTTTGTGACTGACATGGTGCAGCCCCCATACCCTTGTATGTAAAGGCATCTTGTTATACGGAGAGGTTTCAGGGCAATGTTTAGAATCAGATTTCTATTGTCAAGGGGGCAAGCTATGTGGGATAGAAGCCTGGTTGGTGCACTCTCCTGCAGACCCTTAACCAACACACGTGACAGAACTCCCTCCAGCACTCTGTCCTAGTTGACCTCCTCGTATTTCATGAGGCAAATACCAAACTCCCAGTGTAGCTGCAAGAAACACCATGAAAAGTAGAGGAAGACCAAATGGCTTCAAAGTCCACACTGGGAGACACTTTGCCCCCAAATGGCAACAAATTACCTACAAAGAGAGAATTCAGCCCTGCTGCCTCATGTTTATTGGAAAAAAAGAAACCATG
Source organism: Callospermophilus lateralis (assembly GCF_048772815.1). Lineage (NCBI taxonomy): Eukaryota > Metazoa > Chordata > Mammalia > Rodentia > Sciuridae > Callospermophilus > Callospermophilus lateralis. Next base: position 3,730 of record NW_027518102.1, on the reverse strand, counting down.
TGCTCCAGGACACACAGAAGCAGACCCAGATTTGATGGTCTCACTCCAAAGGAAGTTAAAACTCCTGACAACAACATATATTTCAAGTGCCCAACCTCAGAGGCAGTTTCTCAAGAAGTCTTTAGGCCAAGAGAGCTTCATGTTTGTGGAGTTTTTACCATGTACCTTACTTTTCGAAACACCTCTACCACCTCCAAGGTTGTTAACTACTGAGCATTTTCCATTCCAGATGTGTATTCACAGATTTTCTAACTCTTCTCCTCTTATTGTGTCTTACTTGGGGTGAAGGTAATGTCAAGACATTGTTCTGAATGAGAGTTGGAAGACTTTTGGGTAGCATATATTTGCATACACATTGGATTCATTTTCCAATTTTCTATTCGAAATACTGAATCCCTGACTGTCAGAGGTAGAAGGAATTCTCCTTCAAAGAATAGCCTGACACTTACAAGAAACAGCCACCAGGAGACATCCTGTCTGGGAGACATCCTGTAGCCATCTGTCTCCCTGAGACATCCTGTGCCCATCTGTCTTTCTGAAACTTCCTGAGGTTATCTCACCTTGTGAAGACATCTAGGAAGTGCCGATAAGAGAGATTTCCCACATCCAGCATACAAATACCCCTGTGTGAACAATAAAAGTTTGCAGCTTGATCAGAACTCCTGTCTTGCTGTCATCTCTCGTGTCTCTTGTCCCTTCATTCCTCCCTATCTAGGTTCGCTGCCCACGTTGATGTGTCCTGCCGGCCGGGACATCTGGCGCCCACTGACTGGGGCTCGAGCTTTTGATTGAGGGGGACCCCGTCCTCCTGGAAGATTTGGTCAAGCGGAGCTTGCAATAACCGCAGAAGACACCACCGAGAGACAGATCCAGGAGGAGGGTGGGGATGACACACGGTGATTGACCCACCATGGGGCAAGCAGTTTCGTCACATGATTTGTTTTTGTCAGGCTACAAGGAGTCCTTCCAGACATGGGGGCGCGTATTAAGAAAAAAGACTTAAATTTTTTTTCTTTTCACACATAAGAGAGCAGTGTCCATGGTTTCCTCTTGAAAGGACCATTGATGGTAAAAGATGGCTTAGAGTAGGAGACTGTTTAAAAGATTATTATGAGTCCTTTGGCCCAGAAAAAGTGCCTGTTCCCACCTTTTCTTACTGGAACTTAATTAATAGAATTCTTGAAAGTTCACCCTTTGACAATGGTACCTTAAAAGTTGTCAAGGTTGGGAAAGAGACTATGCAAATACTTCTCATATCCCCTCGGCATGCCCATCAGTTAGTATAGACATAGACCCTTCTCAGGCTCCCCAGGACCGTGGGAACCTTCCTGGTCCCCCTCAAAATACCACCCTAATGAATAAGGCTCCAATGATTACCAACTGCCTTTATCCAGTTTTAAATACCGGAGACTCATTGACCCCTGTAGAGGAGGCTACCTTGGAGAAGGAAGCAGCTCGCTACCATTCAGAAGACCCTCCACCTCTCAAGACCCTGCCACAGCTTATAGGACTTACACATCCACCTCCCTCCTATGTCCCTCCTGCCTTTTGTGCTCTGGCCCTTCAGGGAACAAATGCCCCCTCCCCCCCCCGATATTTTCTCCCCACTTCCCTTGCCTAAACTGGCTCCTTTGTGAGCATCCTTTCAACATACACAGGAACAGATCCAACCTTTAAAAGAATTAAGATCCCTTCACTCTGAGCTCTCTTCATTAGCCTTAGGTATGGAGTCAAAGCAACTGGCCTACAGTGGTCTAATACAAAGGCGAAGCCACTCCATTGACCTGTGCTCGCCTTCCCAGTCACCACCAGTCTGATAGATAAGCCTGCCCAGGCTGAGGTCAAAGAATTAGACGAGGATAAAGAGGAGGAAGCGGAGAAATGGAATAAGGAGATCAGGACTCAGAGGATGAGGAGATCAGCCCTAGGCAGGCAGGAACCCAGAGTCTACAAAAAATTAAGCCTGCATTTTCCTGAAAAACTTAAAAAGGCTTGTGCTCACTATGGCCCCATTGCACCCTACACGTTGGCTTTATTAGAAAGCCACAGCACACAATGACTTACTCCCAATGATTGGAAATTTTTAGACCAAGCTACCCTCAGTGCCAGAGACTTCCTGTTATGGAATGCAGATTTCAAAGAGCACTGTCGGGAAACTGCTCAAAAAATTTTAACTAAGGCCTTCTCTAAATCCAGGACTTATGTTAAGCTAGTGGGCAATGAGCCTTTTGACAATAAAACTAAACAGGCACTTTTCCCTGCTGGACTTTTGATGCAGATTCAGATGGCTGGCTTACATGCTTGGAGACACCTCCCTCAAAAGCCTCGGCTACCACTTCCCTGGCAAAAATTTGACAAGGGCCCGACGAGCCTTATAGCGACTTTGTTCCCCGGCTTAACCTAGCTGTGGAATGCTTGCTTGGACCAAGCGAAAGCAAAAGCGCTTTTGTAAAACATCTTGCCTTTGAAAACGCCAACCCGGCATGTCAGGATGTTCTTCAACCACATAAGGATAAAGGGAAACTTTCTGACTTTATTAGACTCTATGCAGGAGTAGGTGCAGCCCATGCCATGGGTCTTGCCCTAGGTGCCACCTTTACCAAGACCTTTCACAATCCTGGCTCACGTACTTGCTTTACTTGTAAACAACCTGGCCATTTTGCACGCAAGTGTCCGACAGGCAAAAAAAGCCTAGGAATAGCGTCTCCTTCAACTGGGGCTATACCGCCCCAAGCTATCCTTTGCCCTAGATGTGGTAAAGGTCATCACTGGGCCAGTGAGTGTAGATCTAAGACAAATGCCCTCAGACAGCCTATTTTTTCCTGCTTCTTGGGAAACTCCCTGCGGGGCCAGCCCCGGGCCACGACATCCCCCAGGACAAACCCAGGGGCAATAAGATTTGTTCCCTCCCAAACTCCCAACCTACCTCAAAATTCTTCTCCACAATTGCCTCCCTCCAACTAGCCACTCCAGGCAGCGCAGGATTGGACCTCTGTGCCACCACCGATACTATATTGGACTCAATGCAAGGACCCCAGATAATACCCACTGGAATTATGGGTCCCCCTCAATCTCATATGTGTGCCCTTATTTTTGGGAGAGTCTCTACTAACTTACATGGTGTTCAGGTCTTCCATGGCATTAAAAATAATGATTTCACTGGAGAAAAAAAATACTGGCCACAGCTATTAATGGAGTTGTGGCCATCCCAGCACGAACAAGTCTTGCACAATTAATACTCCTTCCCTTGAATCCAGGAGGCACTTCCACCGCCCAAACCTACCGCAGGGGACTGCCTCCTTGGGCTGCTCTGATGTAAATTTGGTTCAACCCGTTTCTCACAAAAGACCCACAATTTCCTTACTTATTGAAGGAAAGGAATTCCAAGGAATTCTAGATACTGGAGCTGATGACACAATTATTTCTCAAAAATATTGGCCATCAGCTTGGACCCTCACCTCATCCTTGACTGACCTTAAAGGGATAGGACAGTCAAAAAATCCTCTGGTCAGCTTCTACGGCTCTTAGCTGGACTTATAAAGAGGGTAATAAGGGAATTGTCACTCTTTTCGTTGTTCCTGACCTCCCTGTTAACCTATGGGCCCGAGATATTTTGAGTCAAATGGAAGTTATTCATGCCAGTCCCAATTCCATGGTAACTCATCAAATGCTTCATATAAATTTTGTCCCTGGTACAGGCCTTGGGAGACTGAGACAAGGACTGGTTGAG